>NC_141678.1:9667732-10267732 GCF_028749965.1 Puma concolor | reverse complement strand
GGGATTCTCTCTCTCTCCCTCTCTCTCTGTTCCTCCCCTGCTCTCTCATACGTGCTCTCTCTCTCTCTCTCTCAAAAATAAATATGATACAATACAATACAATACAATACAATACAATACAATACAATACAATACAATAAAACAACACAACACAACACTGAACAGCCTTGAAAAATGGGACAAGCAGCCCCCATGTGCCTCCCACTGTGAGTTAATGGGGCGGGCCAAACACTGCCCCTGTGGTGCACTTGCCAAAGATGTGTCATCTGAATTTAAAAATGAGGAAACGATCAGCAAATTGAGATTGAAAGACAACCTACGAAATGACTGGCCTGACTGGCCAAAAAGCCAGAAGAGAGAGAAAAAAAAGAAAAGGTCAGGAGAGACTAGAAACATAAAAATTGAATGCAATGAATGATCCTTGACTAGATCCTCCTGAATCTAGTGTGGGGTGGCAGGTGGGGCACGAGATGGGACACGGGGTGGGACTCAGACACTTGCAATCACTTCAAAAGCCATTACTGAAATAACAACGGAAATCTGAATATGAATATTAGACGGTATTATAGAAGCAAGGTTAAAATGTATTACCTATAATAATGATTTTTTTCAAGATATGGAGTTTCTTTCCTTAATGTTTATCTTTGAGAGTGAGAGAGAGAGAGAGAGAGAGAGAGAGAGAGAGAGCAGGTGAGCAGAGGAGCAGCAGAGAGAGAGGGCAGAGGATCTGAAGGGCTGAGAGCAAGCACAGAGCCCGATGTGCTACTCCAACTCACGAACCGTGAGATCATGACGTGAGCCAAAGTCAGACACTTAACTGAGCCACCCACGCACCCCTCATAACTGAGTCTGTAGTTACACAGGAGAATGTTTTTGTTTATCAGACATAGACACTGAAGTATTTTTGTTTTGTTTTTCCCAAGGAGGACTCTTGCCCAGCGTGGAGCCCAAGACGGGCTCGAACCCATGACCCTGAGATCAAGACCTGAGGATCCGACTCTTGATTTTGGCTCAGATTGTGATCTCATGATTCATGGGTTCAAGCCCTACATCAGGCTCTGCACTAACAGTGCAGTAATAGTGCAGAGCCTGCTGGGATTCTCTCTCATTCTCTCTCTCTCTCTCTCTCTCTCTCTCTCTGCCCCTCCCCCAATTACACCAACTCAAAATAAGTAAATTTAAAATAATAATAAAATAAAATAAAGGTAAAAATAGGGGCACCTGGCTGACTCAGTCAGTGGAGTGAGCAACTCTTGATCTCAAGGTTGTGAGTTCGAGCCCCATGTTGGGTATAGGGATTATTTAACATCACAATCTTTTTAAAAGTTTTAAAACAAAGTAAAAAGTATGTTGATTATCTGCACTTTGCTTTCAAAAGGTTCAGGGGGAGAAAAGTAGACACACAAACACACACTCAGAAGGGACAAACATGACAACATGCTGGCAGGTGAAGAGAAGGTGGGTGGTCACATATTCATCTTTCAACGTTTCTATAAGCCAGAAATTTTTCAAAATAAAAAGTTGAGGGGCAAGGAAAAAAAAAAAATCCCACCAATTCTCTAGTCCTGGTCCTGCCGCTGAGTAGCTGCGAGACTAGGTTACTAACTTAACCTCTGGGTCTCAGCTTAGTCACCTGTAAAATGAAGATAATTGTGGTACTTATTCATAGGTTGCTGGGAAAATTAAATAGAATGATATGTGTAGAGTGCTTGGCACAAGGGCCTGGTGCATATGTCAAGTCCTCAATCATGTTTGCTGTCACCATCATGATCATCATATACTCTCCATACAAACTCTTACAGCTCAAATATCACACAACATTTAAGTTAGAGGTCCGTGCTGATTCAAGCCCTGAGGACTCACGAAGACCCATTCCTTGTATTAAAACACAAGAAAAAGTTAACGACGGGGGCTCCTCAAAAACTAATCCAAGCCAAAAAGAGGTTTCCCAAGTCCCAAAGGGATCCTAAATAAACCCACCACAGTTTATCCAACCCTCTATTGTGGGAGTGTTTTCAGTTTGTTTTACATTTTTTGAACAGTATGGCCAACATCCTGTTACAGGTCTCTTTGAGCAGGTGGGACGGTTTTTCTAGAAACTGACCTTCTCTTATATACTTATTTCCCTTACTCTAGATTATTCCAGGAGCTGTAGTGCTACTGCCTTATCATTTTGCTTTTATTATTACTATTTTCAAATAAGGAAGTAAGTAAGATGTGTTGGCCATACTGTTCAAAACATTTGAAACAAAAACAACTCAGTGTCCCACAACAGAGGACTGGATAAACTGTGGTAGGTTCACAACATTTAAGTATAGCCATCAAAATTAAAATTAATAATTAGATCTCTATGTACCAGCACAGACCTCAAAAAGTTTAAACAGGAAGTTGCAGAATAATAGATACATTCTAAGGCCTGTGTATGTGAATTCTAAAAACACACAAACCAACTTTATATTGTTCACAATAGCAGCAAGACAGTGCAAGTATAAAAACACATTCAGGAAGGATACATGCCAACCTCTCGATGGCGGTTTCCTCTGGGGAAAGAGGGAGGGGATGGGACTGGGCAGGGGAACAAACGGGACCACAACTTCCTCAGTGAGGTTTTATTTCTTGAAAAAGAAAAGTGATCTGAAGAACCTCTTCAAAAGCATTTTTCCCATTAAGAAATCAACAGAAGGAAAAGGGAAAACGCAGGCAACCAGGTTCAGGACGTGTGGAACCCGGATCAAGCGGTGGTGACGACGGTCTGTTCACCTCACCCGCGGGGGTCTCTCAGGGGAGAAGACGTGCCCATCATGACGCCCCTTCTGCTGTATTCCCATGCGCCCACTCTCGGGAGGCCTCGCCTGAGGCCCGTGAGCAGGCTCGTGTCGCATCTGACACGTGGGCCAGGCCTCGCCATGGGCCAGCAGGCAGGCCTTCAGACTCTCAGGGAGGGTAGCAAGCGGTCCTGGTGTGGTCTTAACGTTTCTCACCCTTTCCGGGTTCTCTTTTTCTTCCAACTTACCTGACAGAAAGGGTGAAGTCTCCAGGGTTACTTTTACTGGGCCTCGCCAAAAAACTGCCATCAACTCCTCTTGTCAACAGCAGGTTTTCTGCCTCCACGCCAGTGATGTTTGGGTGAAACCATCTTGAGCAAGAGAAAAATGGAGAGAGCCATGAAAACCAAGGGACTCTGTCACTTCCCACACCATCACACCGAAAATGCATAGGGGTAGAGCAGCTAATAGAAATAAAAAACAAGGGGCGCCTGGGTGGCTCGGTCAGTTGAGCGTCCGACTCTTGATTTCAGCTCAGGTCATGATCTAATAGTTTGTGAGACTGAGCCCCACACTGGGCTCTGCGCAGACAAGGAGAGCCTGCTTGGGATTCTCCCCTCCCTCTTTCTCTGCCCTTCCCCACCCCCAAATAAATAAACTTAAAAAAAAAATCTTTACAAAAATACACAACAAGACCTTCCCTTCCTCTTCCCCCTCTTCTCCTTGGTCACTCCCACCCCCCTTGACTTCCTCTTGGTAGGAGCCTAGCTAGCATCCTGCCAGCACGATGGGTGGGGCTGGGGCATGGTCAGTGGGACCGGGGCTGGGGGTTTGGATATTAAGCCAAGCCCGAAGCCCAAAAAGACAGTCCAGGAGATTGAATACATGGAGTGGAATTACACAAGTAAATAAACAAAGAAACTAATGAATAAACATACTGAGGATAACGAGAGCCAGATTTCTCACTGTTGGAGAGGCAATATACATATAGACAGGGAGAACGCCCAAATAAACTCTGGTGTTAGATTAGAATCGGAGGTAATGTAAACTCTAGCTTTTAACATACATATAGAGATAACTATAGAAATACAGATGTAGGTTTCCATGGAGGTATGTGCATATGTATGATGCATACATATTTTCCTAGCTCTTTCTTCTAAAAGGGCCCGGAAGCAATGACACCCCAGTAGCCATCAGCATAACCAGCCCCCTTATCATGGTTTCTAAATACTTTTCTCCAACAAAAGGAACCGGTTTCTTGGAGAAAAAGCTGATTCCAGTTCTGGGCACTAAAAGTAAGATGAATTTGGAACACCCTCCTGTATCCAGCTCCAATGAGGACATGTCAAAAGAATACAAGAGCCAGCTTAAAGGGACTCATACCTGCCAAATTAGACAATTTGTACCTCAAAATTAAAAAACGATATTGGGGCATCTGGGTGGCTCAGTTAGTTAAGCATCCAACTTCAGCTCAGGTCACAGTCTCACAGTTCGTGAGTTCGAGGGCTACGTCGGGCTCTGTGCTGACAGCTCAGAGCCTGGAGCCTATTTCAGATTCTGTGTCTCCCTCTCTCTCTGCTCCTCCCCTGCTCATGCTCTGTCTCTCTCTGTCTCAAAAATACACATTAACCATTTTTTTTGAAATAAAAAATGATATTAATAGAAAACAGACCATTGAATAAAATAAGAAACCTAACAGTCCATATGGATCTCAATTTTTTTTAACTAATTACGGTTCTTCCAAAAATTAAGTATGGACTAACCATATATACCGAAATTCCACTTCTGGGTATATACCCAAAAGAACTAAAAGCAGGAACTCAGATATTTGTATACACATGTTCATAGCAGCACTACTCATAACAGCCAAATGGTGGATGCAACCCAAGTGCCTACCAACGAACGAATGGATCAACAAAATGTGATTATATACATCAACGGAATATAATTCAGCCTTTATAAGTTAGAAATTCTGCCACACGCTACAACACGGATGAACCTCGAAGACATTGTGTTGAGTGAAACACACCAGTCACAAAAGGGCATATACTGTAAGACCCTACCTCTCCATGAGGCACCTAGGGTAGTCAAACCCAAAGAGACAGAAAATAGGATGGTGGTTGTCAGGAACTGGAGGAGGACATGGGAGTGTTAGTGCTTAACAAGCACAGAGTGTCAGTTGAGACGATGAAAATGTTCTGGAGATGGATGGTGCAGGTGGCTGTCCACCAATGTCAATGTGCTTAATGTCACTTAAAAATCATTAAAATGATGCGGCGTCTGGGTAGTTCAGTCGGTTAAGCGTCTGACTCTTGATTCAGCTCAGGTCATGATCCCACAGTTCATGAGATCGAACCCCGTGTTGTGCTCTGCACTGACAGTGCAGAGCCTGCTCAGGATTCTCTGTCTCCCTCTCTCTGTCCCTCTCCCACTAGCACACACACACTCTCTCTCTCTCTCTCTCTCTCTCTCTCAATCAATCAATCAATCAATATTTTTGAAAGTTTTAGGGGCACCTGGGTGGCTCAGTTGGTTGAGTATCTGACTTCGGCTCAGGTCATGATCTCATAGTCCGTGGGTTTGAGCCCCGCGTCAGGCTCTGTGCAGACAGCTCAGAGCCTGGAGCCTGCTTCAGATTCTGAGTCTCCCTCTCTCTCTGCCCCTCCCCTTCTCACGCTCTGTCTCTCTGTCTCTCTGTCTCTCTCTCTCAAAAATAAACATTAAAAAAATTTAAAATAAGTTTTAAAAAATGGTTAAAGTGACAAATTTTCTGTTATGTATATTTAACTGCAATCAAATACAGGGGGACAAAGGGAAAGCTCTTTGCAGTAGAAGCACAAAGAATGATATATAATAAATACAGGAGTAACAGAATTAGGAAATCACCTTTTGGTAACTGTCACATTAATAGGTCAGGCAAGAACTGTCACAAGGCACTAAAACTAGTGGGTGAACATTTCAGGAAGTACAGGGTGTTTATAGCAACTCAAAGTACCTCCCCATGAAATGTTTATTAATTACTTATTAATTAACAAATAAAAAATACTCAGGGGCGCCTGAATGGCTCAGTTAGTTAAGTGTCCAACTTCGGCTCAGGTCATGATTTCACGGGTTCTTGAGTTCGAGCCCCACATCAGGCTCTGCAGACAGCTCAGAGCCTGGAGCCTGCTTCAGATTCTCCCTCTCTCTCTGCCCTTCCCCCACTGACACTCTGTGTCAGTGTGTGTGTGTGTGTGTGTGTGTGTGTGTGTGTCCGTCTCTCTCAAAAATAAACATTAAAAAAATTTTATAAATAAACAAACATTAAAAAAAAATTTTTAGATACAAACTTCACAGTGGAGAATTTGACAGATAACTATCTTAACCAACAGATAAAAGTTAACATCACCAGTTATGGATTAAACTGGCATCACGTGCCTCCTGACATCATGCATGGAGAAATGCAAGTGCCATTTCTGTGATATTCCCATCAAAAATGCATTATCTAACCTAATTACGAGGAACATCTGACAAACCCCAAATGAGTGACATTCTACAAGGTCAGATGGAGGTAGAAATTCAATGGTATCATTATAATATAAATTTCCTGATTTTGACAAGTGTACTGTATGTATGTATATGTTTTTAGGAAATGCACACTGAAGTATTTTATTTTATTTTATTTTAATGTTTATTTATTTTGAGAGAGAGAAGGAGAGAGAGACAGAGCACGCATGACTGGGATAGGAGCCGAGAAGGAGACAGAATCGGAAGCAGGCTCCTGTGCTGTCAGCGCCCTACGCCGGCGGGGCTCAAACTCACAAACCACGAGATCATGAGCTGAGCCAAAGCTGGACACTTAACCAAGTGAGCCACCCAGGCGCCCCAACACACTGACGTATTTTAGAGTAACAAGACAACATGCTTGTAATTTACTCTCCAATGGTTCAGAATGAAATTAGACATACGGTGTGTATATACATGGGGGGAGGCAAATGTGATACCATGCTAGCTGGCAAATCTGGGTAAAAACTAAACAGAAGTTGTATCATTCTTACAAGATTTGTATAAATTTGAAGTTATTTCAAAATAAAAAGTTTTTAAAGACACACAAATAACGAAGTCCACCATGAATGCTGTCCACTTCAGAGGATTCCTCTTTGAGTTTCCAGTAAGATTTCCTTCATGGATTCTAAAAGTCACCAACATTTGTGGTAAAAAGAGTAATTTCGGAAGTCAAATTACCCAGGACCTTTACAGACTAATTCAATACTCCCAGGAATAGAAGTCAATTATTAAATGTAGAGTCCCGGCACTGATACGCAAACGAACTTTGAAGAGACTTCTCGACAAATATTGGCCCCATGTGAGTTGTTTTACAACAGTGAAAGAGAGAAAGCAAGGGTGAAAAGCTGTCATAAATCGTGCACTAAGGACATGGACACTTCTGCAGCATCATGGTGAGGGCTCTGATCACACAGACCTAGGTGCACAACTGAGCCCTACCACTGACTAGCTCAGCGACCTGGGCAAGTTCTTTCTACTTCTGATTTATCACCCACAATATAGCAATAATAATTCTTAGGTTTGTTTTAAGAACAAACTGAGGGGGCGCCTGAGTGGCTTAGTCAGTTAAGCGTCCAACTTCGGCTCAGGTCATGATCTCATGGTTCGGGAGTTCGAGCCCCGTGTCGGGCTCTGTGCTGACAGCTCGGAGCCTGGAGCCTGCTTCGGATTCTGTGTCTCCCTCTGTCTGCCCCTCTGCTGCTTGCACTCTATCTCTTGCTCTGTCTCAAAAATAAATAAACATTAAAAAAAAAAAAAAAAAGAACTGAGAATCCACACAACATAATATCATTCGGTCATTTAAAAGGAATGAAGCACTGATAAATGCTACAATTTGAATGAACCTTGAAAATATTCTGCTAAATGAAAGAAACCAGACACAAGAGGCCACATGTTGTATTGTTCCATTGATGTGAAATGTCCAGAATAAGCAAATTCACAGAGACAGAAAGTAAATTTAGTGCTTGCTTTAAGAAGGGGGATAGCTAGGGGCACCTGGGTGGCTCAGTCGGTTAAGTGTCCAAGTCTTAGTTTCAGCTCAGGTCATGATTTCACAATTTATGGGTTCAAGCTCCACACTGGGCTCTGAGCTGACAGTGCAGAGCCTGCCTGGGATTATCTCTCTCTCAAAATAAATAAACAAACTTTTAGAAAGCAGGGGGGTGGGAGGGAGGCGGGGGGGACACCTGGGTGGCCCAGTCACATAAGCGTCTGACTCTTGATTTTGGCTCAGGTCATCATGATCTCAGTTCGTGAGTTTGAGCCCCACATGGACCTCAATGCTGACAGCATGAAGCCTGCTTGGGATTCTCTCTCTCCTTCTCTCCCTGCCCCTCCCCGTCTTGTTCTCGTTCTCTCTCTAAATAAATAAATAAACATTAAAAAAAAAAAAAAAAGAAGGGGGACGGGTAATAGGTACAGGGTTTCTTTTTGAGTAATGAAAATGTCCTAAAATTGTAATGCAGCATGTGAATATACTAAAAACCAGTGAACTGTATACTTTAAATAGGTGAACTGTTGTGGTATGTGAATTATCCCTTTAAAGTTGTTGAAAGAAAGAAAGAAAGAAAGAAAGAAAGAAAGAAAGAAAGAAAGAAAGAAAGAAAGAAAGAAGGAAGGAAAGAAAGAAGGAAGGAAAGAAAGAAAGAAAGAAGCCGGGATAATAAAAGAGAGGGCTTTAAATTCACTCATTCCACAAACACCGAATACACGGGCACTGAGGACACACCAGTTAACAGAGTAACATCCCTCTCCTCAACAGGGTTTCTTTATAATGGAGGAGATAAAAACCAAAAACTAAAAAAATAAAAGTAAATACATAAGATGTCAGACGGTAAAACTGCTACAAGAGGCAGCGAGAGGGGAATAGAGGATGAGGGAGATACTTTTTTTAATGTTTATTTTTGAGAGAGAGAGAGAGAGAGAGAGAGAGAGAGAGCGAGCATGCATGCGCCCAACACAGGCCTCAAACCCATGAACCGCAAGACCATGATCTGGCTTAAAATCGAGAGTCAGATACCCAACCAACTGAGCCACCCAGGTGCCCCAAGGGGGATGCTACTTATACAGGATACATGGGGAGCCCCAGCGACAAGGTAACATTTAACAAGACCTAGAAGAAGCAAGGCAGCACATGCCCATATGTGGGAGAGGAGCACGCTAGGCAAGGGGAGGAGCAAGATCAAGGGCACAGGGGAGGACCGTATTTGACATGTGTGCAAGAGGCCAGTGTGGCTGCAGCAGAACAGGCAAGGGACAGACAAGTACATGAGGCCAGTGAGGTCACGAAAAGCCAGAAGATGCAGGGACTCGGAGACCCTGTAAAAACATCAGCCTTTATTTTCTGTAAGATGGGAAAGGACTGGAGGGTTTTAGGCAGAGGAGCAACATGATCTGACTTATATTTCTAAATCGCCTTTCAAACTACTGTGCAGGGATAGCACCCAAGTCAGTTAAGAAAGCTACTGTGATAAATAATCCGGACAAGAAATGATAGGACCAAGGACCAAGGTGGCAGCAGTGGGAGGAGTGATAAATAGTCCAACTAGGAATATCTTAAGGGTAGCCAACAGGATTCCCTCAGGGATTACACACGGGATGGGAAAGAAGGAAGGAAGGAAGGAAGGAAGGAAGGAAGGAAGGAAGGAAGGAAGGAAGGAAGGAAAGAAAGAAAGAAAGAAAGAAAGAAAGAAAGAAAGAAAGAAAGAAAGAAAGAAAAAGAAGAAAGGAAGGAAGGAAGGAAGGAAGGAAGGAAGGAAGGAAGGAAGGTAGGAAGAAGAATGACTCCTAGGTTTGGAGTCTAGTCAACTCGAGGGTTGGAGATATGGAAAGGGTAGGGAAAGAAAATTAGTGTTAGAGATGGTACATGTGGAATTTAAGATGCTTAGTTACCTGAGTGTGGGGGCACACTAAGTACATAACGTTAGATATTACTGACAATCATAATAATAAATATAAGATTGTTCTGACAAGAAATAATCACAAGAGGCAAGAACGCACACATAGTCTATCAACATTCCTGTTTACATGAATGGAAATTTGTTTTATTTTTAATTTTTCCTGTACCATCTCACTAGTGTTTTTAGGGGAATCTAAACATCATTCTCATTGGCCTAGGAAAAAAATCACAGGGCTCAGAACAAAAGGAAAAAATATTAGTTTGCTTTTCACTCTCTCTGAGAGCCTATCAGAAGATCAAGATAGAATTTCATCCAGGAAGAGCTCAACCTTAATTTGTATACCTATCAGCTGGCATCCCATATTTTGCATTCAGTATGATTACCTAAACTACCCAATTTTTTAAAATTTTTTTAATGTTTATTTATCTTTGAGAGACAGAGAGAGATGGAGCATGAGTGGGAGAGGAGCAGAGAGAGAGGGAGACACAGAATCCAAAGCAGGCTCCAGGCTCTGAGCTATCAGCACAGAGCCTAATGCGGGGCCTGAACCCACGAACCGTGAGATCCTGACCTGAGCCGAAGCTGGACACCTAACCGCCCCGAATTTTTTTTTTTAATCTTGCCCAGCTTCTTTGATCCTTGGTTCCCACCTGAGTCCCCACAGTCCTATCAAAAAGTACTATCTATCAGAGGGCTTCCAGATATTTGTAATTTTTCAAAACATATAATGGAAATCTTACATCACCCCTCAATTTGTCTACCTACATAAAGTAATTAAAATGTCAAATGCCTTTTGTTTGTGGCTGCAAAACAATTATGGTACTTGGTGTGGTAGTCTGAAGCAGAGTGGCATAATGCTGCCTTCTACCAGAAAGAAAGAAAGAAAGAAAGAAAGAAAGAAAGAAAGAAAGAAAGAAAGAAAGAAGAAAGAAAGAAAAGAAAGAAAGAAAGAAAGAAAGAAAGAAAGAAAGAAAGAAAGAAAGAAAGAAAGAAAGAAAAAAACAATTACTATATAATAAATACAGATTTGGAAACAATTTTTTTCAGAAGGCATAATGCTGCCTTCTTAAAAAAAAAAGGAAGAAAAAAGGGAAAACCAATTATTATACAATAAACGCAGGTTTGGAAACAATTTTTTTCAGAATATTAGGTTTATGCTTAAGAAAAAGAAAAAGAGGACCCCCCCCCCCCCCCCCCGGGTTGAAAAGGCTGGGAATCACTGGCATGGGGTGGCAAAGCCTTCTAGGTAGGAACACGGGCTGCAGCTAGACTGCCCTGGTTCACATCCCAGCTGCATGTGGCCGCGGGCTAGTTATTTCATCTCACTGTTAACTCATCTATAAAATGGGCATAGTAACATGCGCATGTGTGCAAACGCACACACGCACGGCATCCTCCTGATCTATACCCCAATTTTTTTTCACCTACTACAACTTGAAGATCGTTCTGTAGCAGTGCATTCTTTTTAACAGCTACATGATATTCCATCGTATGAATATACCGCCCAGAATTTAATCGCCAGTATAGGATATTTACCTCACGCCTAGGTTAGGTTTCGTTATTACAAATAATGCAACAGAACATATCCGTTACAATCACCATTATACACTTTTTCAAGTACATCTCCAAATCACATTTTTAGAAAACTGCTTTGGCAAGAGTTTGCCTTTCACTTTGACAAATCTCCCCAACTGCACTCAAAAGAAGGTACCAGTTTCGACTCCCATAAACTGAGTGTGAAAGGCCCTGTTTTCTCTCACTTTTGCCAATACTGCATATGTTACCAGATTTTTTCATCTTTGTTGCTCTGATTCATGGGGAAAAAATACCATTCTAGTTTGCATTTCTGGGTGAGACTAAGCACTTTTTCGTATTTTCAAAGTCTCTTTTTCTTCCTTTTGTATGAATTGTCAGTTGGTCACAGCTCGTTTTCTCTCGCATTTTTTTCCCTCCGTCATAGGAAGGAGCTCGTGACACAACCAGAAAATGATCCTTTATTATATGTGTGGCAAATATTCATCTTAGCTTTTGCACTTTTCACCCTGTGGTATTCTTTTTCCACAGAAATTCATCGTGGCATGGTGAAATGTATCAGATTTTTCCTTTATGATTTCTGGGTTGCTCACTATACTTAGAACAACTTAATTCACAGCACTGTTGTGAGATAAAAATAAGACATAAAATGCTTAGCACAGAAGCAGCCCTTAGAGTTTCACCTTTGGAACTAGGAATTTACTTTTTAGTCAGAATAAAATTCTCACCATAAAAGAACAGAATTTCACAGGACCCTGCAAGGTGTGGCCCCAACCTCTCTTGCTCTGGTGACTTCGTTTTCCCCATGTGGTCAAGCCTGCTTTTCTCCACGGTCAGATGCTCCCATCCTACCTCCTCACAGCACCTAAGTGATATCAACATGAAATCTATGCACGAGTTCCTCCAACCACCAGGTTAAAGGCTGGACTGGCAGCTCACAAGGGGGAGAGAGCCTGTCTGTTTCAGCACCAATGTGTAATGTGTACCTCTGGCTCCAAGCAAAGGGGCTCACACAGGATTCCTCAAATATCTGTGGCTAGAAGGGAAGGATGAGAGCAGCCATGCGATGGGGGGAGACTGTCACTGCTCTCCCACATCCACAGTTCCCCCACAGACACAGGTCATAGGTGGTGTCACAAGAGGTTGTCAGAAGAGACGCAAATGTCAGATGGCAAAGGCTCTTCTCAGACCTGCCCCACCAACTCTTTTATTTGAAGAAAAAGATGATTATTTCTAGCAATCAATTCTTAGCCAATTTGTAGTACTAAGGAGTTTATCTTCCCCAATCTGTACACTATGGCAATTTTAATAAGAATTTCCAAAGCAAACGTCCACAGCCCCAGCGCGTAAGACAGAAACTTATTAAAGCCCCCTCATGCATTTGAAAACACTACGTTTTGATACTTTAACTAAGTTAACATCAGTGGGGAAAGAACACTCAGTCTACTTCTCTTCGTCTCTGTTACCTCTCTGGCACCTATACAGCACTTCACACAGCTTTGTTCTCTGGGCCCCTCACCTGTAAACGTGCAGGTGTTCATAGCCATGGTAATATATACACATTAAAAAAAAAAAAACAAAAAACAACACAGCTGCTCAGGGTTCTTTCTACGGGACTACAAGCTAAAGCAGACCACATTGGGTAGCCCTATAAACAGATCCCATTTAAAGCAATGAAATTTTACATTTAACCGGGACATTAGAGGGAAAGAACCAAAGTCATAAACATCTCTACAAAGTTTGGCAACCATTCTACCAAGGCTGTGGTGGACAGAATATCAACTGTTTAGTTTTAAGCTTTGTTTAATTTAGTAGGAGTCAAAAGAAAATATAATTTTTTTTATATTAAATGTATTTTTTTTTAAATCACACCTATGTTCTGGATTTGTTTTTCCCTTCAATAAATCCACAAAAAATAAATAAAGAAATATCAAAAAAAAAAAACCCTTGAAAGAAATGTATTTTTACTCACTAATATGAGTTGCATTTTTCTTTCCTTCCCCCCCCCCCCCACTTTCGGAGAGAGAGACAGAGACAGAATACAAGCAGGGGAGGGGGAGACAGAAAGGGAGACACAGAATCGGAAGCAGGCTCCAGGCTCTGAGCTGTCAGCACAGAGCCAGATGCAGGGCTCAAACTCAAGAGCCACAAGATCATGACCAGAGTCGAAGTCGGACGTTTAACCGACTGGGCCACCTAGGCGCCCATGAGTTGCATTTTTCTAAACATGAAATAAGCCCAGCCATCATAGCATGAAAAAAATGTAAAATACTAAATTTTCTTTCCCTTCCTAATTATTTGGATTGAAAAAGGTCAGGATAAGGCACAAGTTTATGTTTCCCCATCTTGCACTTTAATTTGGAAAGAAATATTTCAAAATGTGTAAAAAAAACATTTGTTTTTAAAAAGCTACTGCTTGTAAAAAGTTAAAGCATAACTTTAAATGTTTCTGGTATGCAATTAGCAAGCATCACAGTAAAGATTGTATATGCAAACAATCATCAATGGATGCTAAATATAGGGAGAAACCCGAGGGGGGCAGGATACAGGCAGGCATGGTTTCACACTGTCTCCTCATCAATTGCTAATTAGTTACAGGAGAGAAAATATTTTATACAAGGAGAAAATGCACAAACTCTTAACCAGGTGATCACTGATGATGACCAACGTCATCAGTGGACATTGTGTACTTCCAGATATGATATCCCAAGAAGGACACAGTTATCACTGACATAGTACTCAGGCTAATATCTAATAATGATGAAATATCAGACAAATCCAAAATGAGAAATCTTCTATTTTAAAAGGGGAAGGAAGAGATGTATTTTTCCCAAAAATCACTAGCATAAAAGACAAAGGCTGTATGGGGCACCCAGGTGGCTCAGTTAGTTAAGCATCAATCAGACTCTTGATTTCGGGTCAGGTCATGATCTCACAGGTTGTGAGTTCAAGCCCTGAATCAGGCTCTGTGCTGGCAGTGCAGAACCTGCATGGGATTCTCTCTCTCTCTCTCCCTCCCTCTCTGCCTCTCCCTCCCTCATACCCTCTGTCTCTCTCTCTTAAAAATTAACAAATAAATAAACTTAAAAAAAAAAAAAAGACAAAAGGCTATAGAAGTATTCCAGATTTAAGAGATCTAACAGCTAAATACAACTGGATCCTATACTAGAAGAGGGAAAAAAATCTATAAAGGACATTATTGGGTCAACTGGCACAGCTACAATATAACAGGTTAGACAAAAGGATTATTATCAATGGTAAAATTACTACAGTTAAAAATTAAAAAGGGGTGCCCGGATGGCTCAGTGGGTAAGTGCGTAACTCTTAATTTTGGCTCAGGTCATGATCTCATCGTTCACGATGGAGCTTCATGTCGGGCTGTGCACTGACAGTGTGGAGCCTGCTTGGGATTCTCTCTCTCCCTCTCTCTCTCTGCCCCTCCCCCGCACATGTGTGCTCACGCTCTCTCTTTCTCTCTCTCAAAATAAATACACTTAAAAATTTTTAAATGATAACTTTATTCTTAATGTTTATTTTGAGGGAGAGAGAGAGTATGAACAGGGGAGGGGGGGGGGGAGAGAGAGAGGGAGACACAGAATCCGAACCTGAGTTTCGTGACCTGAGCCGATGTCAGACACTTAACCGACTGAATCACCAAGGCGCCCCAAGGATAACTTTATTCTTAGAAAATATGCACTGAAGGGGCGCCTGGGTGGCTCAGTCAGTTAAACATCCCACTTCTCCTCAGGTCATGATCTCACAGTTGGTGGGTTCGAGCCCCGTGTCGGGCTCTGTGCTGACAGCTTAGAGCCTGGACCTGCTTCAGATTCTGCGTCTCCCTCTCTCTCTGCCCCTCCCCCATTCATGCTCTGTCTCTCAAAAAATGAATAAACATTAAAAATATTTTTAAAAAGGGGCGCCTGGGTGGCTCCGTCGGTTAAGTGTCTGACTTCGGCTCAGGTCATGATCTCGCGGTTTGTGAGTTCAAGCCCCGCGACAGGCTCTGTACTGACAGCTCAGAGCCTGGAGCCTGCTTCGGATTCTGTGTATCCCCATCTCTCAGCCCCTCCCCTGCTCGTGCTCTGTCTCTCTCTGTCTCTCAATAATATATAAACGTTAAAAAAAAATTTTTTTTAAAGAAAGTATGCACTGAAGTATTTAAGGGTAAAGGACTATGATATATGTAATTTACCCTCAAATGTTTGGGGCAAGATTATAAAATATTATATACGTGTATTTACACACACAGAATATAAAGCAAATGGGATGAAAAGTTAACAGTGCTGAGTCTGGGTAAATGGTATGCCATCTATATGTGTATTCTTTGTACTATTCTTATTCTTGTAACTTTTCTCTAAGTTTGAAATGAATCCCAAGTAAATAAAAATTCTTTAGAATTCTTCTGAAATATCCATTTGCTACAGTCACCAGCATGACTTACATCACCAGTAAGTTATCCATGCCTACACCCCCGAAGCTGGCTGTACTAGGTCCCAAAAAAGGGGTGACAGAGAGAAGAAAATAAGTAAGACAGAGAGGAGAATTCACATGGAGGTAGAGTCTGGGGACAGAAAGAAGACAGATTTATTGTTTTACTACCAAAAATATTACATATTTAAATAAGAACTTACAAATTGTAAAATAAAGATCTCTCCACGTTTATCACACATACCTTTCTTCAGCAATTGTGAACTAGCCCTGATAGCAAGGACAAAGCAACACAGTATTTGCTTTCATCCGTCATGGCTGATTAAAATTACTGCTACATTTATTGAATGCCATGTGCCAATTCTGAAACTCCAGAAATCAAACTTTTAACCATTACCTTTGGCTACTTATTTCTAAAAATTTCTAACAGCAGGATCTAAACCCACACATTGTCCTATTGTAACCGCATGTTCTCACCTTTGCATATTCTACAGGAATAATGCTTACAGAGTAACCTGCTGATGCTGAGGACGCAAAAGACATTACAAAAGTGACTTCTGCTGCTGAAGGTGAAGCCTGGTAAACACCACCCGACCCATCAGGTAGACTGGCAACAGGAGATACGGCCGTTGGATGGTGGTCTCTTTACCCCTTTATTAAATAAACCATTATTTCATTTACAACTTACAAGTATGCCTATCATGTTATTAAGAGTCAACAGAGGAGGGTGACGTTTACAGAGGAAACTCGGTAACTAGCATTTAGCACAAAGGCTGGACACAGCAAGAGCTTAATACACATTGGCTATCACCTTTGTTATCATTATTATTACTGGTGGAACATAGCAGGAAAGATTCAACTCATGCATAATTATGTCAGTATCACAACAGGCCCTGTTGACGTATATATCATTTATGTTGCACTGCCTTTTAATAAACTTAACTTCAAGGTTCAAGGGCTGTCCCTACATTATTTCAAATAGCATATAATTAGAAATTAAAAGTGCTAGTCCATACCCTATCTACTTGAGCTTTGATATATTTTAAACTCTTTTTCCTGAGCTGTTTTTTCCGAAAAGCACTGGTAATCACTGAAAACTTTTTCCCACTTATATTTAATATTTGTGTCCAACCACTGACAATTCTGGGATGTGCAGCATGCTTATCACAAATAAGGAGAAGTTAGAGTTCACTCAATCCCTTAGTTCTTAATGAGAGTAAAGACAAACAGTAGAATTAATAAAATTAGTATTACAGGGCTGTCCTCAAGGATTATAAATACTTGAACTATTAGGTACTAAGGCCACACATCTCTACGCCTGGCCCCATCTTCCACCTGGTGTGGATGTAAATGGCAGAGTTTAGTCTACCAAAAAAAAAAAAAAAAAAGGTAATGCAAATGCATCTGTACTACAGGAGGCAAATTACTATAACTCCATTTGAGTTAATCAACAAGGTGATTAATATCATGGGTCCAGACAAGATGAGATGAAACAGATAAATGTCCAATCCTCCCTTGTATATAGTAGGCATTTGATGAATGGCTGTTGACCGAATTTGGGGGGGAGGATAAAATACATGGGGAAAAGGGGGATAGAGAAAAAGTCACATGGGAAGGAGAGAGGGAAGGAAGAGTGTCCCCCTTTTGCTCATTCTAACACCTGCACACCTGCCAGCCCCTGACGATCCCTTCTAACTGGCCATCTTCTGGCGTTATTATTTACTAAGGATCTCAGGTCATACGTGTTCTAGATAGGGACCACCCATCCCTTAGAAAGAGCTGAGAGCGTGTATGTGTGTGCACATATACACACACCACCACCACCACTTGTGAAAAAAGAGCCACAAACCAGTGTCTAAAAACAAAATGCCTAAAACACATGAGACTGAGTGAGCCTCAAGAAACAAAAGACAGAATCCCTGCCTGCAGGAGAGTTTACAAACCCACACGATTTTCTGGGAAATCACACCAGAAATCTAACCCCCCCACCCCCCGTTAGTGAACACATATTCTACAAAGCCTTCACTCTCTGAGGCTAGGAACTTATTTATGTCAAGTGAGTTTAAAAAAAAAAAAAAAAAAAAGAAATGCTGACGAACCAAAAAGAAAATACAATGATGCTGAATTTTTTGTTTTATCTATGCACCCTCTTCCCCCAGGGGTGTGGGGCAACAGTCAAGCAGGCCGATAATTTCAGGAACTTATTCTCAAGACTGCCATGCTAAGAAGAGTAAACTAGGGATCCAAAGTCTAATTTCAGTTTCTTGACTAAATATAAAGTGACACTGGGTATATCTTTTGTACCAGCTGCTCCAAAAAAAAAAAAAAAAAAAAAAAAAAATCATTATCTTTGTCCTTGGGGAGAAAGTTTATAGTTTGGTACTTCCTGCAGATTACAAGAATATTCCTCTTTTCTAATTAAATTTTAATATCCTGTAGGAAAAGGATAAGTCATGAAGAAAGGGCAGTCAATAGGGACCAGCATTCTAAGTAACAGAAGCTAGAAAAAAAGTTGTTAAGGCAGCTTTTTAATGGTAGTGAATCGTGGATAGCTCTGTCTTTATAATATCTTCTCATGGAATTTCACTGGTCAGCATCATGGCTCTGATGACAAGGCAATAAAAGCAAACTGCCTCCAAGTCTTTCTACAAATGGTTGCTACCCTAGTTCAAAGCCTCTCTCTCACTCGTCTGCTCTCCCTGAGTCCACTCGTGTCTCCTACAACCCTTCCTTCACACTAGCCAGAAGGATATTTTTAAACTGACCAGCTCATGCCACTCCCCTGATCACATCCTTCTATGGCTTTGCACTGCTCTTAAAATACAATCCAAACTCCTCTCCATGGTCCACATGACATTTGAAGACTTTACAAGTTCCTATGTGGTCCAGTCCCCACCTACCTCCCCAGTCTCCCTTTTGCTCTTAAAGTGCTCCAAGAACTTCCCCACCTCAACACTTGCATACTTGCTGTTTCCCAATGCCCAAACACCCACCCAGGGCCTAGCACAGCGCCTGGCACATAGTCATCTCACAATAGTTCTTGAGTGAGTGGATCAACATTTCAATAGAATGGTTCGATGGGATGATAAAGACTGGAATCTAGAATGCATTATCTTTACAATAAACATATTATATGTCTGTGTGTGTGTGTGTGTGTGTGTTTGTACATATATATGTATGTATTTAGTATAGGCAGACCTACAGCATATATATATGTGTATATCAGCATATGAGAACATATGTATTCTAAACAGAATATTCTATACGAATAAATTTCTATTTCAGTTTAATA
This sequence comes from Puma concolor, assembly GCF_028749965.1. Lineage (NCBI taxonomy): Eukaryota > Metazoa > Chordata > Mammalia > Carnivora > Felidae > Puma > Puma concolor. The sequence goes on along the minus strand of NC_141678.1, from coordinate 10,248,770 downwards.
CTAGCTTTAGCAAACCCATTTGACATCGGCACACAAGTCTGTCTACCTCTCTGAATTCAATGCTCCTTGCAAACATGAATAGTACCATCCACGTTTCAGCGTTGTCAAGGACCGCAGCACACGCAAGTTTACGAAACGCACACAACGCTCCAAAACTCAGTCGTGAACCGAGCTGCAATTTAGGGAGTTTGAATCCAGTTCGGGGTCTTAAAGCCTTGGCTGCAGTACACAACTCCTACAGAGCATCAGTATTTGCCTTTCCTTAAAGGTAAGGCAGTATTTGCCTTGCCTCAGAAACGTCAGCACTGGATGGCAAGGGCTGTCCGAGTCCCAAAGGGAAAGAGGAATAACCACAGTATCCTATTGTTCGGCGGCTGCCTAACAAAGTCCACTATGGCCCGCTAGTAACAATCACAAGCATGAGCTGGCTCTGCTTTTTCAGGATCTTGTGCGACTCTCCAACAGGCTCCACACTGACCATGTACAAGAAGGGTAAGTAATCTTAGCGGTGGCCCCTGCTTTTGAGCAGCTCTGGTCAAAACCCTGAGCTTACACAGGGACACAGCACTAATAAAGACATCCCAGTCGCAATTGGAAAGGCACAGAACTGTCATTTTTCAGCAAGACAAGTTTATTTACTCCCACGGGAGATAAACAAACATGGCCACCAGGGAGAGCCTGGGACAAAATGTACTTGACCTGCAACAGATAAACCAAAAGCCTGGAGTATGAGAAGGAGCTACATTTTCTGCTCCTATGTAGCTCCTCTCGGCTCAAGTCATTGTACACTATCTTTCAGAAAAACGAAAAAGCAAATGTAAAGGATGTGCCATATGCTGAAAGAGGGCTTGGAGAATACAGACAGTTTTGTCAGCTGAACAAGGCAGAAATCAGGCACACAAGCAACCTCGAAAGCTAAATTCGGTACTACGACCACTAAATTATGGGGGGAGGAGGGAGTCATTTCATTATTCACTGCCTTCATTTCCCTACCTGTGATGTTGAGAAATATCAGTATACTGAATATACTTACATTTTAATTACCGAATGTATACAAAATCTAAATCCTAAACACACCACAAAGAATTATTTTGATTTAAATTAAGCAAGCAAAACAAAATTGAGAATAGTATTGGTCATTCAGAAATCAACTCATACGATCATCGCCTCAGAAAGATAATTCCTAAACTCATCAAACTAACTACATTATCCCCCTTTGTTGTTTTTTATTCCTCCCGGCAGTTTTTACTACCCGAAATTGTGATATTCATTCATATGTTTCTTTTCTCTCTCTCGACCAAAAGAATAGCATCTTTGCCAGTCTTCCGGCTTTATCTGGCCTGGTTCAATAACTACTTGTTGACTGAATTAATACTGAGGTTAAAAATAATTTGAGGGGCGCCTGGGTGGCGCAGTCGGTTAAGCGTCCGACTTCAGCCAGGTCAGGATCTCGCGGTCCGTGAGTTCGAGCCCCGCGTCAGGCTCTGGGCTGATGGCTCGGAGCCTGAAGCCTGTTTCAGATTCTGTGTCTCCCTCTCTCTCTGCCCCTCCCCCATTCATGCTCTGTCTCTCTCTATCCCAAAAATAAATTAAAAAACGTTGAAAAAAAATTTTTAAAAAAAATAATAATTTTAAAAAGAACAACAAAGCTGGAAGACTAACGCTGATTTCAAACCTTATAACAAAACCACAATAGTCAAGACTGTGGTATTGGCATAAGGACAGACGACTAGATCAATAACATAGAATGGAGTCCAGAAACAGATCCACACATAAATGGACAACAGATTTTCAACAAAGGTGTGAATTCGAGAAAGGCAGTCTTTTGAACAAATAGCACTAGAACCACTGGACATCCATACGCAAAATGTATACAAACACACACACACACACACACACAATGCCTCCACACCTCACAATATACAAAAATTAACTCAAAGTGGATCATAAACCTAAAGCCTTTTAAAAAACATTTGAGGCCTTGGGTTAAGCAAAGCTTCCTCAGCATGATCCATTAAAAAAAAATTATAAACTGGACTTCATCAAAATTAAAAACCTCTGCTCTTCAAAAGAGACTGGTAAAAAATGAAAAGACAAGCCACAAACTAAAAGAAAATACTTGCAATTCTGATAAAGAACTTGTATCCAGAATAAAGAATTCTTTTTTTTAATTTTTTTAATGTTTATTTATTTTTGAGAGAGAGAGAGAGTGTGTGAGCAGGAGAGGGGCAGAGAGAGAGGGAGACACAGAATCTGAAACAGGCTCCAGGCTCTGAACTGTCAGCACAGAGCCCGACGCGGGGCTCGAACTCATGGACTGTGAGATCATGACCTGAGCTGAAGTTGGACGCTCAACCGACTGAGCCACTCAGACACCCCAGAATAAAGAATTCTTGAATCTCAATTCAAAAAAACAACTAAATAAATATGGAGGAAAATAGATGGGCTGATTAGACACGTCACCAAGGAAGATATACAGATGGCAAAAACAGCACATGAAAAGATGATCAATGTTCTAATTAGTATTAGTCACCAAGAAAAATACTAATTAGAACTACAATGAGATACCAGGATACACCCACTAAAATGGTTAAAATTTAAAAACTGACCATACCAAGTGTTGACAGAGATGTGGGGTAACTGTAACTCTCATATGCTACTGGTGGGAACGTTAACAGTTTAGCAATTTCTGAAAAAAGTGAACTATACATCTACTGTATGATCCAGCCATTCCCCCCACCCCAACAGGTATTTTGTTAAATACCTCTTGTACATTCACAGCAGCTTTGTTTGTGAGAGCCAAACTCCAGAACGACCCAAATGGTCCATCAACAGGTGGATGGATAAGCAAACAGTAAGACACCCACACAATGGAGTGTTACCGAGCAATAAAGAGAAATGAACTTTTGATGCGTGCTACAACATGAATCTCCACATAATTATGCTGAGCATAAGAAACCAGACATAAAGTTCCATTTATATAAAATTCTAGGAAGTACAAACTAATGTGTCCCGACAGAAAGAAGAACAGCGGTCACTTGACAAGGAAGGGATTAAAAAGGACACAAGGAAACATCACAAGGGATGATGGATACGTTCATTACCCTCACTGTGGTGATGGTTTCAGGAGCGTATGCACGTCAAAACATCAAATTGTACACTTAAATGTACGCAACTTATTGCGTGTCACTTATACCTTAATAAAGCTGGTTAAAAATAATAAAAGCGACCTACAGCCTGAAAAAATGATAAATAATTCCCAATCTGACTTTTTAGGTGGCACACGTTTCTTCTCGATAATAGATGGGGGCCAGAGAAAAGGAATGATCTCTCCACTTGCTGCTTTGGCTATAGCACTTCCCTGCTTCTACGCTAACAAGCTGGACAATGTAGGGTCTATTACCACCCGGCCCCTTCCCCACTCCCAACCCCCAGTCTTTTTGTCTCCTAAAGAAGCAGATCCTTACTTGTCTGGAAGAGCAGACACAAGGAACAAAAGGTTCAATGGCTATTTGACAGATTAAAGAATAGACAACTGTTTTATTTAAAAGCTCCCTAAAGAATTAGAACATTTGAGGCTATACACTGTTCTGTTGAAATGCAGTTACATATTACCCAGATCTGTAAGCACTTGCCAAGAGACCTGTTCAAGTCACTCACTTCCTAAGAGTTTATGGTTTTCTTTTCTCTCCCTCTTTTCCTTCCACGAATGAAAAATGTGCAGGTGTATTTCGAGAAGACATTCCTAATATTTTGAAAGTTCTCTCATTCAAATAACCCCAACAGCTTGACACAGTTTTCAAATGTCTAAGACAGTGATCATTACAAGACAATAAAGGAAAAGATCAAACAATGGGTCTTATGTGTGAATCGTAATAAAGAGTGGCAATACAAAATAAAAGGACCATTATCTGAAAACAGTAAGTCACACTACAGTTTACCAACAAAATAAGGCTCACAAATGATTAACAATAGTTACAAAATAATAATAGCAACATGGTGATTAATAGAAGAGATTCTGGCTCCACCACTTACTTATTGGTTGAGTGACCTCAGGCAAGTTGCCTAACTTCTGAAAATCAGTTTACTCATCTTTAAAACCAGGATAATAGTAATGATAATAATAAGAGAAATAATTCCTCTTCTCATAGGGTTATAGTCAGGATTAAATGTATTTGGTTTACAGTAACAACTAAATAAATGTTAGCTATTAGTCGTATTATTACTCTGAACTTTCAAAGGATCTCATTAATTCACTAATCCTCCTGACTCTTAGGTGCAAATCCTGTCATTTACTAGCATGTAACTTCTAAGCCTCAGTTTCCACACCCGTAAAACGGGAGGGATTAACGTTACCTGACTTTTAAGGTTGTGGTTAAGGATTAACTACAGATACAGCTCCCTTCCCTCCCATCTCCCAAAGCGAAGACCGCGGAGGAAGGAAATACTTCTAATAGCAGCAGATACAGTCAGTTTTTCCATTTCTGGCACGTGAGGCGTGGGGGAGAAAGGAGGTGCAAAGAGCCACAAAAAGGGGTCAAGTTCCTGAGTGAAGCCCCCAAACGCGCGCGAGAGGCAGTGACCCAGAGCGGCTCGACAGTCGGGGGCCTGGCCCCGCGCAACTCCCTCCTCTCCCCTCCCGCGTCCCGGGCCGAGGAGCCTCCCCAAGTGAGCGGGGTTATTTCGGAATCACCATGAGGCAATTCTCATGAGGCAATGGGTCAGGAATGCGGCGCTGAGCCGGGCCGCTGGCGTCCGCGGTTCCCCGGGCGGCTCTACCTGCCCCCGTCCTGACGGGCATCCCCAGGGCTGCGGGAGCCGGAACTCGGGGAGGCAGGAAATGAATGGGGACCCGAGAGGTGGGGGCACGGTGGCGCCGGGCCCCCCGGCCCAGGGAGGACTAGAAGTTGGGAGAGAGCCTGCCCCCACGACCCCCGGCGGGAGTCCGAACCCCGGCCGGGGCGCCCCCTCCCGGGCGGGGCTGATCGAAAGCGGCGGGGGCCGGGCCGAGGCCCGGGCCGGGCCCTCGGGGCTCCTCACCTCCGCGATGTCATGTTCCTCCCGCCCTCCGGCTCCGCGACGGACCCGCTCCTTACTCAGGTTCCGCTGGGCCCGGTCACATCGGGCTGGCCCGAGGGAGGCCCGCTCGGGACCGGACGGGGGGCAGAGCCAGCCGGCCGCGCGCAGACCCCCCTCCAGGCCTGGGGATCCCGGAGACTGTGCAGCCGCCCCCCAAACCCGGTTCGCTCCTCCTCCTCCTCCCCCGCCTATCGCCGCCGGCGCCGCCGTGACGTCACCCCGCGCGACGCCCGCCACCACTTCCTGCTCCCAGGGCGCCCGGGACTGAGCAGCGGCTGGTAATAGCGGTTCATAGGCTCGATGGAGCCGCCGCGACTCAATTCCCGAAATCCCTTCACCCTCCTTTGGACCTGGGCTGCAAGGTGCGCGTGGCGTCCTCACTGCGGGGCTCACTCCCACGAACCGGTTGCATCCGCTCCCACCGTGTCACTTCCCTGCACTGACTGCCAAACCGAGTTTCATTCATTTCGTTCCACAAATCGCCACTCCACTTCTTAGCTGTGTAACCTTAGGAAAGTTGCTGAGCCTCAGTTGTTGAGTCTCTGAGCTTCACTTTTCTCCATTTCATAAAATGAAGGTAGTACTATAATTGTATTCTCTTCGTAGGATTATCGTGAAGATTAAATATGCAAAATGCTTAGGACTCACCCTGGCCTATTTAATAAGTGCTTTGTAATTGTTAGCTGGATTATCGTTATAGTTAAACATTTGTTGAATATTTTCTGTCTGGGCGTCCATAGTTTTAAACTATGGGGATACAGTGGTGAACTGGAAAGACGATCTCTGCTAAAATACTCAAGACAATACTGTACTTCCATCTTCCTTTCTTGTCTTTTCTCCATACCCCTTTATATTATCGTTTTAAATAGGATAGTTAGGTAAGTCTTCACTGAGGATGACAACTTGAGCAAAAGATCTGATCCTGGAGCAGTCAGTGGGAATAATTCAGGCGAATAGCATTTCAAGCATAGGGAGAGGCAAGTGCAAAATCCCTGAGGCAACAGGCTGCCTCCTATATTCCAAAAACTATGAAGAGGTCTCTGGCTGGGGCACAGAAGGAGGTGCGAGGGGTGAAGAGGGAGCAGTAGGAGATGAGGTGAGAACAAGATAGAAATGATCTCGGGTCCTACAGGCTATTAAATGAACAGTAAAATGGAGAGTCGTTGAAAGATTTTTCAATAGAGAAGGACTATAATCCCTGTTTTAAAAATGAAAGTAAATAGGGGTGCCTGGGTGGCTCAGCTGGTTAAGCGTCTGACTTTGGCTCAGGTCATGATCTCGTGGTTTGTGGGTTTAAGCCCCATGGCGGGCTCTGTGCTGACAGCTCCGAGCCTGGAGCCTGCTTCAGATTCTGTGTCTCCCTCTCTCTTTGCCACTCCCCCACTCATGCTCTGTCTCTATCTGTCTCTCAAAAATGAATAAACTTTAAAAAAAAAAAGTAAAAGTAATAAAGTAAGGGTACTCTGTTAGAATCAGATCAAGAGGGCAAGTCTGGAAACAGACTAGTTCAGAATACTACCATACTGTAATATTCCAGGCTAGAGATGATGGTGGCTCAGACCAGAATGAGAGGGTAGAGCTTTTACCTGATGGTGGCCCTTATGACTCATAAAAGGTCACAGATGTAGTAAGTGGCAGAGTCAGAATTCAAACCCACATCTATGTAGCTTCAAAATCTTGTTTCCTCCCAATGTTCCCCTCCCCATTTCTATACAGAGAACTCTTTTATAGTGTTCTGACTGTTTCAGCCTTGGTGATATGGAAAAAAAATCCTTATAAAATTTGTCTTTAATATAAGTCAGTTTAATTTAGGTCATAGGCCTTCAACAAGCAGTTGTCCAACCTGTTTCTTTCCAGACCCCCTAAGTCCTGGCCTCCTAGATGACTCGAACAACACTCTAGCTGATCTTAGGCCTGCAGATTTGCTCTTTCCAACCCATCCTTTGGATAATAGCCAGAGTAATCTAAAATGCAAAACTAGTCACTCCCTACATTGAGTACCTCAATGGCTATTCACTGCTTCTAGGATGAAGTCACAAAAATTTTTAACCTACCTAGTCTGGTCCCTGCTTTTTTCACCAACCCTTCTTCCCACCACTCTATGACCCAGGCTTGCTGAGTGACTTTTGGCTCTCCTCAATATACCATGTTCTTTCCCAGCTCACGGGGCCTTTAAACAATCTGCTCTCTCTTCCTAGAGGGTTCTTTCTGGCCTCATTCCTCATTAACTCTAGTCTACTCCTCAGATCTCAGACTAGAAGTCATCTCCTCTGGGATGGGAAGACTTACCTGATTCTCCCAGTCCAGGTCAGATGGTCCCCAAGACACCTATCCTAGCTTAGAACTGAACACAGTCCACTATAAAGCTAAGATACAGTGTCATATGGGGGTTAAATTCTTGATTCCAAAGCTCAACCTTCCTGCCTGGGTGTCCATAAGTAAGTCACTTGACTTCTCCGTGTCTCGGTTTCCTTCTCTGTAAAATGGAGGGAACAACATAGGTAGGTGGTGAAGCATTAAAGATTTGTTTTTTATAAAGTACTTAGTGCCAGTCGAATAAGTACTTGACAAATACGGTTATCATTTGTCTCTTTTCCAAAGTAAACTGTAAGCTCTTGGAATGCAGAAACCATTGCTTCCCCAGTCTTCCCTATATTCTGGACACCCTGCAGCTGGAATGTTCTTTCAGGAATACAAATCTAATCATGTCATTCTGTGTTATGAGGGAGTTCAAAGACTTTAGCACTAGGAATGAAAACCTTCCATTAGCACATCAGGCCCTTCTAAATATGAACCATGCCTACCTGTTCAGCTCCATTTACTCCCACTCCCTCACATAATCTGGCAGTTTCCAAAGGCCTCTTGCTGTTTCTTGCATCCTGTCTTCCTAAATTTAGTTCCTTCTCTCTGAAACACCCTTTAAACCCATCTCCATCTGGAAAACTAAGCATCAGACAAAATTCAACTCTCATTCAATCAGCTTCTCCAAGAAACATTCTTTGCACACTCCCCAAAACCACTTCCTGAGTATAAAATAGAGACCCCCCTCCTCCCCTATGGGGGCTGCCTATTCATCCCTCTATAGGCCCTTAACACAGTTTAACATCATTGTTGGTTGATTCTTCTGTCTCTTCCCCTGGACTATGAGTTCCTTTTAGAACAAAGTCTTTGTCTTCTTCATCTTTATTTTATTTTATTTTTTTAAGTAGGCTCCATGCCCAATATGGGGCTTGAACTCCTAACCCTGAGATCAAGAGTTGCATGTTTCACAAAAACTGAGTGAGCCAGGAGTCCCCTTCTTCCTTTTGATATGCCCAGAGCCTATTACAGTGCCTGGCTTAGAACAGGCTTAAGAAATGTTCATTTAGGGGTGCCTGGGTGGCTCGGTCAGTTGAGCATCCGACTCTTGGTTTCGGCTCAGGTAATGATCTCATGGTTTCCCGGGTTCGGGCCCACTTTGGGATTCTCTCTCTCCCTCCCTCTGCCCCTCCTCTACTTGTGCTCTGTCTCTCTCAAAATAAATAAATAAATTTTAAACGGAAAATTTAAATAGAAAAGAAATATTCACTTAGGAAAAATTAAAAAGAAATATCTGGGGCACCTGGCTGGCTCAGTCGGTTAAGTGTCTGACTTTTGCTCATGGTTTGTGAGTTTGAGCCCCGATCGGGCTCCACCCTGACAGTGTGGAGCCTGCTTGGTATACTCTCTCTCTCCATCTCTCCCTCTCTTTCTGCCCCTCACCCCCTCGTGCTTTAACTCTCAAAAACAAATAAATAAACTTTTAAAAAAGAAAAGTACTCATTTAGAGATACTTTATTTTTATTTCTTTCTCTTTTTTTTTTTTTTAATTTTTTTTTCAACGTTTATTTATTTTTGGGACAGAGAGAGACAGAGCATGAACGGGGGAGGGGCAGAGAGAGAGGGAGACACAGAATCGGAAACAGGCTCCAGGCTCTGAGCCATCAGCCCAGAGCCCGACGCGGGGCTCAAACTCCCGGACTGCGAGATCGTGACCTGGCCGAAGTCAGACGCTTAACCGACTGCGCCACCCAGGCGCCCCTCTTTCTCTTTTTTAAAAAAAATATATTTTTTAACGTTGTTATGTATTTTTGAGACAGAGAGAGACCGAGCATGAGCAGGGGAGGGGCAGAGAGAGAGGGAGACACAGAATCCAAAGCAGGCTCCAGGATCCGAGCTGTCAGCACAGAGCCCAACGTGGGGCTCAAACTCACAGACTGCAAGATCATGACCTGAGCCGAAGTCGGACGACCAACCGACTTGGCGCCCCTGTTTCTTTTTCAACTACAAAAGCAACACAAATTCCTTACAACAAGCCAAATAAAAATAGTTTTCCCTGCTCCTCAATGTATATATATTCCCTACTCCACCCCCACCAGTGTTAATAATTTGGTATTACACTTCCACTTTTCTCTATCCCTATACAAACACACACACATATATCCCACACCTACACTCACATACATAACATATAGGGATTTGTTTCTATTTTATTTATTTTTTTTAAGTTTTACTCATTTTGAGAGAGAGAGCATGAAAGCAGGGGAGGGGCAGAGAGAGACAGGGAGAGAGAATTCCAAGCAGGCTCTGTACCGTCAGCTTGGAACCTGGTGCAGGGCTTGAACTCACGAGCCTCAAGCTCATGAACTGAGCCAAAGTCAGATGCTTAACTGACTGAGTCACCCAGGTGCCCCTATTTTTAAAAAATGTCTTTTAATGTTTATTTTTGAGAGATAGAAAGACAGACAGAGTGAGAGCAGAGAAGGAGCAGAGAGAGAGGGAGACACAGAATCTGAAGCAGGCTCCAGGCTTTGAGCTGTCAGCACAGAGCCCGACATGGGACTGGAACTCACAAACCATGAGATCATGATATGAGCCAAAGTCGGATGCTTAACCAACTGAGCCACCAATTTTTTAAATGAGTTCATAATATGTGTCTGTATTCATGGATTCATAATATGTATATCATATTAAGTATGTGAATATATATGCATATATAATGCCAAAGACATATCATAACTTTTTCTCTTAATATATCATGAATATCCCTAGACCAGCATAGTATTCAATACAATATAATCTGAGCCATATATGTAATATTAAAGACTATAGTATTCACATTTAAAAAAAGTAAAAGGAGGGGTGCCTGACTGGCTCAGTTGGTAGAGAGCACGTGATTCTTGATCGCAGGGTCATGAGTTCAGGCACCACCTTGGGTGTTGAGCCTACCTAAAAATATATAAGTAAATAAATAAAAAACTTTTAAAAAGTAAAAACAGATGAAATCCATGCAAATGTTTAACTCAATGTCTCAAGATATTATCATTCAACATATAATCAATAAATATAAAACATTAATGAGTTAGCTTACATTCTTTTTTTCTTGTTAAGCCTTCAAAGCCCAGTATGTATTTTACCCTTATAGCACACCTTAATCTGAACTGGCTACATCTCCAATGCTCCATAACCACATTTGGCTAATGGTACTGTATTGGACCGCACATTTAGATGTAAGTCGTGCTTTCTCATAGCTGCATAATATTCTGTAGAATGGATATACATTTACAGTCAATTTCTGTGTTAATGGACATGCAAATTATTTCTAAGGTTTCAGGGGTGGGGAGTTGCACCGAAAGTAGTGTTGCATGAACTTGCTTATTTTTTTAAGTTTATTTATTCATTTTGATTTAAAAATTTTTCACTAAAAAAAATAACAAAAATGCTTTTAAAAAGAGGGGCACCTGGGTGGCTCAGTCAGTTGAGCATCAGACTTTGGCTCTGGTCATGATCTTGTGGTCCGTGGGTTCAAGCCCCACATCGGGCTGTGAGCTGACAGCTCAGAGCTTGGAGCCTGCTTTGGATTCTGCGTCTCCCTCTCTCTCTGCCCCTCCCCCACTCGCACTCTGTCTCTCTCTCTCACAAAAATAAATAAACATGAAAAAAATGTAGGGGCACTTGGGTGGCTCTGTCGGTTAAGCGTCCAACTCTTGGTTTCAGCTTAGATCATGATCTCACAGTCTGTGGGTTCGAGCCCCACATTGGGCTCTGTGCTGATAGTGTGGAACCTGCTTGGGATTCTCTGTCTCCTTCACTCCCTTTGCCCCTCCCCCACTTGCTCTCTGTCTCTCTCAAAAAACTAAACTTAAAAAAAAAATTAAAGCTTATTTATTTATTTTGAGAGAGAGGGAGGGGGTGGGGCAGAGAGAGAGAGAGAATCCCTGTCCGCAGTGCAGAGCCCCACCTGAAGTCACGAACCACAAGCCGAACTGAGCTGAAAGCAAGAGTCAGAGGGTTAACCGACTGAGCTACCCAGGTGCCCCGTGTGTTTTGTTTTGTTTTTTTTAATTTTTTAATGTTTGTTTTTGAAGCAGGCTCCAGGCTCTGAGCTGTCAGCACAGAACCCAACGCGGGGCTCAAATCCACAAACTGAGGGATCAGGACCTGAGCTGAAGTTGGACGCTCAACCGACTGAGCCACCCAGGCTCCCATCCCCATCTTTTTTTTAAAAAAAAAAAAAAGGTTTTATTTTTAAGTAATTTCTACACCCTGCGTGGGGCTCAAACTTACAACCCTGAGATCAAGGGTGGCATGGTCCGCTGACTGAGCCAGCCGGGGGGCCCCTCCGTGAACTTTCTTATGAGAAAACTATTGAGTGAATGAGTGAATCACTATGTTGACCTCAACATTAACACTTACTAGGGAGGTATTATCAATGTTGTCAATATCATTCCCATTTTATTTTATTTTTTTTTTCTTTTTTTTTTCAACGTTTATTTATTTTTGGGACAGAGAGAGACAGAGCATGAACGGGGGAGGGGCAGAGAGAGAGGGAGACACAGAATCGGAAACAGGCTCCAGGCTCTGAGCCATCAGCCCAGAGCCCGACGCGGGGCTCGAACTCACGGACCGCGAGATCGTGACCTGGCTGAAGTCGGACGCTTAACCGACTGCGCCACCCAGGCGCCCCCATTCCCATTTTATAAATAAGAAAACTCATGTGAGGAAGCCTATCATAAGATCACATAGCAAGTGAGCTCCAGGTTTCAAGGTCAGCACCTTCTCTGCAGCATAACTGCCTGCTGCTTTTTTGTCTTTCCGTGACACAAAGAAGTAGGGTTCAATGTGTCTGTGTGACGTTGGATAAATCATTTATTTTATTTATTTGTTTCAAGTTTATTTATTTTGAGAGGGAGAGCAAGCACATGTGTGCAGGAGGGGCAGACAGACGAGGAGGGGCAGGGAGAGAGGAAGGGAAAGACAGAGATTGGGAATCCCAAGCAGGTTCTGCACTGTCAGCCCGATGGAGCTACTCAAGGCTTGGACTCCCCAGCCGTGAGTTCATGACCTGAGCTGAAGTCAGAAGCTTAACCGACCGCGCCACCCAGGCGCCCCCGATAAATCATTTATTGTAAATGAGCTTCAGTTCTTTTATCTTTTTTTTTTTAAGATTTTCTTTTTTAAATAATCTCTACACCCAACGTGGGACTCGAACTGAGGATCCTGAGATCGAGAGTCACAAGCTCCACCGAATGAGCCAGCCAGGCGCCCCTCTTTCATCTTACATTCCTACTTCCCAGGGAGGTTGCCCTGAGGCTTAAAATGGTTTAGTGTCTGCAAAAATGTCTCCTCTGATAAAAATTTTGCCCAAGTAATGAACAATAAATTTTGCAGTACCATAATGAAACACAAGAGGGGGTTCATTTATGTTTTTATTTCAACGGCAGGCAACTTAACAAATACTTTGGTACATTTACTAGGTAAAAGTTTCTGAGATTGTCAATTAAACAAACCTTTTTTTAACATTTATTTTTTGAGAGAGAGAGTACAAGCTGGGGAGGGGCAGAGAGAGGGAGACACAGAATCCAAAGCAGGCTCCAAGCTGTCAGCACAGAGCCCAATGCAGGGCTTGAACTCACAAACACGAAATCACAGCCTGAGCTGAAGTCAGACACTTAACCGCCTGAGCCACCCAGGCGCCCCGGAGATTGCCAATTTCCAAGGACCTCCGGTGAGCACCTCTGCACTCATTCATTGTGATACATTTTCTGAAGTAGGTGTTTCTGGGAGGTGTTTTGCTCAGGAAACTGAACAAATAAAACTGCTGACATTTCCATTCTTAAAAAAAGAGCAGTGCCCAAGATTTCCTTGAGAATATTACAGGCCTGGACAGTGAATAATCCTAAACTGGCATAAAACACAGCCTATTAGGATCACACTAATCCTTAATTTGTGCAGAAGGCAGACACGTTTAGAATCACATGTTTCAGCAAGCATAGCCAACCTGCATTCACTGTAGTCTGAAAGTTTCCGCTGAAATCTCTGAGGCCTTCAGAGACATGTGATTACCATACTTGTATCTTCAGTCAATCAGAATGAGAAAAAACTACATGATTCCCAAGGACACAGCCACAAAGCAGGTGATTTGGATCTGAAGAAAACCAAAGTGACAGGGAGGGACCTGGGTGGTTCAGCGTCAGACTTCAGCTCATTTCACCGTCTCGCGGTTTGTGACTTTGAGCCCTGCGTCCAGCCCTGGGCTGACAGCTCAGGGCCTGGAGCTTGCTTCAAGTTCTGTGTCTCCCTCTCTCTCTCCCTCTGTTGTTCTCATGCTCTCTCGGTCAAAAATAAAGAAACGTTAAAAGAATTTTTTTTTTTTAATTCGAAGAAAATCAGGGTGAAAAGCTCTAGCCACCAGTAACAAACAAATGAAAGAGAACTGGAAAAATTCAAGCCAAAAGTTGTCACGAAAATGTACATGTTGCCTTAAGGGCTTTGATACAGTAAAAAATTAGAAGATACAATATTTTGGGGCGCCTGGGTGGCGCAGTCGGTTAAGCGTCCGACTTCAGCCAGGTCACGATCTCGCGGTCCGTGAGTTCGAGCCCCGCGTCGGGCTCTGGGCTGATGGCTCAGAGCCTGGAGCCTGTTTCCGATTCTGTGTCTCCCTCTCTCTCTGCCCCTCCCCCATTCATGCTCTGTCTCTCTCTGTCCCAAAAATAAATAAACGTTGAAAAAAAAATTAAAAAAAAAAGAAGATACAATATTTTGTTTATTTTGCAAATGTACTGAGTATTCTTATTCTTAATTCTGATATGAGCAAAGAACTCTCTTATTCATCTTCATTAGTTATCTCTTTAATCTTTACAGAGGATGGTTAAAAGCCAAATTTCTGAAATCAGATCCATGTTATGAACAACTTACTTAACCTCTTTGAGCCCCAGATGCCTCATAAGAGTATCCTTCGTAAGTTGTTGAGAGGATTACATGAAATAAAGCAAGGCACACAACGCAGCTCTAACCATGTAGTATACAATATTGTATTGTTCTTTTTTTTTTTTTTTAAGGGGGAGTGGGGAACTGAACCCACCTTAGGGGATGAGTCATGTCCAGTTTTTTTTTTTTTTTAATGTTTATTTGAGAGAGAGAGACAGACGGACAGAATACAAGCAGGGGAGGGGAGAGAGAGAGGGAGACATAGAATCTGAAGCTGGCTCCAGGCTCTGAGCTGTCAGCGCAGAGTCTGACTTGGGGCTTGAACTCACAAGCCATGAGATCGTGACCTGAGCTGAAATCAGTCGTTTAACCGACTGAGCCACCCAGGTACCCCCACAATATTGCTCTTATTATCCCTGGTGCATAATCTTTAGCAGAATACTCGGCACATAGTAGGATCTCATTAACAACTATGTTGATGATGATGATGATAATGACAGTGGTGCGTGCAGTGGAGGTGATGGGGGGGGGTGATGGTAACAAGAACTAACATTTATCTAGCACTTATCATGCATCAAATACTGTTCTTAGTGATTTTGTGCATAGTAATTTATTTAATCTTCCCAACACCCCTGTGAGGCTGGTAATATTGTTACCCTCATTTTAGAAACGAAGAAACCGGAAACTAATGTAACATTGTGTGTCAACTACACTTTAATAAATGAAATAAAGTAAAATAAAACTTCAAAAAGAAAAGAAATGAAGTGCAAAGTAGCCAGAAATTTTTGTGGGAGGGATGAACAACTATGTTCTTATATGCCTCTGTACCTCTTGCATTTATTCTTCCAATTACCACTTTGATCTGCTAAATTTGTATTTATTCTGCCAAATCCAACACAAGACCCAACTTTTTGCAAAACCTTCTTAAACCTCCAGGAAGAAATAGCTTATAATTATTTATTTTTTCTACTTGTTATTCCTTTGAATGAGCGTTCTTTGAGAGCAGGAATATATTTTCTTCATTTTATTTTTTAAGGTTTTTTTTTAGGGGTTTTATTACTATTTTTAAATGTTTATTTATATTTGAGAGAGAGACCGCGCAAGCAGGGGAGGAGTACGGAGAGGGGGACCAAGGATCTGAAGCGGGCTCTGTGGTGACAGCAGAGAGCCAGATGTGGGGCAAACCGCGAGAGATCGAGCCTGCAAACCGCGAGATCATGACCTGAGCCGTCCTGGGAGGCTTAACTGACTGAGCCACCCAGGCGCCCCTTTTACGATTTTCTTTTTAAGTAATCTCTATATTCAGGGTGGGACTGGTACTCACCACCCCGAGATCAAGAGTCACAAGCTCCATCGACTAGTCAGCCAGGCACTGCTATTTTATTCATTTTGAATTCTAGCTTCCCTGACTCTCACCATTGAGCATAGTCTATAGTCTAATTAGGGGATATGGACTTTAAGTCAACTTCGGAGAAAATGTCTGTGTAAGGTTTCCAGTTAGCTTTTCATGGGAAAGATTTCACTTTACTTGGAGATTTGGTCTTTCGTCTCTCTCTCTCTCTCTCTCTTATATTGAAAATGGAAGTCTTTTCTAATGTCCTTAGTAAGCAAAATAAAACGTTGTAACGTCGGCTTCCAGAAGTATTTTGAGAATTTTATTGGTCTATAAAGTGAAACATTTTCAAAACGTTCCTTGCTTTTTGCCTGTTAATAAGGACACCTAGCTCTCCACAGTAGCACTGTCAAAGGAGGGGAAACTACACTTCCCATAATGCCCCAGCTCCGGAAGGAAGTGAGACTCAACAACTCCCGTGATTCCTTATAGACCGGAAGCCGGGATCTTAGTTCTCTTTCCCATCTTGCAAGGTAAGTATGGCGGGGCTTCTCTGCGAGACTAGATCTTAGGGTCCCTAATCCCTCACCATCCGAACCGAGAGGGAATCAAGTAGGCACCTGCAGGGGTCGAACATGCTCGGGGCCAACTGAGAGGCCTCCCAGACGCTTCATTTTTCTCGCCTGGGTTTGCATAGGGGCACGAAGAGGTTGAGGTAGGATGCCGTAGAGGCTCCGGAACTCCGGCTGCTCGCCACCCTCCTGGGCTGGGGATACTGGACCCCTCTGGGGATCCGTAGCGGAATAGTGGGGCCTCGGGGAGCATGGTGACAGCGTGCGCTCTGGAATCCCGGGTTCGGGTTCGAAAAGACGCCGCTGAGTTTGTCTGAGCCACGTTGGGATTTGGAGCCGAGGCCAAATGCTGCTTTTCCTTCTTCCCACGTCCGCGCCCGGAAGTCGCCAGTTGGCTTTGCGCTTCTTTTCGGTCTGGCCTGAGTGTGGGCTGAGTGTGTCTGTGTCCTCTCCTAAGCCGAATTTCTCGAATGAGACATTAGTCTGAAAAGAGCAAAAGCTCTGGACGCGAATGGTTTCAGGGTCCAGCGTCGCTGCTTCATAGCTGTGGGGATTTATTTGTCAGATTTCTAGTTCCCAGAACAGTAATGGTGAAATAATGGAATGGAGACTTTTGACCACTAAATATTTAGCAAACAGATGTAAGATTTCTTCAAATTAAAAAAAAAAAAGTTGTAGCGTATTCGGGAGACAACCCCAAAATTAACCATTATGACGGTTCCAGATGTGTGTGGTTTTGGAGGAAGACCTATCTTACAGGGGAGGCATGAAAGAAGGTTAGAGGTACTTGGACAGAGAAAGTGAGGGTTCCTCCCCTCGGAAGCCTATCCGTGTCCAGTTTAGATACTGTTTTGTTATAAGGTAGTTGGTGAAATGCCTTTCTTTTTAATCTGTGTATTGCTAGATGGCGGGCGAAAAAGCTGAGAAGCCGGATGCTAAGGAGAAGAAACCTGAAGCCAAGAAGGCTGATGCTGGTGGCAAGGTTAAGAAGGGTAACCTCAAGGCTAAAACGCCAAAGAAGGGGAAGCCCCACTGCAGCCGAAACCCCGTCCTAGTCAGAGGAATTGGCAGATATTCCCGATCGGCTATGTATTCGAGAAAGGCCATGTACAAGAGGAAGTATTCAGCAGCTAAATCCAGGGTAAGGGATGAGGGGAGTCACTGAGCATCACTTACCATTCTTAACCTGAGGAATGTTGGTCTGCCTCTGACTTTGACGCATTTGTGTCCTGATAGATTGAAAAGAAGAAGAAGGAGAAGGTTCTTGCTACTGTCACAAAACCAGTTGGTGGTGACAAGAATGGTGGTACCCGAGTGGTGAAACTTCGCAAAATGGTAAGATTTGGAAGATTTGAATGGTGGGAGGGGTTTTTGTGTGTGTGTGTTTACCTACCGGAGAATTACTAATGGAGGATTCTGGCCTTACAAACATTAGTAAACTTTTGGACCTTAAACGTTGGTTGGTTGACATTAATTAAGTAGATATTAATAATTGATACTACTTAAGCAGATATTAATTAATTGACCCTTCTGTGCTTCGGTTTCTTCGCCTGCAAAATGGGAATGAAGGTTTGCCTCACGGGGTTGTTGTGAGAATTGAGGCACGAAGCCTAGGATGCTGCTAGGCCTAGAGAGCGTTTACGGACCAGAGCACGGTTTCTTGGCTCCTCTTTAACCACCCACAAGACCCAACTCTTTCTCAGTGTTTGCTCTGCAATTTTCATTGTGGAAACATGCCCAGATGTATTACAGTCATCACAGTTGGAAATTACTGCCCCAGAGAGAAAGTGGCGCTTTGATTCCTGGTCACAGTTTTTTTGTGAGCTCGTTTTTCTGTTAGGTACTAATGTTTGAAGTAAAAGCAAGAGGTTATTGTGAGTTACTTGTCACACCCTTAGTAGCAGTCTTCGCGTGGGGTCTTGTTTTCACAGTAAGTGAACTGGTGCTCTTGATGTAAACTGTGTTGTTTTTTTTTTTTTTCCTTTACGGATAAAATGGGAGTAACTCATGTTGACGGGGAGGGTGTGAACACAATTGGAATCGAAAAACAAGCCATGCCTCCCTCGTAACCTGCAAAATGTGCATCAGACGTGTTGTTTCTGAAGAAGGACGGTTTAGGTTAAGGTCAGGGACCCCAGAAAAGCTTGAGCATCACTGCCACAGGACCGTGTGTAATGCTAGGACCGTGTATGATAGCTTGCCATGGAAGTCTCAGGTTTGGTTTAATCCCAGATTGACGGTTTTCATCTTTGCCTGAACACACAGCTCTGTTAAATGGATTCCACCCTATGTTTTACATGGAAAGAGTAAGCAGCATTGATCTTTGTCAAATTCAGTATCTACGGACAAGTGAAAATGAACTGTAATAGTGTAAATACAGCATTTGAAGTAGGTGAAAAGGGTGTAGCAAGTGTTTCACTGAGACCACCAGCTCTACTAATCTGATGAGCTTGTTTAAATAAGATGAACCTATGGATTCTCTACAGCCTAGGTATTATCCTACTGAAGATGTGCCTCGGAAGCTGTTGAGCCACGGCAAAAAACCTTTTAGTCAGCATGTGAGGAAACTGCGAGCTAGCATCACTCCTGGGACCATTTTGATCATCCTCACTGGGCGCCACAGAGGCAAGGTGAGCAGAGCACCTCGGCTTGTGAAGCTTCGGCTCAGGTGTCTGAGCCGCAGGTGCTTGATTGTAATGGGTCACACTCCAGGTGGGATTCTTTATTTGCCTGCAGTAACTAGTTCGCGGTGGGTGGGTAGCCCATAACAAGACCAGCAGCCCAGTCACTAGCATAACGTATTTAGTCCGTAATGTATGATAAATTATTACCATTTTCTGCTGTTGGGCTTATTATAGATGATTCCCATGTCCCTGTATCTGAAAGTACTTGTATAGATTTCTAGGGATGGAATTCGTGAGTTAAAGGATTAGAAGTAATGGCTGTTCCTTAAAAAGAAGCACCCAAAAGTATTGCTCATATCCAAGGGTCATCCCTGTTGGTAGTTTGGTGTAGTTGCTTCCAAGATTGCTGAGCAGATACGTATTGAGAAATTTCCTTTACCAAATTTATAAGCCTATGATTTGATTAACTCAGAAGTGCATTTGTAATTGCAGAAATGTCTGAGATTTCTGTTTAATTCACAGAGAGTGGTTTTCCTGAAGCAACTGAGCAGTGGCTTGCTACTTGTGACTGGTAAGAAAATCCTTGAATTTTATACTCTCTGAAACTTGGCATTTTTTTTTACATTTATTTATTTATTTGGGGGGGGGCACAGGGAGAGACCCCCAAGCAGGCTCCACACTGTGAGTGCAGAGCCTGACCCAGAGTTCGGTCTCAGGAACCATGAGGTCATGACCTGAACTGAAATCCAAGAGTTGGACACTTAACTGAACCATCCAGGTGCCCTGAAGCTTGGCATTTTTTTTTTTTTAATTTTTTTTTTTTTTCAGCGTTTATTTATTTTTGGGACAGAGAGAGACAGAGCATGAACGGGGGAGGGGCAGAGAGAGAGGGAGACACAGAATCGGAAACAGGCTCCAGGCTCTGAGCCATCAGCCCAGAGCCTGACGCGGGGCTCGAACTCACGGACCGCGAGATCGTGACCTGGCTGAAGTCGGACGCTTAACCGACTGTGCCACCCAGGTGCCCCATTGGCATTTTTAAGTGTACTTTTGTACCCACCTAAATGGAATTTTCAGTGCTATGTGGTTCCGTGTCTTATTTCATTGTCATATGTATACCTGAGTTGTGAGGAAGCAAGTGTTTACTTTCTGTGTGGCAACATATCACCAAGTATCTGCCACCTAAAGTGCAGAATGGTTGGCTGTTAACCGCAAGGAATGATCTCACAGACTTGTAATTGGTCTTCCACTTGGAACCAAAGTGGAGTTGCTAAACAGGTAAAAAGTGAACTGTTCACTCTGGAAAGCAGCGCTCAGTTTAAATTTGTCAGGAACCTGTGGTTTTGACCAGTGTGTTTGAGTGACTGCTGTCTCCTAAGTCTTTGCTTTCTCTTTGCCTCTGCGTATTGATTTTTTCCCCCCTCAGGACCTCTGTCCCTTAATCGAGTTCCTCTGCGTAGAACACACCAGAAATTTGTCATTGCCACCTCCACCAAAATTGATATCAGCAATGTGAAAATCCCCAAACACCTCACTGATGCTTACTTTAAGAAGAAGAAGCTGCGTAAGCCCAGACACCAGGAAGGTGAGATCTTCGACACGGAGAAAGAGGTAAGCTGCTTTTTCTGTCTTCGTTTTTGATAGCTCCAGCTCCTCTGGGTGGGAGTGAAAATACAGTTACGAATCGATGAAGAAAAGTCATAAATCATGAGAAATATCTGGGGAATAATAGTGTTCCAGATGCTGCTGCATTCAGTAATTTTTAATGGCAGTTGAGAGCTCATCTCAGAATCTTTTTGAGAGTTTTCGTGGAGCTCTGAATTCACTGCTACTGTTCTAATGGGAGTTCAGCCTCTTTATCCTTGATGTCTATTAAAAAAGACAAAAGGAAAAGAGCTACTATTTTTGTTATACTCGAAACAGGTTGTATTTCACAGCCCTCCAAGGAAAGGATTATTAAAGTTACATTCTAAATATCCCTGGGATTGAGTATTTGTGAGCTAGGATTCCTGAGAGGACTGGAGTGTGGTACTTGTGTCCTACTTTTAAATGATTTTCTTCTTTTTTTTCCCTCCCTTCCCCCTAGAAATATGAGATTACAGAGCAGCGCAAGGTTGATCAGAAAGCTGTGGACTCGCAAATTCTGCCAAAAATCAAAGCCGTTCCTCAGCTTCAGGGCTACCTCCGCTCTGTGTTTGCCCTCACGAATGGAGTTTACCCTCACAAATTGGTGTTCTAAATTTCTTACAAAGAACCTAATTAAATAACAGATCCATCTCTTTTGTGTCTTTTTTTTCTTTTTTGTTTTTAATCTTTCTCTGCCCAGAGATATGGTTTGATTCTGCATGCTTGTGGCATCTTGGCCTCTGCTAAGAGCAGTCGGGGTCGGGAGGCTGGCACCAGCTGCAGTGGAAGCTCCACTGTGTCATCGGTTTGGATCAGCATTCTTGCCTTCCTCACCGTCTGGCTTGCCACCCAGCACCCACCAGTAGGAAATAGCGACATTTCCCCAGTCAATACTGAGCAGGTCAGTACTGGGCTATGTGGACAAAAAATAGCTGTTCTCTTCAGGCCACAAACTTTCCTTCCTTTGAATGAGTAATACCCATTTCTCCCCCATAATCATTGCAATCTTGTATATCTGGTTTTTTAAGAGCATACATAGCAACATAGCAAATGAGTATAATTATTTACCATCTTTTTTTTTTTTTTAACCAAAAAGCCCTTATGCTGTACATACTATTACACAGATGACAAACCGTGTGTTTTGGTCATTCCATAGAAAGTCCCATCTTCAGGGGCACCTGGGTGGGTCAGTCGGTTGGGTGACCGACTTCGACTCAGGTCATGATCTCGCAGTTTGTGGGTTCGAGCTCCGCATCGGGCTCTGTGCTGAATGCTCGCTCGGAGCCTAGAGCCTGCTTTGGATTCTGTGTCTCCTTCTCTCTCTACCCCTCCTCCACTTGTGCTCTGTCTCACTCTGTCTCAAAAATAAATGTAAAAAAAAAACTTTTTAAAGTCCCATCTTTACTGATACAGAGTATAGTATTCCCTTATATGGATATTTGGGTTTACATCTTTTGTAAATATATACACAGTAGTAGATGAGTTCTCAAGTGTGCACACAGGTGAGTATCTGGTAAGAATTATTTTTTGCTGAGTAAGGATTTATGCATTTTGATTTTAATAGATTGTGTCAAACTGCCCTCTGTGGGGTTTGAGCCAGTTTAGCGTCTGTATAAAAGTGTCCAGGGGTGCCTGGGTGCTCAGTCAGTTGAGCATCTGCCTCTTGATTTTGGCTCAGGTCGTGAGATTGAGCCCTGCCTCAGGTTCCACACTGGACATGGAACCTGCTTGGGATTCTCTACCTCTGTCTCTCAAAAAGGGTTCATTTCTCCACAGGCTCCCTAAACGGGGTCATCAGATTAGAGGTTTTGGCAGTAGATAAGGGAAAGATGGCCCTGGTGGGGTGTTTTTTAAAGTTGATCGAATTGACGATTAACATTTGGTGAAATTCGCGATCCGGTGACGTCTATGTAGTTCAGTAAGCATCACCACCACCAAAGTTCCTTCATGCTTCTAAAGTCCGCTCCCGCTGCAGGCAGTCCTCCAATTTCTGTAAGGTGTAGTTTTGCCTTTTACAGAAGGTCTTATAATATGCCACTTAGCATAACGTTTTTGCGATTTGTTCATATTCATGGTTCGGTTTTTTGGTCATTTGTTACTCCATTATATCATTGTATTAACTTCCCTAAAATTCACCCACCAAACAACTTTGGGTGGTTCACAGTTCCTGGAGATGGTGAATAAAGCCACCATCAACATTCACATACAGGTTTTTGTGTGGATGTGTTTTCATTTCTGTTGGATGAAAATGCGGGATTGCTGGGTTGTATGGTAAATACACGTTTGTTTACCTTTGTAAGAAACTGCTAAGACTTCCATTTTGTATCCCACCAACAATGTGTGAGCTACTCCACTCCCTTGCCAGCACTTGGTATTTTCAGTTTTGTTAATTGAGAGAATTGACAGATTCGGGTGTACAATGTAATGATCAGTACTGTAAGTCTGGTTACCATCCATCACCGTATGTAGTTAGGAAATTTTTTGTGAGAGTTTACACAATCTAGCAACTTTCAAATATATGGTAGTGTTAACTAGAGTCACCTTGCTGTATGTCACATCCCCATGATGGTCTTTTTTTTTTTCACTTTTTTTCTTTTTTAATGTTTATTTTTTTGAGAGGGAGAGATAGAGATCGCAAGCTGGGGAGGGGCAGAGAGAGGGAGACCAAGGATCCGAAGCAGTCTCCATACTGTGCAGAGCCTGATGCAGGGCTTGAACCCACAAACTCAGATCATGAGCTGAGCCAGCCAGGTGCCCTATCTTTTTAATTCTAGCCTCTTGAGTAGATACATAGCTATGTGCTTGGATACATTTTTGAAACAAATCTAAACATGTCACTTCTGGCTACGGCCTTTTAGTGGCTGTTTATCACTCAAGTTCAGTTCCAAAATCATCTTGGCCACAACACAAGACCCTCTGATTGGCCCGTTTCTTCAGCCTACTCTTCTCTCTGGCCCATCAGATACCAATTACAAGCAGTAGACCCCTCCCACCTCCCAGGTCATCCCTCTTTGACCTGGCTACTTGACAACCCTCCTCAGATTGAATAATTTGCTATCATGACTCAGAACTTGGAAGCGCCTTACTTGAATTTATTGTAAAGGATACAACTCAGCCAAATGGAGGAAGTCTATAGCACAAGGTAAGGGTGGGGAGTAGCATGGAGTTTGCATGTCCTCTCCAACACTGACGTGTTCACCAACCCAGAAGTTCATCAAACCTTATAATTCCCAGCTTCTTCGAACCCCAGGCCCAGTACCCCCATTCCCTCCCTGCCTTAAGTCTGGGTAGGGCTGAAAGTTCCCACCTTATAATCAGTTGGGCTTTCTGGTGATTGGTCCCTTCTTGAGGGTAGGGTCTCGTCCTGTAAGTCACCTCATCAGCATACACTCAGGTATGATCTAAAGGAGCTTCTTGGCAATAAAAAAAGATACCCCTACCACTTGGGAAATTCAATGGGCTTTAAGAGCTCTGTGTTAGGAATCGGGGACAAAGACCAGATCTATCTATGTGCTCTACCACATTCCCCATGTCAAAATGTGCAGCTTAGTCACACCTGCCAAATCCCTTTTGCCAAATGAAGTAACGTACACGGGGGGCGGGCATTAGGCCATAGACACACTTTGGGACCATTATTCAGCCTACATCACCTCCCAAGCTGTAGTGACCAAGGCCTAGGGCCTGATTCCCAGTGTTGGCGGCTCTAGTAAGTGTTGTACTGAGTTCGGTGCTGCTCTTCCATGTGTAATTCAAAAAAAATAGTGTCAACGTACAAATGACGTAAGGACAGACAATGCTCTGGCTTTCCCCATTGTACAAGTATACATTATACAAGTATAAAATGGGAATTTCTGGGGCGCCTAGGTGGCAAAGTGTCTGACCATGTGGTTCTGAGCCCACATCGGGCTCTGCTGACAGCTCAGCCTGGGACCTGCTTTGGATTCTGTGTCTCTCTCTCTGCCCCTACCCCACTTGTGTTTTCTCTCTCTTTCTCTCTTTCTCAACAATAACACGTTTAAATAAAATGGGAATTTCTTTGGGGAAAAGGTGTGGAATAATACATTCAAAAAATAACCATTGAGTGCAGGTCAATTGGAAACTAGAGGTTAAAGTCAGAGCTTTGGGGATCAAAGGACTTAGTTTTGAATCCTTGTTTTGCTGCTTATTCACTTACCTTTCAGATGATCACAATAGCAAATACTGTGGTCCTGAGTATGTGCCAAGCAGTTAAAGTATGTACTTCTGTAGAATTACTTTATTGTGGTAAAATATATGTAACAACATGTACTATTTTATTTTTTTTTAATTTTTTTTCTCAACGTTTATTTATTTTTGGGACAGAGAGAGACAGAGCATGAACGGGCGAGGGGCAGAGAGAGCGGGAGACACAGAATCGGAAACAGGCTCCAGGCTCTGAGCCATCAGCCCAGAGCCCGATGCGGGGCTCGAACTCACGGACCGTGAGATCGTGACCTGGTTGAAGTCGGACGCTTAACCGACTGCGCCACCCAGGCGCCCCAGAACATGTACTATTTTAAACTTTTCTAAATGTACAGTTCGTATTGTGCAACCATTACCACCATCCATCTCTAGACGTTTTTGTCATTCTAAACTGAAGTCCTGTACGACTCCCCTTTCCCTCTCCCCCCAGCCTCGGTAACCTCTATTCTACCTGTTCTCTCTGTATTAGACGGAGACACAGCCATAGATTGGGTATAGAATACTATGAATATCATTAATACAGAGAATACTATGTAGCTCACATAAGTGGAATCACACAGTATTTGTGTCTGGATTATCTCACTTTGCATAATTCCTTCAAGGTTCATCCATGTTCTAGCTGGTGTCAGAACTTCATCCCTTTTTATGGCTAAATCTATTTCTTTGTGTGGGTATATTGCCTTTTGTTGACTCATTCACCTATGGATGCACATTTGGGTTGTTTCTCCCTTTTGGCAACTGTGAATAAAGCTATTGTGGCCATGACATACAGAGATCTACTCAAGTCCCTGCTTTCAATCATGTTTGAAATTGCTTGGGGGCCCCTGGCTGACTCAGTCAGTAAAGCATGCAACTCTTGATCTCAGGGTCATGAGTTTGAGTCCCACGTTGGGTGTCAAGGTTATAAAAATTCTGAAGATTATGGGCTGCTTGGGTGGCTCAGTCATTTAAGTGTCCAACTTTGGCTCAGGTCATGATCTCACGGTTCATGGGTTTAAGCCCCACATCGGTCTCTGGGCTGACAGCTCAGAGCCAGGAGCCTGCTTCAGATTCTGTGTCTCCCTCTCTCTTTGCCCCTCCCTGACTTGTGCTCTGTTTTTCAAAAATAAACATTAAAAAAAATTTTTTTTTAAGTTTATTTATTTTGAGAGAGAGAGAGCACATAGGCTGGGGAGGGGCAGAGAGGAGAGACAGAATTCCAAGCAGGCTCCACGCCATCAGTGCAGAGCCCGACGTGGGGCTCCAACCCACACACTGAGATCATGGCCTGAGCTGAGATCAAGAGTCAGACGCTTAACTGACTGCGCTACCCTGGTGCCCCCCCCCCCCCAAAAGTTATTTTAAACAGTACCTTTAAAAAAGAAGCGTGGGCACTTGGCTGTTTCAGTCCATGGAGCATGTTACTCTTGATCTCTGGGTTACGAGTTTAAGCCCTATGTTGGGTGTAGAGATTAGTTAAAATCTTAAGCGGGGGCCTGGGTGGCTTAGTCCATTAAGCATCCAACTCTTGGTTTTAGCTCATATCATGATCTCATGGTTTGTGAGATCAAGCCCCATGTTGGGCTTTGCGTTGACAATCTTAAGAAAAAGTGGAATTGCTTGATTGTATGGTAATGATGTTTAATTTTTTGAGGGACCACCATACTGCTTTTCACATTAAGAGCTATACTTTTAAATCCTGGGCACCTGGGTGGCTGACTTCGGCTTGGGTCATGAACTCATGGTTCGTGAGTTTAAGCCCTGCATCGGGCTCTGTGCTGTCAGCACAGAGCCTTCTTTGTTTCCTCTGTCTCCCTCTCTCTCTGCCCCTTCACCCCCTCTCTCTCAAAAAAATAAACATTAAAAATACCATTTAAAATTTTTCTTAAAAAGATACATACTTTTTAAAAATTTTTTTTTAACATTTATTTATTTTTGAGACAGAGAGGGACAGAGTATGAACGGAGGAGGGTCCAAGAGAGAGGGAGACACAGAACCTGAAACAGGCTCCAGGCTCTGAGCTGTCAGCACAGAGCCCGACGCGGGGCTTGAACTCATGGACAGCAAGATCATGACCTGAGCCAAAGTCGGACGCTTAACCGACTGAGCCACCCAGGCGCCCCAAAGATACATACTTTTAACTCCCTTACTACCACTATAGGAAGCAGGTTCTTGTATTTTTCACTATCGCTCCATTTTACAGATGGGAAGACTAAGGTGCAAAGAGGTTAAGTAATTCCTCCAAATGGGATTTGAACCTGGATTGTCTGGCCCTTGGACGCATGCTCTTAACCATGTCCTCTGCTGCCCCTCAGATGATTAAAGCAGAACCTTGTTTCAATTAATTTCCCTACATGTGGACTGCCCTACAAAAGATGACTCGGAATTAATTCATTTAGTGATTTTCTTCTTACTTTATTTTTATTTTCCTTAATTTTTTAATGTTTATTCATTTTTGAAAGAGAGAGAGAGAAAGTGGGCCTGACTTGGGGCTGGAACTCAGAAAGCGTGAGATCATGACCTGAGCGGAAGCCCGATGCCTAATCGACTAAGCCACCCAGGTGCCTCTAGTGATTCTTCGGACTATGTGCCAAGCACTGTGGTAGACATAATGTGTCTTACAGTCTAGCCAGGGAGACCAGCATCTACGTTTGCATTGGTAATTATTTAATTGAAGTTAACTAATCCTAAAAGGTATAGTGTGGAAAGACATTGAGAAAGAGATGGATTTGTGATGTTTGGGGAGGCCAGGGGAGTTCTCTGAGGTAGTGAGACCTGAAGGATGAGGAGTTTGACAAGCTTCCCAGGTGAGGAAGTGCATCTAGGCTAGGGGACAGCAAGTGCCAAGGCCAAGCAGTAGGAACGACACAATTGGTAAAGAAATTGAAAGAAGCCAGGGTGACCTTCTTAGATCACGAGGGACACTGAGAAGAGGTGAAGAAGCAGCCGAGAGGTGGGAGCATAGGGAGCGGGTAGCACACGCAAACCGTAAAACCACCTTGCAAATGAATGTGTGGAGTCTTGCACAGCATCTTCAGATTCAGCACTAAGAACCTTTATGGAGCAACTACTTTATTCTAAGCACCACGCCAGGCACTCAGGATTTAGGGATTAACCAAAAAACAAATGTCAGTATTGTTAGTGGTTGACAATAAAAAGCATGTGTTTCACCCCTCCAGGGTCCGTGGGTAGGCTGTGGGTTGGCTGAACTTCGGGGCTGGGATCTGGAGGGCTCAGCTCCAGGCTAGGGGCTGGTGGCTCATTTCTGCCACGTCTCATTTGGGGACCAGCAACTCCCAAAGCGGGTGCCAATGGACACAAAGACATTTTAACCTCTGCTCATCTGCTAAAACTCCATTGGCTGAAGCATGTCACATGGCCAAGACCTCAGTGGGGAGGGGAGATCTATTTGACCTGCTCTGATGGGAAGTTTGGGGAAATTGCCCTATTAGTCTCCTGGGGCGGCGGTGACAAAGCAGCATAGACTGGGCGGTTTAAAACAACAAATCCAGTCCCACGGTTCAGGAGGCTGGCAGTGCAAATTTAGAGTGTCAGCAGGGTTATTTCCTTCCGGTGATCCTTGGCGTTCCTTGGCTCCTAGATGCATCACTCCGATCTCTGTCTCTGTGTCTGTCCAAATTTCCCTCTTCTTATGAGGACACCAGTCTTTGGATTGGTGTCCAAATCTAGCATAACATCATTCTGACTTGATTATATCTGTAATGTAACCTATTTTCAGAGAAGGAAACATTCACAAATTCTGGATGGACATGAATTTGGAGGGAACACTCTTCCAACTAGTACAGTCTCATAACAAAGGGCATGGCTGTATAATTTTAATAAAGGGAGAAAGTGAAGAATTGAGAAGACATTTTCCAATCCACCACGGGACTACAGCAAAAGCCCAGAGAAGGGAATGATGATGATATCTAGTCTGTGAACTAGGAGTATTTTAGTTCAGTGGGTAGAGAGGGGGTGAGGACCATGAGAACTGATGCTGTAGCCCAACAAGAGCTTGATCCTGAGGATTTTGTGGGGCAACAGAGGAAGTCAAGAGAGATCAGGATTTTAGAGCCAGAGGATAATCATATTTGCATTTTCAAAAGCTTCTGTATGGACATGGGTCTAGAGGACACAAGGGAAAACTAAAATATGTTAGTAAATGGACAGTTGCAGGAATCTGACCAACTAAGTGATTTTTAATTTTTTTGATGTTTATTATTTGAGAAAGAGACAGAGAGCAAGCAGGGGAGGGGCAGAGAGAGAGGGAGACACAGAATCGGAAGCAGGCTCCAGGCTCAGAGCTGCCAGCACAGAACCCGTTGCGGGACTCCAACCCACAGACCATGAGATCATGACCTGAGCTGAAGGCCGCCGAACCAAGTGAGCCACCCAGGAGCCCCCCAACTTAGTGATTTTTAACTCATTAGAACCTCCGATGTGAATTTTTACGGGAAAGAAACTTGCTGACACAAAAATAAGTAACTTCCAGGGCACAAGCTTGAATTATACTAAAATTGTGGGGAATAAAAACCCCCACCGGTGTGACTCTGGAATCCTAATGCTGCTTCAGACCGAATTCCTTCGTAACAAGGATATTGAAGAGAAAATACCCTTATGCTCATCAGACACAACCATTTTCAAGTTACTAGGTGCATATCTAGTTCCTATGGATGTATGTAAATTTCTACATACATCTGATTTTCTTCGTAGAATACTATTTCATGAATATTTTATATTGCTGTCAAAACTTCAAATTTATTCTTTTCAATGGCTGCATACTATTTTATTTTAAATGTACATTATTATCTCACTTCTTAGATTTTACACATGCTATTCTGAAGGCTTGGAAAACTCTACTGCTACCCTTCCCCTGACTACAGTCCTCACTTTTGGTCAGTTTTTGAGCCTCCACATTAATGACATTTGGGGGTTGCATGCAAATGTCAACATGAAGGGGGGAACTGTTCTGTGCATTCTAGAATGTTTAGCCGCATCTCTGGCCTCTATTTACTAGATGTCAGTAGCATTCAACCCCTTCATGATGAAAAAACTCATCCAGGCATCGCCAAATGTCCCCGGTAGGCAAAAATCACGTAGGTTCTCCACGGTTGAGAACCACTGCTTTAGATCTCCTGCTGGCCCCCAAGTCTCACCCCAAATATGACTCAGGTGTCTCTGCTCTATGTGCTCCACTCCCCCCCTCACAGATAGGACTTCTTGCACTCAGGGAATACTGAATTAATGAAAACATAGAGTGCTTGTTTTTTTGTGAAAACTCTACGATTGTGTCTTTTGCTCACTTTTCCTTTGTGTGTGTGTGGGGGGGGAGGTACCATTTCTTCCTCTAAATTTTTGCAGCAGGGGAGATTTTTGCAAATTGGCAAGTCAGATTTTTTTTTTTAATGCTTATTTCTGAGACAGACGGAGCATGAGTGGGGGAGGGGCAGAGAGAGAGGGAGACACCGAATCCGAAGCAGGCTCCAGGCCCTGTGTCAGCACAGAGCCTGATGCGGGGCTCGAACTCACAAACCGTGAGATCATGACCTGAGCCAAAATTGGACGCTCAGCCGACTGAGCCACCCAGGCGCCCCGGAAAGTCAGATTTTTAAATTCCGGCGCAGCAAGGCCTCTGGTGCCCACAGGGGGGCGCGAGAGGACACAGCAACTTTCAGAGCTCCAAGGTGCTTGATTTTACCAATGAGAGCTGCACCCAATGCTGCCTCATCTTTGGGCTTTTCATCAACGTGGAGGCTGGTCCCTTAGCGATGGTAATTCAAAGGAGCGCCAAGGAGAATTTCTCCCTCTCCGTTTTCAAATACATCTTTCATCCTATTTCCTTTCCCTGCCGCTTCATAGACCCACCCCTGATCCGAAATAATCTTCCTTGAATTAAAAAAAAAAAGGAAAAAGAAAAAGAAAAAAAGAACAAGATCTACCAGATCATTTGGAAAAAAAAAAGATTTTAAGTAGGTGTATGTTTCCTCTTTGAGACTGTGATTAGTGAGATGGAAATAATCAATCTCCCCCACAGTTTCTGTCAGTGTGTGTGTCTATTTAGCAGATGTGTGCATGTGTTTTTTCCCTTGGTGCTTTGAAAAACCTTAAAAATTAACATGGATGCTTTGTTTAAAGCTATTTCAAGCTTTATTAAGGCTTTTCAAGGACCACTTATCTTCACTCCACACTCGTATTTTGTGAGCCCAGTAAGGATTACAGGCTCATTTTAGACCGTCAGCTGGTACAGAAAAGCCAGCAGAAGGGAGAGATATTGCAAAATCCCAGAGGGGCCCCAGCTTGAGCTGAGGCCAGTGAACATCACGTCAGCAGCTGGGGCAGCAGGGAGATGGTCTTCATCAACAAGCTTGCTCTCTCTTGGGGAGATGCTTCCCAAGAGAAACTGAGGTCCAACCTACCAACACTATTTTTCCTGCTTTCTCATGCTGCTTGTTTGCTTCCAACTTAGGGTTGCCCAGTCAAAACCTTCTCTTTTCTTCCCATCTCGATACTTCAACCTCATTTTTGAATGGAAGAGTGGAAAGGACAATTCCAAAGAAAATAAATCATAAACCATAAACCTTTTTTTCTATGAACCTATGAATGGATGTTTCCTGTGTGCATAGGTGTGTGTGTGTGTGTGTGTGTGTGTGTGTGTGTGTTGTCTTGATTAATTTGGATTCTCTGCATCCGGGCTTCCAGCATAGAGTTCTTTTGACCGGGGACTTTCTTTGTCTTTCTGACCATTCTAGAAATTCCCAGTAAATGGTCTTTTTCCAGAGGGGGTTCTATAAATATTAATTCATCAGCTGCCTCATCATGGTATGGTGGCAGGCATGCAGTCCTATGACTAATTAATTACTGTTGCTAAAATATTAAATAACTATTCATTATGCAGTCTAAAGACTTTCAGCCCTGGGTATGTGCTGTTTTCATTAATTAGGGTGAAGGACAATAGTTTCTGGGCATCTTGACTCCTGATCTTGAAATATAAAAATAAGAGCAGGAGAATGTTTCTCTGAGTTACACCGATGGTTATTTAGATTCTAAAACCCGAGCATTTTAAAAATTGTGATGGTTGGCATTAGGTTGGGAAGTTGTAAGCAAAAGAAAAGAAGTGCTTTCTTTACAGCCAAAATAAGGAAGCTGGGATCGTAGAATGAGACAGACCTGGGTTCACATCTGAGCTTTGATAGTCATTGGTTGTCAGACATTGAGCGAAGTATCCAGTGGAGCTTTGGTGTCTCAACTGGAAGAGACGACAATAATACTCCCTCTCTCCTAGGGTTGTTGTGAAATGTTATTTTATTCCATTGGCCTGTTTCATTGTTTTCATGGCACTGATCTGCTCTGAACTGCTGGACTTAGTATTTCTTTGCTCCTTGTCTGTCTCCCTCACTAGATTGTTGTCTTCCTTGAGAGAAGAGTTTTCTGCCTTAGCACAATGTCTGTTATACAGCAGGAATCAAGAAATATTTGTTGAAAGAATAAGAGAAGCATAGCCATCTTTCTGTGGAATATCTTTGACATACATTATTAGAACTGTCCAGCTCTCTGAGAGCAGGGAGTCCATTTTTCCTGTATTATTTCAGGGATTCAGATATAGCTCCATTCTATATGCTTCCCAGGATTTGACATCTACTAGAGGCTCAACAAATGCTTGTGGAATAAGTATCATAAAATTGAAATTTAACGTTATAAGAGGCATGAGATTGTTAACAGTGCCATGAATAAGAATTATTTGTTTAGGAGGGAGGCAGTGCAGGATGGAGCCTGCTATCGGTTCAAATCTTGATTCTGTCAATTCCTAGGCAGGTGCAAGTCACTTAATTCTGAGCTTCAGTTCTTGTACAATGGGCTGTTCATGAATCATCTGAAGGGTGTTATGGTGGATAAATGAATAGAAGTATTCTGATTCCTAGGTGTTCAATAGCTTTTTAAAAAATTTTTTTTTTTTTTTTTGCTTTTCTCAAATGTAACACACGCTCTAGGAAGAAAACTGGGAAAACATTCCAAAGCACAAACCATAGGTCCCCCAGTCAGTGCATTGCTGAAATTTACCCATATGTCATCAGGCATGATATCCTCCAGTCTTTTATTCTGTATCTACAGTCACACATGCTGTGTCATTTTTAAAATGCAATTGTAGGGGCACCGAGGTGGCTCAGTTAAGTGGCCGACTTTGGCTCAGGTCATGATCTCCTGGTTGATGAGTTTGAGCCCTGCATCAAGCTCTGTGCTGACAGCTCAGAGCCTGGAGCCTGCTTTAGATTCTGTCTCCCTTTTTCTCTGCCCCTCCCCCACTCGCACTCTGTCCCTCTCTCTCAAAATTAAATTAAAAAAATTTTTTAAAAAATGCAATGGTACATAGACATAGTTAAATTCCAAATTTTCCTTACTATTTTAGCCTGATTTTTTTCCATTTAGCAATACATTGTAAACATTCACTTGCATTAATATTTTTCACAAACATTATTCTGAATGGCTTCATAATATTTCATCTTATGGATATACCATTATTATGGTTAACCATTTCCATATTGGTGGATGTTTAGACTGGTTATAATTTTTTCTCTTATAAACAATACGGACCTGTCCATCCTGTGTGTGCATCCTTGACAATGGGTCTGATTATTTCCTTGGAACAACTTCCTCATAGCTGAATTGCTGGATCAAAGGGAATGCACCTTAATGTCCTTGTGATTCATTTACTTATTTATTCTTTATGAAAACTACTTTTCAGAGCAGTTTTAGGTTCACAGCAAAATTGAGAGGAAGGGACAGAGATTTTCCACATACTCCCTGCCTCCACACATGCATAGCTTCCTTTATCTTCAATATCCCCCACCAGATGGTACATTTGTTGCAAGTGAGGAACCCACACTGACACATTATCATTCCCAAAGTCCATAGTTTCCATTATGGCTTGCTCTTGGTGGTGTACATTCCATGCATTTGGACAAATGAATAATGACATGTATCCATCATTTCCGTATCAAAGTATTTTCACTGCCTTAAAAACCCTCCACACTCTGCCTATTCATCCGCACCCCAAAACCTCGGCAACCACTGATCTTTTTACTGTCTCCACAGTTCTGCCTTTTCCAGAATGTCCTATGGTTGGAATCACATACTATGTCACCTTTTCGGATTGGCTTCTTTCACTTAGTAATATGCCTTGAAGTCTCCTCCATGTCTTTTCGCGGCTTGATGGTCATTTCTTTTTAGCTCTGAATGATATCCCATTGCCTGGATGCTACTGAAGAGCATCCTGGTTACTTCCAAGTTTGGGAAATTATGAATACAGCTGCTAGAAACATCTGTGTGCATGTTTTTTTTTTGTGGACATACATTTTCAAGTTCTGTGATACCAATGAGTGCTTTTTTTTTTAATTGTAAAAAAAATACAAAGATGACATTCACCTCAACCATTACTCTCTGCATGGCAACTCATGTTAACAATTTGGTATGTGTTCTTAAATACATTTTTCTCTACACACATAGTTCTTTCCTAAAATGGGCCTGCGTGCTTATTTTTAAGGTGCATGTCAATCAGTGTTAAATACTGATGGAATATAACAATAGTTTCAACTCCCACTAGGGAACACTTAATGCAGTGCCAGACTTGGGGCACCAAGCATTGTGACCAGTGCTTTATTTACATTAGTTTTTTTTTTTTTTTAATGTTTATTTATTTTGAGAGAGAGAAAGAGAGGGAGAGAGAGAGCGCAGGCCGGGGAGGGGCAGAGAGATAGAAGGAGACACAGAATCTGAAACAGGCTCCAAGCAGTCAGCACAGAGTTCGAGGCTGGGATCGAACCCGCCAACCGGGAGATCATGATCAGAGCCAAAGTTGGCGGCTTAACCGACTGAGCCACTTAGGCACCTCTATTTTCATCAGGTTTTGAGTGCTTATTGTTTCCTAGACAGTTTAGTAACTATGAAGTACCTACTGTGAGGCTCTCCCAAGTGCTTGTGAACAAGCGTGCACCGTGCCGGATTTGTGCACGTTATCTCATTGAAATGTGAAAGCAGCAGGGAGTGAACCGCTATGTTCTGCCCAGGCTGGGGGCTCTGGCCACTGCAAGGGGTGCACACCTGAGTAGGGAGAGGAGGGGAGGCGGCGGCTTCTCCCGGTGGACAGCAGACCCAGGGCGCCCCCAAACGGCTAGGGGTAGAGGAGGCGGGGAAGGTCAGTCGGAGGGCAAGACCGAGCCAGAGGCGAAGCACCGGTCCTGCAGACCTGTGAGCCCCTGGCGGCCCGGAGTGGGCGGGGCCAGGCGGGTGGGCGGAGCCTGTATTGTCCGCTCCGCAGGGCATGCCGGGAGCCCCGCCCCCAACATGGCGTCTCACTGACAGTTGGCTGCCGAGCGGCAGAGGCGGGTCCTGCTCCTCAGGGCGGCGGCGGTGGCGGCGGGGCTGGGGTCTCCGGGGCCGGGGGTGGGGGGGGATGGCGGATCGGACCGCCTAGGGCGGAGCTGCACAGGCGAGGCGGCGAGCGGGGCGCTGCAGGCGGGCGCGGCGGCTGCTGCTATGGACTGGTGATCTCGGCGGCTCCTGCTCGCATCTCTCCCGGGCCGGGCGGCTGCTCCTCACCGCCAAGCCCTCACCCGGGGCCATGGGCTCATCGGCGGCCGCGGCGGCTGCGGCGGCGGCGGCCGCGGACTCGGCGCAGTGGCTCTCGGTGAAGGAGGAGACCATCTTCCTGCACGACGGGCTGATCCGGGTCACCGACCTGGCCGAGCTGCCCAGCGAGATCCTCGGGGCCCCGGAGGCCGCCGACACCGACCTGGAGGTGAGCGAGGCTGCTCCCCGGCCTCGGCCAGCAGATTAGCCCACCCGCCCCGCATCCCCGGCATCGGGGCCGTCGTCACGCCTCTGCCTCACCCCGGCCCCGAGGTCCCCCGAAGGCTGCCCCCGGCAGGTGTGTGGGCGCGGGGCGGACAGGTGGGGGGCCGCGGCCGCAGGTCCGCAGCCCGCCCGCCTCCCTGCCGCCTCGGGGCCTCAAGCCCGCCGGGGACTGCGTTTGTGGTTTCATTGGGAACGTTCCGACACCCGGCATTTTATTAGACTGTCACCCGGCACGGCCTTCACGCTCTGGAGGAGCCACCGGCGCCTCCCCGGCTCGCTCGCTCCCCTCCCCCCACGGACCCCCCGGACTCACTTCCAGGGCACACCCAGGTTGCTTAGCTCTGGGGACATTTTAATTTTAACGCTGTACACCTCGCCCTTTTTCATTCCCAGTTCTGTGTGGATTTTTTTTCTCCCGGGGGAGGTTGGTGGCAGCTGTCGGTCCGTGATGGGCAATCCAGCAACTTGTCTGTGCCGTGCCTCGGATTGACACGGGGCCTTTGTCAGGGAAGCGGGCAGTGTGGACAGCGAGGGTGATGCTTCAGGGGCCCTACGTTGCGCTCTCCGCAAAGGGTCACGGGCGCTTTAGGCCTCAAGGCCTTTTTTTTTTTTTTTTTGTGAGCTCGAGGGTCGCCGAGAAGCCGAGGCTTACGGGCCGTGGCAGGTGCAAAAGCAAATCTCCGCAATTGTGATGTCGGGTTTGGGGGCAGAAGGAAACCAAATATGTTCGGTTGATGAGAACTTTCCACCGACTTCACTTGGTTTCGTGTTTGCCCAGAGGTGAGAATACTGGCTGTATCGTTTCATCGAGGCCAGCCGATGCTGACGCTGCACCCCCTCCACCCTGTGGGATGATATTTTGATGTGTAGGTAGCACCGGGGGGTTCATGAAATTCTCAGTGTCGCAAGGAGGACTTTCTGGGGTAGGGCGCGTAGGGCGCGGGGAGGATGGCCTTGTCTTCTGGCTAAAAACGGAATGTGAGGAATCTTTTGTGTTTTGCGGTTTTGCATGCACTTTGGCTTGCAGCACAAGGAACGTTTATAGAAATGGATTAAAACCCATTACTGTGTGTTTCTGGAAACGGTAGCGATCAGATCGCGGTGGCCAAGACGCTTGGGCGTGCTTGAGATGCGAGTGCGTTCCCCTGTGTTTTGTGTCTGGATTTGAGCTGGAGCCTGCAGCATTCCCATTGTGAACTCTTAATTGACTTCCTGGCCACCGAAAAGGGAAGATAACAAGTTGGTAGGGAATTCCTAACATGGAATCGTAGTTTTATTATGTCTCATTTGGGCCTATTCTAGAAAAAGGAAGCGTCTGAGTGTCTTATGGGTTGAAAACTCAAAGGGCATTATGCTATGATGGTGGAATCTTTTTATTTAATTGACTTTGTTGTATCTGAAATGTGGGAAGTGGATGCTCTTTGTTCCTTAGAGACTAAGTTCACGGATCCCACAATTTTATACGTAATGTAGTTTATTTATTTTCAGTATTAAGAAGGTAGGAGTAGTTAAAAATACCTGAGCTATTAAGTTGGCTTTCCTAAGATGTTTACTGCATAAATGTATTGAGTATTTGTCAGCTGTTTCCACAGAAGAATGATCTTCAAGAAAGAACCTCTCTGGCTTGGTGAATTTTAAAACACTCTTAAAGAAAATGTAGGTTCTGACCTCTCAGAAACCAGTATGTGTATGGGTGATAAATATTTATGACTGTCAGTGGTGAAGAACTTTTTCATTTCTTTCCACGTTATACGGGCTATATAGTATCAGTAGAAATGGATAGCTAAGAATGTTTTTGCGGCTATTAGATTTGTGTTTGTGTGGGCGTACTTGCATTTAGTTATTTAATGACAATCCTAAGGGTATCCTGTGTGTCAAACATCATCTTATTAAGTTCCCCAAAGGATCCTGGTAGTTAAATACTGTTACCCGTTGTAACAACTATAAATGTTACACCCACCGTACAGATGAGGCAAGTAAACGCAGAGTGTGTATGTGACTTGCTCAACATCCCTCACGCGGAGCCAGGACATTAACCCAGGTCTGTTGGTCTCCAACACATCTGCTTCTTATCGTAATCTTGTGCTGTTTTTCCATGCAGTAGGATACTCATATTTGTAATTATTTAAAATTTCGTAACTGGCTAAAGATAGAGTAGTGAACAGGTATCTTTATTCCCTTTCTAGTAATGTGTTCTTTTTCATATTTGAGGAAGCTTAGAAGTTCATCACCTTTTTAAAAACTGACTTTTGAAATGCTGCCACCTCTGCAAAGTCTTCCAAGCCTCTCCTTGCAGTGGACACCTGGCTAACCAGTGGCCATATTTCCACAGGGTTTTCTAGTGACATAGAGTCCTTCAGGTGACGGTTTCGGATCATGACAAATTTGGATTAAGCTGACAAATTTATGGGGAGCCCGGGTGGCTCAGTCAGTTGAGCGTCTGACTTTGGATTTTGGTGTAGGCCGTGATCTCCCAGTTTGTGAGATCAAGCCCCTTGTTGGGCTGTGTGTGGACATCACGGAGCCTGCTTGGGATTCTCTGGTTCCCCCCGCGCCCCACCACCTTTCTTCTCAGAAATAATTAAAAAAACAAACATTTAAGCCAACAAATTTATGATTGGCAAACTTAACGCATACGTGTGCAGTAACTACAGTAGAGTGTCAGAACCTTGCAACAAGAAGGGACCTTGGAGATAAGTGCTTCCCTCATTTTAGAGAGAAGTTATCTGAGATCAGGAGAGGCTATGACTTGGCAGTGAAGCTAGTTATCCTGCCTTTGAATTCCACTGTTCTTTTCACTGTGTAAGTGCTGCTCAAAGTTAAATGTCAATTTCAAAAAAGAACCCATGCTACAAAGTAGATCAACATTGACTTAGCATTTTAATTTAAGCAAGAGCACAACATTTGAATTAAAATTTCTTCCTAGTTAATTCTAAACAGAAGTTTAGAATTTTTTTTTTTAAGTTTATTTATTTTTTTTTCTTTTGGTAATCTCTACACCCAAGGGCAGGTTTGAACTCATGACCCTGAGATCAATGCTCTTCCAACTGAGCCAGCCAGGCCCCCCAGCATTTATTTTTGAAATCAATAAATAGGGTGTAATCAACACATTTCTTCTTGAAGTATTTGTAGAATTCAGCAGTGGGTGGGGCCCACTGTCCTGGGTGTTGAGGACACAGCAGAGGATAAAATAAAATCTTTGTCTTTAAAAAACTTTTATTTTAGTGGGAGGATATAGACAATAACCAGTAATCAAACACATATTATGTATATGTAATATGTCAAATGATAAGTGCTGTGGAGACAAGTATAGGTGGGTAGGAGGAATGGGGAGGAATAGGGAGGAATGGGGGGAAGGGCTCCGTTTCATGTAGGATGGGCAGGACAGGAAAGCACAAGATGGCATTTGAGCAGAGACCTGAAGGAGGAGAGAGTGAGTGTACCATATGGCTCCTGGGGAAAGTACATCCTAGACAGAGGAGCCAAGTCCCTCAGAGGGAAGCATCCTCAGCATCCTTAGTTTGGTGCTCTGAGCCCAGGAAGCCAAGGGGAAGAGGAGAGTGATAGGAGATGGAGAGCTTGGGATGCAGATCGAGTAGGGCTGGTAGATGAGGACTTTGAATCCACTGCCGTGTATTAGAAATGCAGAGTGAGGTTTCTTTGGGGTGTTTAAAATAGCTACCTGTGTTTATTTTAATTTTATCTTGTTGGCAGAAAGTGAAAGCATGTAGGAAATAATTTTTTTAAGTGTGAAATAAATATAAATTGAAGAAATTCTTAAGAACTTAAAAATGACAACTCAAATATTGCATTTTGCATTACGTTTCATAGAACGTTAGTCTTTTTGTTTTTCTAAGGGCATTTACAAGAAAAAAAGCAATAGCTTATCTGTGGAAGTTCCAAAAGATTTCCGCTTCCTATCTCATTTTCCTTATAAACTCCAGTGGGGGCAGGCATTGCATATATGGATGTTGACAGGGAAGCTAATTGACTGTCCCAAATTGGCCAAGATATTTTATACTCTACAGTGGAGATTAATTTTGAACTCAGGCATTTTGGTTAGTGTTCTGGATTTTTCATTCTGTTTATAAGGACCCACCCCATACCTGCATACTCACACCAATTCAGAAGACTTGAACATGAATGTTCAGGGCAACTTTATTTGTGCTTGCCCAAAACTGGAAAAAACAATCTAAACATCCACCAAAAGGTGAATGGATAAACAAGTGCGATTTATACTGAGTGGAAGAAGCTAGACGAACAGGAATTCATCTTGTAAGATTCCACTTATATGAAATTCTAGAAAATGCAGACTCATTTATAGTGACAGGAAGCAGGTCAGTGGTTGCCTGGGAATGAAGGTGGGTTGGAAGGGATGGGAAAAGGGGTTATAAAAAAGCACGAGGAAACTTTTGGGTGATGGATGTGCTCCCTGTTTTGATTATGGTGATGGATTTATGGTTGTATATATACATAGGTCAAAACTCATCAAAGTGTACGTTTTAATTGTATGCAGTTTACTGTATGCCTGTTTGATCTCACTAAAACAAACAAACAAACAAACAAACAAACAAACAAACAAACTCCACACAAGCCCAGTATGCTTTACTGATACTATCTAGGAAATGAACCAAGGCTCAGGAGGATTTTTTGTTTGTTGTTTTACTAAGTAAGGGAGGAGTTGATCATCTGGAATAAGTTAAGGCTTTTTTTTTTTTTTTTTTAAATGTTTGTTTATTTTTGAGAGAGAGAGAGAGTGAGCAGGGGAGGAGCAGAGAGAGAGGGAGACACAGAATCAGAAGCAGGTTCTAGTCTCAGCTGTCAGCACAGATCCTGATATGGGGCTCGAACCCACAAACCATGAGATTATGACCTGAGCCAAAGTCAAGACACTCAACTGACTGAGCCACCCAGATGCCCTGGAATAAGTTAAGGCTCTGAATGCTTAGGATACACTCACATGAAACCTTTGAGATGATAATTTAGATTTATAAATGTTGATGTCTTCTCCTAGGAAGATACCACCAGCCTTTTTATCTTTTGGTCAGAATGCTTTGGAAGGGGCTTATGTACTTTTATAGAATTCCAAATTCTCAATTGGGAAGAGTTAATGAATAAGTGAATAAAACTACCTTTGCTCACCAGTAGAATTAATTACCATGTAATTAATGAGCACTGAAAGAAGAGGGGCACCCAGTCGGTTAAGTGTCCGACTTCAGCTCAGGTCATGATCTCACGGCTTGTGAGTTGAAGCCCTGCACAGAGCCTGCTTCGGATCCTCTGTCTGCTTCTCTCTATGCCCCTCCCTGCCCCCAAATAAATAAACTTAAAAAAAAAAAAAAAAAAAAAAAGAAAGAAAGAAAGAAAGAAATGAGCCCTGGAAGAAGA
This sequence comes from Puma concolor, assembly GCF_028749965.1. Lineage (NCBI taxonomy): Eukaryota > Metazoa > Chordata > Mammalia > Carnivora > Felidae > Puma > Puma concolor. The sequence goes on along the minus strand of NC_141678.1, from coordinate 10,207,869 downwards.
GCTGGTGAGCTTGGACAAATGGCTCAAGCAGCTCTCAGGTTTGTCTGGTTAGCTATAAAGTTAGAATGAGGTACCTGAGGACTGTGGGAGGCAGAATTACCTAGAGGTCAAAGTCAGGTTTGAAGAGTCAGACTGGGACTGAAGTTCCAGCTCTGCCCCTTACCGGCTGTGTGACTTTGGGCAAATGCCACGCCTTTAGTAATCCCTGGTTTCTTCTTCCACTGCAACTTCTCTGTCATCATTGTCCCCACCTCTACTTACCACCCTGACCACAGTGTCAGCATGTTGTGTGCCAGGCTCTGTGCCAAGCACTTGACACCCATGATCTCATTCAGCACTCACAAAAACCTGCTAAGGTTGTTACTATTGTTACCCTTACTTACAAATGAGGAGACAGTGGCACAGAAATGAAGTAGCTTGACAAAGGTCATACAGTGAGTAGCGAAGCTGGTCTGACTCTAGCCCAGGGTCCAGGCTTTAAAATCATGTTTAACTGTCTCATCATCTGTAAGAGGAGAGCAATAACAGGGTTAACGTAAGGACCAGATAAGGAGGGATGTGCTTATTTATATACTTACAGTGTATGAACTGCCTTTATAAGGTGCTACATTGTTGGGAAGTTATTGCATATTCAGTCAGCTGAGCATTGTATATGAAAGCAAAACTGTGCCTTCAACAGGATTTTATTTTCTTGTAGTGGATAGTGGAGATGGTAGGGTTTTTGTGTGTATATGATGCCTCTGGAATTTTCTTCCTTCCCAATTGTTTGCAGTATGGCTAGACAGATGAGATAACATTTCAGTTTTCCTCCAATTGTATGTCTAAGCTCTTGCTAAATAAATCAGTTTTGATTATTATCTGTCTTCTTGGCTTCCATATTGACTGTCACAAAATGCCACCTGTTGGCCAGGGCTACTGGGTGGATTGTCATGCACCTGTTCTTTCCCAAGTAATAAGTTACCTGTGGTGATAATTATGAAAGGCATGTCAAGTCCCGAAAGGGCCCCGTGCTTTCTCCTCCCTCCCCTTTTTCCATCTTGTTTTACAACGGTACTTGTGGGATGAACACAAGGAGTGGGGTCTGCTTCCTAAGATGTTTACTCAATAGTTCTAGACAAATGTAAATAACAGCAGGTGATCAACTATGGGACAAATGCATAGTTACTTCAAAAGGAGAGAAGACTGCGGATATTATATAACTGCTACTTTGATCTTGAATTTTTTAACACAATTTATGTATCCATCAAACAATCTTTTTAATTTAAATTTAAATTAAGAATTTTTTTCAATTAAAAAAATTTAAAACGGAGGTGCCTGGGTGGCTCAGTCAGTTAAGCATCTCTTTTTTTGTTTTTTTAAAAAAAAATTTTTTTTCTCAGAAAGTGGTAGTTTCTTTTGTTTTTTTTTTGTTTTTTTTAATGTTTATTTATTTTTGGGACAGAGAGAGACAGAGTGCATGTGGGGGAGGGGCAGAGAGAGAGGGAGACACAGAATCTGAAACAGGCTTCAGGCTCTGAGCTGTCAGCACAGAACCCGACACGGGGCTCAAACCCATGAACTGCAAGATCATGACCTGAGCTGAAGTCAGGAGCTTAACCGACTGAACCACCCAGGCACTCCAAGCATCTGACTCTTGATTTCAGCTCAGGTCATGATCTCATGGTCGTGAGATTGAGCCCTGAGTTGGGCTCTGCACTGAGTGTGGACCCTGCTTGGGATTCACTCTCTCCTCTCTCTCTCTGCCCTCTGTCAAAATAAATAAACATTAAAAATGTATTATTATTATTTGTTTACTAAAAAATTTTTTAATGTTTATTTATTTATTTTGAGAGACAGAGACAGAGCATGAGCAGGGGAGGAGCAGAGAAGAGGGAGACACAGAATCTGAAGCAGGTTCCAGGCTCTGAGCTGTCAGCACAGAGCCCAATGTGGGGCTCGAACTCACAAACCGTGAGATCATGACCTGAGCTGAAGTCGGACGCTTAACTGACTGAGCCACTCAGACGCCCCCTCCCCAAAATTTTTTAAATGAATACATGAATACATCCTCATAAAAAGTAGAAAAACAGGGGTGCCTGGTGGCTCAGTCAGTTAAGCATTCAACTTTTAAAAAAATTTTTGTAACATTTATTTATTATTACCATTTTTTAAATGTTTATTTATAATTAAGAGACAGAGAGAGACAGAGCATGGGAGGGGCAGAGAGAGGGGGAGACACAGAATCCCAAGCAGGTCCCAGGCTCTGAGCTGTCAGCACAGAGCCTCATGTGGGGATCGAACCCACGAACCGTGAGATCATGACCTGAGGTGAAGTCAGTCACTTACCTGACTAAGCCACCCATGTGCCCCTCGTTTTGTAACTTTTTAAACTAAATGGTATGTTTTAACCTTCCTATATCTCTCTCTATAGATCTACCACATTTTTTTTTTTTTTTTTTTTTTTTTTTTTTTTTTACCGCGTTTTTCTTTTTTTTAAGAGCTGCTCGGGACATCCCGATTGATGGGTGTATTAGCTTCCTGTTGCTATACTAACAAATCATCGCAAACTTAGTGGCTTAAAACAACACAAATTTGTTCTTACATTTACTCTTACGTTTCTGGAAACCGGAAGTCCAGAATGAGTCTCACCGGGTCCAAGCCCGCTGTGGGTACGTCTGGCTCCTTCCGCGGGTTCTAGGGGAGAATCTGTTCCCTGGCCTTGACCACAACTTCTAGTGGCTCCTTCCTCCGTCTTCAGAGTGTGTCAGTCTGGTCTCTGGCCTGTCATCACAGATCTTGTTTAATGGGCTCCTCCAGCATCCCTTTTGTAAGGACCTTTGGAGTCCCTTTCCCCCCCAAATAATCCAGGGTAATCTCTCCATCTCAAGATCCTTAATTTAATCACATTTGCAGAATCCCTTTTGCCATCCAACATCACTTTTACGGGTTCTGGGGATTAGGACTTAAATATCTCGGTAGGGAGCATTATTCAGGTTACCACAATGGGTATTTTGGTTGTTTTCAGTTTTTCACTATGAAAATTGGTCCTTCAGTACCTACCTTGCATATCTGTTGTGCACATGTTGGAATATTTCTCTCCAGTGGCTCCTGAGAAGTAGAATCCTGGGTCATAGGTGACCATTTTAAGTTTTATTTATTTATCTTTTTAATTTTTTTTTAACGTTTATTTATTTTTGAGACAGGGAGAGACAGCATGAACGGGGGAGGGTCTGAGAGAGAGGGAGACACAGAATCCGAAACAGGCTCCAGGCTCTGAGCTGTCAGCACAGAGCCCGACGTGGGGCTCGAACTCACGGACCGCGAGATCATGACCTGAGCCGAAGTCGGATGCTTAACCCACTGAGCCACCCAGGCGCCCCTTTTTTAAGTTTTAATAGATATTGCCAAATTGCTTTCCAAAGTGACTGTTTTAGTTTATACTCCTGAGTGACAGTGTTTGTTAGGACCCCTTTTCCTTACACCCTCATAGAGATTATTCTAGAACTCATGGATTTGCTTGATTTTATTATTTGCTTAAGCCAATGGCTTTTGCTCTGTAAGAGGAAGCCAGTAGATGTAATTGGGTACCTGGGAATGCATGCTGAACCATGGTCAGCTGAAACAAGCCAGAGTGTTCGGTTAGTGCTGCCTCGCTGTTATCCCTGCGCTTCAGAGGACCTGTCTTGTGGCTTGATCTTCCTTGTCTTCTGACATCCACTCGTTTTGGTCAGTAATCCAGTTAATCAGACCATGTGCATATTTAGGCAGGACAGAGCAACTTCTTATTTTGATGATCTGGGGATGCTGCCAGAGGCCAGCATCGCCAGGGAGCTGCCCGCTCTGGGAAGAGACACCCTGGCCCCTGAAGTGTGTTCTTAGTGCATGGTAGTTGTTAGGTAGACTGTTTCGACTCAGATTGTCTTAAAATTTTCTTTTATGTGCAGCTACTTCTCTCTCCTTTTCTTTTTTTTAAACTGTATGAAAAGGGGCTCCTGGGTGGCTCAGTCGGTTGTGTCCGACTTGGGCTCAGGTCATGATCTCATGGCTCATGGGTTCGAGCCCCATATCGGGCCCTGTGCTGACAGCTCAGAGCCTGGAGCCTGCTTCGGATTCTGTGTCTCCTTCTGTCTGCCCCTCTGCTGCTTGGATTGTCTGTCTGTCTCTCTCTCAAAAATAAATAAACGTTAAAAATTTTAAAAACAAATAAACTATGAAAAATACTTGATATTAACTTTTAATTTAATTTCATTAATTGATTGTATTTTTATGTTATGCAAAACTTTTTTCTTGTAAAGAAGTAAAAAATGAGTGTTGTAAACAGAGAAACACCCATATGTGTAAAAGAGAAAAGAAGTATCCTTTGATTGTACCATCCAGAAATAGTCATATTAATTAATTTTTTACTATTTCCTTCAGTTCACATTTTTATATATAAACAAAATTGAGATTATATACTATACACAGTTTTGTATCCTTTAATCACTTATTGGGAGCAATTTTGCCAAATTAGACTTAAAAACATACATTTTTTCTGTGTATTTACTTTTTACTGAATTTGTTAATGTTACAGAGTTCTTGCACTCCCAAACTGTGGCTGAGAATTTAGAGAAAGAAATGATACATGGACAGCCTCACCCACCCATCATATAGTATATTAAAACTTGATTCATGTACATTTTTATAATTTCAAAATAAAAACATAATTTTTGGGGGGCGCCTGCGTGGCTCAGTTGGTTGAGCATCCGACTTCGGCTCAGGTCATGATCTCACGGTTCGTGGGTTCGAGCCCCGCGTCGGGCTCTGTGCTGACAGCTCAGAGCCTGGAGCCTGCTTCGGATTCTGTGTCTCCCTCTCTCTGTGCCCCGTCCCCACTCATACTCTGTCTCTCTCTCCCTCAACAATAAATAAAACATTAAAAAAAAAATTTTAAAAACATAATTTTTTTTAGGGGCACCTGGGTGGCTCAGTTGGTTAAGTGTCCAACTTCAGCTCAGGTCATGATCTCATGGCTTATGAGTTCAAGCCTTGCATCGCGGAACCTGACTGGGACTCTCATTCTCTCCCTCTCTCTCTCAAAATAAATAAATAAACTTAAAAATAAAAACTTTATTTATTTATGTATTTATTATTGTTATTTTTTTAATTTTTTTTTTTTAATTTTTTTTTTTCAACGTTTACTCACTTTCGGGACAGAGAGAGACAGAGCATGAACGGGGGAGGGGCAGAGAGAGAGAGGGAGACACAGAATCGGAAACAGGCTCCAGGCTCCGAGCCATCAGCCCAGAGCCCGACGCGGGGCTCGAGCTCACGGACTGCGAGATTGTGACCTGGCTGAAGTCGGACGCTCAACCGACTGCGCCACCCAGGCGCCCCGTATTATTGTTATTTTTTAAAGTAATCTCTACACCCAACGTGGGGCTTGAACACATGATCCTGAGATCAAGAGTTGAATGTTCTACCAACTGAGTTAGCCAGGTGCTGCCTAAAGACATAATGGCTACATAGTAATTTATAAACATAATTTTTAGTGGCTACATAGTAATTTATTGATGTACTATAGTTGTCTTGTACCTTACTGCTTTCTCCTCACATCTGCTATTTTTTTTTTTAAGTTTATTTATTTATTTATTTATTTATTTATTTAATCTCTACACCTATTGTGGGGCTTGAACTCACGACCCTGATCAAGAGTGATCAAGAGTCACATGTTCTTCCAGCTGAGCCAGCCAGGCTCCCCACATCTGTTATTAAAAAAAAAATTTTTTTTAATGTTTATTTTTATTTTATTTATTTATTTTTAAATGTTTAAAATGTTTTATTTATTTCTGAGAGACAGAGAGAGAGAGAGAGAGACAGAGACAGAATATGAGCGGGGGAGAGGCAGAGAGAAAGGGAGACATCCCATGAAGCAGGCTCCAGGTTCTGAACTGTTACCACAGAGCCCAACGTGGGGCTTGAACCTGTGAACCACGAGATCATGACCTGAGCCAAAGTCGGACGCTTAACCGACTGAGCCACCCAGGTGCCCCTAATGTTTATTTATTTTTGAGAGAGAGAGACAGACAGACAGAGCACGAGTGGGGAAGGGACAGAGAGAGGGAGACACAGAATTGGAAGTAGGCCCTAGGCTCTAAGCTGTCAGCACAGAGCCCAGTGTGGGACTTGCACCCATGAACTGCGAGATCATGACCAGAGCCGAAGTCGGAGGCTTAATCAACTGAGCCACCCAGGAGCCCCAGCCACATCTGTTATTTTAAAGATAATTCCAGGGGCACTAGACTGGCTCAGTTGGCTAAGTGTCTGACTCTTCATTTCAGCTCAGTTCATGGTTTCATGGTTTGTGAGATGGAGCCTCACCTTGGATAATTCCAGATTATAGGAGGCCAAAAATGTTTTAGTGTTTATTGTTATTTGTTTGGTAAAGTTTGGTAAATTATACATTTGTAGTAATTATTAGTGTGTTTCTGCGATCCATTACTACAGGCAGTTTATAATTTAAGGGGATTTTTATAGTGCTGTATGATTCCTCTCCCGATAATGTTGAATGTTTCTGTGGAGCTTTGAGTTTATAAAGTGCTATTAAGAATAATTGTAGAATAATTAATGTTCCATGATGGGACACTTGGGGTGGACACGCTTGAATCCCTCGTGTTTCTACTGAAACCTGCGGTTGGCTGAATTACTAGGTCATAGCACAGTTTGTAGCAATTTTAGATTAACAACAAGGAGATGCGTAATTTGCAAACCATTTTATGCAAATTGTAGGTTTAGTAATGCTGATAACTACAGATGCATCATTCAAGTAGTGGTTTTACACCAACAAAATATTAACGTTTAGCGTGTATTTGTAATGGATCTTTCCTGTGTTTACTATATTGGCTTTGTGCTTTGTAGTTTGCATTACTGATTTCAAAAGAGCACTAATATAATAGATGTAACCATTTACAGGACAGGATAGAAAATCTGGACCTCCTATCTCTGTTCACATGGTTGCTTTTCTTACTGTTGAAATAAAATAATTAAGAATGTTAAAGGAAAAGCTGTGTCAACATATTTTCATCGAAACAGTGGTAGATAATAGGAGAAATGAAGTATTCTTGATTCTGATTCCTTCGTGATTATCTAGTTGTGGTGTAGCTCAACAACAACTACTGGTTTATTTAATGGAGAAAGGAGCAAATGACGAAAAGTAAAAATACATAAGGGGGACTTTGGAGGAAGCATTTTTGGATGAGCTTATAATAAAAAAAAAAGTTTTCCTTTCCCTCAGGGGTTCTGAACCTGAAAATAGAATCCGGGCACCATCTATAAGAGTGCAGGGGGTCTGTTAAGTAGGATGGGGAAAACTGTATCTTTATTTACTCATACCTAAGGTGAAATTCAGCATTCTCTTCAAATATGAATGTAGTCAACGAACCCCAGTGGTACTGATAGAACTGTAACTTTGTACAACGAACACAAATCATAGCTATTTTCATATCATATTATAGATGTTGAACATATCTTGAAATATTGTTTATGCTCACCATCACTTAGAAATTATGGTAAATTGGGGTTCCTGGGTGGCTCATTCGGTTAAAACATCGGACTGTTGATTTCAGCTCAGGTCAGGATCTCACTGTTCGTGAGTTTGAGCTCCATGTCGGGCTCTGCGCTGGGCCTGGAGTCTGCTTAAAATTCTCTCTCTCTCTCTCTCTCTCTCTTTCTTTCTCTCCCCCTCCCTTCTTCCTTCCCTCTGCCTCTCTCCTGCTCACCTGTGCATGCTCTCTCTCTCTCTCTCTCAGAATAAATAAATAAAAATTAAAAAAAATATGCTCATATTAGATTTTGGTGTTCAGTGTACTAAGAATGAAGTTCCTGTGCTGATAGCACAAATAAAGCATTTTGGCAACTGTATTTCAGTATGCTGTAACTGGCACTTCTAACACCATGTATTTTATTTTACATATTTGCAAATGTTATCTGAGACGGGTCCACAGGCTTCACTGAAAGCAAGTGGTGAAGGGCCCTGAGATACCCTCTCTTGCTCCCAGCATCTCTCCTGTTGTAGTTCAAGTTTGCTGAAGACGAGCATAGTTTTGCAATTTTCTGAAATAAAAGGACCACATTTTTGACACTCTTTAGTATTTTTTTGGTAGAAAATGTTATCCTACAAATTTTTCTATTACTTACTGCCTGCAAGCTATTAACTAGTAGTAGTTCTCTTGGATAATCTGATTTTTGTCCATTTGCCCAACACGTGTCATTAAGGAAGCTGTTTTTTAAGAAAGTAACATATCTGCTAAAAAAATGACAAGAAATTCTTTTGAAATAGAACAGGTTTTTTTCCCACCATATTTTGGGTTTTCCCCCCTTGTCTGGGGAGAACGTTTGTCGGCTGAAGTTATGTGAATAAAAATTCATTAAAAAAAACTCATGAATATGCTTTATATCAGGATCTTACACTGCTAGTAAAGAACTATTTTTTGAAAAGTGTATTTATCTATTTGGGGTGTGGAGGGGTAGGGAGAGGGAGGGGGCAGAGAGAGAGAGAGAGAGAGAGAGAGAGAGAGAGAGAGAATCCCAAGTAGGCTCTGCGCTCCCACTCACAAATTGGATCCTGAGATCGTGACCTGAGCTGAGATCAAGAGTTGGATGCTTAACCGACTGAGCCACCCAGGTGCCCCTCTTTTTATGTTTTTAAATATAACTACTGGAAAATATTAAATTCCACTTATGTCTAACCTATTTCTATCGGACAGTACTTCTTTATACAGAGGTCAGCAAACTATGGCCATACCTTAGGGTACATCCAGCAGTCTCTTTTTTTGTTTCATTTTTTGAAAATATTTATTTATTTTGAGAGAGAGCGTGAGCAGGGGAGGGGCAGAGAGAGAAGGAGAGAGAGAATTCTAAGCAGGCTCTTCACTGTCAGTGCAGAGCCCAATGCAAGGCTCAGTCCTACCAATCGTGAGATGGTGACCTGAGCCAAAATCAAGAGTCAGACACTCAACCGATGGAACCACCCAGGTACTCCAGTAGTCTGTTTTTATAAATAAAGTTTTATTGAGACAAAACCAGTTCATTAGTTTACATATGGTCTGTCTTCATGCCACCGTGCAGAGTTGAATGGTTGTGACAGAGACCTCATGACCAGCAAGCCTTCTGGGGATTTTCATTTATACGCTTTTCATTTCATCCTTTCAGTGGTTCTGTGAAGCAGTAGAGGAGATATTATTTTAGGAAAAAAAGGCTTTGAGAAGCCGAGTCATTTGTCCAGGGTCATGCAATTAGGTAGTGCTAGGGTTAGGAATCTAGTTCTGAGTGATTTTCTACTCTACCTCTGCTATTTAGGTAGCACTTGAGTTTGATAACGTGTTATCTCTGAGACAGTAGTTAATGGCTATTATTTTAAATAAGAGCTACACAGCCAGGTCTACAGGCTGCCAGAGTAATCTTCCTAAAGCACAGTTACATTGACTTTTTGCCCAGACCGTCTATGGCTTCCAATTTCCTGCAACTAAAGTAATAATTCAAGGTAGCTATGATTTGGTTCCATTCTACCTTTCCAACCTTTTATCTCATTACTCTCTATCTCCCCAGGAACCATATATTTCACAAGCTCACTTTCTATATTCTCTCCTACGCAGTCTTGGCTTATGAGGTCCCGTCGCTCTGGGAAACCCCAACTCCAACTTTTAGAACCCTACTCTATTCTTCAAGATGCAGATCAAATGCCACTCCTCCACGAAACTTTCATGGTGCCTACAGTTAGAAGCTGTCACCCTCTCTCTGTATTTCTGTAGCACTGCCTTATAAAGTCATGTATTTGTTTGCTTGATCTCCCTTACTACATTATAATCTCTCGGAGGGCAGCTACTTCATAGTATACATCATGGTGTACCTACTAATATAGTTCAAACATTAGATGTGGATTGAACTGAATGCTAGAAAGGGTATTTAGAACAAATTTGAAAGGGTGAGATTTAATAATACCATGTGTTGAGGATACAAGTTAATGGAGAATAAGAATAGGTAATTGTTTTTGATGAACTAAAATAGTGTAGGTAAGACTTTAGGAATTTTAATTGCAGTTATGCTTTGCAATTTGTTTTTTGTTTATTTGTTTTTTATGCTTTGCACTTGAGATACGAAGAATGTTGTTAATGCTGGAATATGGATAAGCAACATGGAGTTAAAACCTTTGAATTTGTATACAGCCTAACAAATTTTGCATACAGAATAATGAATTCGTGAGGGATTTTTGAAAACAGCTACATTAGATAGAGTTAATTGAAAATACCTTGTTTTGATCATCATTCTAAAAATCTTATGAATTTGGATGAATATTTGTTTAACTTAGTTGTTTTATGGTTAGGTAGTGAACTTGAGCACTATTTGTTTTTAAGATCTTATTTTTAAGTAACCTCTGCAACCCAACATGGGGCTTGAACTCACAACCCCGAGATCAAGAGTTGCATACTCTACCCACCAAGCCAGCCGGGTGCCCTGAACTTGAGCATTATTATATTTATTTTGAACATTTCCATGTAGAGATTTTTTTTCTCCAGGGATTCCAGTGAACTATGTCTATTTACCAGCTTTTATTGAATGACAGTGCTTGAAGACTGGAACTGTTACAAAGTTATTTTATGTAATTTAGTAAAATCTAGTTACTGATTAGCATAATAAGGCTGTTAGGCATAATTTATTTAAAACATTATAAAGCAATCTATAGGGGTGCCTGGATGGTCAGTCGGTTGAGCGTTGACTTTGACGCAGGTCATGATCTCACAGTTCTTGAGTTCGAGCCCTGCATCAGGCTCTACCCTAGCAGCACAGAGCCCATTCAGATCCTCTGTCTGCCCCTTTCTCTCTGCCCCTTCCCTGCTGGTTCTCTCTCTCTTTCTCTCAAAATAAATAAATAAACTTTAAAAAAATTATAAAGTACTTTAAAAATTTTTAATTAAAATGTTAGAATTTTAGAAAATTTCAGGACATCTGCCTGACTCATTTGGTAGAGCATGCCACTTGATCTCAGGGTTGTGAGTTCGAGCCCCACATTGGATGTAGAGATTACTTAAAAATGAAATCTTTTAACAAAGAATTTTAGAAAATTTGCGAGACATAAGAACACGAAGAAGAAAATAAAATCACTTGTATTACTACCATCTACAGATAAGTATAGTTCATATTTTCCTGCAGACATTTTTGTATGCATGCACCCTTACAGACATCTTCTAGGCATTTAGGTTCATTGTGTATACATTTCGTGCCTTGTCCTTTTTACTTAACCTTGATGTCATTTAGGGGACATTCCTCCGTTCTCAATATGGTTGAGAATATAGTTTTTAATACCTGCATAGAATTAAAGTCTGCATGGCATTTCATTATATGAATGTGCCACGATTTATTTGTCCAATCCTCTCTTTGGGTCGTTAGTCAATTCTGTTGAAAAGTTTTAAAAGTTAGAGAAATAGCCTTTATAAATAGTGAGACTCTTCTCTTTCAAGTAGGCCACACATATATAACCATCTAGGGTTATTTGCCAGAAGTCAGAATGTGAGCCTTCAGAACTGTGCTCTAACTGTATACAATGATAGCAGTGTTTGTTCATTTTTATATGCATAAAGTTCATATTTCCTGTCATGTAATAGAATGCATAAATTATATGTGTGGTCTGTGGTTTCAAGGGGTGCTTTATTTAATTAAAACTTTTAGGAGAGCAACACATGGTTCAAGATTTCAAAGGTTGAAAAGGAGATTCAGGGAGTGCCTGGGTGGCTCAGTCAGCTAAATGCTGGGTAAGGGACCAACTCTTGATTTTGGCTCAGGTCATGATCTCATGGTTTATGGGATTAAGCCCTGTGTCAGGTGTACTGAGCACAGAGCCTACTTAGCATGTGTGTTCTCTCTCTGTCTGTCTCTCTGTCTCTCTCTCTTTCTCACATACACACACACTTAAATTTTTAAAAATTAAGAAAAAAAAAAAGAAAGAAAATAAATTCAGGGAAAGGTCTTCCTAGCTTTGTCTCCTCAGCAGCAGCCAGGGTAGTGAGCTGGTCTGTGTCCCTCAGAGGTGTCCAAGCAGTTGCACAGCAGATCCGCCTCTGACCTCGACTTCTGCTGTGTCCCCTTCTTCCTTCATTCCGCTGCAGCCACCTTGGCCTTCTGGTGTTTGTCATGAATCAGGCTGGCAGGGCCCAAAGGTTCCCTGCCCCAGGGCCTTTGTTTGTCTCCCTGGACAGAATAAGCCTCCATAAGGCAACAGTCCACACAGGGCATGGTATTTTTGAAACTTTTAAAGTATGAAATAATTGGAAACTTGACGTATTAGAAAACAAAAACAGCCATATTGCCAATGGCAGCTTTAGTTCTCTTAGCAGACCAGTGGGAAAGTTTTGAAATGACTCAAATAATGAATCCTTTTAGATGCATAGTTATATGCTTAGCACAGTTCTACAGAGTACAGATCGATACTTCGAGTACCATGTTTAAGGAAACAGAGGACTTTTAGTCCAAAGGTTCTCTGGTTGCAAGACTGTGTGGTAATTCTACATAATTGGGTGGGTGGGGGCATCCAGTGCCCATTTGGTGCTGAAATATCACCCTTCCTGCTTCTGGAGTTAAACAGATACTTACACGATAAACAAATACGTGTTTTGCATAGGACTAGATTTTATTATTATTTTTTTAGGTTTATTTATTTTGAGAGAGAGAGTGAGCGCGCGCGCGCGCACACACACACACACACACACACACACACACACACACACACACACACACACAGCAGAGCGGGGGAGGGGCAGAGAGAGGGAGAGAGAGAATCAATCCCAAGCACTGTCACCTGGGAGACTGGTGCGGGGCTTGATCCTTGAACGGTGAGTTCATGACCTGAGCTGAAACCAAGAGTTGGTTGCTTAACCAACTGAGCCACCCAGGTGCCTGGCACAGGACTGTTTTTGTTTTGTTTTGTTTTGTTTTTGAATGTTTATTTATCTTGAGAGAGAGAGAGAGAGGGCACAAGCAGGGGAGGGTCAGAGAGAGAGGAGCAAGAGAATCCCAAGCAGGCTTTGTGCTGTTAGCACGGAGCCCGATGTGGAGCTCCATCTCCTGAACCATGAGATTGTGACCTGAGCTGAAACCAAGTAGGATGCTTAACCGACTGAACCACCCAGGTGCCCCAGGACTGGTTTTTAAAAGCGTGTAAAATGCTATAATTATATGGCACTTTCTTTGCCTGTTGTTTTTAGAATATCTGCATGTTAACCTGTGGGGCCATACAGAATATGGTACCCTTTGGGATTTAAAGAAGGAAAGTGTTGGGGCGCCTGGGTGGCGCAGTCAGTTAAGCGTCCGACTTCAGCCAGGTCACGATCTCGCGGTCCGTGAGTTCGAGCCCCGCGTCGGGCTCTGGGCTGATGGCTCGGAGCCTGGAGCCTGTTTCCGATTCTGTGTCTCCCTCTCTCTCTGCCCCTCCCCCGTTCATGCTTTGTCTCTCTCTGTCCCAAAAATAAATAAAAAAACGTTGAAAAAAAAATTTTTTTTAAAGAAGGAAAGTGTACTGAGTGCGGTGTTAGATAAATAAACTGGGACCTCAAAATGCAGGAGCCTTCAGGGGATGTGTGGACACAGAGCGAGCCTAGTGGTTAATCTTTTTGGCTTTGGCATTGACACATCGAGCCAACTTTTAGCCCAGCTCTGCCACCTGTCAGAACTTCCACTTTTTGGTTATAAGATATTTTAAGCTCTTTTTCATGACTTAGACTTAATTATCACTATGTGTGATTTTCAGAAACTGATTGGTAAGACAACTGCACCTCCACCCTGAATGCTCCCAAGTGAATGTTCTCGCAGTTGGCATTTTCTCCCTCCTGCTCGCCCACAACTCCTCACCCTTGGGGTCCGCCTCCCGGTTAAATTCTCATTCCTTTCCTCTGAGCTTACTCTCCTGTCTTTTTCATCGCCTTTCGTCTTTCAGTCACTCCATGGGTGTGACAAAAATGGCTGTCCTTAGGCAACCAGTCACGTCACATCTTCAGCATTCAGAATCTTACAGTTTGTGGGGCTGAAAGGATCTTAGTATCATTTAATCCAGCTTTTTTTCAGAGGTCCTTTAACCTATTGTGGTCAGTACTAAACGACGGAGGCTTTAAAAGTACTTTGGAAAATAAATAGGTTGCATATAGAGCAGTGCTACTCACAGTTTGGTCTGCATACCATGAGCCCATAATGACAAGAGAAGTACAGAAATTGAGAGCGAAGCATTTAGAAACATAACAGTTTGGCGGGCTGATTTTGTATCTGTTGAACACAGTAAACTTGGGACTTGTAGTTTGTGTCTTTTTTTTTTCACATTATTTTTGTAGTAACTTTTTAATTGTATTTTACAAAAGATTTGTTCTGCAGTGGATTAGAAAACAACAACAACAACAACAGCCTGGTTCTTTACCTCAGACAGTTTGAGAAGCACTGATATAGGATATTTAACACAGTGTTTGGCACATAGTAGGCTCTCAAAAACCAATAGCTTGCTCATGTCTTCAAAGTGTGCATTTACTTTGGGTAAGGATGCTAGAAATCTGAGTAGCAGGTAAAGGAAATATTATTTTATAGAAATGAGGTGATTAAAATTGGTAATGCTGTTTTTCAAATACAAGTAATGCAGTTTTTTCCTTTTTAAACGTAGCCTGTACATTGAAGAGCGTTTTATACATAGTAGAAAGCTAATTTATATTTTCACTGATTCTTGGAGATACTTTATAACATTTAACGTGCTACCCATACCCTCAGCTCTGCAAGGTTGGGGGAACTTAAACTCTGGTAGCTAGCCATATCCATAAATATTTGACTATATTATAGCAGTGCTTATATGTTATCTTCTTGGATAAGAAGAGGGAAAGATCTGTTGAAAAGCACTCAGGTTTTGTCAGCTTCCTCATGTCACTCAGCATCTGGAAAGTACATGGTTGTAATATTACTTGGCATTCCCATTTTAACGCAGTTTAGTGCCACATGCAGTGGCCCTTCATTTTCAGGAATCCGTGGCTATTCTTTGGAACTAGATTAGCATGTCCTGTTTTTTTAACTGAATCCAATGTAGTTGAGCTTATATGTGACACAATAAATACAGACTGTCAGAAGCAGTTAGCTTACCGTGGTGTTTACAGGTTTAAGGGACATGTTTTCCATACTACTCAAGATCATGAAATTGCCACTCCTTGTTTAAGGATAAAGGTCATTGACGGGGGTGCCTGGGTGGCTCAGTTCATTAAGTGTCCGAGTCTTGGTTTTGGCTCAGGTTGTGATCTTCAGGTTCATGAGATTGAGCCCCATGTCCTGCTCTGCACTGACAGTGTGGAACCTTTTTGGGATTCTCTATCTCTCTCTCTGCTCCTCCCCCACTAGTGAGCACACTTTCTCTCTCTCTTAAAAGAAATAAATGAACATTAAAAAAAAAAAAAGGTAATTGACTGAGCCAGGTGACTTTCCTGAAATGCCACCCCTTTGAAAATTCTGTCTATAAAGTTTACTTATTTATTTATTTTGAGAATCAGTGCAGAGCCCAACTCAGGGCTTGATCCCATGAACTGTGAGATCATGACCTGAGCCAAGATCAAGAGTCGGTGCTTAACTGATCAAACCACCCAGGTGTCCCTAAAACTTCTGTTTATCATCAAAGAATCCTTAGAAACAAGGTCCTTTTGAGTTAGTAGATTTCATTTTGGCAGGTTTAAAACATTATTTGAATGTTAAGGAACCTGAATGAATTGCTTTTTGCTTGGGGATATCGTCTACCTTTTTGTGATACCATTACACATAATGTAATGGGATAAATCTTTGTCCTTATAATTAAAAGAAACGACACATTTTATTTTTTAAAAATCCACGTGGAATATCCCTAATCTGCTTATTTAGATATAGGATAAATATTTTCTCTGGAGGGCAGGATTCCTTTGTTTTGAGCTTCATTTTTATTTGTACAGGGCTCAAATTCTTTATAATTTTTTTCTTTAAATTTTTTTAACGTTTATTTATTTTTGAGACAGAGAGAGACAGAGCATGAACGGGGGAGGGTCAGAGAGAGAGGGAGACACAGAATCTGAAACAGGCCCCAGGCTCTGAGCTGTCAGCACAGAGACTGACGCGGGGCTCGAACCCACAGACTTGTGAGATCATGACCCGAGCTGAAGTCGGACGCTCAACCGACTGAGCCACCCAGGCGCCCCTCTATAATTTTTTAAAGTAAGCTCTCTGCTCATCATGGGGCTGGAGCTCACGACCTGGGTTGCACGCTCTAGCAACTGAGTCAGCCAGGCGCCCCAAGGCTTAAATTCTTAACATCTGAGAAGTTTGAAACTGAACCAAGATTTGACATAACCAGCATATATCATGGTTGAAGAGTAAGGAGCTTTGCAGTGATGACTGAGAATAATAAGCTATTCAAAGTGTTGCTCCTTGGTTTTAATAGGACCACTTAATTTATACAGTCAGGTTTCCCCCTCTTTCTGTCTCCTTTAGGAGCCAGGCTGAAGAACTTCAGAAAAAAGAACCGCTATTATTAATCCTTTCGAGTGCATATTACATTTTGGCAAATGCTGGCTGATGAGATTAAAATTACCCTTTTGCACTTTAAAAGTTACATTTCTGTAATCATGTTAGCAAGCAGGTGGGTCCTAGGGGGACAGGAAATGAAGATTCTTTTAGCCAACTTTTCAAAGTTTAGAATTTATTTCGGGATTTTGCTTTGACGCATGAAAGGATCTAGTCGTAGTTTCTTAAAATAACTCAGTTTATCTATGTTCGGCAGTCACTGTTGAAATCCAAGGAAGAGCCACATTTTGGAAAATAAGAAAGACAAGTAAGAAACTGGCACTCTTTTGATGGTTTTTTTTTTTTTTTTCTGAGAGAGATGATAAAAACTAAGTAGTATGTAGGTGGGTTAATAATCTCAGAGCCTCTTCTCTCAGGTAGCATGTTTAGAATTTGGGGAAACAGTACAGGTTTGATGAAATATCCATTAACTTAGGTACCTAGTAAGAATCCCTCACTTGTTCTTAAATTGCCCCTTGACTGTAAGGAAGCCATATGTGCCTCCTTGGAACTGTAGAACCGTCAAGATAGCATTCCTAGAGAGGTCAGCAGAGTTTTAACCTGATAATGGTGGCTGCTGGTCAGGGAGCTCTCCAGTTGGGTTCTTAGTTCTTAGGAAATCCTTCTGCTTATTTCCATAGGGTTGTCCTTCTGGGCTAAGGACAGACTTAGTCTCGTCTGGGCTAAGGCAAGGACTTTGTCCTTGTTTTGGATGTTTGTTAAGATGAAAACAGTGATGCTTCCAGCCTTTGGGCGACTTGAGTTCCGGTAGGATTTCTGAAGTTTTCTTCCTTGCACATAAGGTCTTAATCATGACCCTTGCATGTTTCTGCTGTTGAGTTTTTGAGGATCAATTAGAATTATGCTCTGTGTGTTTAAAACTCAGATTGAGAGTTGAAACAGAAAGGTTCTCCTCTGCTTCCTGTATTTTCAAGTGCCTGAATAGAGCAGAGAAAATTTTTGTTACATGGCTGTGTTATGGCCAAATCCCAGTGGGGGCTCTGTGTATTTTAGTAGAGATAACCTGTATGAAGTTCAGCTCTGTACTGGGTTGGGTCATACCCGCCCCCACTGCCTGTTTACCCTCTGCATCCCTACTTGTTTCTTTATAGCTTAGAAATGTGTTTCTTTTTTTTGTTTGTTTAATTACAAAATTTTTTTATTTTGTTTTTATATTTGAGAGAGAGAGAGAGACAGAGTGTAAGAGGGGGAGGGGCAGAGAGAGAGGGAGACACAGAATCCGAAGCAGGCTTCAGGCTCCCAGCTGTCAGCACAGAGCCGGACGAGAGGCTCGGACTCTGAACTGTGAGATCATGACCTGAGCCGAAGTCAGATGCTCTGCCGACTGAGCCACCCAGGCGCCCCTTAATTAAAAAAAGATAATAATAATGTTTATTTATTTTTGAGAGAGAGAGAGAGAGAGACATAACATGAGCAGAGGAGGGGTAGAAAGAGAGGGAGACAGAATCTGAAGCAGGCTGCAGGCTCCGAGCTGTCAGCACAGAGCCTGATATGGGGCTCCAACTCACAAACCACGAGATCATGACCTGAGCCAAAGTCGGACACTTAACCAACTGAGCCACCCAGGCACCCCCCCTTAATTTTTTTTTAATGTTTATCCACTTTCTGAGAGAGAGACAGAGTGCAAGTGGGTGAGGGGCATAGAGAGAGGGAGACACAGAATCCGAAGCAGGCTCCAGGCTCTGAGCTGTCAGTACAGAGTCCAATGCGGGGCTTGAACCCACGAACTTCAAGATCATGACCTGAGCCGAAGTCGGTCTCTTAACCAGTGGAGTCACCCAGGTTTCCCCTTAGAAATGTTGTTGTTGTTTTTTTTAATTTTTTTTAAGTGTTTATTTATTTTTGAGACAGAGAGAGACAGAGCATGAACGGGGGAGGGTGAGAGAGAGAGGGAGACACAGAATCCGAAACAGGCTCCAGGCTCTGAGCTGTCAGCACAGAGCCCGACGTGGGGCTCGAACTCACAAACCACGAGATCATGACCTGAGCCAAAGTCGACCGCTTAACCGACTGAGCCACCCAGGCACCCCACCTTAGAAATGTTTTTAATAGCCATGAGGGAGGCTAGGTGATGCTAACGTTTTAGTGACTTTTAAAGCCAGCTTGTGCAACTTGCCTTTGTATCTGAGTGATTATAGCTAGTTTTTTTTGCCTGTCTAGGATTTGAAATGTTAGTAAAATAGACATGAAACCTTTTCTGAGAAATCTCTAGCTTCCCGGTCCTTATAGGATTATAATGATAGTCACTTCCTTCTTAGTTTCTAAAATAAATTCACACACAATCCAGTTTATCTAAAAATATACCTTCAAACTAACATTAATATTAGATGTGTTTTTAGATCTATAAAAGATGTGGTTCTAGCCAGAAAATGTTTCATGTGCTTTTTCATAGTATAGCCCAGTTTCTTTACTCTGAAAGGGAAATGAAGTTTCAGTCTTCTGAGAAGGTGAAGAAAAATCCAGTTTTATGGTAGAAGCAATTTGGTGTTGTAAACTAGACAAATAGAGCTTTCTTCCTTCAAAAACCCTCTGCTTATAAAGGGTTTGCTATAAAAAAAATTGAGCAAAGCTTTTGGGGTGCCTGGCTGGTTCAGTTGGTAGAGCCTGTGACTCTTGATCTTTGGGTTGTGAGTTCAACCCCACGTTAGACATAGAATTTACTTAAAAAAATAAATTGAGCAAAGCTTTTATTTTTTAAAAATTTTTATTTATTTTTTAAATTTATTTATCTATTTTTTAAATTTTTGAGCAAGAGAGAGAAAGCACGTGTGCATGTGTGCAGGAGGGGAGGGGCAGAGAGAGAGAGAGAGAGAGAGAGGGGGACAGAGGATCCAAAGCAGGCTCTGTACTGACAGCACAGAGCCTGATGTAGGGTTCAAACTCATCAACTGTGAGATCATGACCTGAAGTAGGACGCTAACTGACTGAGCCACCCAGGCACTCTGAGCAAAGCTTTTAGACCACAGTAAGGAAAAGCAGAGCTCTTCTGTAAAGATGCCTCATTTCATGAAGAAAAAAAAGCATAGAAAAAGACTGTCTAGATTAAAGAAAAGACAAGAGGCCTCAAAGCATGGTGGAAGGGACATCACAGCTACCTAGCTTCTCATACTATTGATTAGATTCTTATTTATCAAATTGTGTTCTTGGATATTTATGAGAGACTTTCACAGGTAGGTTAAGTTTCTGCAGCAAGGAACCATCAAAGATTTTTGGTTCTTAGTATTTGATTACAAAATGTTAAATGTTCCCAAAGTGTGTGTTTTTCTCTCATTCTTTTTTTTTTAAATGTTTGTTTATTTTTGAGAGACAGATAGAGAGAGTTGAGCAGGGTAGGGGCAGAGAGGGAAACACAGAATCTGAAGCGGGCTCCAGGCTCTGAGCCGTCAGCACAGAGCCTGATGCGGGGTCTGAACCCATGAACCATGAGCTCATGCATGACCTTAGCCCAAGTTGGACACTTATCTGACTGAGCCACCCAGGTGCCCCATTTTCTACCCTATCTTTGCTCGTTACCCATCCTGTTTGAATCTCACAACATAGTCCAAAAAGTGGAACTTTGAATATATTTTTATGTTTTCATTTTTTTCAAGATTTTGTTTTAAGTAATCTCTACACCCAACTTGGGGCTCAAACTTGCAACCCCGAGGTCAAGAGTCCTCCACTCCACTGACTGAGACAGCCAGGTGCCCCTGAATGTATATTTTTTTTCTTTTTCTTTTTTTTTTTTTTTTAACATTTATTTATTTTTGAGAGAGAGAGAGACAGAGCATGAACGGGGGAGGGTCAGAGAGAGGGAGACACAGAATCTGAAACAGGCTCCAGGCTCTGAGCTGTCAGCACAGAGCCTGACGCGGGGCTCGAACCCACGGACCGCGAGATCATGACCTGAGCCGAAGTTGGACGCTTAACCGACTGAGCCACCCAGGCACCCCGAATGTATTTTTTATAATTAAAGTGCATCTAAGCGAATTTTGTTTTGGTGAATTTTATAAAACCTACCTCAAAGTAATGGGGAAGAGATAGGTATTCTTGCCCTGAATCATAGCTGGGCAGCTCAGAGATTTCTGATGGCTGTTTACTCTTGTCCTTTCCTCAGAGTCTCTTGCTCTGTCTTACACATTTGCATGGATGCAGAAAGAAATGGAGAAGTAAAAGAGCAGCTTTGAATATAGCCTTACCATAAGATGTAGTTTCTGTGCAGACAGAAACTGTATCTCTGTATCTCTATATCATGTACAAACAAAAATAACACCGCCAGCAGCTTCACAATAAAGTCTACCCCAAAAGCACATTTTTGTGTGTCATCTAATATTTAGTAATTCACTTGTCGGACATCTTTTTTTTCTTTGATGTTTCTGTTCCGAGCCTCCTGTTCTCAGCTTTTCCATTACTTAGGAGGGCTATGAAGAAGAATATGTTTAAATGGTTGATTTCAACTCCTAGGTTAGCAAGGGTTGTACATACCTAGTGATCTTATTTTGCATTATTCTTTTTACTTTTTTCCGTGTTTTTACTTTCAAGGGACGTAATGGGACACAAACTAAACCGGTGTCTTATGTTTACTGATGTTATGTCTTATGTTATTTCCCGTCTCCAAGTCATATTGAAACTATGACATAGACCCCGACATATTTTAAGTGAGGCATTCTGTAAAATCAAAACCAAAAAGCTTCTCAATGGGGAAGGTTCTCAATTTCTTCATAATTGCATGCGCATTTGTGAATGAGGGCTCCTTGGTCTTCTTACTACCTACAGTGTGGTACGTGTGCTGAATATTTGTCAAGTCGAACTAAAGCAATAATGTATGAGACAATGGGCATGCGGGGCATGTACCTTATTCGTTCACATTTCTGCGAGGTAACTAGGTATGGGTCATTCTGTGTTTTTAAGACTAGGAAAAGTGAGGAACAGAAAGATTAGTGGCTGACATGCCTTGGATTAGAATTTCTGCCTCTTAAACACACTGAACGGTATTTTATCTGCTAAGCTACATTACTAAGTAGGTGCATATGTCCCTGGTAATGGTATCTTTCTCGCCCATTGGCACAATTTAAGCCAGGCAGGGTAGTATAAAAGCTATGTACAAATACTGTTATGAGCTTTCATGATTTATCTGTAGCTTTAACAGGGAAAAAAACCCCAACTAAATACACTACATTAAACCTTTTACTTTTACCCCCTTGCCTAGAAGTGTCTGTTTATTAAAGAACGAGATTCATTTGTATCTATCCAGCCACTACAGATAGTTTATAGACAGATCTGGAAATCTCCATAGTTGTCTTTGTTGGGGTATTTGTCTAAATGCTTCTCTTTCCCAAAGGACTCACCTGGGTTTTCACTATTAAAAGATTATTTAGATTGGTTACCTAGGGAAGATCTCCATGGTGTTGTGAGCAATATTCTGAGAGAGCAGAAGGAGGGGCAGCTGTGTGCCCTTATCTGTGTCTCGGCAGACACTAAACAAACTCCACCCTGGCGTGTTTGGTGTGAGCGATAGCGTCAGAGCTGATGCTGAGGCCTGTCCTTCGTGGACGGAGGACCTCCCTTCAGCAAACTTGGATTACTTTGGATGCAAGAGATTTGAATTCTTTGGAAACACTAATAAAGGAGGCAGGAGGGGCGTGCACAGTGGGCTCCTTGATGCATCTGCACAGAAAGCTAGGTACAGATCTCTCAGGTCTGCAGGGTAGAGAATACAAACCCTTACCCATGCTGAGTGGTGGCTGGAATAGGAAATGAGGTGGCCGATGAATGAAGGTGATGATTTATGTTGCCACTCACACTCAGTTGGATTTCCGACACAGAATCGAGCTCCTGCTTAGGGAGACTAACAGGCCCTTAATGTAGGTAAACCACAACTTAGCGTTTGGTTCTAATCGACTGAGCTAGCCATGGGAGCCAAAAGAACTGACCCAGCCCTCTCACTGAAAGGTCTCATAACCAGGAGAACAAAGGGTGGTGTAACGTGTGGCCAAGAGGACTGGCATCAGGAATCGGAGCAGACTGTCTGTGGAGAATACAAATGGAGAGTGTGTCTTGCTGGCAGCTTTAAGCTTTTAAAATTGAATTATTAAAAAAGAAAAAGAAGGGGCGCCTGGGGGGCTCAGTCGGTCGAGCGTCCGACTTCGGCTCAGGTCATGATCTCGCGGTTTGTGAGTTCGAGCCCCGCGTCGGGCTCTGTGCTCACAGCTCGGAGCCTGGAGCCTGCTTTGGATTCTGTGTCTCCCTCTCCCTCTGCCCCTCCCCTGCTCATGCTCTGTCTCTCTCTGTCTCAAAAATAAATAAAAAAAATAAAACATTAAAAAAATTTTTTTAATTGAATTATTTTTGATTATGATGAAGATAAAGCCTTAGTCACTTGAGGGACACTATAAAGAAGTTTGATTCCTTTGAAGCCTAGAAAAAGGAATTCATCCAAGAACACTAAAGCATAAAGTTTATTAGGTAAAAATATACCGAGAGACTGGGGAGTATTTCTTTTACCTCACTGGCTTCGTATCCTTAATAGGGAAAAACAAAATAGGTACTTTAACCGTCCAAGAAGCAAATTCTGGAATTTGGAGGCTTATGGGAACATGGCAGTACTGCTCCCCAAATCAGCAAAACCAAAAAAAGGAAAGTGACACAAAAGGGCATTTCTTCTAATAACGTATGTTGTTTCCTCAGAAATGATTATGACCTTCCTCCTTTTAATAGTGAGAACAATGTGTTTATCTTGGGTTTTGAGTCTAATAAGACATCTGATGCTGAAAGAAAAACTGCCGTGTTTTTGTTTCCAATGGTCTTTCCAAAAAAATATAAATACTTTCAGAAATAGGAAATTATTTGAGGTATTCCCATCATTCTATTGCATTCTAGAATTAGGTAGGCTCCTTTAATCAAGTTTGTTTTTTCTCTTTTGCTCTCAGCCCTTACCAAATATAAAATCCTCCTACACTTGCTCGCCCATTTTTTACTCCATAACACTCCAGGCGCTGTTTCCAGGAAAAGGTTAAAATTAAGAATGATGTATTTCCTGCTGACCACCATGTTTGTACTGCCACAGCTGAATTCTGGGCCAATTTCTTTTGCCATCTGTTCCCAGCGTGGAGAAGTTGAGATTCATATAACAACGAGAGAGAAGCGAAGCTAGATGTTTCATCTGACTTCTACGCCCAGAAGCATGGCTTATCTTTGCCAATTAGACTCTTCACTGGTGAATAACTTGACATGGAAATATCACGTGGCAAATCTTTAAAATGTTGATCTTAGAGTTTCCTGCTAGGCCTCTCTGTGTGTAATTTTTTAAAAAGTACTGAAAATATTTTATTTTGTTTTGTAGCCTCCTTTATTTACCTGTTATATTTTAAATATTTTTTCCCCATGATATTCTATACCCCCTATCCCATTCAAAGGCAATTTGTGTTTAGTTGACCCTACCTGGAAAAAAAAAAAAAAGTTAAAAATCGACCATAACCCTCCACTGTTAAGATTTTGGAACCTGTTCCACTCTTCTCCCCCTTCTATAAATACACAGTATATATACACACATGTATTTATATGTAAAGCATACATGTGCACACTTAAAAACCAGGATTATGCTCTTCCTAACATTTTAATGCATACAAGTTTTAAGTTTTTGATCCATAGTTCTGTTTGATACAGCATTCAAGGAGCATCACAAAACCTATTTCAGGGGCGCCTGGGTGGCTCAGTTGGTTAGGCGTCTGACTTCAGCTCAGGTCATGATCTCCGTGAGTTGGAGCCCCGCGTCTGTGCTGACAGGTCAGAGCCTGGAGCCTGATTCGGATTCTGTGTCTCATTCTCTCTCTGCCCCTCCCCCACTTGTGCTCTGTCTGTCTCTCAAAAATAAACAAACGTTAAAAAAAAATTACCTATTTCAAGGACATAGAGAATCTGCTTGGTAGCTTATTTTTCTCAATCATAAATTTGATCAGTTCCTTAACTGTTGCTTTTGAGATTGCTTACAAAAACAGGTAACAGGGCCACTGAGATAAAATATATGGTCCTCCTAATGCATCTCCTTGTAGAACATTGTGTTACTCTAGTTTATTTTATTTTTTTAATTTTTAATTTTATTTACTTAAGTAATCTCTACACCCAGTGTGGGGCTTGAACTCACAACCCTGAGATCAAGAGATGTATGCTCCTCCAACTGAGCCAGCCAGGCACCCCAATCTGGTTTATGTCTTAATGTCAAAGCAATCAACTTTTCTCTGGGCAACAGTGCTTTGAATAAATTAAAAAAAAAAATGCTTTTCCATCTGCAGTTAGAATGCTTGGTGTTTAAAACTTTCAACCTTTATGTTCACTGTGCTCCAACATTTTATCTCTGTCCAAACTAAGAAGGAACTGTTTCTGCTCTCAAGCCCGGGCAAGGACTTGGCAGAGCCAGTAAGGTGATAGCCTGTAACAGCTCCAGCAGGGAATTCTGTGTATTGCCCTGTTGTACGTCATCCATATAAACGGAATATGTTCATAGTTCGTATGGCAAGCAGTTGGCATGCAAGCTCGTAAGTCTCGGGCCAGCACACGGTCCATA
This sequence comes from Puma concolor, assembly GCF_028749965.1. Taxonomy (NCBI): domain Eukaryota; kingdom Metazoa; phylum Chordata; class Mammalia; order Carnivora; family Felidae; genus Puma; species Puma concolor. Next base: position 10,182,755 of record NC_141678.1, on the reverse strand, counting down.
TGTTCGAAATCCACGATTCTTAACACCTGCCGTGGGGCCCCCCCTCCTTCTGCCCTGAGCATCGTTGCCTCAGGAAACCACTGTGACTGGGGAGAGTGTGATTTATCTCTCAGCTGTGTTGGAATCGAAGGAAACTTGGGGATCGTAGCCCAAGTCCTATCCACTAGGAGTCTGATAGTATTCCTAATATCAGTATGCATATTGATGGCTGGTGGTAGGTGACTGAAGTGTAAGTAAATTCCTCAAATTTACCTGGCTTTGTACTTCAGTCACTGGGGCGTTCCCAGTCCTAGAGTTTCCGTTGTCAAGGCATCTTGGCAGATGCCAGCTCATTTATCTTCAGAGATTCTTTGCAGCTTTATTGAAGTACAATTGACAAACAAGAGATTTTAAAATTTAACGTCTGCCCCCCCGCCGCGAGAAAAGAAATACATATTGTATCTAATAAATGGATATATTTATGGAAAAAGAAACTGAGGTATGAGGAATTTGGATTATAAACTGTAATGCAAGGATTATAAACTATAATCAGGAGGCCAAGTTCAATCCACAGATAGTTTTTGTTTGGCACGTAGAGTTTTCAGAAATACTTTAATTTGAACGTCTTTAGGAGGGATCTGCACGGTCCAGTTTGCCGTGGACCTTACCGTTCGTTGTGTGTGAAATACTAATCTGAATAATTGATGACCTCTTTCTACTAGGAAAGTGCTTATTTAGGAATATGAATCCCTGGTCTCCTTTTCTCCTGTTTTCAAAAGAGAATGACCAAGTGGGGCTGTTACTGGCTACCCACACCCCCTGGCCACCGAGTTTGTGGTGGCAAATAAGCCACCAGTGACTCTCAGAGCCATTGTGGGGGCTCTAGAAATTCAGAACTCTGGCAGCCTCAGCACAAAAGCTTTATCTCCTGTTTCATGTTATAAACTGGTCATTTTTCTCTCTTGGAAACCCAAGAATACCTTCAACCATTTTCTTTTTTCTTTTTTTTTTTTTTTTTTGGAGAGTACAGTATCTGGCATTTCATCCTAGTAATTTTATGCAAATTTTAGGCTTCATCCTAAACAAAAAGTTTGGGTGGCAGTAGAGGGTGGACAGGGTTTTTCAAGTCATACTTGATAAAAATTAACTGGGATGCCTATTACATATACAGACTCCCAGGACCTCTGACGGAAGGTGTAGGGGCAGTATGTGTTTCTAACTGGCGCTCAGGGTGACTCAGCGTGTCTGGAAACACGTGGTGTGGTTCAGAAAGTGGGCTCTGAGCTTAGAGACTACCTTTTAATGCCAGTTCACCATTTTCTGATGACAAGACCTTGGCCGGTGGCTTAATCTGCTACACCAGCAATTTCCTCATCTGTAAAATGGGGACAGTATTACTATTTACCTATCGAATGCTATGCTTAGGGACTGTATAGTAAATGGGAGCTTTTTAGCCCAGTTTCTAGCACATAAACCTTTGGTAAATGTAGTTCCCTCACCACCAGACTTCCTGTGAGCTCTTGACCGACAGCGTTCTAGAGCCTTCAGGAGAGACTATGTGCTTTCTATTTGTTCTAAAATAACTTCTTACAAAATAATATACGTTCTACGGAGAAAATTTGAAAGAGCAAAAGGAAGAAAAATACAAATTACTTGTACTCCATTATTTTATGAATTTACTGCTAGTCTCCGTAGACAGGTGTTAGAATGTGATTAATATATAGTTAGTAATTTTCTTTTGTGAAATAATTGTACTTGAATTGCTTATTTTGCTATTTACATTTGTGTCTCTTATATTAAGGTATTTTTTTTTTTTGACTTAGTTAGTGTTTGTTCGTTTTTATAGATGTGGTTTAGAGTCTTTTTTAAAAGATTTTATTTATTTATTTTAAGTTTATTTATTTTGAGAGAGCGAGGGAGCAGGGGAGGGGCAGAGAGAGAGGCCAAGAGAGAGAATCCCAAGCAGGCTCCGCATCGTCAGTGCAGAGCCTGGTGTGGGGCTCACACTCATGAACCATGAGATCATGACCTGAGCTGAAATCAAGTGTCAGATGCTTACCTGACTGAGCCACGTAGGCGCCCCCTTTTAAGGTTTTATTTTTAAGTAATCTCCACACCTAAGATGGGGCTCAAACTTACAATCCTGAGATCGAGAGTCACATGCTCTAACAAAGGTTTAGTCTTGTTTATTGTTTTTGTATGGTTTCATTTTTTTTTTTTTTTCTAAATCCAAAAATTTTGTATTCGACAGGAAAAACTTGAGATAGTCCATGGAACCAGTCCATGGAACCAGTCTCTTTTCCATTAGTACCTATGGGCCTCTGCTGTGTTGAGCTTTTTATGAACTAGTTACGTTGGTTTTAGAATTTATATCTGAACCACAGATACTGCTGGCTTGTTTAGTTTCTTACAGTGTGACTATTTACTTGGCTGAATTTTGTGCTTAACATCATCCAAGCTGTTTCAGAAATCACAGGACCAGTTATAATATAGCCTGGCAGTTTTTGGCCTACAGCTTCAGACGACATTGTAGGATATTTCCACGGTGGTTGTTGATTTTCCTCCTTAAATCCATTGAAAGTTGGGAATGCTTTAGAGTTAAAAAATTTATGTTTACCCAAGAGTGACAATTTTAAGTAAATGGGAGTCAGAATTTATTACAAACATTGGTTAAGTCATTCTACAGACTTGCCTCAGAAGTCCTTGTGAAGAGAGATCTAGAATTCACATTCAGGCCTGTTCAAATCCGGTTCCGCTGTCTTCCTGCCACAGTTGGCCCCCTGCAGGCATGTTCTGAATCCTTTAGTAACAAAGCCTGAAGATGCCACTACAGAATACATGTAGTAATCATCTTTCAACATCAATGCTATATGCATGTTTCCGCAACTTGTTTTTTCCTACTCGTATCTTAGAGCTTGATTCATGTGTGTATATACATGAATTGTATGTATATAAGTATGAATTATACGTACCTATATTATATCTATGTGAATTGCTTAGTCTCATTCTTGTATTTAGCCCTTCTATTGATGGACATTTTAGGTTGATTTCAACTTTTCTTTAATGAAACAATATTCGGTATCTTTGTACACCAAACGTTTCTAAATCTTCACAAGCACTTATCAACACTTCATACATCAAACACCACATCATAAATGAAGTTTGTTGGACTGAATTTGGAGAATACTGTTTTATTTTATTTATTTGTAAATAGAATTCAGTAGTACTTGTCAAGTTTTAGTGTTGTCAAAAATTTTGAGAGAATGTCAGTATGACTAGCTACCTATGTGGTGGTCTGGGACATCAAAAATACGAGTTGAACCCTTTTAAAACAAATCCATATAACAAAAATATTTTTAAGTTTTAGTTGGTGGGTGGGTGCCTGGGTGGCTCGGTTGATTAAGTGTCTGACTCTTGATTTTGGTTCAGGTTATGATCTTACGGTTCGTGAGATTGAGCCCCGTATCAGGCTCTGCACTGACAGCTTGGAGCCTGTTTGGGACTCTCTCTCTGTCTCTGTCTCTCTGCTCCTCTCCTGCTCACGTGTGCACGCTCTCTCTCTCAAATAAAGTCTTAGTTGGTGGAATTTATTTTGTTTTATATACAAATACAGCACATTTCCAGTGCAATTAAAAAATTGATATATTTTTGGAGGTTATTTTGCCTGTAGTTTTAGAGTTTTAATGAAATTATAAAATTACAGTTATAGATTTTGGAAAAAAAGAAGGAATCTCATCTTTCATTTTAGCAGTGACCGCTGGGTAATATACAGTGTTGTAAGTTAAATGTGCATCAGTGTGGTGAATTACAGTGGTTTTGAAATAACTTTCTAAGATGTAAAGTGTTTTGATTGTGCTTCATGCTTCATTTTGTTTGTTGTCTGTTACATGGCTTACTAAAGAATGAATTCCTTGGGTAAAAAAATCATATTGGAAAGAGAAATTGAACTTTACATATCTTGTGACATTTCAGAACACAGGTATAACATGGTATAATTTGGTATATATGGCTTTGGCAGCAAAAATAGTAAAAAAAATCTCACAAGTAACTTCAGACTGTTGAAATCCATAGTGTGCTATGTCTTTTTCATTGTTGTAGAATATTTTCATGGGTTCATCCTGTATCATTTCTAGGCAGGGGCTTTATGACTCAGAAGTGATAGTAAAATCAGCACAAAGAGGGGGAATTGTATGTATTTTGCTTTAGTAATTGATAAAACTCTTAGAAATTTATTCTATTAAAATTTTTTTTTAAGTTTATTTATTTCTGAGAGAGAGACAGAGACAGAGCATGAGAGGGAGAGGGACAGAGGGAGAGAGGGAGACACAGAATCTGAAGCAGGCTCCGGGCTCTGAGCTGTCAGCGCACAGCTAGATGTGGGGCTTGAACTCGTGAACCGCGAGATCATGACCTGAGCCAAAGTCAGATGCTTAACCAACTGAGCCACCCAGGCTCCCCAAAACTCTTAGAAATTTAAAATCATGGTTCCAGATCAAGGCCATAACAAGTAGATGTTTTTTTTCCTTGTTTTTCTGATCATGGGACAGGACGAGTAGCTTGGCGATGAATCTTGTGTATTTCAGATATCAAAAAGTAAAACCAGAGGTTAAATATCCATTCAGGCTTTCTAAAGTCCAAATGAGAGGAAAATGTATGAACAAACCTTTGGGATTGATAGTCATAGGTAATTATTTTGGATGAGCGATGTGTTGATATGTGTTAATTTCGTCAGAAAGTTTTGTTTTTAGATGTAAATACATTTTAACCAGGAGTTTCTGGATTTACCCCTGATTTGCTAAGATAGGAGATGAATATCTAAGTATTTATATGGTTAAGCTCTGTGTTACCTTCTTTCTAATGGTTTATACATATATTCCTTGTTCCCTGCCCCCAACAACATATTAAGTCTTAGCTAGAAAAGGTGCATTTAATTTTAGCTATTTGGTTAGTTTTTCTGAACATTTGTTCTTTGCAGACTGAGAGAGACAGATGGATTTGAATCCTAAAGCGGAGTCTTTTGATTTAGTACAAGAAATAACCAGTAAAGTGATAGACAAGGTTTCCAGGCAGTTTTAATTAGTCAGGCACAGCTGTGAGCAGGAATCGACGAGAAGGGCAAGACGCAGTGGCACAAAAGACACAGCCTTTCTCACGTTTCTTAGACGTGCACTTAGTGGTCAGCCATGGTCATTGGTAATTTTTATTGAGTAGTCACTTGGTGCATATTCACAGTTTAGCCCAACGTAGCGGACAATTACAGGCCATGGTTTCGAATTAATCTCTGATCTTATCAGAGTTTGAATAACACTGATTTCAGCTTTCTTGTTGATGTTGACCACAGGAAGATGAGGTCAGGAGTCTCAGATAGCAGTGCTGACCTGGCAGTGTGTTTGGAAGTGGTGCCTCATTGTATCTGCTGCTTTTGGTTGTTTTGTTTGTTGGAGGGTGGGGGGAGATGTAGGTGTACTATTAGGTAGCATTGTTGGTCATTTGCTCATTCAATAAATATTTATTGAGCACTTATTATGTGCCAGAATATGTGCATGGGATACACATTAGGGGAACAGAATAGGCAAAGTTGTATGGATGGAGTTTGAATAAATTTGAAAAAGTTCTTTTTTTTTTTTTAAATTTCAGATAATACTAATGCTATTGAGTGCTTACTGCATGCCAGGTGCTGTACTTTGTGCCTGATTTCTGGAGAAACAATTAAAAATGTACTGAGATTTTAGGGTAGAAGATATGAATGAATCTAAGTGTACAATCTATCAGAATTCTTCTGGTACGTATAATCATCTGTAAAACTGGTATTTTAAGTGAGCATATGATTAGAATCCCTTCTGTGCACAGTTCTGAGGATCAGCAGATTTTGCCAACTGGGACTTTCTATATCCCTTATGGGAGAGTTCATTGTCACACTTAATGTCAGGTGGCAGTAGTTAGCTTATTGCAGGCGCTCAAATCAAGTGGTTACTGTAGAACAGGGTTTCTCCATCGAGGTCAGGTGATTCTCGGGTGTGGGGCCTTCCCTATGTATTGTAGGCTATTTAGCAGCCCCCACCGGATACCAGTAGTGCCTCTATACTTAGAACAGCCAAAAATGTGTGTAGGCATTGCCAGATGTCCCCTGGGAGGCGGTCTCTCCCCAGCTCCCTCCTCTCCCCTCCCTTAAGTCTCTGCATTAGGAGCTAGTTTCCCTAAACAATCAGCAGCTCCTTCCAGAGGCAGAGAGAACTCCAGCATCACCCAAAGCTTAGTCTGTGTATCAGCTCACACTGTTCCTAAAAATGTGAAGCACTTGGGCCACTCACACCTTATACTGCGATACTCTCGTTATGCAATGATGCCATCTCTAGGGAAACGGATAAGTGTTTATCAGCAGTGGGGATAATGATCTTGGTCTGCTTTTCAGGGCTGCAATAATAAGGAAGTACAACATTTTTTATTAAATATATATTAAAATATATTCATTTTGGGTAGAGCTTTTGAGTATATAAATAAAAATTTTTAAATGTATGTTATTCTGTAATCTTACCACTCAAGAAATGGGTCCATACTGGTATCTTTAAAGCCCCCTGCATGCTCTACAATTCAGCCCTTCCTCTCTCCTACATAGGAGGCTACTATCCTGAATTCTGTTTCTTTTTCTTCCTTCCTTTCTTTCTCTCGCTTTCTTTCTCTCTCTTCCTTTCCCCTCCCCTCCTCCCCTCCCCTCCTCCCCTCCCCTCCTCCCCTCCCCTCCCCTCCTCCCCTCCCCTCCCCTCCCCTCCTCCCCTCCCCCCCTCCCCTCCCCTCCCCTCCCCTCCTCCCCTCCCCTCCCCTCCCCCCCTCCCCTCCCCTCCGCTCTCCTCTCCTCTCCTCTCCTCTCCTCTCCTCTCCTCTCCTCTCCTCTCCTCTCCTCTCCTCTCCTCTCCTTTCAGCAGGGTAACCTCCAGATTTTATTGTCTTCATAATATAACAAAATAGGAAGCTTAGACCTGGATGAGTCAGCCCTTCATCTTCTTATCTCCTCCCAGTTCAGATGGCTTGCCTCTCTTAACAGCCAGCATTCTCTTAGACCTGCAGGTAGGCTCAGCACATCCAAGCCTCGGACAGGCTTCTTTGCCATTTTAGCCTTTTTCTGGAAAATTGGCTTACTGTGCCCACCACAGCCACTCTGCTCCCTGTTGTAATGCTGCTTTCCCTGGGCACGAAGAGAACCTTTGCCTTTCTTGTACTCTGTCACTTTGTGGGGCTGGTGCCTACCACACTCTCACAGAAAGTCCAGTGGGTTTTAGGAACCATTCACCACATTTCTGAGAGTGCTAGAGCATCGTCTTTTGCTTTTCTTTCTTTCTTTTTTTTTTTTTTATTTTTAATGTTATTTTTTGAGAGAGAGACAGAACATGAGTGGGGGAGGGGGAGAGAGAGAGAGAGAGAGAGAGAGAGAAAGGGAGAGAGAGGGAGACACAGCATCCGAAGCAGGCTCCAGGCTCCAAGCTGTCAGCACAGAGCCTGATGCGGGGTTTGAACTCACGAACCGCGAGATCATGACAAGCTGAAGTTGGACACTCAGCCAACTGAGCCCGCCCCCCCGTACCCCTGTCTTTTGCTTTTCTTTATTGTTTTATCATACGTACGCAACCCTAAACATGATAGAGCTTAGTTATCTTGTGTTTTGAGACCTTATAAATGCAGTTGCCATATGTATTTTTTTGGTGGCTTTTTTCTTGGCTCCACATGTATGATGATTCTTCTGTGTTGATGTGTGTAACTATACTTTTAATTTTCACTGCTGCCTAATTAAATGACATTTAACTCTCTCGTTGATGGATATTTGAGTCTTTTCCAGTTTTGTTGTTATGTTGCTGTGAATATTCTCATTCTTGTCACCTGGTATTCATGTGTAAGAATTTCGGAGGTGGATTGCTGGATTGTGGGCTATATGCATATAGTAGGCTGGATGATAGGTAGCCTCTAAAGGAGGCTAATCTCTGGCACCTGTAAATGTTACTTCTTACGGGGAGAGGTGCTCTGCGATGTCATTATGTTAAGGATTTTGAGCTGGGTAGATTTTCCTAGCTTTTCAGGTGGGCTCTAAGTGCAGTCACAAGCATCCTCATGAGAGGAGAGGCCAAGGGAGATTGCCCAGGGAATAAAAGGAGACCATGTGCGCGTAGAGGGAGTGATGCGGCCACGGCCGAGGAGCGCCAGCAGCCGTCCGAAGGTGGAAGAGCCAAGAGACAGATGCCCTGCTAGAGCCTCTCGTGGGAGTGTGGCCCTGCCAGCACCTTGAATTTGGCCTCGTGGTAGTGAGTGTGGACCTCTGGCCTTCGGAACTGTGAGCCGATAAATATCTGTTGTTTTAGGCCACTGGTTTGCAGTGATTTGTTAGCACCGCCTTGGGAAATGAAGACGATGCGTTTTCAGTTTAACTGGATGATGCCAGTTTTTCTCGAAGGTGCTTGTGCTAATTTATATTCCCACTGGAAGCGTCTAAGAATTCCTGTTGTTTCACATTCTGGTCAGTATTCGGTACTATTGCACTGTACCGGTGGGAGGTTTCACTGAGCAATTCTGTAAAACCTAGGACAATTTCCCCCTCCCGCCGCTCCCCCAAACCTAGTAGAAATCTTGAAACATTTAGTTCAGTAGTTAAAAACACTGAGTGCATTAATAAGGTAAAAATGTTGATGTTAAATGATAATGAAGTTGAGGGGTTTGGTTGAACTTCTAAATCTGCTGTAGATAATGTGGTCCCCTGTTCTTTCTCTTGTCTCCTCTCCTAACCAGTAAGGATCTTCTGTACACACTCTTCCTTCTCTAGAAAAGAATCCAGTGATTCTTCGGCACTCCTTGCGTGAACTGGCATGCTCTTGAGTTTCTGTTTGGTTCATTTCTATTTTTACTGCTGCATTTTACAAAATCCTTCTGGCTAAACATAGATTGGTAAAATAGTATTTTGGGGGACGGGCAGTAACCATAACCTACCTACTCGATAAGCTAGTATATTTGTGCATATGTTTTGTTTAAAACGCTTTTTAAAAAAAATGCTTATTTTTGAGAGAGCACGAGCAGGGGAGGGGCAGAGACAGGCGGACACAGAATATGGACGAGGCTCCAGGCTCTGAGGGACTCGAACTCACAAATGCAAGATCATGCCTTGAGCTGAAGTTGGACCCTGAGCCGGCTGAGCCCTCCCAGGTGCCCCGGTGCATATATTTTGAAGGAACAGATGTTAGTCATCAATTCCAGAATACATATTACAACTTTGTTTCGTGAAGTATGTTATTTGGTGATAAACCTATTGCTCGTAGAGACAATAATTGTACCTTAGAGGTGAATTGCATTTGGCACTGTAAATAGAATTTAAAAATGTATTTTCTGGGGTCCCTGGGTGGCTCAGTCGGTTAAGCATCTGACTTCGGCTCAGGTCATGATCTCATGGTCTGTGAGTTTGAGCCCCGCGTCGGGCTCTGTGCTGACAGCTGGGAGCCTGGAGTCTGCTTCGGATTCTGTGTCCCCCTCTCTCTCTCTGCTCCTCCCCTGTTCATGCTCTGTCTCTGTCTCAAAAATAAACATTAAAAAAAAAGTATTTTCTTTCGGTTGATTTGTTTTCTGTTTTTCTTAAGGGTAAGTATATAAGCCGATATGTTAGGAAAGTGAATTAATAGCTGTTTGTAAACAGTTTTGAGGGTCTGAAGAAAAACTTTCTACTAGCAAAATTAAGTGGTGAGTTGAGGTGATTTAGCTAGATCTGTTTTAAAAGACTGCTTGTTTGAGTAGAGTCCTAGCGTTGGAAGAAGAAATTTTTGTCATTTACAAGGACGATAACAAAGGGCCGTCTGGTTTCTTCCTGATTCTGGCTAACGATGGGCCTCTTACAACCTCTGTACACCCTGTTTTAGTTTCGACAGCCTTTATTATTTTTTTGTTTCATTTATTTCAGTAATCTCTATGCCCCACATGGGGCTCAAACTCATGACCCCGAGGTCAAGAGTCCCATTCTCTTGAACACACACAAAAAACCCAAAACAGAGGCATCTGGGTGGCTCATTTGGTTAAGGGTCCCACTCCTGATTTCCAATCAGGTCATGATCTAATGATGGTGGGATTGAGTCCTGCATCAGGCTCTGCACTGGCATTGCAGAGTTCCCTCTCTACCTCCCTGTTCCCCGCCCCCCCCCACTCCCCACTCTGTCAAAATAAGTAAACATTAAAAAACCTTATAAAACATTTGGAAAATTGCAACAAAACCAATAGAATTGCATAATGGATCCCTATATATCCATCACCAACTTGAACGATTTTCAACTCCTGCCCAATCTTGTTTCAGCTATAACTGCTACCTGCTTATCTCTTTCCCGTATTATTTTGAAATGCACGACCTATCACTTTTTAACATCGTGTTGTATTAGTTTCATGTGTACAATATAGTGATTCAGCCATTCCATACATTACCTGGTGTTCATCACAAGTGCAATCTGTAATCCCCATCACCTAGTTCAGCCATTCCCCCACCCACCTCCCCTCTGGTAAGCATCAGTTCTCTAGTTTCTCGATTTCCCTTTACTCATTTTCTCTTTGCTTTTTTTATTAAAAATTTTTTTTCTTTAACTTTAATTTTTTAAAAAATTTACATCCAAATTAGCCTATAGTGCAACAATAATTTCAGGAGTAGATTCCTTAGTGCCCCTTACCCATTTAGCCCATCCCCCACTCCGTTACCCTCTGTCTGTTCTCCATATTTATGAGTCTTGTCTGTTTTGTCCCCCTCCCTGTTTTTATATTGTTTCCCTTCCCTTATGTTCATTTGTTTTGTCTCTTAAAAAGTCCTCATTTGAGTGAAGTCCTATGACTTTTGTCTTTCTCTGGCTAATTTCACTTAGCATGATCCCCTCCAGTTGCATCCACATTGTTGCAAATGGCAGGATTTCATTCTTTTTGATTGCGGAGTAATACTCCATTGTGTGTATGTATATGTGTATACACACACACACCACATCTTCTTTATCCATTCATCCAACGATGATCATTTGGGCTCTTTCCATACTTTGGCTATTGTTGATAGGGCTGCTATAAACATTGGGGTGCACACGTCCCTTCGAAACCGCACACCTGTATCCCTTGGATAAATACCTAGTAGTGCAATTGCTGGGTCGTAGGTAGTTCCAGTTTTATTTTTTTGAGGAACCTCCATACTGTTTTCCAGAGTGGCTGCACCAGCTTGCATTGCCACCAACAATGCAAAAGAGATCCTCTTTCTCCGCATCCTTGCCAACATCTGTTGTTGCCTGAGTCGTTAATGTTAGCCATTCTGACAGGTGTGAGGTGGTATCTCATTGTTTTGATTTGTATTTCCCTGATGATGAGTGATGTGGAGCATTTTTTCATGTTATCGGTTGGCCATCTGGATGTCTTCTTGGGAAAAGTCTCTTCATATCTTTTGCCTGTTTCTTCACTGGATTATTTGTTTTTTGGGTGTGGAGTTTGATAAGTTCTTTATAGATTTTTGGATACTAACCCTTTATCTGATATGTCATTTGCAAATCTCCCATTCTGTTGGTTGCCTTTTAGTTTTGTCTTTTTTTTTAAACGTTTGTTCATTTTTTAAAAAATTTTTTTAACATTTATTTGTTATTGAGAGACAGAGTGTGAGCAGGGGAGGGGCAGAGAGAGAGGGAGGCACAGAATCGGAACCAGGCTCCGGGCTCCGAACTGTCAGCACAGACCCCGACGCGGGGCTCGAACCCACGGACCGCGAGATCATGACCTGAGTCGAAGTCTGCCACTCAACCGACTGAGCCACCCAGGTGCCTGCCCTCGTTTGCTTTGTTTCTTAAATTCCACAGGAGTGAAATCATATGGTATTTGTCTTTCTCTGACTTGTTTGACTTAGCATTCTACTCTCTGGCTCCATTCATGTCCTTCCAAATGGCAGGATTTCATTCTTTTTTTTATGGCTGAGTAATACTCCTGTGTGTGTGTGTGTGTGTGTGTGTGTGTGTGTGTGTGTGTGTGTGTGTGTGTGTGTGTATACACACACCATATCTTCTTTTCTCGTTAATCAGTTAGTGGACCCTTCAGCTGCTTCCATAATTTGGCTCTTGCTAAATAATGCTGCTATAAACATAGGGGTATCCTTTTCAATTATCTTTGTATTCTTTGGATAAATACCCTGTACTGTGGTTGCTAGCTCATAGGGTATTTCTATTTTTAACTTTTTGAGGGACCTCCATACTGTGTTCCACGGTGGCTGTACCAGTTTGAATTCCTACTAGCAGTGCACAAGGGTTCCTTTTTCTCCACATCTTTGCTGACACCTGTTGTTGCTTGTGTTGATTTTTGGGCATTCTGACAGGTGTAAGGTGATGTCTCATTGTAGTTCTGTTTTGCATTTCCCTGACGGTTAAATGATAAGTATCTTTTCATGTGTGTGTTGGCCATCTGTATGTCTTCTTTGGAGAAATGTCTGTTCATGTCTACTGTCTGCTTTTGATTTTTTTAAAATTTTTAAGTTTTTAAATTTTTTAAATGTTTATTTTGGGGGGGGGTAGAGGCAGAGAGAAAGAGAGGGAGACAGAATCCAGAGCAGGCTCTGCACTTTCAGTGCAAAGCCTGACGTGGGGCTCGAACCCACAAACCGTGAGATTGTGATCTGAGCCAAAGCTGAACCAGCTAAGACACCCAGGTGCCCCTCTACTGTTCATTTTTTGTTTTTTGTTTTGGGGGGGTGTTTCATAAGCTCTTTGTATATATTTGTGTATTTGAGGTACTAATCCTTTATTGGATGTCATTTGCAAAAATCTTATTCCATAGGTTGCCTTTTAGTTCTGTTGATTGTTTTCTTCATTGTGCAGAGAAGCTTTATTTTGATGTAGTCCCAATAGTTTGTATTTGCTATAGAGAAGTTGCTACTGTCAATGACAAAGAAGTTACTGCCTGTGTTAGCTTCTAGGGTTTTATGGTATCCGGTCTCCCATCACATTTAGGTCTTTCATCCATTCTGAATTTATTTTTGTGTGTGACGTAAGAAAGTGTCCAGTTTCTTTCTTTTGAATGTTGCCGTCTAGTTTTCCCAACATCATTTGTTGAAGAGACTGTCTTTTTCCTTGGTATATTTCCTGCTTTGTCAAGGTGAATTGACCATATAGTGATGTGTTTATTTGGGCTTTTTCTATTCTGTTTCATTGACATGTATGTCTGTTTTTGTGCCAGCACCATACCATTTGGAATCCTACAGTTTTGTAATATAACTTAAAGTCAGGAATTGTGATGCCTCCAGGTTTTCTTTTTCAAGATTGCTTTGGATATTTGGGGTCTTTTGTCATTCCATACAAATTTTAGAATTGTTTGTTCTAGTTCTGTGAAAAATGATGTTGCTATTTTGATAGGAATTGAATTAAATGTATAGATTGCTTTGCATCGTAGACGCCTTTCAACAATACTTGCTCCTCAAATCCATGAGCATAGAATGTCTTTCTGTGACCTATCATTTTATTCATAAATACTTCAATATATATCTAAAAGATATATATTCAATATATGTCTAAGATATATGTGTGTGTGTGTATGTGTGTGTGTGTATATATATATATATATATATATATATATATATATATATATATATATATAAAAGACTCCTTTAAAAAATCCTAACATAATAGTATCTTTAAAAATTAACCATTCCTGGGGTGCCTGGGTGGCTCAGTTGGTTAAGCAACCGACTTCAGATCAGGTCATGATCTCACAGCTTGTGAGTTCGAGCCCCACGTCAGGCTCTGTACTGATAGCTCGGAGTCTGGAGCCTGCTTCAGATTCCGTGTCTCCCTCTCTCTCTGCCCCTCCCCTGCTCATGCTCTGTTTCTCTCTGTCTCAAAAAAAAAAAAAAAAAAAAAAAAAACCATTCCTTAAAATTACATAGGCAGTGTTCAAATTTCCATTTTTTAAAAATGTTTTTGAGAGGGAGAGAGAGGGACAGGATCCAAGCACGCTGTGCTGTGTGAGCACGGAGCCTGATGTGGGGCTCAAACTCCTGAACTGTAAGATCATGACCTCCGCTGAAGTCAGACCTTTAACCAACTGAGCCACCCAGGCACCCCTCCAATTGTCTTAGAATTGTTAATATTTTTTTAAAGGTTGTTTGAGGATCTAAATAAGACACACTGAGATATCTTTTAAACTGTTTCCTTTCTCCCCACCTCTGGCCTTCTGGTTTATTTGTTGACAAAATTTTGTTCTTCTAGAGCATGGTTTGATCAAATTCAAGTCTGATTGTTGTCTTTGTTTTTGTTTTTTTTTGTCTTTTTTTTTTTTTTTTTTGCAAGACTGCTTCTCAGGTGGTGGTGTATGTGTTTGTCAATAGGCATATGATGTCTGCTGCTTTTTTGTGATGTTTGCAGCTATTATTTTTTTTTTTAATTTTTTTTTTCAACGTTTATTTATTTTTGGGACAGAGAGAGACAGAGCATGAACGGGGGAGAGGCAGAGAGAGAGGGAGACACAGAATCGGAAACAGGCTCCAGGCTCTGAGCCATCAGCCCAGAGCCCGACGCGGGGCTCGAACTCACGGACCGCGAGATCGTGACCTGGCTGAAGTCGGACGCTTAACCGACTGTGCCACCCAGGCGCCCCTGTTTGCAGCTATTAAAGCCCTGTGCCTACATCTTTTAAATCGAGATCGCAAAATGGTGCCGGTCCGTCATACCTGCATACTTTGATTAGTCGTAACGCTTATGTAAAGGGAAGTTTTCTTTCCTCAACGGTTTGCTCATCTAGGTGTACGGTTCATATGAGAAAGGCAGGACACATGTTTGAATCTTTCCCTGTATTAACCACTTTTCAAAATGAGCTGGTTTACCAACATCCTCCAATGGTGATTTCTTTTTCATAATATAAGCTTGTGGGTTTAAATGTATTTGATGTGTTTGTCCGTTGGAGTTACTGTTTTTGACATAGCAAAACCGCTGTTTCACAAAACGTACTGTTTTTCCAAAGATAGGCGAATGACCAGTAAGCCCACGAGATGTTTAACATCGTTAACCGTCAGGGAAGGCAAATCAAAAGCACGTGAGTTACCATTTCACACCCACTTGGATGGCTGTAATCAAAAGACAGATAATAACAAGTGTTAGCAATGATGTGGAGAGACTGAAATCTTCATACATTGCTGCTGGAAATTTAAAAGGTGCAGCCACTTTGGAGAACAGTTGAGCGGTTCCTCCATAGGGTAAAAACAGTTACCATATGACTCCGTGGTTTTTCTGTTGGGTAAATAACCCCAAGGGATGAAAACCTACGTCCGCACAAAAACTTGAATGTTCATAGCAGCGTTATTCATAACCTCCCAAAAGTAGAACTCCAATCAATGAATGGATAAATACGATGTGATCTATCCATAGAATGAAATATTCAGTAAACCAGAATGAAGTGCTAATGTATGCTACAACATAGACAAATCTCAAAAACATAATGCTAAGTGACTTATGCAAAATACCACGCGTAGTAGCATTCCACTTACATTTAATGCGAAGAATATGTAAATCTAGACAGTAGGTTAGTGATGGCCGAGGCCTAAGTAAGATTTGGGGGAAGGGGAGAGATTGCTAATGGGTACCGAGTTTCTTTCGGAGGTGTTGGAAGGGTTCTAAAATTGTGCTAATGACTGTATGACTCTGAATATACTAAAAGCCATTGACTTTTGCACCTTAAGTGTATGAATTTTATGATGTGAATTATAAACCTTCTATAAAAAATTTTTAAAAATTACCCAGAATTACACAGAGCCTGCTTCTTCAGATGTAGGTTCCAGGGCACATCCTAGACTTCTTGAAATGGTCTTTGTAGGTGGATCCCAAGAAACTTTAAGATAAATTTTTTTAACGTTTTGAGAGCGAGAGACTGAGTGCAAGTGGGGGAGGGGCAGAGAGCAAGAGGGAGACACAGACTCTGGAACAGGCTCTAGGCTCTGAGCTGTCAGCACAGAGCCTGATGTGGGTCACAAACTCACGGACCGTGAGATCGTGACCTGAGCTGAAGTTGAACGCTTCACCGAGTCACCCAAGTGCCACCACCCATCCCCCAACCCCCAAGAATCTTTGTTTTAAGTATATCCAGGAATCGTGATCCACGCTCTTCAAATTATTATCCAAGTTCTTTGTTATGCTGTGCATCCCAGTAACTTCCTTTCTCTGCTGCCTCTGGAGCAGTAAAGTCTTCCTCTTCCACCTGACAGCCCTTCAGTTTTATGAACGCTGCTCCCCATTCCAACTCCTCCCTTGTAGGCCACGCATCCCTGCTTCCTTAACCATTTCTCATGACCTGATTGCCAGAGTAGTCCAATCACCCTCTTCTGGACCCCTACTAGTCTGTTAATGACCTCTTAAAATGAGGTGCCCTGAACTGAACGGGGTATTCCAGTTAAAGTTTGACCATTGCAGAATATAAATGAGATTATTACCTCCCTTGCTCCTGACCCTGGCATTCTACTAATGCATTTTAAGATTGCATTAGCATTTTAAAAACGGTGTTGGCTCAAATGAAGCACGTGTTTCATTCCATACCTCCCTTACCCCACCCCCAACACTCCCAGCTTTCATCTGGTCTGGTTTTTTCTTTCAGGGTAATCTGGAAAAATTCCCTTTCTTGGTGGTGATGTGGTCTAAAATAAGGGCATCCTAACAATTGTTCAGTAGTTGCAACCTTTCAGAATGCTCCCTGAACATTTGTTTCCATCTTAACTGTGTAAATGGAGGCAGGCGTTGCCCTCATTTTTAGAGATGCAGAAATACTGAGTTAAAGTAAAATCCCTAAGGGGAAATTGTCATTTGTGGAGTCTGGGCTGGAACCTGGATTCCCTAACAGTAGGAAATCTTGGCTGCCCATTGCTTTCACTGGTGGAGTTACACACACACACACACACACACACACACACACACACACACACCCATGGGTTCCATCCCCAGGTATTCTGAATTAATCTGACTGGATTGGGGCCCACTCATTAGTATTGTTTTGAAAGCTCTCATGGGGAGGCTTGATGGGGTGGCTCAGTTGAGCGGCCAACTTTGGCCCAGGTCGTGATCTCATGCATGACTCGTGAGTTCAAGCCCTATGTCGGGCTCTATACTGACAGCTCAGAGCCTGGAGCCTGCCTCAGATTCTCTCTCTCTCTCTCTCTCTCTCTGTCTCTCTCTCAAAAAAAAATTTTTTTTCTCGAAGCAATTTTAATGTGTGGCCAGGGTTGAGAACAACGACCCTAACTCGTATTCTGGTGTCCCCTCTTATCACACGTATTTTCTTCATCTGATGAAAAAGCTCTTATGTGGAAGAGGAAGAATTCTTTTCCATTTCTCCAGAAGGCAGACTTCTTTTTTTTTTTTTTTCTTTTTTCTTTTTTTTTTTTTTAATTTTTTTTTTTAACGTTTATTTTTGAGACAGAGACAGAGCATGAACGGGGGAGGGGCAGAGAAAGAGGGAGACACAGAACCGGAAGCAGGCTCCAGGCTCTGGGCCATCAGCCCAGAGCCCGACGCGGGGCTCGAACTCACGGACCGTGAGATCGTGACCTGAGCTGAAGTCGGACACTTAACCGACTGAGCCACCCAGGCGCCCCCAGAAGGCAGACTTCTAATCAGTCCAACCGAGCAAGGGTTACTCAGATGTACAGTGGGAATCAGATGTACCTCCTGAAAGAATTATTCTTGGAATTCATGTATCTTCTCGTTAATTTGGCAAATGTTTACGTGCCAGACACTGTGCTAAGCTCTGGTGATACAAATGTGAATAAGATCTGGTTTCCCCCTGGTGCGCCAGGTCGGCTCAGTAGGTTAAGCGGCCGACTCTAGGTTTCAGCTCAAGTCCTTCTCTCCTAGTTTGTGAGTTCGAGCCCTGCATTGGGCTTCGTGCTGAGAGCATGTCTCTCTTCCTCTCTCTGCTCCTTTCCCTCCCTCGCGTGTGTGTATGTGCACGTACACACTCTGTCAAAATAATAAAAACTTAAAAAAATTTTTTTCCCCTTTAGTACTCAGCTCGTTGAAAGAGAGAGACTGTAAATAACCCACATTATAGTCCTGTGGTGTTACACATATTGGAGTTACATAATTTCCTTTAATTTGATACATTTTTTATATTTAAGAACAGTGATTTTTTTTTTTTTTCCTCTTACTAAAATATATGCTGAGTGTTTGAATAGATCACAGTATGGTAGTCTTTAAGTAGGTGATGCAATCAGTTAACAAAGTTCATCTCTTCAGAGATCTTTTTCTTTAGTCCTAACAAACGAATCCTTGATCCATTCCTATTGAAACAGCAGATGCATTTTTCCTTCTAGCTTATAGCCGATCCTCTGATAGAGGTATGTACTAGACCTGGTGGACACACATGGAAGCTCATTCTGGAAAGGGGAAAAAAAAAGTAAGGAAATCCAGATTTTTTCAAAAGCAGGTGACCGAGCTGAATTTTGAAAGGTAGGACTTAGCCCGATGGGGTGAATATTCAGGCAACAAAAGCAGGCAGATGAAAAAAAAAAAAATAGGACCCTGGTCATGGGGAAATGACAAAAGATGAGGAGAAAATCGGGCAGGGCCAGGTCGAGAGAGAACTTTCATGCAAGAATTGGAACCATGATTCCTTAGATCCTGCATCCTCACCATTCTTTGTTGTTGTTTGTTTATTTAAGTTCTATCCCCAACATGGGGCTCAAACTCATGACCCTGAGATCAAGAGTTGCGTGCTCTTCTCACTGAGCCAGGCAGGCTCCCTGAATCTTCACAATTCTGATAATCGTGCCGTCAGCAGCAGGAGTGTGAAGATGTGGGAGAAATCACTGGAGCAAGTTCCACAGGGCTGATCCAAAGCCGAACAACCTGGAAACAAGGCAGGGCCCATTCTAGTTTTGTCACCAAGCTAGGGGCTTAAACTCCTAAATTAAAGCCTGCAACTTAATCATGTTATCCATTAAAGACCCTTTTTACAAATAGATGTTGAAAGAATTCGAACATGTGTATTTCTAGGACTGGATGGGGATATGCAGATTTGGGGTCTAATTTAATAAGTGATCCACTTTTGATTTAGGCTTTTGTATTAGAGCTAGAATTCCATCCTTCCATTCACAATTCATTTACTTGGTTCACTTGAGATCTTCTGTGAATTGCCATATGCAATTATGCAATTCAATTTGGCCATGATTGCCATCTTCATAATGTGAAAAACGGGAAAACTTACAGAAGGACTTAAAAATTCACCCTAACATTTGAGAGGGTTTCCGTATTCTATTGCCTTTCCTGAAAAGTTTTGTGTTGAGTTTGCAAGACCAGCCAGTTGATCTGCTTTGAAATAACAACCCAGGTATAAAGTCCTTTTTACGCTGACAGGTACATCTAATGAATTGGTTAATGTAGCCGATCAGGGAGTATAGTAATTCATCTGTTTGGAGCTTGAGTGATCCTGAGTTTCAGTGTATGTGCTGCCAAGGCAGGCATAGTCCTGAGTTTTAAGTATCCTTTCTTTTTGGAGAGTGAAAGGTTTTATTGTTTATTCATAGCTCCCAGTATCTGCAGTGTCTTCCCTGTCCCACGACTCAATCTTCCCTCCTAACCAGGAATCTAACCAGCCCCTACATTATTTGCTGCCAAAGTGCAACAGATGGAACTAGTCAGCTGATGTAAGGACTCTGTAGCCTGTGGTTTTCATGATTTTTTTTCTCAGATGTCCCCCAAATTTTAAATATATCACTCGTCACTATTTGTTTGACTACCAGTTATTTAAAAATAGCATTTGCTTTAGAAAAATCACCCCTGTAGTTATGATTGCTTAAATATGAACTCTTGAACTTATCACTGTTTTTTTTTGTTTGTTTGAATGTTTATTCTTGAGAGAAAGAGAGACCCAGAGATGGAGAGTGAGCGGGGGGAGGTGCAGAGAGGAGGACACAGAATCTGAAGCAGGCTCCAGGCTCTGAGCTGTCGGTACAGAGCCCGGTGTGCAGCTCAAACTCAAGGACTGCGAGATCGTGACCTGAGCTGAAGTTGGATCCTTAACTGACTGAGCCACCCAGGCACCCCTGTTTCTTTTTCTTTCTCTTTTTTTTTTCCCACTATTTTTTTTTAAACAGAGAAAACCCGTGTTTCTATTACCACAAATACTAATGACATTTTAAATTGAACAAGCGTGTTTTACATAGTCCTAATTATAGGGTATATATAATTAGTTTTTTTAATGTTTATTTTTGAGACAGATTGTGAGTGGGGGAGAGGCAGAGAGAAAGAGGGAGACAGACTCCGAAGTAGGCTCCAGGCTCCGAGCTGTCAGCACAGAGCCCAATGTGGGTCTTGAACTCCCGAACTGCAAGATCATGACCCAAGCCGAAGTCAGATGTTTAACCGACTGAGCCACCCAGGCGCCCCAGGGCATGTATAATTCTTATACCGCTTTTTGTTTGGTTTCAACTTTTTTTTAGTTACTACATAATATTCCATTGTCATATGTTATCTTTAAGTTTACTTACTTTGAGAGCAAGAGTGAAAGAGAGCAAGAGCATAGGCAGAGAGAGAATCCCAAGCAGGCTCCTCACCATCCACGCAGAGCCTAACATGGGGCTCAAGACCACAAACTATGAGATCATAACTTGAGCAGAAATCAAGAGTTGGATGCTCAAGCAACTGAGCCACCCAGGTGCCCCTAATATCATGTTTTAATTGAGCACTTTTTAAAATTTTTATTTTTATTTTATTTTTATCTTATTTTTATTTTATTTTTTAATTTTTTGTTAAGGTTTACTTTTGAGAGAGAGAGAGCGAGCATGAGAGGCAGAGAGGCAGAGAGAGAAGGAGACACAGAGCCCAAAGCAGGCTTCAGGCTCTGAGCTGTCAGCACAGAGCCCAATGCAGGGCTTGAACCCACGAACCGTGAGATCATGACCTGAGTCCAAGTCGGAGGCTTAACCGACTGAGCCACCCAGGCGCCCCATTAAATTTTTATTTTTCTAGTTTCATTTATTTTTAAGTAATCTGCACTCATTGTAGGGCTTCAACTCACAACCCTGAGATTGAGTTGCATGCGCCACCAACTGAGCAAGCCAGGTGCCCCCAATTTATTTTACTATGCTGGTTTGCTGAAGATTAATTCCTATTTTCTTTTTCTTTCTGATTTTATTCTTAAGTAATCTGTACACCCAATGTGGGACTCGAACTCCCAACACTGAAATCGAGTTGCATGCTGTACCGACTAAGCTAGCCAGCCAGCCACCCCTGAACACTGCCCTTTAGATGTTGAGATTGCTTCTGTTCTTTCCACTCAGATAAAACTGTAGTGAACATTTCTGTATATTTTATTTCTGGAATTTTTTTTTTTTTTAGGGTAAATTCTTAGAAATGAGATTACTTTATTTCTTTCAGAGGTAGGCTCTAATAGATCTTTTAATTTCTTGACCCTTTTAGAGACTTCCATCCCTATTCCAAACAGTGAAGTAGATGGATATTGATATTTACATTCAGGGGAATGCAGTAGTTCATGCCCTAATCTTTTCTATTATTGGTTTAGTTAATTTCTTTATATATAACATGCTCTACTACTTTAAAAGCCTCTCTGTGCTTTTTCTTACTACCACAATTACTTGAAATGCATGTTGGCATTTCATATTTTACATCATGGCTGGCAGGTGTATGTTCGTGTATTTTTCCATGTGGAAGATAGAAAGAAATTGGCTGAAGTGAGCAGATCCTCTATAACTGCTCTTAGGTCAAATACTGGAATTTTGTTCAAAGCTAGATTTGGCTGGCAAATTCTACCCTGTTGGGCTTTCTAGAATGATTGTTGTTTTAGCTTAAACTTGTGTGTGTCACCTATGATTTTTTAAAAAGTACTGTAAGGCTACAAGTCGCTTTGAAAGTCCTTCCTTTCGTTGGGTGACTTCATTATCACCAAAGTACAGTTAGTGACCCTTCCTTCTTGATGGGGATCTTCCCTGTGTCTTAAATAGCTTTCCCCCTTCTTAAAGAAAAAAGTATTCCTTTTCTAAGGACATTCTGGTCTTCGGTCTACTTCGAGCAGTTACTGAGAGCAGTGGTTTTATAGCAGGATCTGAGACCAATCATTTAATATTCATAAGTACCAGAATAGATCCTTCATAGCGGACTCACTAAAACTCCGAGGTATGAGGTCTTTGAGCTGATGTTTGGCCATGACCTTCAAACTTAGAATTCTGAAAAACAGCCATGTAGTGCACAGTTCTTAGTTTTTCTAAGGGGCCATTGGAATGGACAATGCTGAGTAGTCTAATGGATTTCTGAAAGCATAGTGTGCTTTAGATAATGCTAAATCAATAAACACAAGTCACTTAAGTGTGTATATTATATAATATTTGGTTAATTATAACTCAGATCCTTTCAGAATATTTGTCTTTCAAGTGGAATGCCAAAATATAACCGAAGTACTTATAAAAATAGAATCACAAAAAAGTGCAGAAGTATATTAGTTTTTTTTTTTTTTTCAGCTAGTCTTAATATTTGGAGTTAGGTATAGATTCTGTCATATTTTATGAACCATGAAATATCACATTTTAGAACCTCTTATGTTTAAGATTGATAATAAAAAATAGCTGAATTTAATGTTCCTAAGCTCTTTGATTCTTGAGTAATAAAAGCCTGTATTGAATCTTTAACAGTTACTTCATATAACTTAAGGAGATGATCAGTGTACCATAAGTAAAAACGTATGTAGAAGACATGTATTCTATATCAAAGAGTTGTATTCAGCGGAAATTACAAAACAATATTGGAAAGGCTTGTAAAAACGCAACAAAACTTGTTTTAGATGTTCATAGCTGGAAAGACAAATTTAAAGTTTTGTGATTTTCTTTTCTTTTTTTTTTTTTTTAACAACATTGAAAAATACCTTGGTCTTTGGTGGTTGATTTTATTTCATTCTTTTTACATTTATTTCTTTTGTGAGAGCGTGTGTGTGCGCAAGCCAGGGAGGGGCAGAGAGAGAATCCTCAGCAGGCTCCACACTGTTGGCACAGATCCCAACTTGTGTGTGGCTCAGTCTCACACACAATGAGATCATGACTTGAGCGGAAATCAAGAGTAGGGCACTTAATCAACTGAGCCACCTAAGTGCCCCTCATTGTTAATATTGGAGGTTGGTTACTGACTTTTGAGTTGATATCCTTAAAGGAAAAAAAAAACAAAAGGGCAGTCTACCTTCCTTGGATATGATTACAGCTTCAAGGTAGATGGTTGCCCTTGAAATAACAAGCACCTTTAAAAAAATGATATCTTTCTGCTGTGTGAAAAATAAAAGGGTGATTTATGTTTGAATCCAGACAAAAGGTAGAAAAACAGTTTGTGACTTGATGGTAAGACCTTTAATCATTATTTGTTTGATCCTGTTGTATTAAAAACTAAGGGGGCTCCTGGGTGGCTCAGTCAGTTGAGCGTCCGACTTCAGCTCAGGTCATGATCTCACGGCTCGTGGGTTTGAGCCCTGCATCAGGCTCTGTGCTGACCGCTTGCTCAGAGTCTGGAAGCTGCTTCAGATTCTGTGTTTCCTTCTCTCTCTGCTCTTCCCCCGCTCGCGCTCTGTCTCACTGTCTCTCAAAAATAAATGTAAAAAAATTTTTTTAAACTAAAAACTAACTAAAAATGGCCCTAGTTCTTAATTTTAACGTGACCTGCAATATAGCTTTACCCAGTAAAACCTAGTTAAATACAGATCTAACCTGGTTGGAATTTTTTTCCTTTTGTTTAAAAATTTATCGTACAGTGAAATTGACCTTTTCAGAAGGTATACTGTTGTATGAATTTTAACACATGTGTAGATTCACATCACAACCACCACCAGGATACAGAACCCTTTGTTCATTCCAAAAAACTTCTTCATACCATTCCTACATAATCATAATCTGACTGTTCCCCCTAACCTCTGGCAATCCCTGAGCTCTTCTCCATCATGATAGTTCTATTTTTTTTCCCGGAAAGTCATGTAAATGGAATCAAACCGATGCGACCTTTTGAAATTGGCTGCTTGTACTCAACAAAATGCCATCGAGATTCATTGAAGTTGTGTGTATCCGTTTTTATTGCTAAGTCATTGGTTGAAATTTTATTGTTTACTTATTTAACTTTTAAAATTTATATCCAAGTTTAGTTAGCATACAGTGCAACAGTGATTTCAGGAGTAGGTTCCTTAATGCCCCTTACCCATTTAGCCCATTCCCCCCTCCCACAATCCCTCCAGTAACCCTCTGTTTGTTCTCCCTATAGGAGTCTCTTCTGTTTTGTCCCCCTCCCTGTTTTTGTTATTTGTGTTCCCCTTCCCTTATGTTCATCTGTTTGGTCTCTTAAAGTCCTCCTATGAGTGAAGTCATATGATATTTGTTTTTCTCTAATTTTGCTTAGCATAATACCCTCTAGTTCCATCTATATAGTTGCAAATGGCAAGATTTCATTCTTTTTGATTACCTAGTAATACTACACACACACACTCACACACACACCCCACATCTTCTTTATCCAATCATCCATCAATGGACATTTGGGCTCTTTCCATACTTTGGCTATTGTCGATAGTGCTGCTATAAACATTGGGATGCAAATGTCCCTTCAAAACAGCACAACTGTATCCCTCGGATAAATACCTAGTAGTGCAATTGCTGGGTCATAGGGTAGTTCTATTTTTAATTTTTTTTGAGGAACCTCCATACTGTTTTCCAGAGTGGCTGCACCAGTTTGCATTCCCACCAGCAGTGCAAAAGAGATCCTTTTTCTCTGCATTCTCACCAACATCTGTTGTTGCCTGAGTTGTTAATGTTAGCCATTCTGACAGGTGTGAGGTGGTATCTCATTGTGGTTTTGATTTGTATTTCCCGGATGATGAGTGATGTGGAACATTTTTTCATGTGTCAGTTGGCCATCTGGATGTCTTCTGTGGAGAAGTGTCTATTCATGTTTTTTGCCCATTTCTTCACTGGATTGATTGTTTTTTGTGTGTTGAGTTTGGTAAGTTCTTTATAGGTTTTGGATACTAAACCTGTATCTGACCTGTTGTTTGCAAATATGTTCTCCCATTCCATGGGTTGCTGATTGTTTACTTTGCTGTGCAGAAGCTTTTTATTTTGATGAGTTCATTTGCTTTTGTTTCCCTTGCTTCCAGACACATATTGAGTAAGAAGTTGCTGCGGCCGAGGTCAAAGAGGTTTTTGCCTGCTTTCTCCTCGAGGATTTTGATGGCTTTCTGTTTTACATTGAGGTCTTTCATCCATTTTCAGTTTATTTTTGTGTATGGTGTAAGACAGTGGTCCAGGTTCATTTTTCTGCATGTTCCTCTCCAGCTTTCCCAGATCCATTTGCTGAAGAGACGGTCTTTATTCCTTTGGATATTCTTTGCCGTTTTGTCAAAGATGGGTTGGCCATATGTTTGTGGGTCCATTTCTGGGTTCTCTGCTGTTCCGTTGATCTGAGTGTCTGCTTTTGTGCCATGAAACTTTATTTTTTTTTAATATATTTTTTTTAAGTTTGAGAGTGTGAGCAAGCGAGCAAAGCAGGGCGGGGGGGGGGGAGGGGAGGGAGGAGAGAGAGAGACAGACTCCCAAGCAGGCTCTACACTGTCAGCACAGAGCCCAGTGTGGGGTTAGAACTCACACGTCGTGAAATCATGACCTGAGCCAAAACCAAGAGTGGGATGCTTTGCCAACTGAGCTACCCAGGTGCTCCTGTTGGTTGAAATTGGCTGGCACTGAAGTTCAAATTGCTTACTTTTTTTTTTTTTAACTATGAACTGTTTTCAGATACACGAAATACATTTTTTGAATTGGAATTTGGTTTTTATTTATAAGTAGGCTCCACACCCAACATGGGGCTTGAACCCACAACCCTGAGATCAAATCACATGCTCTATTGACTGAGCCAGCCAGGCACCCTGGAATATGTCTTTTTAAACTGAACATTTTTTTCACTTCAGTGACTTGCATGTATGGCTAAGCAAGGCAGATACAGGGTTTACATTGTTCTGGAAGTTCTTGTTGTTTTATTGGGTTATTTTGAAGGGAAAAATTTGAGGTAGTAAAATTATTTTGCAGGTTTCTGAGAGAAATAAAGTGAACTATATAACCTTTTAAAATGACAAATTTTTTTTTTTTTTTTTTTTGCTTTTATTTCAAACCTCTTCCCACCCTTTTTTGGTCTACTGAGAAACAGATTCCTCTGGCCCCTGATATTGTTTTAATGTGTTTGCTCCTAGAGTGTCCTCCGTTGTTGCTTACAGTAGTTTGTTCATTTTTTTAGTTTTTGTCTTTTCAAAACTTTTTAAAATTTTATTTTATTTTTAATTTACATCCAAATTAGTTAGCATATAGTGCAACAATGATTTCAGGAGTAGGTTCCTTAATGCCCCTTACCCATTTCTTACCCTTAGCCCATCCCCCCTCTCACAACCCCTCCAGTAACCCTCAGTTTGTTCTCCATATTTGAGTCTCTTCTGTTTTGTCCCCCTTCCTGTTTTTATGATTTTTGTTTCCCTTCCCTTATGTTCATCTGTTTTGTCTCTTAAAGTCCTCATTTGAGTGAAGTCATGACTTTTGTCTTTCTCTGACTAATTTCACTTAGCATAATACCCTCCAGTTCCATCCACATAGTTGCAAATGGCAAGATTTCATTCTTTTTGATTGCCGAGTAATATTCTGTGTGTGTGTGTGTGTGTGTGTGTGTGTGTGTGTAATATGTATACTACATCTTCTTGATCCACTCATCCATTGATGGACATTTGGGCTCTTTCCATACTTTGGCTATTGTTGACAGTGCTGCTATAAACATGGGGGTGCATGTGTCCCTTCGAAACAGCACACCTGTATCCCGTGGATAAATGCCTAGTAGTGCAATTGCTGTGTCACAGGGTAGTTCTATTTTTATTTTTTTGAGGAACCTCCATACTGTTTTCCAGAGTGTCTGCACCAGCTTGCATTCCCACAGTAGTTTGTTCATTTTAACCTAGTTGAATTTATATGTGCAAACTTTTGGCATCACCAAGTTTAATTCATTTATTTTTAAAAGTTTATTTGAAAGTGAGCACATGTGTGCGTGCAAGCCTGAGAGGGGCAAGGGTGGGGGAGAAAGTGAGAGTGAGAATCCCAAGTAGTCTTAGCACCATCAGTGCTCGGATATCATAAGATCTTGACCTGAGCTGAAATGGAGTTGGTTGCTCAACCAAATGAGCCACCCAGCAGGCCCTAATTCTATTCTTTTAAAAAAAAATTTAATGTGTATTTACTTTTGAGAGAGAGAGAGAGAGAGAGAGAGAGAGAGAGACACACACACACACAGAGTGTGAGCAAGGGGAGGGGCAGAGGGAGGGAGACACAATCCGAAGCAGGCTCCAGGCTCTGAGCTGTCAGCACAGAGCCTGACGCGGGGCTCTAACTCACAAACTGAGATCATGACCTGAGCCTAAGTCCGACGCTTAATTGACTGAGCCCCCTCCCCCCCCCCCCCCATAATTCTCTATCTTGATAGCTGGTTCCTTCCTTGATTGAGGATTTAGTGGTTTTATTTCCCTAGTTGCTGAAGATCTAGAGAAGCTCTCCTGGTAATTGTAGGTTTTGGCAAGAAACTAGTAGTGATTCCTCTGTTCGTATAAATCTGAATAAATCTATACCATGTCATCGATTGAAATAATGGATTAACAGTAGTAAAAATGGAGTGTTCTTCAAAATCAAAGAACCATAAACTATCAATTATTGACTAGGTATATTCGATTTTGAAGGTAAAACTTTGTTCTTTTCATGTATAATCCACCTGGTAAGTGGAGTCAGACTTACATGATAACTCGAGCATTTAATTAAGATTTGTACCTCCATTTTCTAGAGCAAAGTAACTTCTGAATTCCACCCTTCACTATTTTTATGATTTGGGCTCTTTCAGTTAGGTCTGATATTACTTTTAATTGGAGCACTAGCAGAAACGCCACAAGGAGAAAAATCTCCATCAGCAACTACCTGGCTTTATGGCACATATTTTCACATTTGGCCGCAGTTACGATGATTTACGTGGACTGTTTTTAGACACCATTGGCTAGACTTGCTTCCGCAGGTGAAAGCGGTGGTGAAAACCATGCACACGAACTTCTTTGTTTGTTTGTTTCCTCCCTTAGATTTTAACATTTGAGACCAAGAACCCGACGGAATTAGCCGAACGTTTGCGCTCTGTGTGTGGCAATCAGAGCAACGCCTACGCCCGCCTGCTGGAATACCGCCTGAACGCCTTGCGAGGACTGTGGAATGCCCAGCGCCAGCTGGCCTTGGAGGAACAGCACGAGAGAGAGAGTTCGGGTGACGAAGAGACCCTGGCCCTGCTCAAACGCCAGGGCTTGCTGCAGCAACCCGAGCAGGCGCCCTTCACGTCTCGGATGGGGCTCCTGCTGGTCTTCCCCCTCATTCAGTCCCAGAGCAGAACGGACCCCTCCCTCTGTAACATAACTGCCGAGGTGCTATTGAACTGCCTTCGCGACTGCCAGCCTTTGAGCCTGACCAAGGAGCCCGCCGACTGTCTCAATGGCATCGAAACTCTGCTGTGCTCCTGGCTGGAGGACGCTCCCGACACGGGCCGACACGTCCCACATAAGCAAAAGGAAAATGCTGCTGCCGCTCTGGTGGCGTTAGCATGTGCCAGGTAAGGGCAGTCAGACGTACCGCCTGCTGACGTGCTGCCGGGGGTGGGGCGTGAGTAAGAGGGCAGGCCCGTTTGATGAAGTCGTCGCGTCCAGGAGGCCTTCTTGGTTGGCAGCATTGGATTCCCCAGCCTTGACCGCGCAGAAGATGCCTTCACCGAAACTTGGCACCAGGAACCCCCAGCTGGAGGCTAAAGCTCCAGTTTTTGCTGTCTGCTCTCCCGTGATAAAGCTGAAACCGCTTAAAATGGAGAGCCAACCCTTGCGGTTATCTACTCGCCCCTTGGATGATGAGCGTTTTCGGAGCAGTAGTTAGTGGGGGTGGCGTATCTGTATCTCTCCTGGGAGGACGGTCAGAAAACTTGTGCTTTCAATTTTTTTTCCACGGGTGTCTCTAAGGAGCGTGTCGGCAAGTGAGTGGGTTATTATCTGGACTCAGTCCCACAGATTTGGTCACAAGTTCTGTTTCTGGACCCTGATGCTTCCGTTAGTTTAATGGAAAGATCTCTCTGTATATGTCCAGATTTAATAGCGTGCCATCCTTTGTGTGTAAGCTGATGTTACTGATTTCGTATCAATAGGAAATGTGCTCAGAGTGACTTTTCCAGGAGAGGATTTCCACGTTGTCCTGCCCGATAACTGTATGTTCATTCGCACATATTTGTGAGAAAAAGGTCCACTGCCCTTACTTCTAAGCTAGTTGTCTAGAGACCTGTTAGGGACCACGGTCTGACAGATTAGTGTCACTAATTAATGTCACACTAATCTGTCCCTCTTCAGAATTTTCTTTGAGTTCTTTTTTCTCTTTATCTTCTTTTTTTCTAATGTCTATTTTTGAGAGCGAGCACAAGCAGGAGAGGGGCAGAGAGGGAGACACAAAATCTGAAGCAGGCTGCAGGCTCTGAGCTGTCAGCATGGAGCCCGATGTGGGATTTGAATTCACAAGCTATAAGATCATGACCTGAGCTTCATGAAGTCAAACACTTAAGTGAGTCACCCAGGAACACCCCCCTCCCCTTTGTTTTTTCTTTTCTTTTCCTTTTTTTTTTTTTTTTTTTTTTTTTTAAAGCAAAGTGTATGTGGGAAAATTCTTCTTGGAGGATTGTGAAGTTCTTAGCTATAAGACTTCTTTCCCTGTTTTTATGGTTTCAGAGTTGACCTTCAGATGGTTGACTATCAAGCTGTTTTTTTTTTTGTTTTTTTTTTTTTAATTTTTTTTTCAATGTTTATTTATTTTTGGGACAGAGAGAGACAGAGCATGAACGGGGGAGGGGCAGAGAGAGAGGGAGACACAGAATCGGAAACAGGCTCCAGGCTCTGAGCCATCAGCCCAGAGCCTGACGCGGGGCTCGAACTCACGGACCGCGAGATCGTGACCTGGCTGAAGTCGGACGCTTAACCGACTGCGCCACCCAGGCGCCCCTCAAGCTATTTTTTAAGGCAAGATGGCACCAGTATTTGTCAGTTTCTTTGCCCTGAGCAAAGTGTCTTAGCCTAGTTTCAGATCCCTGAAGACTGTAGATTGTGGAAATCCTGACATGAGCTTAATTCTGGAGACATTACTGGGTGGTACCGAAATAAGTTCCCCTGGAAAGGCTTTATATTGGATTGATCTGTATTTTACAAGCCCTAAATAGATTTATTATTAATACAAAAATCTCATTTAGAGAAAATATGCTTTTAGGTAGAACTGTCTTAAGGCAGATTTAGAATGTTAGGAATAATCATCAGCTCTTGAATTTTAAACATTTTTTTGTAGTTATTGAACATAGGATCATAAACTTTACTTTTTGTGCCCACATTCAATCTGCTAGTTATTGGAATTGCTTCATGTGCTTGAGTTTCCAAATTCCACTCAGAAATGTTGAAATGAGTGTTTTTAGTTTCCTCTTGGTGTTGTTGTTGTTGTTGTTTTTTTTTTTTTTGAGAGAGGGCACAAGTGAGTGAGGGGCAGAGAGAAAGAATCCCATAAGAGACAGAAGTGGGGCTCACTGGGGGTTCGTGTTTTACCCAAAGCAGGGTTCAGACTCACAAACTGTGTGATCATGACCTGAGCCGAAGTCAGATGCTTAACGACCAAGGCACCTAGGCATCCTTGTGTTGTTTTTAAAGATTGTTCCTACATTGTCTTGCCAATATTGCCCTCCGCCCTGGACTGTATTTACCTCAGAAGTCCTAAGCTTTTCAGTTGGGTTATCTACTTTAATGAAGTTATTAGGGACCTAATTGAACTTCTGAGATTGATGCTTTCAAAGACCAAATATTTTCATATTTTGAAGATGTTTATTCGTTCAGCCAACTAACATTTATTGAACACCTTTGCCAGGAACCTTGCTAGGTTTTAGGAACATAGTGACTCATGGTTTCATACCTTGCAGTTGAATGGACTCCGGGCGATTCACCTTGTAAATAATTATTGCTCACTTTCCGTGTGCAGGGTGCCCTTCTAGGCAGTGGGGATCCAGCAGTGAGCAAGATCATTGGTGCCTGAAACTGCAAAGTTGCCATGCATAAGATCACTTCAGAGAGGGCTGCTCATTTGTAGGAAGACCTAGCAGGATATTTTGCTACAGAATGACTAAGTGGAGGTGGGACAGCATTTGTTGGAGCCCAGG
This sequence comes from Puma concolor, assembly GCF_028749965.1. Classification (NCBI taxonomy): domain Eukaryota; kingdom Metazoa; phylum Chordata; class Mammalia; order Carnivora; family Felidae; genus Puma; species Puma concolor. The sequence goes on along the minus strand of NC_141678.1, from coordinate 10,151,523 downwards.
GAAGGCCTTACTGAAGTGGAGCAGAGGCCGGGAAGATGACAAAGAGCCAGCCAGTGACCGAGTGTCGTGGTCAAGAAAAGCAGCAAGTGCCACAACTCGGGTGCTCTTTCTGTGCTTGGTGTAGTCGAGGGGACAGCAAGGTAACCAGCTGGAAGGCAGTGGGAGAGAAAAGGGACAGGAGAGGAGCTTGGCAGGGCTCAGATCCTGGAGGAGCTTAGGAACCAGGGAACCAGTGACTGTGTGGCAGGTAACTATACCTTACAGTTGGTTTCATGGCCTTAAATGTTCCAGTGTGCTTTTGCCCCTTTATTTCAACCTTGTTGCACCCCAGGGACGTCTCCCTGTTGGAGAAATGAAGAAGCAAAAGTCCATAGGAATTAAGTGACAGGTTTGAGATGGGGCAGCTGGTGAGTGGCCGGACTCCCAGCTTGAGCATTTAGACCCTGTCTGCTGCCTTCCCTCTTTATATTGTATTGCTCTTTGGTTTTGATTCTTTGAACACCAGAGGTAGTGAAAGGGATGCTTAAGAGGAGGACTTTAAGCCTACTCGGTCTAGTGTCCGGTATCCTGTTTCTTTTAGGGTTGAGGTATAGGCTACCCAGCAATTAAAGCCTTGGCTAAGAGAATAAGGCAGCGATCCGAAGTCAGCCTATCTGATACAGGTGATCATTTCGTTCAGGAAATGTTCTGTGGTGATTTATACTTAGGATCTGGCCAGGTAAGTCCCATGCATCTTAAAAGCACCTTCTTTTAGATCCTGCTGACCATATTCTAGATTTCCCAGAGTCTTGAGTCTTGGGAACCAAAAGGAAATTGGGTAGTGGTGAGCTCTGTGAGTATTACAATCACGTACTTCACAGCAAGGGAAGCAGAAGCAACACCTCTGAGAACAAAATCTTAATTGTTTGAGGCCTGGCTGGCTCAGTTGGTAGAGCCTGTGACTCTTGATGTCAGGGTCATGAGTTTGAGCCCCATGTTGGAGGCAGAGGTTACTTAATAAAAAAAAATTAAAAATTACTGGAATGTATTCCTCTTCAGTCATATTTAATGTGATGGGGTTTGGGGAGAGTTATGTAAAATGGATAAACTTAAAGATCTTTAAAAACTAAGCTTGGAGGTGTCTGGGTGGCTTGGTTGGTTAAGCGCTTGACTCTCGATTTCTGCTCTAGTCGTGGTCTCCTGGCTCATGAGATTGAACCCAGCTTTGGGCTAACAGTGTGGAGCCTGCTTGGGATCCTCTCTCCCTCCCTCTCTCTGCCTCTCCCTAGCTCCTGTTTCTCTCTCTCTCTCTCTCTCTCTCTCTCTCTCTCTCTCTCTCTCTCTCAAAATAAATGAATGAAGTTAAAATAAAAAATAAATAAATAATCTAACAGTATTTCCAAGCTTAGTTTTTGTTTTATTTTTTATTTTTTATTTTTTTTTTTCAACATTTATTTATTTTTGGGACAGAGAGAGACAGAGCATGAACAGGGGAGGGGCAGAGAGAGAGGGAGACACAGAATCGGAAACAGGCTCCAGGCTCTGAGCCATCAGCCCAGAGCCCGACGCGGGGCTCGAACTCACGGACTGCGAGATCGTGACCTGGCTGAAGTCAGACACTTAACCGACTGCGCCACCCAGGCGCCCCATAGATTATTTATTAAATGTAACTGCCTTCTGTAAAATCTCTCTCCTAGGCTAGAGAAGGACTTGATGAAATGGTGTCCAAGCGTAATCGCCACATGTTCTTTGTGTTTGAGCCTTCTGTTTTGAACTTTTGTGTTGGGGGGAACTCGTTTACAGATGCAAGGAGAACATCCTAATTGGCATAATTGGTGCCGCTCATAAAACTTTTTGTATGAGTCAGTGGTGATCTGTACGAATCAAGTATATTTTGTACAATACGTCTTCTGATTGGTGGAAACAGATAGACCCCTTCTGGAACCTTCTCACGTGGCTAATAAAATCAACCTTCTTATTTGACTTAGCAGTTGTGACGATTTTCCTTCCTTTTATTTTTAGGGGATCATTGAAGACTTTTGTCCATACGGTCCATCTGTTACAGAAACAGACTGATCTGGGGTCCCTGCCTGTAGCCGATGTACTGTATAGGTAAGTTGTCACTTCGGATCCTTATCTTCTTCCTCCATGAGGGAGATTTGTACATAGTCTAACAGGTAGAGAGCTAAACTGCTTAATTAGTGATTCATATTTTAAAATAAGAATATTATCCTATTCATCTTAAGAATTCTGTCTCCTCTTTCCTTTTTTGAAAGTGTTCCTAGAGCGTGTTGTTTAGTTTCTATTTTGTTTTTTTAAAATGTAATCGCTTATAGTGAATTTTTATTATAGATTTTAAGATCTGTGAAAGTGTAAAGAAGAAACTGAAAATCATTTATAAGCTCATTACCCAAAGATAACCATTCCTAATGTTTTAGTGTATGTGCCTCCCAATCCTTACCCTAACTACCCCCCTACATATATATAAAACCTATACATTTTATACACAACTGTACTTAAAAAAAATTTTTTTAAATAAACATTTACTGCTTATTTTTGAGAGAGTGAGAGAGAGATAGTGGGAGTGGAGAAGGGGGAGAGAGAGAGGGAGATGCAGAATCCGAAGTAGGCTCCAGGCTCCAAGCTATCAGCACAGAGCCCAACGCGGGGCTCAAATCCACGAGTCACGAGATCATAACCTGAGCTGCAGTTGGACGCTTAACCATCTGAGCCACCCAGGTGCCCCAGTGTTTATTTTTGATAGAACACAAGGTGGGGAGGAGAAGAAAGACAGGGAGACCCAGAATCTGAAGCAGGCTCTAGGCTCTGAGCTGTCCGCACAGAGCCCGACGCGCGGCTTGAACCCACAGACCATGATGAGATCATGATCTGAGCTGAAGTCGGTTGCCCAACTGACTGAATCACCCAGGCGCCCCTATACACAGCTGTACTTTTATTATGTTTCTGTAAGCATGGATTTGTAATTTTTAAATTTAAAAACATGACTGTTTTTTCCAGATATGTATTTGTTCAAAACTAGTTATCTGCTCTTTGAGATGACTTTCATTTTCTTGCTGAAATGGATAGTTTCCTTGTCTTCATGATTCTCCCATCTCCCCGTTTTTAGGCTGTTGCTTTTGGAAGGGGGGCCTGGCTCCCCCTCCTGTTTGCTCGGTGGCAAACACATAGTATCGTGGGGGTATGAAGACATGTTGCCTGCACCAGATAGTAGCACCGGCTCCAGTTCTGAAAACAAAGGTAACGTAGGGGTTTTGATCCTGTGACTGAAGTTAAGATGTGAAAAGAATGGCCTTGGATCATTGTGGCAAACGATTTGGGTAGAACTCTGTTCTCTTAACTAAAAGCGCTAGGATCCTATACAGTGAGTTCTTTGTCTGCTTTATCAGTAAAAGTGTAAAAGCTGATGCTCAGGGAGGTAAGAAAATGGATAGGTTTTACTATCGCAAGGGAAAGGGATCATCCATACGCTTTAGCCAAGGAGCCATGAATTACTGCAGTGGACTCCTGGGTATTTGAGTTTGAGCCTGGGAGCCTTAAGTTAAATTTTTATGTCCATGAACAGAAGGTCAGATCTTGCTGCCTAAGCCTGATGCTGTTTCTTTTAGTAACTTATTATGTGTGTGTGGTTGAACCCTCTGTCCTAAAAGGGGCGGGATTGGGGGGAGACAAGATTGTTCAAAGGAGCATGGATTAAGTCTCTCCTTTAACAAAATGGGCTGGATTAAAATGTTTTTACACTTTCAGAAGTTTTCCATATCAGTTTATTGTGATCTCCGTGAAAATGGCAGAACTTCTCTTAATTGACCTTCACTTACCTGACTTGTTGGATGAAGGTGGCCTCTCCGTTTGTGTGGTAGAAGTAGTGAGCGGTGCCCTGGCACCCCAGGCAGGCTGCTTCTAGCCTCCTCCTGTGGAGGTGCAGGCTCACCAAGAGTCTGTCTACCTTGCTCCCAAACCTGTTAGTTGTTGTAGCTGGTATTCTGTCATTAAACAACGTTATGTAACCGATGAAATAGGAATTTAAGACGCCCCAGGAAATTGTTTCTAAGACCTTCAGTTGTCTTCTGGAAAGACTCAAAGTGAATCTCTAAGAAATTGGAGATTACTTGCATTTCTCACCCTTGATGGGGAAACTTCCTGGACAGCCTTAAGGGCATGGGATGCAGTCTGAGAGGCAGGCCACCGCTGCACCTCTCATCCTGGGGCCCGTGTCTTTTCGTGTCCACTGTTGCTTCCAAATAGTCATGTGAGCTGGTAAAAGGAACCAATGGTAAAATGGATCTGATGCAACTAGAGTCAACAGGAGAAGCAAAGAGCCTGTAAAACCCAAGAAGTTCTTAAACATTGTAGGCTGAAATTTACATCTTCAAATGAAACCCGAACCCCTTTATTTTCTCCCTTTACTTCTTTTAGTATCTACCTTGGGGTAGTTTCTTACGGGGGATGATGGTGTTAAACCGGTCTGCTTGGTTTCCACTCCCTTGTACTTTTAGTTTTGCTTCCACCTAGAGAATATTTTTCTTAGAATTTAAAAAGTAACCTTATTTTTAATATGGAAACATCTAACAGATATAGAAGTTGAGAGGATGCTTTAGTCAACCCCTGGCACTCCTCACTTGGCTTCAACAAGTATCAACTCGGGGCCAATCTTCTCTGTCACTTTCACTCCCACCCCTTGTCAGACTCCTCAGAAGGCCCTAGGCCTCTATCTAAAGAGGAACGAATAAATGGATCTTTATAGGTTCCAAGTTAAAATACTTAAGGAAAGAAAATATTTTAAAAACGATTACTCACTTTAACGGTCTTTTGAAGAACCTAATAGTTACAAATTGTAGTTGTCTGGGATTCGTAGACTGAATTCTTAAGATAACAGCATATTCGTTACTAAATATGAGGGCTGTGGTGTTGGATTTCCTTTAATAGGACAGGTAGTAGACAAACTTCACCATGGTGAAATGGTGAGGAAAACACTGAAAGTTTTACAAGCTGTCTCTTTAGGACAAATTCTTGAGGGTAAATTAATAAACTGTTTACTATTCTATGGAGTAATACGGTTTTTAGCTGGCAGTGGATACAGCTAAGGGGGAACAGAGTCACTGGATGGGAAATCCACAGAAGCAGACTTTAGGTCCACGAGTTTCATGGGTATGCCAGCATAATAGCATTTGCCATTTATGGAACACTGGTTTTGAACCAGGGGCCTGTGGGTGTTCCCCTGTGCTATCTCCTTTAACCATCACAGTGACTCTTGAGGTACAGAGTAGTCTCATTTTCTGGATGAAGAAACTGAGGTTCAGAAAGGCCTAAGGTCAACTAATAAGTGCCCAGAGCTCTTAAGAGCTCATGGCTTTTTAACCACCGGATCATTACTGAAAGTCCTCGAGTCTTAGTCCTCTCAGAGTCCTCTCAAGTTATGCACTTTGACTCTATTTTTGCTATTCAAAAAGACAAGAAGAAAACTTCTGGCAGGTAGAACCAGATTCCCCTGCTATTATCTATCTGACCTCTTTACCGGATGTTGGTTCCTGATCCCACTACATTCTAGAGTCTTGATTTGGGGGTTTGAGCCATCTTTCCTGGAAGTCACACTGAAGCATTTATTTTAGAAGTGGGAGATTATCTTTCACTCAACCTCCTAAGGCTTTTTCACTAGAAGCATGTTTGTAATTTCATTAGAAAAATCATGTATATAATTTACCTGTGAAAAAATGATTTCAGATGCTGACTTAGGGCGCTGTCTCACGGCGGATGGTCTCTACCTGTATACTACTAACTCAGTTGGAAGAGGAGTAAGCAAATTGGGGTCTGGATTACATGGTACTCTCAGGTCAGTTGCATGGAACTTGCTGAATGATTTGGCTGGAACATTTCCCTTCTTCCATAAACCTCTGTGAGGAAGATACCTGGGGATGCGGATCTTCCCCTTCTGTTCCCCCCCTCCCCCAACCCACCCAAAGACTGACTAGTAACTAAATAAGTCTGGACAATTTCATGTAATTTGATTTTTCTTGGATTAGTAGACTCTTGTTCTGTTAATGCATTTCACTTTGTTTGGACTCTAAACAGCTTGGTAGCCCTCAGGTCATTGTTTCTAGCCAGAAATTCCTCTATGATCCAAACTGTTACAATATTCGCGCCTTCTCCATGTTGATGAATGGACATTTTTCTAGTTCAGTCTTTTTTAAAAATTTTTTTTAACACTTATTCATTTTTGAGAGAGACGGGCAGAGAGAGAGGGAGACACAGAATCTGAAGCAGGCTCCAGGCTCTGAGCTGTCAGCACAGAGCCCGATACGGGGCTTGAGCCCACAAACCGTGAGATCGTGACCTGAGCCAAAGTCAGATGCTTAACTGACTTAGCCACCCAGGTGCCCCTAGTTCAGTGTTTGTGTACTTGGATTTGACCGTGGATTAGCCCTACTTTTCAGTGGGGATATCAGATCTGTGAATTGCTGCCACAAGAAACCAGTTTGAGAGGCTTCTATATATTTAATTAGATCTTTTCCCAACTTTTTTTCTGCTGTAATTTGTTGTGGAAAATGAATATTTGCTGTAGTGTCAGTCGCAAAGTTAACGTAATACACGTACTCTCCTTGAGATGTTTTGCATACTTAGTCATTTTTTAAAAATCAGGTGGAAGATGTTTGCTGTAGCGCATTGTGTGGTTTCCAGCAACCGCCTGGCTACTCAGCCTGTGTGCTTTCTTCCCCCCCCCCCTCCCGCAGAGGTTTTGTGTACTGCCGGAACGAGGAGCTGGAACCAGGATGGGTCGCTTTCGGCAGCGGCAGTCTTCTCCACCGGCCTGTATCTTTTGATAACAAACCTCACTCCCTTTTCCAAGTCATTGACCAGAATACCCTTCAGGTAAAAAGAAAACCAAGACCTTGTCTGTTATGTTTTGGAGACCGTAAGGGAAGTTCCTGACCTCATCAGAGGGAAGAAGCATACAGTTGAGGTAGTTTCCTGCCGCAGCGGCATCCTTCTAATTGTCACCATTGGGGCATTCTGGTTTTTTCTCTGGTGTCTTGGAGTTGTCCCACATGATCTAAGTGAATGTGCTCTAGTTTCTAAGGCCATCACCAAGCTTTTAGGATTAAAAAAAATTCTAGAGAGTCAAAGATGTTACACGTACGAGCTATCTTGTTCTCTTGCCGGGTCTATTTTGGGGAGGGTATCATTTCCTTATTTGATTTGTTCTAAACAGCCTTTCTGAAAGGAGTTTGGATAAAATCCTCATGTGATTAGGGATTCAGAGCTCATCTTGACTGCTTCCAAACATAGCACCCTATCACCACACTTGCTGGATTATGCTGAAATCACCTGCTTTTGTGTTTCTTCCCCACTACCATGCATCCCTTTAGATCTGGACCCTATCTTCCCTATCTTTGTGTGCTTACAATGGAGCACAGTGCCTAGCATTTGATTGATGATGATAATAGTAACTGTCATTTATCCGTGTCTGTCTCTGTGCCGAGAGCTCTGGTCTAGGCAATTTACATACACTTCTCCTACCTATGAGGTAAAACTGTGGCAGTTTCACTTTACAGACCAGGCAGCTGAGTCGAGGCATTTTGTAAGTGCTCGGCAAGTGGGGTTTTTTTCCTTCTTTTTAAAATTTATTTTGAGAGACTGTGCATATGCACAAGTGGGGGAGGGGCAGAGAGAGAGAATGAGAATGAGCATGAATCCCCAGCAGGCTCCACACTGTCCTCGCAGAGCCTGACGGGGTCTCAACCTCATGAACTGTGAGATCATGACCTGAGCCAAAATCAAGAGTTGGATGTTCAACCCAGTGAGCCACCCAGGCGCCCCTTGGCAAGTGTTTATTGTTGGAGGAAGGAATGTAGCTCAGAGGTCATGGGGCTTGTCCAGGGTCACATAGTAATTAATGGTGGCATAAGAATGTGAACCCATGGTTCTTAGCACTAGACTGAGCTTTTTTTTTTTTTTTTTAATTTTTTTTTTTTCCAACGTTTATTTACCTTTGGGACAGAGAGAGACAGAGCATGAACGGGGGAGGGGCAGAGAGAGAGGGAGACACAGAATCGGAAACAGGCTCCAGGCTCTGAGCCATCAGCCCAGAGCCCGACGCAGGGCTCGAACCCACGGACCGCGAGATCGTGACCTGGCTGAAGTCGGACGCTCAACCGACTGCGCCACCCAGGCGCCCCTAGACTGAGCTTTTTATATTACAACTTCCTGCCTTTCAATGGAAGTTGAACAGAATAGTTACAGTTGCCATCTGTGGAGTGAATTCCCTGGGAGAAGTCCCCTCCAGGAGTTAAGTGGAATGTTACTTCTGCTTTCGTCTGTCCCTCAACTGTGCCTTTCCTGGTAAACGGGGACTGTCTTCTTCACCATTGCATCTCCAAAGCACACAGTAGCTTCTTGATAATTGTTGGATGAATAAAACGAGCATATTGACAAATAGATGCCCAATTGACTTCATTTTTTTTTTTTTTTGAGTTTATTTTGAGGGAGATGAGCGCTCAAGTGGGACAGGAGCAGAGAGAGAGAGAGCGAGAGAGAGGGAGACGGAGAATCTGAAGCAGGCTCTGCACTGATGGCAGAGAGCCCAATGCAGCTCGAACTCATGAACTGTGAGATCATGACCTGAGCCGAAGTCAGATGCTTAACTGACTGAGCCAGGCAGCTGTCTCCAATTGACTTCATATTTTATCGTTAATGCAGACAGATGTGAGAATATGTTCTGTATTTATTTGAAATAGAATTATAAGCCTGGGAATTAAACAGATGTTCAATTCTAGAACATGGTTTTTATCTCAAGCAATGTCCATTTCGTCTGTGTTCTTGCGAAAACTCTGATTCTTATCCAAAAAGATCCTGTTGTCACTAACGAGGTTACATGCACTGGAGCAGTTTGGGGGTAACAGAGGCCAATCAGTAGCTGTCAACATTGTAGATTGCCTGGCACTACAAGTTCCAACGTGTGGTCATAGCAACTGCATTACTTCTTAACTTCTGAAATAGACAAAACAAGTCTGGAAAAAAGTTCATATGAAATGAGTTCAAGGGTCGGAAGTAACCTTAGGGAAACTAGTGACTCACCTCGAGGGACAGAATAACAGAAAGTCGCTCTTAGGGCTCCCAGAGGCATCTGACCATCTCTGATTATTTTTATTTTTGGATTTTGACTTCTCCTGCTCTTGGCGTTTTTGAAGAACCTAGCCAGCAGGTTTTTTTTGGGGGGGGGGGGGTGGTTCTCTGTTTCTCTCATTTTAAGGGCTTTTCTCTGGCAGTAAAAATTAGTATGTAACTACACATTTAGTGTGAAATGATGCAAAGCTCATTCATTATTCTGAAACTGAAGGATGCTCAGTATTAGAAACACATGCCTTCGTGTCTAATACAGAGAGCTGGAGTTTGTCTCTTTCCTGATGATGCACTTGATGCATTTCACTAAAGCCTCATGTGCTGGGCTAGGGTCTGCCTTCATTTGTTTTACTTTGTCCTTTCTCTTCTCTTCTCTGCCTCCCCTCTTCCTTCTGCCCTCTTTTTTTACTTCCATATTGAGTAACTTTTGAGTTAGACTCTGAATTAGCTGCTGGGATATAAAAGTAAGATACAGTACTTTTAATGTAATTTTTAGTCTGAAATTCACTTACTGAGGAAATCTCAGTATGGTTTCTCTAAAGCTTTGTTTTTGGTAATTGTTAGCTGAAACACACGTGCTTAGCAGATTCAAAGCGTTGAGTAAATATCTTTGGCCTATGTTATCTGTCCCATGGGCTGTTGTATGAATTTTATATTTTTGTCATGCAATTTTCATATGTTAGAGGTATCAGTTTAATTTCTTTTTAATGCTTATTTTTGAAAAAGAGAGCAAGTGTGAGTGGGAGAGGGGTAGAGAGAGACGGAGGGTCCGAAGCAGGCTCTGAGCACACACAGCCCGGTGTGGGGCTCAGAGTCACGACCGTGAGACCGTGACCTGAGCCGAAACCAAGAGTTGGCCGCTTAACCGACCGAACCACCCAGGTGCCCCGCTGTCAGTTTAATTTGGACCGAGAAGCCCGAGTTCTGATTCTGGACATAATGGCGTTAGTGATGGACTGACGGAATTAATAGGAAGTTCTGTGTCCCGTTAATGAAGTTTTCCTTTTCCATGTCCAGGTGTGCCAGGTGGTGCCAATGCCAGCCAATCATCTCCCGGTTGGCAGCACCATGAGCACTGTGCACCTTTCTTCGGATGGTACTTACTTCTACTGGATCTGGTCTCCTGCCAGTCTGAATGAGAAAACCCCCAAGGGGCATTCTGTCTTCATGGACATTTTTGAACTCGGGGTAAGGTTCCCTTTCTGTCTCATTGTGTCTTGGCAGAGAAATTTCGATTTGGTTTCTTTTTTGTATTGGTTTAAAAAGGACCCGAGAAAGGTGGAGTAGGCACAGTGTGTTCACTCTTAGCTCAAATTTTGCGGTTTTTCTTGGATTTCTTTGAAGGTTTCTTTGTTTAGAATTGTAGGACATGGATAAATTCAAGCTTTCTGAAGGTTAATCTGGCAACAAGGTGGAAATAGTAATACTTAATGTGTAGACAGTGGGGTTTTTTTTTTGTTTTTTTTTTTGTTTTAATGTTTGTTTACTTTGGGGAGAGGGGGGCACCAGCAGGGGAGGGGCAGAAAGAGGGAGGCACAGAATGTGAAGCAGGCTCCAGGCTCCGAGCTGTCAGCACAGAGCCCGATGCGGGGCTCAAACTCCCGAACCATGAGATCCTGATCTGAGCCGAAGTCGGACGCTCAACCGACTGAGCCACCCAGGCACTAGACAGTGGGGTTTTTAGGCCAAAATGCCCATGGGGCTTGTTGGAAACCTGGAAGTAAATCGCAGTGGCAAGATTGGGGCTATAGTACACCTTGGGAGTCTCTGAGAGTGATGATAGTTAAAATTGTGAGAAGGCGTTCATTCGTTTGATGGTAGCTGAATGCCTACTGTGAGTCAGGCAGCATTGTGTTTAGGTGGTGGGAATACAGTGATGGGCAGGGTGAGCAGGCTCCGTGCTCTAATGGAGCTTGGATTCTGCCTGGTGGGTGGCTTGGGGTGGTAGTGGTGGAGTGACAAAACATTAACCATAATCAAGTGAGCAAATCAGTGGACAAGAGAATTTTACGTCTTTGAAGGAAAAGTAGTAGTTACCCTTATTCTCCAACTTCTTCCTGGGGTTGAGTAGAACATTCTAGGAAGAAGAGACCACAGGTGCAAAGGCTTTGGCGGGAGCAAGCATGTGTTTCAGGAAATGACAGCAGGCTACTGTGGCTGGAATGCAGAGAGAAGGAAGGAGAGCTTGGTGTAAGAAGAGGACCCATGGTAGTCTAGAACTGTACCTGTCCAGTGCAGGAACCCTTAGCCACATGTGGCTATTAGAAAATTTTTTACTTTTTTTTTTTTTTAAATCTTAAAGCACAAGCAGGAGAGGGGCAGAGAGAGAGGGAGAGAGGGAGAAATCCAAGCAGGCTCCTCACGGTCCGTGCACAGAGTCTGACGTGGGGCTCAAGCCCACGAAACCGCGAGATCATGACCTGAGCCAAAATCAAGAGTCGGACACTTAAACGACTGAGCCACCCAGGTGCCTCACATGTGGCTACTTAAAATAGAATTAAATAAAATGTTAAAAAAAATTAAAAAGAAAGTGGGGTGCCTGGGTGGCTCAGTCGGTTAAGTGGCCTGCTTCGGCTCAGGTCATGATCTCGTGGTCCATGAGTTCGAGCCCCGCATCGGGCTCTGTGCTGACAGCTCAGAGCCTGGAGCCTCTTTTGGATTCTGTGTCTCCCTCTCTCTGACCCTCCCCTGTTCATGCTCTGTCTCTCCCTGTCTCAAAAATAAATAAATGTTAAAAAAAAAATTAAAAAAAAAAATTAAAACTAAGGCTTCAATTGTTTCCTCACATTCGCCACATTTCAAGTGCTCAGTAGCCACATGTGACTGGCTTCTGTGTTGAACATCCAAGATCTAGAACTTGTCAGCATTGAACATTCTGCTGGACAGTGCTGGTCTCAATAATATTTGTAGACACTTATAAAAGAAAAATTGCCCCAAGTCAATCTGTGACAAAACCTGTTTTAATGATGTAATTTACAGCCCCCTTCTGGAAGAAATTAGCATTCCTGGGGGAAAAAAAAAAAAAACACCGAAGTAATTTTCGAATGAATTTTAATAGGCTTTAAACTTGTTCTGGGAAACCAGTCAGCCATCCCGCCAGCTGACTGTCAGTCAGGAGTCTGGTGTCCTTAAACCTACATCCTCTTGTTTTTCTATCTAGTTTCTCCGCTTAATCATCATCTTTTTTAAATGTTCCAGCTGCAGTGTCTTTGAATTGGTCTGCTAGAGATTGTACTCCTTGAACACGTGTTCAGAGTTGTCAGAAAAGTTTTAGTACTTGCTGCCTGGAACAGACCTGCCAGCTGGCCAAAGGATGATTTAGGTCTTTATTGTGAGTAGAGTGGGAAAACATTGAAGGCTTTCCCCTTTCTCTGGTAGTTTTTTCTTTAACAGAAGCCTATCAGAAATACATGCACGTGGACCAGAACTTGAGGCAGCACAGGAGATAAGGGTTTGGTCTACTTCCTCCTCTTTCCTTCTTCCTCATAATGTGTTTTACTTATTTTCATTCCTCTTGTGGTTATCTCGGTAACGGACAGTGAAGCCTGTATTTCTTGTTCCTCAGCTGATGGAGGTGGTAGTGGCCCTTCCTGTCTTTCAGTGTGGGGCGAGCCGCGGCCAAAAACGCATGTTTGCTCAGGGGAAGAGAGGAGTCTCCCCTGCCCACTTCAGAGTCTTGGGAGCGGGAGGCACGAGGTGTGGTGCAAAGCTACGGTGAGAGGGGTGTAGGCCGAACGTTAATAAAAGGAACTGTCCATCCCTTTCCTGGTGTACTCCTTTGTGCTTAGAGACTGGCTGCCCAGGCAGAAGGCTGGACTTTATTTTCTGAATAAGCTGGGTGACTCTGGAAAAAAGACCTCAGTGTACGGACATTAGGGTTCATTTAAGGAAAGGACTTGCTGCCCTAGTGAATCACCCACAAGTGATGTCTTCCAGTAAGCAAGCCTCAACCATGTGCACAGCATTCCTGATCAGTGCTAAACTGTTTAAAAAGCAGATGCATACAGAACAACAACAAAACAAAAAATAAAAACAACAAACAAAACCCAACCTCACAAAACCCCAAACTTTGGAGAGGTGTGTGGGGAGGGGAAGAGGAATAGGTTATCTGTATTTTTGCCAATTTTTTTTTATATTTATTTTTGAAGGAGAGAGTGACGGAGCATGAGTGGGGGAGGGGCAGAGAGAGAGAGAGAGAGAGAGAGAGAGAGAGAGAGAGAGGGAGGGAGGGAGGGAGGGAGGGAGACGCAGAATCTGAAGCAGGCTCCAAGCTGTCAGCACAGAGCTCAGCGCGGGGTTCGAACTCACAAACTGTGGTGAGATCATGACCTGAGCCAAAGTCAGAAGCTTAACTGGCTGAGCCACCTAGGCACCAATCCCTCCCCCCCCTTTTTTTTTTTTTTTAAATTATTGAAGCTAGGTGCTGGGTACATGGGGCGGGGCGGTGGGGGGAGCTCTTGTGTACATTTAAAAAAGCACCCTATTGGGGCGCCTGGGTGGCTCAGTCGGTGAAGCGTCCGACTTCAGCTCAGGTCATGATCTTGCGGTCCGTGAGTTCGAGCCCTGCATCGGGCTCTGTGCTGACCGCTCAGAGCCTGGAGCCTGTTTCAGATTCTGTGTCTCCCTCTCTCTGACCCTCCCCCATTCATGCTCTGTCTCTCTCTGTCTCAAAAATAAAAGTTAAAAAAAAAATTAAAAAAAATTAAAAAGCACCCTATTTAAGAATTTCCTTAGGGGCTCTTGGGTGGCTCAGTAGGTTGAGCATCCGACTTCGGCTAAGGTCATGATCTTGAGGTCTGTGAGTTTAAGCCCTGCATCGGGCTTTGTGCTGACTGAAAGCCTGGAGCCTGCTTTGGATTCTGTGTCTCCCTCTTTCTCTGCCCCTCCTCTGCTCATGCTCTCAGAAATAAACATTAAAAAAAAATTAAAAAATTAAAGCAGATAGCCAAGGATCTCTAGACCAATTAGGAAAGTCTCCAGTATGAAAATATGAAATCAGAAGAACAGCCAATAGGGTTTACAATGTTTTATTCTCCTAGCTGTATGAGATATGAGAACATCTTGCATTCATACAATATAGCACAGGGGCTCCTAAAAAAAAAAAAAAAAAAAAAATGAGCGAGAGCTCCTGGGAATTAAAACTATGATTGTCGGGGTGCCTGGGAGGCTCAGTTAAATGTCCGACTTCAGCTCCGGTCATGATCTCACGGTCCTTGAGTTCAAGCCCTGCGTCGGGCTGTGTGCTGACAGCTCAGAGCCTGGAGCCCGCTTCGGATTCTGTGTCTCCCTCTCTCTCTGCCCCTCCCCCACTCATACTCTGTTTCTCTCTCTCAAAAATGAATAAACGTTAAAAAAAAAAATCTGTCAACATTTAAAAAAATGTAAGAAATCTCTCAAAGGGCAAAAATAAAAACGATAAATATGAGAGAAGAGTTGATAAATGTGGAGGAGTAATCCCTCTAAAGTCCTAGTTGATAGGAGTTCCAGAAAAGAGAACAGAAAACCAAGAGGGCGGCATGATCAAAGAATATGGAAAAAATGTCAAACTAGAGGGCACAGGTGTCTAGATGAACAGATATCTGACATGGTGAATGAAGAATGCCCACCATGTGGCATATCATCCTGAAATTTCAGATTATCGTGGTGTCAAGAGAGGGTTGTGAAGCTTCCAGAGACAATCATGTACAAATGATAAAATCACGTATAAATGATGTGGAATAAGGAAAGCACCACGCTATGTAGTAGCATTATTGGATACACAAATGGAGTAGCACTCTCAAAATTCTGAGGGAAAGTGATTTCTAGCCCAGAAGTTAGCAGTCCTCCAAAGTGTCCATCAAGTGTAGAGACAACAGAGATTTCTAGACCTCGCAGTTATACAATCAAAAGCCCATACCTGCTCTGGAGGAAATAGAACTAAAATAGCCCCTGTCAGTGGCATAAAATAGAAAGTTGGGGCTGAAGGAACTTGATCTAGATTAAAAGAACAACCTTTGAATCCTTTTTGGAGTCTGAATCAAACCATTAAGGAAGATTTTGGAGACCGTTTGGAATTTGAATATAAAATGAGTATTAGATAAAACCAAGGCATTATTCTTAATTTGTTTGTAAAGTATGCAAATGGCATTGTGGTTCTATGAGGATGTCCACATTTTTTAGAGATGTGTAGTGAAATATTTGGAAGTGGAATTAGAGTGTTGACTTTGGCTCAGGTCATGATCTCGAGGTTGGGGAGTTCAGGCCCTCGTCAGACTCCATGCTGACAGCGTAGAGCCCGGAGCCTGCTTCAGATTCTATGTCTCCCTCTCTCTCTGCCCCTACCCCGCTTATGCTTTGTCTCTCTCCCTCTCTCTCAAAAATGAATAATGTTGGGGCGCCTGGGTGGCGCAGTCGGTTAAGCGTCCGACTTCAGCCAGGTCACGATCTCGCGGTCCGTGAGTTTGAGCCCCGCATCAGGCTCTGGGCTGACGGCTCGGAGCCTGGAGCCTGTTTCCGATTCTGTGTCTCCCTCTCTCTCTGCCCCTCCCCCGTTCATGCTCTGTCTCTCTCTGTCCCAAAAATAAATAAACGTTGGAAAAAAAAAAATGAATAATGTTAAAACAAATTTTTAAAAAATAAAACGCTTGAGCCAAAAAAGTGATAGGTCAAGCCTGTGTGGCAATATCTGGATAAGAGTTGAATCTGGAGGAAGGTTCATTGGCCTATTCTCTATTTTTACATGCTTGAAATTTTCCATCAAATAAAAAATTAAGCATCACCAGCCTCTAGTTTAGCAGTTTCTAAAATGCTGATTTGGGAAGCTAAACACAGATATCTGTGTCTATGGTACTTTCACGGAATGGAACACTGTACAGCCATTAAAAAGAACAAGGCTGATCTGCATAGACCAAGCAGATCAATTTCCAAGTTCTGTCGTTTAGCACGATAAAGCTAGGTTCAGAACACTGTATTCCCTACCTGCTATAAAAAGGTGGAGTGGGGGTGCAGATTCCTTCTGCAAGTGTCCTCCTACATTAACGGCTTTCCTCTCGACGGATCATTCAGCACAGCATACGGATACATCAGAGGATATCCTGTCTTGGGGGGGAAAAAAACCCAAAAAAGTGCCTTGACCCGTGCCCGCCTCCAGTCCCCTGTTTTTGGCTTCCCTTTATAGCACTACTCTTGAAAGAGTTTATTCTTCCTGTTTTTATGTTCTTTCCTTCCATGCTGTCTTGAGCCTGCTCCAGTCAGTCTCGTATCTTCACCACATGCCACCAGAACAGTTCTTCCACGTTTGCCGGGGACTTGCACATTATGGAGTTCGAGGTCTACTTTGTGTCTTTTTCCTTGACCTTTTAGCAGTATTTGATTCTTGAAGCGGCTTTCTCTTGCCTTGTGGGACCTCCCATAGGACTTCTCCTGCCAGTGGTTGCTCCTGCCCTGCCCCACCTTCCCTACTTCTCAACGATTACGTGCTTCCGGACCTATTTCCGGATGCCTTCTGTCGCTGCCTGCTCTTACTCACTGGCTGGTCTCCTGTCGTGTAGCTGTAAACACCTCTATCTACTGCTGGTGCTCAAATCTGCTGCTCAGCCAGAACCTGTCCCCAGAGAGCTGGCTGCATATCGACGTGGGTGTTTGTTTGTATGTGCGCAGGACATGAGACTCTTCCAGTCTGATCATCACCGCAAGCTAAATGTGCCCCCAGCCACACTTCTGGTTTTACCCCAGAGCTGCTCATCCCGCAGGCTTTCCCTTTTCAATTGATGGCATCGGTGTCCTTCCAGTGCTGGCAAGAGACCTTTACTGTTCCTCTTTAGACGTTTGTTTATTCTGAGAGAGCACACACAGGGAAGGGGCAGAGAGGGGGAGAGAGGATCCTGACTGAGCAGGCTCCACGCTGTCAACACAGAGCCCCACAAGGGGCTCAGACTCACAAACCGTGAGATCATGACCTGAGCTGAGCTCAAGAGTCGGGTGCTTAATTGACTGAGTCACCCAGGTGCCCCCAAATAAGTAAACTTTTATAAAAGGAGAACGTGGCTAATAGCATTGAATTCTGCTGGGAAAGTCAAGATTGAGGCTGAAAGAGGTCTTTGGGTGGAGAATATGGCAGTTCTTGGTGGTAGCCTTAACAGGAGCGGCTGTGGGGGTTAGGAGGGGTGAAGCCAGGTGCAGTTGGTCAAGTATGGTGAAGAGGGTAAGACGACAAGAATAAATCTCTCCAGAGGTTTGTTATGAAAAAGCGAGAAATGAGAGGGAGGTAGTGGAGTGGACCGTGGGGACGTTGAAGTATTTTTAACTTTGTTTTTAAAATTTTAAACGAACAGATAATAAACTCCTCTACTTCAAGACTGACAGGTTATAGGGTGTAGCCTTACACCTCTGATAAATGGCCTTGGCCAAACCAGACAAAAACTCCTAAAATGAGGGCTTTCAACTAGACGATTCGAACTTTTAGCCCTGATATTCTCCCCCACCCCCTCCAGCTTTATTGGGGTATTCCTAACAAAATGGTATACTTTCAAGGTAAAGGTTTGACGTATGTGTATATTGTGAAATGGTTACCATCGTCGAGTTAACACCTCCATTGCCTCCTGTGTTTACCACGTTTGTGTGTCTGCGTGTATGGCAGCATTAAGATACAACTCTTAGCAACTTCGAAGTTTATGATTACCTATAGTTACCATGCTGTACATTAGATCCCCAGGACGTATTCATTTTCTAACTGAAAGTTTGTACCCTTTGACCCACATCTCCCATTTCTCCCACCCTGCAGCCCCTGGCAACCATCATTCTTTCTGTGAGTTTGACTTTTTATCTTCTGGCGTGAGATCATAAAATGTTTGTCTTTCTTGGGCTGACTTATTCGCTTAGTATAATAGTTTCAAGGCCCATCCGTGTTGTCACAAATGGCAGGATTTCCTTTTTTGAAAGGCTGAATGCTGAAATTCATTTTCTGATTCACAAAAGCTTTTGGTTTCTAAATAGTATAAATATTTGCTACTTAGATGTGGCTGATGATAATCATTAGAAACGATTAGGTTTGCTGTGAATTATGATTTCACCCAGATACTTGGAAGTACTGGTAAATTTCTCTCCAAATTTAGTGATCGTTATATTGTTTTGAATACATTGTTTTTAAAAATAATCTATTTATGGGGCACCTGGGTGGCTCAGTCGATTAAACATCTCTTGATTTTAGCTCAGGTCATGATCTCCTAGTCATGAGATCCAGCCCTGCACTGTCCACGCAGAGCCTGCTTGGGGTTCTCTCTCTTTCCCTCTTTGTGTCCGTCTCCTGCTTGCACGCGCACGTTCTCTCTCTCTCTCTCTCTCTCTCTCTCAAATGTTAAAGTTAAAAAAAATTTCTAGGGGCGACTGGGTGGCTCAGTGGGTTGAGCGTCCGACTTCGGCTCAGGACACGATCTCACAGTTTGTGGGTTTGAGCCCCTCGTCAGCCTCTGTGCTGACAGCTGGGAGCCTGGAGCCTGCTTCGGATTCTGTGTCTCCCTCTCTCTCTGCCCCTCCACAGCTCATGCTCTGTCTCTGTCTCAAAAATAAAAACAGTAAAAAAAAATTAAAAAATTTTAAATCTATTTACATAGTTATAAAATTCAAATGGTACAAAAGTCTCTCCTTCACCTTGCCTCCTGATTCAGTTTCCCTTGCTGCAGGCAAGTAACGTTAACACTTTCTTCTGTATTCTTCCTGAGATAACATGAACGTGTACAACTACACATGTATAATTTTTTCCCTTTCTGTTTTTACACAAATAGTAATTTGTTATACTTTTTTTTTTTTTTAAAGCTTTATGATCAACGTGGGGCTTGAACTCATGACCCTGAAATCAAAAGTTGCATGCTCTACCAGCTGAGCCAGCCAGGCACCCACACTCCCAATTTTTTTTTTTTTAAGTTTTTTTATTTTGAGAGAGCGAGCACACATGGGAGGAGCAGAGAGAGAGAGAAAGAAGAATTTCAAGCAGGATCCACTGCAACATAAGCTTGAAGTGCAATATGGGGTTCAAACTCACGAACCGTGAGATTGTGACCTGAGCCCAAATCAAGAGTTGGATGCTCAACTGAGCCACCCAGGTGTCCCAGTATTTGGACTTTTAAAAAAAAAATTTTTTTTAATGTTTATTTTTGAGAGAGAAAGAGCATGTGTGTGAGCGAGTCAGGGAGGGCCAGAGAGAGAGGGAGGCAGAATCTGAAGTAGGATCCCGGCTCTGAGCTGTCAGCACAGAGCCTGACGTAGGACTCAAACTGAGGAACTGTGAGATCGTGACCTGAGCCGAAGTCAGACACTTAACCAACTGAGCCACCCAGGCGCCCCACTGGTATTTGGATTTTATTCCAGGGGACAATGGAGAGCTCAGAGAGTTCTGAGCAGGATCTGGTTTTAAAAGTTCATGGTAGCTTTTGGGTCAAGAATAAAGCAAGATTTAAAGATTTGGGGCACCTGGGTGGCTTAGATGAGCGTCCGACTTCGGCTCAGGTCATGATCTCGCGGTCTGTGAGTTCCAGCCTGGCGTCGGGCTCTGTGCTGACAGCTCGGTGTCTGGAGCCTCCTTCGGATTCTGTGTCTCCCTCTCTCTGCCCCTTCCCTGCTCATGATGTGTGTGTGTGTCTGTCTGTCTGTCTCTCTCTCTCTCTGCCAAAATAAATAAACATTAAATTTTTTAAAGATCCTTTAAGAGATTAAACAGCTATGGAAGAGACCACATATTAGTTTTTTTTTAATGTAATTTTTTTTTTCAACGTTTATTTTTGGGACAGAGAGAGACAGAGCATGAACGGGGGAGGGGCAGAGAGAGAGGGAGACACAGAATCGGAAACAGGCTCCAGGCTCTGAGCCATCAGCCCAGAGCCCGACGCGGGGCTCGAACTCCCAGACCGCGAGATCGTGACCTGGCTGAAGTCGGACGCTTAACCGACTGCGCCACCCAGGCGCCCCCATATTAGTTTTATAATCAGGAAAGAAATACTAAAAACCTATTTTTGGAACCTCGACTACCACCAGTGTTCTTCCTTGTCAATTTTTACGAAAAATCAGTGGAGTTTGATCTGCAAAATAGGCGTGTTGATACTTAAGATTGAGCGAAAGCTAAAGGATTGAAGCCTGGCTAAGATAAATAGGTAATCCTAGCAGGACTAACTAACTGGCTGTGCTTGTCTCAAAATGATTTCTTACGAACTCCGAGTGGAATAGGTAAGTAACCATTACATAAGGTAGACTATAGAAATATTGGAGTATGATGGAAAGAAATGGAATGGAGTAGATACCCTGCCTAACTGAAGCTATTAATATGAACAGTCTCTGACTTTGGGGGTATTTGAGTTATCTTCTGCTCAACAAGCGACCTCAAAACTAAGTGACTCTCAGCAGTAACAACTTACAGGTTGATGGGGCTCAGTAGGGTGGTGGTTCTTCGCTGCGTGGGGGAAGCTGAGGTCATACTTGCAGCCTCGTTCAGCTTGGAGCTTGACTGGGGCTGTCATGTTCACGTCGGCCTCTCATTCTCCATCTTTTCAAGAGCACAAGTGCTCCTCTAGCCTGTGCTTGTGTCTTGCTTCCGAGGGCCAAGCCTGGAGTCTGCATGGGAGGGAACTAGGCGAGGACCTGACTCCAGGTTGCAGCTTTCTCCTGGGGCCACCAACGTGATAGCCTAGCGCTTGGGGTCACGGGCTTTTGACATTCTCTGACACTTAGATTCTGGCCTTTAAAACTACAGAGTAACTAAAACTCCTTTTTTTTTTTTTTTTTTTTTTTTTTTTTTACCTTTTCAGAACATATTTTTTTTACATCTTTTGTTCTGAGTTCTTTCTGCTCCCATATATACGTGTTCTCTATAAAAGGCTGTTCTTTAGATAGACTCAGTGACCATTTTACTGCTATTTTGTCCTCTTTATGTCCCTTCTGAAAGATATGGTCAGCATAGTAATGGACATGCTAGGTCCCTTCTCTTTTCCCTGGGTTTATTATTTCCTTTAAATTGTGATCTGGATGACTGAGATACCCTTCATTCATCAGTATTAATTCTGCACCTGCTCTGTTGCTTTGTCTGGGTAGCGGGGTAACAGGCCTTTGTTTTCAAGGAGCTCACATTAGTGTGGGGAGTTCGACAATAAGAAAGTAAATTAAGTAAATAAGAACAAAACCATTTCAGCTAGTGAAAAGTAAAGGAGGCGAGAAAATAAGATGATGTGACAGTGAATGGGGTGGAGGTGGGGAACCACTTTGGTTTACCTGGCAGATCCGGCCTTTCTAAGGAAGGACATTGGAGCTGAGACCTGAATGATAAGCCACCATCCATCCTGACGGGTAGGGTGACCAACCATCCCAGTTTGCCTGGGACTGAGATTTCTCCGGTCATGGGACTGTCGGTGCTGAAACTAGGACATTCCCAGGCCAACTGAACAGTTGCTCAATCCAGGAACAGGGAACAGCAAGTCCCAAGGCCTAGAGTTAGGAGGAAGTTTGGCATTTTAGAGGCAGGACAGAAGGCCAGTGCAGTCGAGGGTGTGGTGAGAAAGGGTGAGCAGAGGCAGGCGAGACTGGGAGGTCTGTGAGTGACGGACTATGTGGGCCTTGATGGTAGTTTGGGTTTAATAAGCCACTGTGGGGTTCTGAGACTGGAAGGACGTGGTTTTGTTTACACTGGTGAATGATCATTGGCCGGGTGTAGAGAGGAGAGCATAGGGTGCCGAGGTAGAAACGGGAGGCCAGTCGAGAGGCTGGTTCAGCCCTCAGGCTTGAGATGATGGTGGCCTGTGCCTGGGAGGCAGCCAGGAGGGAAGCTTCTTGGCACCACTAACTCTCGCTCCGCTTACTCCTCTCAGCCTCTTCCCCTCCTTTCTAGGTCAGTAGCTTTTCAATCCTGAAGAGCTTCTTTGCCAAGCAGAGGTTCCCAGATTTACCATTCGTACGCCAAACCGCGCTCCTTTTTGCTTCCCCGGGTGCTTTATCAGTTTCTCCGTGTTTTCAGACAGTGACCCGACTAAGCCACCCAGGCGCCCCGCTTCTCGGTATTTTCAAAGTACTTGAACACAATGGTATAGTTTTTTTTTAAGGTCTCCATTGATTTTCTCATGGGGCCAGATTGGGTAATGCTTTTGAATGCCAAGCTTAGAGTGACTGATTTTTATCTTGGATGCCTTTGAAGGGTTCTTTCCAGAGTTGTGTGACATAAATAGAGCTATGCTTGGTAAAAGTTGCTGTAGCATGGCGGGGGGGGGGGGGGGGGGGACGACGTGGATGTGTTAAATTTTCAGCGACAGCAGGCTATTTGAGAGGAAATGCCTGGGAGCGGGAGGCAGTCGGAGATGGTGGGACTGAATCTCAGTAGCAGGGATGGGTCTCTTTATAGGAACGTGGGAGTCCTACCACGAAGAGGTGAGATCGGATTCAAGCGAGGACGCTGGTTTGTTTATTCAGCAAGGCATTGAGTACGTCTGAGTGCTGAGGAGGTTATAGTGAACAAGCCAGGCCGAGATCCCTGTTCTCGGGGACCTGGCATTCGGTCGGGGTGGGAGGTAAAAGAGTGAATTAATGAGTAAGATAGCTTTAGAGAGCGGTAAGTGCCATGTGGATAGCAAAACAGGGTGACGTGCTCTGGCCTGGGGAGGGGGGAAGGAGATTATTTTTAGATCAGTAGACCGGGAAGGGGTCTTTGCAGAGGTGGCATTCTACCTGAGACCTGAGTGATTGGGAAGAGCCAGCCACGAGACAATGTAGGGACAGAGTGTTCGAGGCAGAGGTCTTAGACACCAAAGGTTGGGTCTAATCCTAGGCAAGCTTCTGTTTGAGTAAGTGGAGATGGGGAACCAAAAAATAAGAGAGTAAGGAGGGTGGGGACCGTGTTGGTTCTGCTCACCAGCAGAGTACCTTCCACACAAGTAAGGATTCATATTAAAAAGACACAAAACAGGATCGTGTTCTGGAAAAAGAAATGGCAACAGCACAGCCCACATGGAAGACAAGGAAGAGGTCCGTGGTTTTGGTTTTAGGTTACGCACGGACCGTTCAGCACATCCACTTATTAGAGGGGGCCAAGTTAAGTCGCTATAAAGGGGGAGGAAGTAGGGGCGAGGAAATAGAAATAGCATTTTTTGGACTCTCCAAGAACTCCTCTCTCATATCACTTGTGACTGTATCCTAAGAGTCTCCCCCACTGTGTGCAGCCTTCCCTGGGAATCTTTCCTGGCTGTGCTTCTGAACTTGCTTTCTCTTCTCTGTTGCCAGCCTTTTACATTGGACTCCTTTGCCTTTTGTTTGCTTCTGTGAGCCTTGCCTCTCTGCACTCCTATTCCCTCTGGTCTCTGTACCTCACAGCTGCAGGCCAGTCCCACCCAGCTTTGCTGGTGGCACCAGTGTCTGAGGCTCCAGCCAGATCCAGGAGCCTGGGTCTGGAAGGGGGCAGAGAGAAGCCAAAACTGGAGGAGATGTAATTTGAGACATTTGCCAGTGAATGGAAGTGGAGAAAAGGCATGGTACTTCAGTGGGCCACCCAAGTCTTGTGTAAGGTCTGTGTGTGCTTGAAACCACGGAGAAGGAAGACCATAGGGAGACTGACAGCCAGATAACAGCGCAGAAGGGCCTTAATTAAGGGAGCAGTTAGGGGACAGAAGAGGAAGAATTAACCTTAAACTGCATGAGGTGAGTGCACTTCTTCCTCTGAATTAAGAGGAAAGGAAGGATAAGTGAAGCTGAATACAAAGATACTGGAGTTGGAAGAGAGATGAGTGGGAGAAACTTCTAGTAAGTGGTCTGGATCTTTTTAGCAAGAAAGACAGGTAGGCGCTCTGCTGAAGTCAAGCTCGAGATCGGTGCAGGAATTTTGGAATCCTCACTGCAGAGATTCTGCTGGGCAATCAAGGGTTGAAGGAAGGACTGGCAGGCACCAGCAAGGATCCAGCTGATGTTGGCACGTATTTTTTAGCAGACAAAGTCTGCCTTCCTCCAGGATTGCTGTGCAGTGCCCAAGCAGCTGGGGCTAATGTTAACTGCTGCTCATACAGAATTTGGATTTTAGCCACTAATTATATTTCAAGAAGACATTATCTTCCTGGTTATACTTAATAGCAAATCAAAAACTGATTGATTTGTTTTCCTCTCCTCTTACTTGTACCTGTCAGAAGCTTGTAATTAGCGAGAGCTGCCTGTGGAATTCAATATAAGGAATTTTAATCAACCTTTTGCAGATCCTATTAAACTTGGCTCCCTGCTTTTAGAATCTGTGCTGTTATGAAAAAGGAAAGCTCTTGAACTTAGCACAGCCTTTCTTTTGTTCTCAGTAGTTTCCATAGAACTTAAGTTTTGAGGCGTACATCTACTCAGGTGCAGGCTTTGGAAATACGTGTTTTTTTCTTTTTTTACATTTATTTGGAGAGACAGAGTGCGGGGGTGGGGTGTGGGGGGGGGCGGGCACAGAGAGGGAGAGAGAGAATCCCAAGCAGACGTGACACTGTCGGTGCAGAGCGAGATGTGGGGCTTGAACTCACGAACCTCGAGAATCATGACCTGAGCTGAAATCCAGAATCGGACGCATAACCACTTGAGATACCCTGGCGCCCCTTTGGAAGTGTTTTCGAGCAAACAGATCGCGGTGATAATTCTCAAGTAGAAATCTGCCGACTTGGGGGAAACCACTATCTCTTAAGGGCCTCTTTTTCTTTAACTACTAGGTTGAAAATGGTGTATATGTAGCCAATCCGCTTCAGGAACGTACAATTCTAATGAGAAAAGAGGGCGAATCTGCAAAAAGCATTAACGAGATGCTTCTGAGCAGACTTTCACGCTACAGAGCTTCTCCGTCCGCAACGCTGGCTGCCCTCACAGGCTCCACCATCTCCAACACTCTGAAAGAGGACCAAGCAGGTATGCTGCCCCTCACTTACACTGCTTGCCTTGTGTAGCTCCATTTAGCTGTTGACATATATTTTAAGACTTAATTAATTTAAAAAAAAATTTTTTTTAACGTTTATTTATTTTTGAGACAGAGAGAGACAGAGCATGAACGGGGGAGGGGCAGAGAGAGAGGGAGACACAGAATCGGAAGCAGGCTCCAGGTCTGAGCCGTCAGCCCAGAGCCCGACGCGGGGCTCGAACTCACAGACCGCGAGATTGTGACCTGAGTTGAAGTCGGATGCTTAACCGACTGAGCCACCCAGGCGCCCCTAAGACTTAATTTTTAAAATTTTTATTTTTATTTGTTTTTAATGTTTTTTATTTTTGAGAGAGAATGCGTGTGAATGGGGGAAAAGCAGAGAGAGAGGGAAATGCCAAATCCAAAGCAGGCTCCCGGCTCTGAGCTGTCAGCATAGAGTCTGACACGGGGCTCGAACTCACGAACCACGAGATCATGACCTGAGTCAAAGTCGGATGCTTAACCGACTGAGCCAATCAGGCGCCCAAGACTTAATTTTTTTTAGAGCAGTTTTATGTTCACAGCGAAATTGAAAGGAAGGTAGAGAAATATCCCATAAACCTCCTGCCCCCACACACGCACAGCCTTCCTCATTATCCAGAGGTGGTACCTTTGTTACAGTTGGTGAACCTACATTGAAACAACATTATCACCCAAAGTCCATAGTTTATTCTTGTTCACTCTTGGTGGTTTGGACAACTACATAATGACGCGTCTTCATCATTACAGGGTTATACACCGTAGTTTCACTGCCCTAGAAGTTTTTTGTGCTCTAGCTATTTATCCGTCCTCCCCCGAGTCCCTGGCCACCACTCCTTGTAGTCCTTGTAGTGTTGCCTTTGCCAGAACGTCCTATAGTTGGAATCACACAGTATGTAGCCTTTTCAGATTGGCTTCTTTCAGTTAGTAATATGTGTTTAAGTTTCCTTTATGTCTTTCCATGGCTTAATATATTCAGCTTGTGATTAGTGAGAGGCTGCCTCTTGAATTTGGGTAGTAATTAAAAAAAGTGGTTTTTTTTAATGTTTATTTTATTTTTTATTTTTAAGAGACAGAGACAGAGACAGAGTGTGAGTGGGGGAGGGGCAGAGAGAGAGGGAGACATAGAATCCGAAGCAGGCTCCAGGCTCTTGGCTGTCAGCACAGAGCCCGACGCGGGGCTTGAACCCATGAACTGCGAGATCATGACCAGAGCTGAAGTCGGATGCTTAACTGACTGAGCCACCCAGGCTCCCCTTGGGTAGTACTTTTTCTTGAATGCTTCCAGTGTGCCGTACAAAGCACTTTGCTTCACATAGTTCACCCTTTTATCTCCTTCCAGTCATCCATTTTCTTATTCCAAAGTAATACCTGTTGTTGGTGTGGATGTAAATTAACGTGAACCTGTAATAATTCAAAACCACTCCGTCTTTATAGATACCTCGTTACTGTTAATGTAAATTGACTTCATGTTTAGCATATGATTCATAAATGTAAAAAGCTCATGTTTAGCAACGTCCTCACTAAATACAATCTTGGTCAAGCAAGGAAGAGGCAAACCTTCCACAAGATTACTTTTTCTAGAATTTATCATTTAATGTTTGCACTTTAATATTTTAAAATAGATAATGCCTTTATAGAGTTTGAAAGTAAAAACAATATAAAAAGGCATGTGCAGAGAAATCTTACTGTATCATCTTGGCATATTATACATTTTGCTCCCACACTGCCTCCTGTAGCTAACTATATTTATTAGTTTTGACTTACAAAATTTCTTTATGCAAATACAATTAAAGACAAATTTATGTGTTCTTATTTTCCTCCTTTTCTTAATCAAAGGTAGCCAACTAAGCACACTGCTGTGTACTTTTATTTTATTTTATTTTATTTTATTTATTTATTTTATTTATTTTATTTATTTTATTTATTTTATTTTATTTTTATTTTATTTTATTTATTTTATTTTATTTTTTTAATATATGAAATTTATTGTCAAATTGGTTTCCATACAACACCCAGTGCTCATCCCAAAAGGTGCCCTCCTCAATACCCATCACCGTGCTGTGTACTTTTAAAAAGAGTTCTTAACTGAACTAAGCCTTTGAGAGATTCACGAACATACATGAACCTCTTCTATAACATCTTAAGTGTATCCATCTTGATTTTCACCAGATTTTCAAGGTCATCTATGACCAAAAAAGTTAAGAACCATTATTCTTGACGACTTTACAGATTAAATATCAACCATGTGACTCTATAACAAATCCTAAACTGGAGTAAAAGATAAGGCTAGAAAATATGCCACATGTAGAAAAATATATCTAAATTAATATGTTTAATGAATTTAATGCAATTTTATGCTTTAATCCTTCTATATATTGAAATGTTAAGAAGAAGGAATATTTGTGATTATAAAGCTATCTGATTACTTGTTAGTGTTAGAATTTAAGGATAGAATTTTATTTTCACAGGTCTCTATTATATCAAATATAAGGAGGGAAATTATTAATAGTTGTTATAACTTAGGTATGCAGATAATTTGAATGGCAGAAATACTTTGTAGAGGACAGTCCTTTTTCTAAAATAAACAGCTTCCTGACCAGCTGAAGGCTTGATCTGGGTTTATCCCTTGGGAGAAAATTGAATCCTACCCTGTGAACAGTAGAAGTGCTAAAGGAATCTTTGTTGGATGAGAAAATATGGGAGAAATCAAAAAGAAAACTCAGAAGGCAAGGTTATATTTAGAATTCTGTGAAAACTGTTACTTGTATTTAAAACCTGTGAGTTCCTATGTTTATGTACAGTCGCTGCATATTCATTAACGTGATGTTGCTGCATAAAAATCCACCAGTTATTAAGCTAAGTGACTTCTGACAAGCCAGCATTCATAGGGTCTAGAATGTTTTATTCCGGGATAAACTGATACCTATTACCATGTTGATGTCTATTAAAATATCTTGGTGAAAATGTTCTGCTCACAGAGTTGCTTATTTTCCAGTCATTGCCCCTTTTAGGTTTCTTGTGGAAATTCATGCCCCTGAATTTATTTCCTGAGTGAAGAATATACTTGTTGAGGATTTGGAGTTTTAAAAAATGGAGCTGTTTAGAAACAAGCATTCAAAACAAATATCAGACACATTAGGTTTGCTTTTCTCATGTAAACCATCTAAAGACAATTTGACATCTGCCTAAGCAGTTCTATTTTGTGCCCTGACGGCTCCCTAGGTAAAGCATTCTGACTGACTTAGGAAATCCTTAAATTTGCATTTTCCGATCGGCCAGTGAGGAAGAGAGATTAGCGTGCATTTTACCTCTTGATTAGAAACAATAATTATTTGTTTAATGATAGTTTATGTCACCGACCCTAAAAAATAGAAAATATGTAATGGGTTATCCTAAATCATGCAGGTGTAAAATTGGATATTGTGAAAGCATTTGTTAACTAGATATAGGTCGAAATTTCTGGCTGGCCTCATGTTCAGAGCGGTTTGTAACCCAAACCCGTGAAGAAGTTGTTCTGTATAAAATGGAAAGAGGTCTATTGGAGTGCAGTTTCCCAGAGGAAACACAAACAGAAGGATTCTTCTTTCATTTTGAGATTTAGTCCATGTGAGGATTTATTCTTTTGAAAGAAGTTTTGAGACATAAAGGCGTATTGAATATTGGGAACACCTTTGAAAATGTTCAGCTCATGCAACAGGGCGGGGGGGGGGGGGGGGGGGGGCCTGGGGCCAGGCTATGGAGCCAGAAGATTATTTCTCCTTAGCTTACCACTTCTTGCTGTGTTTGCTGAATCCGGATATAGCCTTGTTTGAATTTGGGGCCCCCTCGTTAGACTCTAATCAAATCTGCGTGTTAAACACCGCTATTTTCATCCCTTTCACCAGCAAATACTAGCTGTGGGCTGCCTCTGAAAATGCTGCGGAAGACACCCATCTATACGTGCGGCACGTACTTGGTGATGCTGGTCCCACCGCCAGGGGGCGCCGGCAGCTCTGCCACCCGTTCTCTTTTCGGTGGGACAAGTGGTTTGTCGTCTTTAAAAAGTAAGTGTCTTTGATCTGTGGCACTTTGCCCAATTTGTCTCTAACTTCAAAATTTAAGGCTTTTCGGGGTGCCTGGGTGGCTCAGTCGCTAAGAGTCCCACTTTGGCTAAGGTCATGATCTGACGGTTCGTGAGTTGGAGCCCGCATCAGCTCTCTGCTGTCAGCGCAGAGCTCACTTCAGATCCTCTGTCCCGCTGTCTCTCTCTGCCCCTCTGCTCGTTCGTGTTCTCTCTCTCTCTGAAATAAATAAATAAATGAAATTTAAGGCTTTTCTATTAATGATGTTAAACTTTGTTAAAGTTGTTTGCAGAAGCTATTTGATACCAACACAAAAACTTATCAATACAGTCATAGGATAGGGGGAATTAAAAATACAATTTTTGTAGATGATATAATAATATACTTTGCAAAACCATCCTGTAAAATTGCTAGAAATAATGAGTTCAGGACAATTTTAGAAAACACTCTGTTGCCACAGTATTTACTGATGACCCAGCAAGAGCTCTACCCAGTATGAATAGAGTTCCAAAGCTCTTAAGTATGTGAAGTGCCTCCATTTTAGGGCACGTAAACAAAAGGTTAAGCAAAAAATTTGGAACTTAATTTGGAAATTAATGTTGTTAATTAAGTGTATGTGTATTTTTTATAAAAGAGGGAGGCATACTCTATAAAGTGTTGTGATTTTGGCTTCAGAGGAGACAAATAGTTAAATGGAATAAGACATAGAACCAAAATCAAGAATCAAAAAATATTTCAGGGCGCCTGGCTGCTTCAGTTGGTAGAACATGCCAACTCGATCTTGGGGCCGTGAGTTCAAGCTCCAGGTGGGGTGTAGAGATTACTTAAAAATATCTTAAAAGAATGTTTCTTTTACATGGCCATTTTCTAACTTTCTAAGGGACATCATTTGACCCATCTGAGCCTCAGTTTTCCCACCTACAAAGAATAAAAGGATAGTATCTCACACTGTTGTTTGATGATCATATGCAAGAAAGTTATGTTAGAGTTTTTATAAAAAACAAAAACCCGAATGTTTCTTTTATATATGGTAACAGTTTTTCTTTGAAAGTTGTTTAGAAAAATAAAATGTTTTAAAATCTGTTTGTTTTCATTTCCCAATATTTTCATATTCTGTGCTCTTAAAATGATTTGTTTACAGCTATCCCAGTAAAGGATTATATTTCACATGTAGACTTTTAAAAAGGCATTTTGTACTCTAAGCCTGAAGATGTAAATTGGACCTCAGCAGTTGATACAAAATCATTTTTCTCATATCAACCTTTGGGCCATTTCAAGTAGTTGCATGTGTTGGGGATTTAGATCTTCATAATAGCTCAAAACTCTTTCGCCTGTAGAATCCAATTGGTTGGACTTTTTCTCAACAGCTTGTTATCTCTGGCAGTTCATGTGACCACAATGTCCCCTTTAGCTCTTGAATAAATGATGTAAATTTACTATTAGTCTTTTTTTTTTAATACTAGCTTTATTGAGATCTAACTTACATACCATAAAGTCCATACCTTTTAGGTATACTGTTCACTGGTTTTTAGTATATTCAGAGTTGTGTAACCATTACCACTATCTAATTCTAGAACGTTTTTATCACTCCATACCCATTAGCAGCCACACTCTTTTCTCTCCTCACCCCAGCCCCTGGCATCCATCAGTCTTTCTGTCTATATGAGTTTATCCCTGGACTTTTCCTATTTATGGAATTATATATATGTTTTTGTGACTGGCTTTTTGTTTTTAAGGTTCATCCATTTGGTAGCACAAAATCATGACTTCATTCCTTTTTATGGCTAAATTATATTCCATTGTATGGATAGACCCCATTTTGTTGAAATTTGGATTGTTTCTCCTTTCTTGCTATTTTGCATAATGCTGCTATGAACATTCTAGTACAAGTTTTTGTGTGGGCATGTCTTCATTTCTCTTGTGTGTATACATAGGAGTAGAATGTTCGTCATATGGTAGCTATATGTTTAGCCTTTGGAGGGACTGCCAAACTGTTTTCCAAATGCATCATTTTACGTTCTCATCAGTAACGTAAAATGGTTCCAATTTCTCCACATCCTCACTGACATTTATTTTTTGTTTTTTAAAAATCTAGCCATCCTAATGGGTATGAAGTGGTATTTCATTGTGGTTTTGATTTGCACTTCCCTAATGACTAATGACGTTGAACATCTTTTCTTGTGC
The DNA here is from genome assembly GCF_028749965.1 of Puma concolor. Taxonomy (NCBI): domain Eukaryota; kingdom Metazoa; phylum Chordata; class Mammalia; order Carnivora; family Felidae; genus Puma; species Puma concolor. Next base: position 10,120,269 of record NC_141678.1, on the reverse strand, counting down.
TTATTGGCCATATGTACGTCCCCCTTGGAGAAATATCTATTCAGATCCCTTGTCCATTTTTAAATTGGGTTATTTATTTACCATTAGTCTTATTAAAGTCTTTTTTTAGTCTCTGGCATGGCTTTTTCACTCACTTAAAATTGGCCCCATTTGATTAAAGTAGGACTTCACAGCACCATTTTTTCATGAGGCTATAGCTTACATAGTGATTCTATTCTAGTCCCAACAAATCCGTAAATACTTAAATTTGTTTCCTGTTCCACATTGGTCACTGTGGAGGCTACACCATAAGTGGGAGAACTGGTGCTTGCTTTGAGGAGCTCCTCGTCTGGTCGGGAGAAATGTTGTACATGTGTGGAACAAGGAGAAAATGGTACACAATGCCGTATCACTGCCTGAGCGGTGGGGAGATGAAGTGCTGTAGGATGTGAGAGAAAGGGTCATTGTGGAGTGAACTAGAAAGGAGATCCGTCCTGAGGTCTTGGGTTTAAGTTGTGCAAAATAGGTATTATTCATGTAAGTGGCCAATGTGGGAAAACCCAATGAAAAAGAGATTTGGGGCAGATGATTTGTTATGGTGCAGGTTGGAACAGCAGCACGTAGAAAATACAGTACAGTTTAGAGTATAGCTTGAGTCTGGTGTAGTGAGGACCTGGATTACAGGGGGGATGGGAACAAGAAAGAGGAGCTTAAGAGACAGGGCTAGAATTTTATGTTTGAAAACGGAAAAGAAATGGTTATAGCGAGTACAGCTGTGCTGGTGTAGAGCCTGTAGAAAGGTTTTAACTCATTTAATTTTCACGATAACTACATAAGGTGGGTGCTTCTATGATCTCTACTTTGTACATGAGGAAATGGAGAGGTTTGGTAAATTTCCCAGGGTCTCGCAGAACTGGTACAACTGGAATTCAAACCCAGAAAACCCAGAGCCGTGCCTGTCATCACCATGCTATGCTATGTTAAGAGAAAAGGCCAAAGTGTCTCCAAGTTCTAGAGCCAGTGCTTGGAGGGACAGCATCCCAGCTCTGTTTGAGTGTCTGCTAACCTTTGTTGAGTAGCAACTGTATATGAGATATTTCTCGTTAGTGGTATTTCCTGGTGATGTTAGTGAGCGTAACTCCTCTTGCAATTACCCTTTTGATAATCTGTATTGAAAAATATATGTAAAAGTTGCCATCTGAAAAACACTTTGAGAAATATGGCTATTTTTTAAAGTTTATCAAAAAAATTTTTAAACGTTTATTTATTATTGAGAGACAGAGCATGAGCAGGGGAGGGGCTGAGAGATGGGGAGACCCAGAATGTGAAGCAGGCTCCATCCAGGCTCTGAGCTGTCAGCACAGAGCCTGACACGGGGCTCGAACTCACAAACTGTGAGATCATGACCTGAGCCGAAGTTGGACGCTCAACCGACTGAGCCACCCAGGTTCCCCAGAGTTTGTTTATTTATTTAGAGACAGCGTGTGCATGAGCGGGGTGGGACAGAAGGAGAGGGAGGGGGGGAGAGAGAGAGAATCCCAGGCAGGCTCTGTGCTCTCAGCTTGGGTCCAGTGCAGGGCGTGAACCCACGAACCATGAGATCGTGATCTGAGCCAAAACGAAGAGTCGGCTACTTAACTAACTGAGGAAAAGTATGGCTCGCTATTTAGGAAGATGTGACTGTTTTCTTTCTTGTGGTCTTACGTGTGTATTCTGTCTCTTCATTGTTCCCACCAATAGGCAACAACAACAAAAGGTGTGATTTTTGTGAAAGTCTTGTTAAGAGCCTAAAGTTTAAACTTTGAAAAGTAGGCCATCGCCGTAAGGCGTATTAAACAAGCTTAATGTTTGTTTCCAAAGTCCTTGCCTCTAGCTTGGTGTATAACATTTCGGATGGTCAGTTCACAAGTCGCGCTGATCTCATAGATGCTGCTGGAAGCTCGCTTGGTCGTGGTGCTCTTGTACCAGGATTGGGTAAGACGTGTCCGTATTTCCCTGGAAAATTCAAAATTTTAGCAGTTTCTCGCAGAAAAATCTTGTCATTTCCCTGTGGTTTCTATTTTCCTTGCAAGAAAGAATTTTTTGATACTGTTTAATTTTGAGGATCAATGTAAGAAACTGCCAAGGTGAAATTCTTCCACATAAATTGCTATTGAAGATACTGTCCATTAGGTTGTATGATGGTGCCCTTAACAAATTCCCCTCAAATTCATGCTGTAAAAAAGTTTATTTTCCATGAGGAATCAGTATGCTCCTTATTGTTAGGAAATGAACATTATGTAATATATTGGATTTTCTCTTTGCTTTGGCTCCTAGGAAGCTCATACCTACGTTTGGGCTTGGTTACTAAGGCTCTAATTGGGTGTTAATGTTCATAAGTCCTGGTTTTGATTTAAGCCACTTAAATCCTTTTTGGAATTAAAAGGGTCACATATAAGTCCGTTACTAAGAACTGTCTGTTTCACAAGACTTACTCCATTCTCACGTAGGAGTTAAGCAAAGTAGAAATGGAGTCCTGCCTTCATGCTGATTCCTTCTAATGCTTTGCCAAACAAAGATATGGGAATTAGGGGTATGGATTGTCAGTGGTGGGGAGAATCGCCTTTGCATTCTGTAGCGGTGCTTTTGGGAAGTCTGTATACAGGCCGATGGTGACTTGACCGGTGAATACAATGTGCTCTTTGCAGGTGCCTGTTACGATACAGTGAACAACATGCTGTGGACATGCTCAAACGATTATATTGATCAGTGGTGTAATCCTGGGAACCAGGCCTTCCATTATGTCTGCCAGAGACTTGGAGTCAGCCACATCATCACAGAGCCCAAAGGTGAAGTGCACTCATGGTCTTATAGGAAAAGACTTCTCCTTCACGAAATAAATTAGGAGAGAGCACAGCAGTACTAGTAAGTGGGAACATAGGCCAAGCGACAAAATGTGTCAACAGCCTTCCCACTTTGAACTTAGAAACCTGACCTGCTTGCTGCCTGGTTGGTTTGTGATTAAATAAATCTGTAAATAGAGGATGTGAGCTAGTCTCATAGACTTAAAAAAATTTTTTTTTAATGTTTATTTTTGAGAGAGAGAGAGACCGAGCATGAGTGGGGTGGGGCAGAAAGAGAGGGAAACACAGAATCTGAAGTGGGCTTCAGGCTCTGAGCTGTCAGCACAAAGCCCAATGTGGGGCTCGAACCCACAAACCGCGAGATCATGACCTGAGCCAAAAGATGGATGCTTAACCGATTGAACCACCCGGGCGCCCCAGTCCATAGAGTTCTTTAGAGCAAACTGTTAAATCACTCTGAAATTGTCAGAACCGTGGTGCAAAAAATGATGATTTGTACTTGCCGTGGGTTATTTGGTGTTTTAATGTTTTACACTGATAACTTATTTATAAACAAACTTATAATTAGATGGAATTAAGTATGTATTGTTAATATTAACTTAAAAGCGAGTGGCTTCAAGGTCAGTTACAGTGGTATAGAAGAGCACATCTTCCCCCCTTACAGTAACGGTGAAAGGGACATAATTACCAAAAGCAACTATTTCTAGGCTCTGGAAACTGACCAAAGGCATACACCAAATTGAGAAGTGAATCCTCATAAAACCACTGAACTTTGGGTAAGAGAAGCGGAAGTCTGTGGTATTCTCAGCTGGGATGGAAGCTCCCGTCCTCCACTGTAATTTCGGTCAGTGCAGTGACCCCCCCCCCCAGGGTGTGGCGGGTCATGTCAGTGACCCCACCGGCATGGGGCAGATCATGTCAACCGGCAGCTTTGCTGCCGGAGGAGGCTGACTCGATTTGGAGCAGAGCGTGGAAAAAACTCCTGCCCAACCCCGGTGTCAGTAACAATACTCGTCTGTGTGGCACGCCAGCTGAGAAGACCAGTGGCTTAGCTGGCCTGAGGTTGTGGTTTTGATGAGGGCGAGCAGAGAGCCAGCGGACTAGCCAGAGATGAGCTCCTGAGATCCGGGTCAGGAGAAAGCTGCACGGGGCCTTGGTAAGCTCCCTGCACATCTGTATAGAAGAAGTTGGAGAGGACCCAGCGTGTTCACACAGGCCTGGCCGAGCACGAGCCTGTATATACCTGTGACGATGTGGGAGGGCCCGACAGAAATCCAGGGCAGAACCGAAAGCTGTATGAGCCTTGACGTGCTCCCCCCAAAAGAGAGACCCAGCCAGGGTGGCTGACTTACTGGCTCAAGGCGTTTGAGCACAACCTTTGACTCAGACTAGGTGACCCCTAGGAAAGCAGGCTTAAAAGTAAAAACAATAATGAGAGTAAACAGGTAAAGAAGGTAAAAACGTAGAAACAAGAATTAAAAAAAACCCAAACCAAACAAATTAGTAGCTACACACTGCAGACACAACTCAGAAGTGGGACTTAGCAGATAAAGACTAAAGTAGCCTTTCATACATATACTGAAAGATCTAAAGGAAACCCTGTGGAAAAAGATGACTTAAGAATAGAGAATGTCAACAAATAATGTTTGAAAAAAGAACCAGTTGGAAATTCTGGATTTGAAAAGTTCAGTGACTGAAGAGAGAAAAAATCATTAAGAGGGCTCAGCAGCAGGCTTGAGATGGTGGGAAAAATAAATCCGCAACTTGGACCTAGCTGGATAGAGTCTTCCTATTTGAAGAACGGAAAAGGACACTTCTGGGGACTACTGGTCAGGTATTTTATAGAATGTCCTTCGGTTTGGGTTCATCTGATGTTTTCTCATTTTTTTTTTTTTTTAAGTTTACTTTGAGAGCACGTGCATGTGAGCAGGGAAGGGGCAGAGAGAGAGAGAGAGAGAGAGAGGTGGGGGGGGAGGCAGGGAGAGAGAGAATCCCAAGCAGGCTCCATTTTGCACTACCCGGGCTACACTACCTCTTGCCTAGACATTGGTTTTACTTTGCCAGATTCTCATAGTGGCCCGCTCACTGGTCTTCCTGCTTCCTCCACGGTTGCCCTCCGCCCCTGTAGGCTCCTTTCTGCCCGGCAACCAGTCTCAGTGTCAGGAGTCAGGTCTGTCCCTCCTTTGCTCAGACTCCTCCACCAGCTTCCCATCTAACTCAGCATAAAAATCAAAGACCTTATTTATTTGGGTAGGTCCCAGAGGCTAGCTTGCTGAAAGTCTTTGGTGAGGACGAGTAGTATTAACCCGAATTCTATTGTCCTAAAAGCAAAGGGACTCAAAGACATAAAAGAGAACTGGCCCTCCAGTTAATATACAATTGAAAAGTTTAGTTTTGGCCAAGTTTACCTTCTCATTGGTTTTCCTTGAGTCCTTCCTCATAGTCCCCAGTGCCCACCATCCTTTAGCGACTCCAAGGTCCCCCTACCCAGGCCTGCCTCTCCCAGATTGCTGCTTTCCTGTTCCTGGTAGGCAATTAATTTCAGCTACTTTAAGGGGGAAAAGCAGGGTTGGGTTTTTTTGTTTTGTTCTGTTTTTCACTCTGCCTGTTTAGATTACTTTCACATCCATTTCCTGAATGGCTGTGACCGTCCATGGGCTGTTTATTATTATGTAAGAGGATGCTTGTGAATGCTCACAGTTGAACTGATGGCTCTCTAGGTTGTGGTGACTGAGATAAAAATGTTGAGGTACCGTGGGAGGAGATATTTGTGGACCTGGGAGTGGGGATGCGGTGGGGGTGGTGTTCCATCACAGAGAAGTCATAGAAGGTAGATTTTACTAGATTGGTTGCAGCATGGCCTCTGAGCGGAAATGACCTGAATGCAAATCCCAGCTCTACACTTAGTATCTGTGTGACCCAGGGCGAGTTACTTAACCTCTCTAACCTTGATTGACTCCTCTACAAAACAGGGCTAAAATAGTCTAAGTTTTATAACGGTATTGTAAGGTAATGCATGTAAAACATTTAGCCTGTTGTCCGGCATATAGAAAGGGCTCTCTAAGTGGTTAGTCACTTCTGCCCTTTAAAAATGGGGATTTCCTAGGGGCGCCTGGGTGGCTCAGTCAGTTAAGCGTCTGACTTCGGCTCAGGCCATGATCTCGCAGTTTGTGAGCTCGAGTTCTGCGTCGGGCTCTGTGCTGACTGCTCGGAGCCTGGAGCCTGCTTCAAATTCTGTGTCTACCCCTCTCTCTGCCCTTCCCATGCTCTGTCTCTTGTCTTTTAATAATAAATAAACGTTAATTTTAAAAAAAAAAAAATGGGGATTTCCTAGCGTTTTCATTTTCGCCCCAGCACTCTGTGGCAGGGAAAAGGATTCTCCAGAGGTAGTAGAAGAGATGGGAGCCAAGATCCTCTGTCCTAGTATGTGTGTTCCTTTTGTAAGTCAGAGTTCTGCTCCTTGGAGGCCACCCATGGAGATGCCTTTCCTCACTGAGTTTCTTTTTCATTTTCTAGAAGAGGCTATAACCACGAATGAGGTTATAAACCAGTTACTGCACCATGTGGGTGCGATGTGCATACACCAACTCAATCTTCTTGCCACCAACCCCAATCTTCCAATCACAAGTGTCTTGGGCAAGCAGCATCCAATCGAAGCCCACCATCTTAGCAGTATTTGTGACATTATGGAGAAGGCCATGGTTAACGGAGATACTTGTATCATACGCTGTATTCTCGTTGTCTTTCAGGTAAATGCACCGTTTCGACATAAGATACTAGAGAAAAAGAAACACAAAACTTGTTTTCAGCCAGCTAATTGCCACCAAAAGAGAAATTTAATAACATTCCCGTCTTGCATCATAACCACACTCTAATCCTGTAATTAGGAATGATAATCATATTCATTGCACTGCAGTTAATGGAGTATGGCTATATGTAGCTCACTGCAATTAATAGATGTAAAATATTTACTATAATTACACTATTACACAATAGAAGAGAGTGTGGTTAAAAATCCACCTGGATGTCTGTTCATAAGAATATCTACTATGTGCTTTTTTTCATAGGGATAATTTTATCCTTAGTAGAATAAGCATTTTTAGATACACCCCCTATGTTTCCGTAGGTGGTATTTAAATTTTTCTTCAGCCCACAAACTGAAAGAAACCGAGACATCATTCGACGGTCTGGATTGCTGCTTTGGCAGTTGTTGATGGCACCAAAAGATCAAATTTGCCCTGAAATTCAGAAGGAAGTCTGTCTTGCCATCAGGTAATCAGATGATTTTCTTCATGCTTTCTGCAAAATGCGTCTCCTGTGCCACCCTGTACCCTCTGTACTCTACTGGCTGGTGGCCTGGAAGCCTCTGACCTCATCCCATAGTCAGGGCCTCGTGCACAGGGGATAATTTGGCCAGAGAGGGCTTGTGGCCCCACTCCCAGAGGCCCCAAGCCACATAACTATGTGTCCTCATCTTACCTTTCGGATTTTAAAAGAAAGAAAAAAAATTTTTAGCTCTTTAATTGGGTATTTTGATGGTTTGCAAGTGAAGGTTCCTGTCCTGTGTGGAGAGAGTGTCACAAAGTGACTAAGAAGCCAGGCTTTGGGCAGCCGGCAGACCTGGGTTCTAGTCCTTGCTCTGCCACTTACTAGCTCGGTTTGAGGTTTCCTTTTCCTTAGCTTTAAAATGGGCATAAAAATAACACCTACTATGAGAGTTTGTGAGAGCTTAGTAAAATGCAAAGTACCTTTTAAATTCTGCTTAAAACCTAACATCTTGTTAGAGAAGAGGGCAGAATATATGGGCCATTTTCTGTTTGTTATTATTTAATAATATTGTTTAATATTTAATATTGTTTTCCGAGTGCAATGAACTGTTATCCAGGAATATAGTTTTAATGTGACCAAGTATAATTTAGTGACCAAGGGACAACTGAATGCTTGGTCTGCAAGAACTGTGTGACAGGGGTGAGCAGAGAGGGAGGGGATTTTTTTCCTTCCATAGTTGATTATGCTTTGGGTATCTTTTCTAATTTATTTATTTTTAAGTTTTTTTTTTTTTAAACGTATGTTTATTTTTGAGAGTGAGCATACGCGCGCATGCTTGAGTGGGGAAGGGGCAGAGAGAGAGAGGGAGACACAGAATCCAAAGTGGGCTCCAGGCTCTGAGCTGTCAGCACAGAGCCTGACGCGGGGCCTGAACTCACAAACCACGAGATCATGACCTGAGCTGAAGTCAGATGCCCCTGTTTCTAATTTAAATCTAGTGTCATGAGGAAACTTCTGGAGGTGATGGCTGTGTTCTGACTATGGTGATGGCTTCATGGGTATACCCATATGTCAAAACTTGTCATATTGTACACTTGAAAAATGTTCACTTTATTGTGTGGAAACCTCACAGAAAAAAAAAAATTCTGGCACCACTTGTGATGTTCCTCTTGCCCATTTGGAAAAGCTGAGATTTAGAAATGCCACTTCCCAAATGTGCTTTTGGGCACAGTCTGCGAATATCTACCTGGCCCGGCTACACTGACTTTTTTACAGCTCAGTTCTCTCTTACCAGTTCCATATCCAGCCTCAGGCAAGTTCTCATTCTGGAAACTCGCAGGAGGAGAGGGAGCCTGTTGGTTGCTGATCAGGGAGGTGAATGGACTGTATCATGATGTTGAATTTAGGTTCAGCCACTTTGTTAGTCATGAAACTTCCCTCAGAGTTTCATGTAATCACTGGCATCTTTAATATAAGTGCAAATTAAAATATCTAGAGTTTGGATTTTCTAGAATATTTGTTGAAAAGCGTTTTGACCTTTCTGTCATTTCAGCTCTGGCTTAAATATCTTGTACCCAGGTGAAACCGAAATCAATAACTTACTTAAGCTGGTCTTAACGGAAGGTGAGAATTATCCCTGACTTCTCCTGGAACAGCCATCCCTTTTTTTGTCCGCGAGGAACCAACTGGATTATTATGATAATAGACCTTTCTTGTTTGTTAGTATTTGTTAGTATTTTTTTTTTCAAAGTTCACTTTTTTTTTTTTTTAAATTTTTTTTTTCAACGTTTATTTATTTTTGGGACAGAGAGAGACAGAGCATGAATGGGGGAGGGGGCAGAGAGAGAGGGAGACACAGAATCGGAAACAGGCTCCAGGCTCTGAGCCATCAGCCCAGCGCCCGACGTGGGGCTCGAACTCACGGACTGTGAGATCGTGACCTGGCTGAAGTCGGACGCTTAACTGACTGCGCCACCCAGGCGCCCCTCAAAGTTCACTTTTGAGAGAGAGACAGAATGCGAACGGGGGCCGGGGGGCAGAGAGAGCGAGACCCAGAATCTGAAGCAGGCTCCAGGCTCTGAGCTGTCAGCACAGAGCCTGATGCGGGACTCGAACCCACAAATTGTGAGATCGTGACCTGAGCCAAAGTTGGATGCTTAATCGACTGAGCCACCCAGGTGCCCCGTGTTAATTTTTTTTTTTTTTAATTTTTTTTTTCAATGTTTATTTATTTTTGGGACAGAGAGAGACAGAGCATGAATGGGGGAGGGGCAGAGAGAGAGGGAGACACAGAATCGGAAACAGGCTCCAGGCTCTGAGCCATCAGCCCAGAGCCCGACGCGGGGCTCGAACTCACAGACCGTGAGATCGTGACCTGGCTGAAGTCGGACGCTTAACCGACTGCGCCACCCAGGCGCCCCAATTTTTTTTTTTTAATGTATCTGTACGTACACCAGTGCTTCAACTAGATTGAGAGGAGAAACCCTGTTCTGTGTATCTTCAAACTTTATCAACCTTTTTCTATCCATGCCGCTTAGCAGAAGGTGCCTGATAGTAGAGGTTTAATGTGCATTACAGATAATGACTTCTTAGGGGTTGCCAAGTCCGTTTGTTTCCTCCATACATTAAAACCCAACTTTTAAAGTTAGATCGAACAACTACAGCAAAGCTCACCCTGTCAGAGACACTCTGTGTTTATAAGCAGCGTGAATTTAAGGAATTAGAAATCCCACTGTGTGACATATGAAGAGGCAAACTACAGCTAGATAAGGATGTGCTGGTTGAAAGAAGTGCTTGGTTGTGAGGTTGTTTTTGCTGCTGCTCTTTGTGAGAGTACGTGTGCCTGGCGCCCCCACATCGTCAACAGTGTGCTCATTTGAAAACTTGTTTTAATAGCCTCAGTTTCCTAAGTGTAATCACCAGGGTCGTTCACGGAGCTCTGTTCTGTGTCAGGAGAGAGAAACAGCGGCCTCTCCCAGCTGCGGGATGTGATCTTAACCAATTTAGCTGAACAGCTTCAAAACAACCGATTTGGCAGCGAGGAGGATGAGCATTACAGGTGACCCCAGTCACGCTGTTGACTGATAGCCTTCTCTTTGTGTTTTTCTCAGTAACTAATTTACATTAAATGCGTTTGAGCAACGTAAGTCTCCTATAATACCTAATATGATAATTAGCATGTTAAGTTGAAATCACGGATCAGTCAAAAGATCATATATCCCACACTTGCCCTAAAAGGCGATGATAGCATTTTTCAGTTTTCTCAGCAAAGTACTCAGTGGAAAGAATGGATGGAACTTATTTAAACATCTTGGTGAAGGGTGCCACCCAACTCAGTGGGCTACGGGAGAGGGCCAGGGTGAGGGTGTGGGTGAGAGCTGGGAAGGGGAGGAAGGTGTTGGTTTTCTTTGCCGTTTACAAAAGTACTCAGACTACGTCCTTGGTTACCATTTTGTTTCTTAAGTTGGATTTAGATAGTACACCTAGTTGTTAGCATTGTTGCTGAGGAAGATGATATACTTACAGAGCCAGTGAATTTTGTATCTCCTGTTTGTCATCTCATTCCAATTGTGTAAAGTTTATCCTTTTATTATTAAACCATACGTATCTTATTGTTACGTTTTTCCTGCATTTTAAAGACTAAATGATGAACTTTTACACTACATTCTGAAGATTGTTGTACGGGAATCCTGTATCTTAATCACCAAGTGCCAAACTGTCTCTAAAGAGGATTTTCAAAAACTCCTTTCGACTGTGCCTGTAAGTAAAAATGTGTTTAATGAAGCCAAATGGTATCAAGTGTCCCTGTTTTCATGTTACTGTATTGAGGTGTGTGTGTGTGTGTGTGTGTGCGCATGCGCGCGTGTATGTGTGTATACACACTGATGTAACGCACTCTCCAAGGCAGTCTTAATTGACGGAGTCAGTGGGTGACTGTGTTTGTCCTGGAAATACAGAACCAAACAAACCCACTTGGATCGCTTTCTCTAAGATTTTATTCCTCTTGCTTTTAAATGTCTTGATGCAGTGAATTGTTTGACTGAATTTGGATGTTTTCGTTTTGTTTACATAGTGAGGATTGTCCTCCCTGTTAATTGTTAATGTGGTATCGTTTTCTAAAACGTCACCGTTCCCCCAGAGACTAGAAAGAACCTAGAGATTCTTTCAAGGTTCTGGTGGACTCTCTTCTAGTGGAAATTCATGAGAGGGGGAGAGGGTGGGAGAAATTCAAGTAAGTATCTGAGTGACTAGTGCGAATTAGGCAGCAGAAGGCAGAAAGGTAAATGTGTCAAATGACATATCAAAAGTCATGTGGAAATAAGTCACCTGAGAAACTAACCTGGTCTGTTTTCTGTACTTTCTCTTCTGCTTCCCTTGTCCAACCCTTATAAACATGAGGATTACATGAAGCCTTTTTGCTGTAAGGTGTAGATCATTTAAATGCCCTTATTTGTATTAAAGGCTGCATCCTCCTGCCTGCGCTATCTGATGGCAGTTCAGAACCACCTTCTCAGTAACACTATTTTGATTAAACCCGATGAGAACGAGGACAGTGACAGCTCCTTGCAGGGAGAGACATTGAAGGTACAGGTAAACACCAAGCTTTCTTCTAACGATGCTTTCTACCCAGTGTGTAAAGTGCAGCTCAGCTGGCTAACTCTGTGTATTACGATGTCACATTTCACCATGTGGCTATATTGTTGTGAGAGGTAATATTAGGTCACTCATCTCATAGGTTCTTATGTCCTTGCACAGTGGTTACCATATTTGTGACACTCTCATAACGTGTCTCCATGTGCTCGTGTCACTCTTCTGTCACTCTTCTTGTGCCTTGTTTATTTCATCCTTTTTTAAAGGACTATAAAGTATTGCGCTTACAAGTGATCTCATACACATCTGAAATCTATGTATATAGAGATAAAATAATCTAACATTTGAAATAATTTTGACTTTGTGGCTGGTTTATTACATTCTCTCCATTCAAATAACTTAAAAAGGTGGTAATTTTCTCACAACCTTTATATTGAATAATTTCTAAACCTACGGTTCATTTCATTCTCTGTAATTATTTTTAAGTTAGCTTCTATGTAAACTCAATAATTTGTTCCCACATGGCAATTTATAGCAATCCAAAGTTTTTTTTTTTTATAGCAGTGGTGGTTATAATTTTGACAGATGCTGGAGGCTATTGCTTGCATTGTTGTTTAGAATTTCTTCTTTGTGAGAGAATTAGAGAAATCAATAAGAACTTGGTTCTTCTCTAAAGTGTTGACTGAAACACACTGAGAAATTTACCGAGGAAGCGATAGAGATAAAAGCCATTATGCTTCGCCCTTTTCTTACTGTTTTATGCGCTGATACTCTAAAACCCATACACTTGTTAATTCTTGAGTTGATCTCACTGTATAATCAGTTTTTAAATAGGCAAAAATGCAGGAATTAATCATTTAAATTGCTGATACTGTTGATTAACTTCTCTTGCCTTAGTTTCTCAGTGAAAAAGGACACTAAGTCTCCCTTGGCAAGGTTCTGTGAGGCTCAGAGGAGGCATGCTAACCGCATGCACTGTGCGGCCACAGGGGGCGCCGTCAGCACATGGCAGCTGATGGGATCCGTGGGACTTAAACCATGGTTTAGCCTGTCAGTTCAGAATTCCTTTTCTCTTCATGATAAAAACATCTTAATCATTGCAAAGAAGGCCCCAGAAAAGTCCCAACAATGGAAGCAAGTGTTTTCTATTTGAAAGGCTAAATTCTGTAAATTCTTTAATTAATCCATGGAGAGAAATACTCTTGGTAAAGGCAGAAGAGGCAGAGTTATCCAGTATCTCTGGGAAAAATTAAAAACCCAGATTTCACCTAGAAGGTTAGGTTGGTTGTATTTTTTCTTAACAGAAAATAATTGTAAGCTTAAACACTTGTGTGATTTTAACGAGTGCTTTTTAACACACGATTTAGGATTTGTATGCCCACGAACTCTCTAATAGTTAATTTTAATGTTCGATAGCCTGTAACTGCCTGCTACTTCAATTGAATTTTTAACTTGCCTGTTTTCAAGTGTGATGGTTTACAACATTAAGTAAAAAGGTCACTTGTACTGTTTCAGAATGTTGTGTTTTTGTCTCATTTTATTCACCGCCTCTACATGCGCCTTTTACTGTTCTGTTTTTCTCTTTAGCTGCCCTCATACCACCCAAGGCAATCTTCCACCTGGACAGTTTCTCGGCTGGCCACCGGGAGCTCTCTTGTGCTGGAGGGGATGGGAGAAATGCCTTTTCTCCCAGGGACTCGGTGTGCTCCCCGTGAAATACTGCGTATTTCTGTCAGCACTCCAGACCTTAGCCTCCCAAATCAAATTGCTACTTGCCATCCTAGCGGAACTTCCTGCTTTGGGCTGATTCTGGCCACCTCATTATTTCGTTTGGAAATGCATCATTAAATACATCGTTTCGTGTTGTCGTTGTGAGTGTATGTTCATCCCAAAGCCTAAAAAATAATATTGTGGTATTTTCTACCTAGGAGCTAAAGGTCAGTATTTTGGCTCTTGCCACCCAAATCCTGACTGGATGTGATGAAGTGTTGGAAATGCTACAGCAGGTCACAACTGCCCTCATAAATAGTGACCTAGCTGACCGTGAGCAGAGGTGAGGAAATGGGTCGTGAGCTGTGGCCTGCTGCCCTTCAGGAAGCAGAATTGCTTATGAAAGCAAAATCTCTTAGGACAGAACATCAAATGTTCATTTAATATAGAGGGATTTTTGTGAGACTAGGTTGAAACGGCAACTGTTGTCAATGCCAAGTGCAATCGAACTCTTTAATGGTGCTTTTAGGTGAGACTGGGCCGCCAGCCAGAGTCTGAGGGGGCGGCGAGGCTCTGGTGCACAGCCTCCCCGCCGACATTCGGGTCTGCCACCATCATCGCCCCCAAACTGGCCTTTCCTTCCGTCATCTAGCTCAGCAGCACATGCACTTGGTGTCCTCGTGATAAGTACTTTAGACAGGCAGGTGACTTAGTGACACAGAAGATTAACTGCCATGCGAAAGATGACACTGACATAATGTCTTAAAATTTTACTGTAATTTTACTTCTTCAAGTATAGGAGTGACCTCTGTAGAGGGTAATCTTCTCTCTCCCAGTAATAAAACTCTTTCTTAGCCCTCCCCATGAAAATTTCTGCTAATGGTTTGCCATTGCATCTGTGTGTGATAATGATTTTAATGTTAGAGATGCTGATCCAAAACAACCCGCAGTGTAATTTTTCCTCTGGTAACCCTGTCTGTCCCCATGTCCCTTGTTTCCTGCCCATTCCCAGAGAGTAGGTGGCCACATTGGAACTGGGGGCAGTATAACCCAGATAGGCATTGCACGAGGGCTTGTTAAGTCCTATGGGGCCCATCGCTGGGGCTTGTGGTACAGATTTGGCCTCCCCACCCCCTACCTGCCCCCCGCCTGCCAGGGAGGAGAGATAGTCTGAGAGCCTGGGAGATGGGAGGTCTGTTTCTTGTTCCAACCCCAGTACCCTAAGTAGCCTCAGAGAATTTCTATAACCCGCGTCTTTCTTTGGGTGAGTCACATCCCTTAATTCTTCGGGCAGAGGATTGGGATATCAAGAATGTGATTTTAGGTAATCATTTTACAATATATACATCTATCAAATAATTGTTATATACCTTAAATTTATACACTGTTCTGTCTCAGTAAAATGGGGGATGTGATTTTAAAGGCAAAAGAAAAATCTGTGTTGTAGCTAGTTACTTTCTCTCTGTCGGAGACTGCATACAGCACAGCGATCTAAAGTTCCAGTGCCAAGGGAACTCTACCTGTGGTAACTACCTAGAGTAGCCGTCTGCATGTTAGAACCCACTGATAAAGTGCTTCCGAGGTGCTATGATACGTACCGTGTCAACTCAGGTTGACGGTGACATCTCTTACTTGGTTTCTGTTCTCTCCCTCTCCCTCAGTGATAGAAGGTGGGAGATTTGTGGACCAAACTGCCGTAGCTAGAAGTGCTTAAGCAGTTCAAGGAAATGCAGTTTAAGAGAATTTGTCAGATAAAGAGGACGGTTGCTTCTTCACGTGATTAAGAATTGCTTAAGCCATTGTTTTCTTGAACTTTTTGTAGGTTAAAAGGCTTGGAACAAGTTACTAAGGCTACTATGCTTGGTCACCTTCTTCCAGTGTTACTGACTTCCCTGATGCATCCAAATTTACAGACTCTGACCATGGCCGATGCCCTGATGCCTCAGCTGGTCCAGTTGGTACTCTATACCAGTCAGGTACGGTCCCTGGTGTGCCAAAGTGAGCTGCTCTTCGGCCCGCCCACCTCTCACGTTGCGGCTGTGTGCATTTACTGAAGGCAGAGTAAACATGGCCATGTCTTTCAGAAGTCAAAGGAAATAATAGTGGAATGAAGGAAAACATAGTAAAAAAGAAACCGAAATATTAAGGGGAAACGTTTTGTTTGACTAAATTACTTACTGCGATCTTCTAGCAAGTGTTGATCGCTGGTCAGCTGTGAAAATGCTAATCTGCAATGCTACTGAGATCCTACCATTGTATTCAGCCTCCTGAGGCCTTGCGGGCTATCGGTGACTGATAGAAAGGATATGTGCCATGACAGCATTAAATAAAATGATGTTAAGTGGTCTAAGTCGCAAAGCATTTCTTCGTGAAGGAGGACAGACTAGGATTGTAAAAAGATGACTTAAGTGAGAATTCTAAATTTGGCTGTAGTACCATCCAGATAACTGACAGTAAGCACTTTAAGACATGATGATGGTTTTGTGTTTCAGACGGCTTTGCTGCTTAAAACCCAGTGTCCAGTTTTTGCCGAGGTGGGCTGTTCCCCATGTGGTGCATCAGACCAGAAGGGCAGGCTGTTCCCCGATCAGAGGTGAAAGATGCTGCTTCCTTGCTGGAACCCCTGCCTTGTTTTCTTCTGGTGAAAGCCTCGTTCTCCTTTTACGACACTGAATTCTAGCAAGGATTCTGTAACTGGGAAAAGAGACTTTAGGGTCACGTTTTCCAGATAAATCTAGAATTGCTTTATAGATTTATAGGATCAGGTGAGAATAAATTCCCCACAGATCAAGAGATTAAAGATTGACAGGCTCTCCTATACCAACGATGGCGATGTAAAATACTATGACTTTGGCAAATAGGTTGACAGTTTCTTAAAAAGTTAAGTGTATACCTGCCACATGACCTAGCTATTCCACCTCTAGGTATTTACACAAGAAAAAGGAAAGCATAGCTTCTTACAAAGACTTGTATATGAAGGTTCATAACAGCCTTACTTGGAGGAGCCCAACATAAGAAACAACCCTAATGTCTATCAACGGGGGAAGGGATAAATGAGTTGCAGAGTATTAGAATATTCCTACGACGGAATCCTACCCAGCAATAAAAATGAATGAATGGTTGATACATGCGACAATAGGAACGACTTTCAGAATCCTTACGCTGCGCAAAAGAAGCCAGATCCCCTCAAAAAGAACATGCTATATGATTCCCTAGATAGGAAACTATAGAAGATGTAAACTCATTTCTAGTGATAGAAAGCAAAAAATGATTGCCTGGATTACCAAGCGAAGGAAGGAAACTTCACTAGTATATACCTATGTCCAAACTTACCAAGTTGTACACTTTAAATATGGGCAGTTGATTACGTGTCAGTTACATCTATCAGAGCAGTCTTCAACAATGCCAATTAGAAAGGGGCGACTTTGCAGGTTTCTCTAGAAGAGCGTGGTATCCAATGCAGCTTTGCGTAGTGACGCAACTTTGCCCCCATGCTGTCCAGGATCATCAGCCATAGCCACACGCTGTTCATGATGACTTGTGGTGTCACTCATGTGATCAAGAAACTGAATCTTAAATTGTCTTCAGTTCAGATTCTGTCTACCTGGCCACACTTGACTCCGTGGCCACCACATTGCTAGTGCAGAGCTGAAAGAAGAGTGTTAATTTCACAAAAGCCAAGTATAGGTCTTAGGAGTTTGTATACCACAGCCTTGGGCTGCAAAGCCCTCGAGGGTTTAATTACAGTAGACAAGAGGACTTTGAAGGCATTCTTCTTTAGCAAAAATTAAAGTAAAAAGTCAGGTAGACTCATGGAGTTTTCAACAATTGGCATTTAGATATCAACAAAAGGAACCTTGATAGGATACTAATCCTGTGGGATTTGGAAAGTGACCAATCTTAAGGGTCCTTTATAGCATCTTTTTTTTTGTTTGTTTTTGTTTTTGTTTTTGTTTTTAGTAACTTGAGAGTTGGTGAGGTCCTCTCCTGGGCTCTCCTCCTTGAAAAGAGAGAGGGGAAATGCAAGTATCTTCTCTAGCGACAACAACAAAAGAGCCTTAAACATAGGAGCTTTTACAGTGCTTCTGATCGCCACTGATACCTAGCATTTAAAAGCTCTGAGGTTGTCAGACTGCATGATGTGGAAAAGGAAAGCGACATTTCTTAACCTTTTGTATTTTACCATGTGTACCTCTTCTTTTTCCTCTCTCCACTGCTAAGCTAAATCACTTTCTCTGTGTCTGGTTTTAGGATGCTGGAAGAGAAGGAAGAGCCAGGCTTTCTCACTGGTTTAAAGATTCCTGCTCCATGGGCTGCTGGAAAGACTGTGGAAACCGTCCACCCTGTCAGAGACAACTATAAATTTAAAGAAACTGTCCACATCCCAGGAGCTCGCTGCTTGTACCTTAGATTTGATAGTAGATGTTCTTCACAGTATGACTATGACAAAGTAAGCAAGACTGGCTTAGTATTGGTTCCACCGCCAATAGGCTGGTTTCTTAGATGCTTCTTATTTTTCTTTGCTTCTGGTCACCATTCCCGACTTATTTCTGTCTGCAGATGTCTCTTTGGAAAACTTTAAGATACGCCTTGAAGGGTAGTGGTTGGGGAAATAACCAGCATGTCTGTGTTCGAAGAACAGCGTTTTCACAACATGTTGAAAGTGCACTTTCGTAAGCTTTTCAGAGTTTAGATCTGAGAGTCAAAGGAAGTTTTCCTTTGCCTATTGCTTACCTACTGCCTTCCTCCGGTGCTCGGAATTCCTGTGGACAGGTGATTTGCATTCATCTAGAAAGATCGTACTGCCCGATTCTGGGGCTTCTCACGTATTCTTTGGGAGAAGATGGACTTTTAGAAGAGTTTCAGATGTGCTAGGATCTGTTTTCTTTTTATTATTTGTTCTTTGTTGTCAGTACCTCAGGGCCCACGTAGATTTTGAGGAAGAGTAGTTTCTGACATGTAGTGGCTTGATAATTTTAAGTGGAAGGAAACATTTGAGGGGTTGAAGTGTTTTCTTCTGTTTATGTTGTTGTGTTGCAAACCATCATGTTGAACTTCTGAGGAAAGAGGAATGTGACTGTGACGTGTAACCTCCTAAAAGAACAACTGCAGGATTATCTACTAGCTTTGTACATACGCAGGACTATTTTTATGTAGTTGTATGTAGATTGTTAGCTCCTCTGTAGAGTGTTAGGGTGAAAGGTCTTAAATCCTTCCAGGGGAGATTTTTAGGTTAAATAATAAAGGACTTCTTAACTGTATGTATTCTGAGGTGGTGAAACCCATCACTGAGCAAATGATAGTGTCCCCTTCCCCCTTATCTTTTAGGATAGTGAAAACTGTCAGGTGTCGGGAGGGGCTTAAGATTCGTCTCCAAAACTCAGGTTAGCTAGAAGCAGGAGAATTTAGAAAATGGTCTTTCATGGGCCTTTCAAAAAAGAAACGTCTTGCCATCAGCCTGCCCCACTTCATGGCTCCTGACATCAGCTACCCCCATTTCCTAGATTCAGCTGATAGGACTATTGAAAATAGAAATGGAGAGGTTGCCGTATCAGTCGGTGTCATTTTGTTTCTCCTTTAAAACCAGTGATTTGCATCCTCCGACCTACGCTAACCAACACCTGCGGTAGACGTTTAGCGTTAAATGTTGAGGCACAGGGAGGCTTCCTACACAGATAAAAGGAACATTTACTTTTCCAGTGGTCCCTGGTTGGTATCCGCAAAAGGTCCAAAAGGGTAAGAAAGCACAACATGATAAGTGTCAGGGGCTAAAAATGTAGCCTCTAGATCCAAACCGAGCTCTCCTGTGCAGTCAGAGGTGGTCAGAGTGCACATGAGAAGACAGGAGTTGGAGTTTACGGAAACCAGAGCTTCATTCTTCCCGCGGAAGTATTTGAATGCCAAGGGACCTCTAAATATCTCTCCTGCGTATTAGAAAGTTGGTTAATTGCATATACATGAATAACCTTTATTGCGGAAAAGTACTGATCCATGAAAACTGACCCAAGAAGCAGCAGCACCTTTTCTGGCCTAAATTTATGTCATTTTCTTTTTACCCCATTAAGCAACATTCAAAGGATGTATGGCTTATTTTCAATTTGTTGCGTTTTTAAAAATCCTCATTCATTGAGTTTTTGGGTTTTGTGTTGTTTTTTGTTTTTTTGCCTTTATTTTGTTGTGTTAGATATCACCGTCTTTCCATCTGTATTTGCTCACGTTATTAATTTGGGGGAGGACTTCAGGGGGCAAACTGTACCAGTTATTAATGAGTTATACGTCATTACTTAGCATTACAATAACTACTTAACAATATGTGTAATAGCTGAGTAGACCTATGTTAATGTGAGGTCCCCAGGCAGTTAAATTGTGGTAATACCTGTTGCATCCAAACTAGTATCAGTTATACCTTAAAAAATCAGGGAATATTCTACTGTAATGACATCAGTGCCTGGTTATGAATGTATTTTTAAACAAACATTTTTTTGCAGCCTTTTTATTTGTAGATGTTGTTTTTGTTTTTCTTTTACAGTCTAACAGTATATTTTCTGTTTTGAAGTTGGTGATATATGCGGGGCCTAACACAAACAGTAGGAAGGTTGCTGAGTATGGAGGCAACACACTGGGATATGGCAGCCGTAGTGTCTTAGGAACTGGCTGGCCCAAAGACTTGGTGAAGGTATGGTATCCAGTCAGATTCACTTCCTCGAAAAGAAAACTGAACTCCCGTTCCTTCCAGGCCCGAGTATTAACTCTAATTCCAGGGAAAAAAAAAAAAAAAAAAAAGTCTGTGGGTGCTTTTGTTGAGCTGGAGCCATCTTGCCGGGTCTGTGAACTCACTGCCTCATTCAGAATGACCCTCCTTGTAGGGCATTGTCAGACCCCTGTCGGCTCCAGAACTGGCATCCATTCCCCAGGTTACTCCAGGGACTGAGGTGCCCACGGCATTTCCTTCCCTGTCCATTAGATGAAGGCCTGCTAGTTCTTTCAGCTTGCTTGTCTGCACTCTCCCGTGATGGGCACCCTAGGTTAAAAGTGTGGAATCCGTGTTTTCGAATGAATTTGGGCCTCTGGAGCAACAGTAATGATCCTTCTCAGATGGATGAGATTCCAGTCATGCTTTGTAATCTGGGCCCTGGAACTACAACAGATCTACCTAGGCTATGAATATGAACTGAAATGCCCACTAAACCCTGAAAACCTCTCCAAAGTCTGTTCTGGAAGCTTGTATCTCGTGTGCGTTACCTACCCTCTTTAATTCAGCAGTAGAGAGCAAGTTATGTCCAGGGGTGTAGTTTGGATGCATCCAAATCTGCATCGGCATTGGCACGACACTTTTAATCGTTCTCTCATTTCCTATGTTTTGTTCATTACTCGTGGTGTTGGTTCCGCAATACAGAGCAAGGTCTCGCAGCACTCTGTTCTTCAAGATCCAGGCCGTTTGCCTGCCTTCCCGGCACAAGTGAGGTGGTGGGGAGGGGGAGGGCAGAAAGAATAGAAGTCTGAGGAATCAATTGAAATTATGGTCAAGATTTAATCTATACTCCGATCCTGCTATTGGGTGATCGTGGCCCGTTTCCCAGATGCCTCGTCCCCAGACTACCTGGTCAGGAGAGACCCCCGGAAGGCTGGTGTCCAGAGGAGAGAGGGGATGGAGTTTGAGTCAAACATGCGATTGAGAAAAGGAGTGAATTATTGCTGTGGCCCTTTTGAAAGTAAATCTCTGAAATTCATTGCTCTCTTGAAAATCATGTGTCTTTTTTTTTTTTAAAGTGTATTTTCCCCCCCTTAAATTTTAAGGTGGAAGGAGATACAGTCACCTTCTCCTTTGAAATGAGAAGTGGCCGTGAACACAACACTCCCGATAAAGCTATGTGGGGCTTTGCTTGCACAGTTCGCGCTCAGGTACTGGAACCTAACCACCGCTGTGGGCATAATGTACTTTCTCCTGTGTGCCTTGCTTACAGACATCATATTTGCCCCGGAGACTGGGCAAAATATGAGCTACTGTTTCATCCATCTCTTCCATTTGGCAGTAGTAGACTACTTTCATAAGTAGTAGTTTTGTGGACTGAAACTAGCTGTGACCTAAAATCCGTTTAGCGGCACAGAAAGAACCCACTGCTAGGGGCTCCATCTTCAAAGCCTGGAGAGGTAATCTGCCTCTAGCATCTTTCCATAGGTGAAGAAGACTCGAACACCTAACAGAAATAAGCATTGGGAATTCCGGGTTTTTAGAGTGGTAGGATCAGATTTTCATTCTATTCTCAAAGGCTCCGTCTCTGCTTAATTGGGTATGTTATACTCTGTATATGGTCCATTGAAACCCTGTATGCAGGTTCAGTCTACTCCTTTTAGTGCCAAATAGTTACTTCCCTCCCCGTGAATCTATGTGAATTCTTTTCCCAGCCGGAAAAAAAATGAGAGAGTGGTAGGAGTTCTACTAGCCCCTTGAGTTGCTTGATTTGTAAAACCTATTTTAGACTTGGAGATTGCTTAAGTTTCACCAAGCTAACACACTCTAGAGCGGAAGTACCTGCTAGAATGGAAGCTCCGTGAGGGCAGGAATCTTTGTTCTCTGCTGTATTGCAAGGGCCTAGAACAATGACTGGTACACAGTAGGTACTCAAATATTTGTTGAATGAACTCAGTATGAGAACTGACAACGTCTTGGTTCGAGCACAGGATGGAAGTGACCCAACGAAGTAGTGATTTATACCTGGATAGGCACAGCAGAGAGGAATCGACCCAAAGAATCTTGCACGTGATTTGTGCTCTCTCTAATATGGAGTCTTATCAGCTCTTCTCTCTCCAGAATTGTGTTCAGCCTTCACTCTGTGCCACCATCTTTCTGCTCATGGTGTTGGGTGCTGTGCCTGTGTCCCATAGCCATAATACTCGACGCTGCTCTGTGAGCCCCTGTGGTTGGGGACCCGTGCAGCGCGGTGCACACGGGTCGAAGTGCTCCACCGTGCACGCTGACCAGTGTGGTCTGCCCCTGTCTGCGTTGCAGGAGTCGTCGGAGGATGTGTCCGGAGGCCTGCCCTTTCTGGTAGACCTGGCTCTAGGTCTGTCCGTGTTAGCCTGCTCCATGTTGAGAATCCTGTACAATGGACCAGAAATCACCAAAGAAGAAGAAGCCTGTCAGGAACTATTGCGGTCCAAACTTTTACAAAGGTAAAAGGCTCAGATAGGGCTAGTTTTGCTCACAAAGGCGCAAGAACTTCATATGGCAAACTACTTTGAGTCCGTTTCCCAGCTCATTGTGCATATTGCCTGACAATCCCGAGGGTGTCACTGTCGTTAAGAAAGAAGATGAAAAGTGCCTTTTGGCCCTTACTTTACTAAATTTGAAATTACAGCCTTGAACTGCAGAAGCTTTTCTCCAACCCAAATAGTGCATAATTAAATTAAAGGATCCCCTAAAGGATGAGTAGATGAGTGATAAAGCAAACATATCAAAATGTTTATTCTAGAATCTAGGCGGCGGGTATATGGGTGTTAACCTTGGAATGCTTTCAACTTTGCTATATATACTTAAAAGTTTTCATAATAAAATGTTGGGGAGAAGGTAAATTCCCAAAGATGTGATTTCATATAATGCTCATTTTCCTTAGCTTCTGGGGAAGGCTTGGTGAATACCTAACATATAATGTGATCCTTCAGATGTTTGGTATATCTGCAAACTTTAAGTAGCTCTTTTCAGATGGAAGAGGAGTGAAGATCCTCTTTCCTGTCTGTTCAGGTGCCAGTGGCAGGTGGAGGCCAATGGCGTGATCTCGCCTGCCCTTACTCCAAGCCCATCTCCACTGCCACTGACCATCGAAGAAGACAGAGAATTCACCTACCCCTCTGACGTCCTCGTGCCTCCTGTTGGAAACTACTTTGACCTGCCCCGGATCAGGCTGCCTCCAGGAATCATGATAAAGCTCAGGGAAATTTCTGGGCGTGCTAGACCTCAATTCAGACCAAGTATAAAGTATGTTGCTAAACGGTGCTCTGCTTTTCCCATTGGAAAAAAAAAAAAACTGTTTAGACAATGGAAGGTGGGGGGGGGTGGTAAATTTTTTATAGTCTAGCAAGTGAGCCTTTAATTGTGCATTTACTTATGAATGCTAACCAGATACTCTGGGGAGTACCCCCAGGTGGTATTCCAGGTCCTCAGGTCTCAAGGTGTGGGCCTCCAGCTAACACTGTCTGAGCGCTTGTTAGTTCTGGGGCCCCATCTCATACCTAGTGGATCAGAACCTCTGAGGATGAGGCCCGGTAATCGATGTTTTGACCAGTTTTCCATAAGATTCTGAGGCATGAGAAGGTTTGACAAGTTCTAGGTTTTTCCATGGTGGTTTGACCGTCTACTCCTAGTCCTCAACTTGGGTTTCCTTAGTCCAGAGAGATGGTGAGGGGTCTTTGATGTAGAACATGAAGTTGTGCAGTTGCAAACGTCTTTGTAGTATTCTTGCTTCAAGTCTGGTGGCCTCTGCCCTGTCTTCTGAGACACGATTGCCCATTTCAGGGAGAAAGATTTTAAGAATAGTTGAAATTTAAAAAGAAAGAGACAGAAGTACCATTCATTTTCAGCCCAGCATCCAAATATCACAAGCTGTAATGGTGCATAAATGGTGCTAAAGATCTTTTTTTTTTTTTTTTTTTTTTTTTTTTTTTTTAAATCCTTAGACCTATTCCAGCTTTAATACGATTCTGACACAAAATATACAAATTATAGAAAATGAAGTCTCTTTAATTTTGATTTTCATTTTATCAGCTGAAGTCAGTTTTGTCAGTTAAACAGTAAATTACTGCCAACTTGATATGAAAGCCATCATAATGTCGTGCCTCTTTATTGTAATAAAGAAGGTGTGGTTTAATGTATTTAATATATTTAAATCAAAGCCTACACCCTCCAACCGATTGAATATGGGATTGGTAATTTGAGAGCATGGCATATACTTGACTCATTTCCTTCGTAATCACAGAGAAGTAATTCAGCCCGATGTGATGGAGGAAATGGTGGTCTCCTGTGTTATTAAGCACTTGAATTTGGTCGATGCACTGCAGTCCCTAATAAATTTCCAGTATCAAGAAGAACATGCTGAGGAATATGACTTACTGTGTAAAATTATGGGAGAGACCTTCAAGAAACTCAATGCCATGGAGAGACAGCTGCAGGTAAGTGAAGGCGAAAGCACTTAGATTTCTCCTACAACTGTTGGAAATAATTTCTTTCCTGGAAATGTAATGAAGTTTTTAAAAAAAATTGTTCTTAATGTTTGTTTATTTTTGAGAGAGAGAGAGAATCCAAAGCAGGCTTGGAGCTGTCAACACGGAACCTGAAACAGAGCTTGAGCTCAGGAGCCATGAGATTGTGACTGGAGCCAAAGTCAGACGCTTAAGTGACTGAGCCACCCAGGTGCCCCTGTAATGAAGTTCTAAAAGGGACCTGAGGGGCATGTGGGTGGCTCCATTGGTTAAGCACCTGATTCTTATTCTCCCTCTCAGGTCTTGATCTCAGGACTGTGAGTTGAGGCCCCACATTGGGCTCCATGCTGGGCATAAAGCCTACATTAAAAAAAAAAAAAAAAAAAAAAAAAAAAGAAGGGGCGCCTGGGTGGCGCAGTTGGTTAAGCGTCCGACTTCAGCTCAGGTCACGATCTCGCGGTCCATGAGTTCGAGCCCCGCGTCAGGCTCTGGGCTGATGGCTCAGAGCCTGGAGCCTGTTTCTGATTCTGTGTCTCCCTCTCTCTCTACCCCTCCCCCGTTCATGCTCTCTCTCTGTCCCAAAAATAAATAAACGTTAAAAAAAAAAAAAAGTGACCTGAAGTTTTGAAACATTAGGACTAAGATTTCCAAATTTGCAGATAGCACTGGTTTTTGTTTTGTACCTATTCTCGCGTTGTTTTATTTTTTAATGTACCTATTAGAGTGTTGCAGAATTGGAACAGAAATGGCAAAGTGAGGTTGATGACGCCATGCAGGGGAAGCTGGAGAACAACATGCCCTTCTTCTATGATTACCATTTTAATGAGGTGAGCAAGTTGTAGGCTTGATCACTGGAGCTTTGGTATTTACAGTGCAAAGGTATATATCATGTATGTGTAGAGACCAAATAATGATTCTTGTTAAGATGTCGCACACACCAAAATGTATCCATTCTTGACAGAGATTAAATAAGATTGATTAGATCAACATATCAATGATACAAATAATAAATTATTAGGCTGTTCTTAACTGATTAATAGTTTTATCAGGAAGTTACCAGCATTGTCAAATTTTGCTTCTAAGCCTTCAAAAACAAAAGGCAGTTATAGGTACTGGAGAAGTCCCCAGAAAGTAGTCAATGCCATCTGTAATCATTAAAATATCAAATAATTACTTACAAATGTGCTCTGGCGTACAAATATGGACCAGAGGTGGTGGGTTCCCCCCCCCCCCGAAATTCTCTGTTCCTTTTAACATGAACGGTAAAACTCAGTTTTTGCAGATCCTGCCTACCATCTTTTCTTGATTTTTCCTTCTTTAGAACAAAATGAAAGAACTAGAACTTCTGTGTTCAATGAAGGAAGTCTCCTTTGATGGAAATGATCTTGAAAACATGGTCCTATCACTGAGGTTAGTGATGTTAATAACTACACAAAGCTAATTTACTACTGTGATGCTTACACTGTGATGACGTATACTCTTAGGAGATACTTTTTAAAAATCTGACGCATTCACTGAATATTTGAGTTGGAACTCAGTTTGTAAACATGGAAATTTTTAGCTTAGCCTTCAGAAGTCAGCATAGGTGCATCTGAAACTGGGCAAAGGGAGCTGACACTGGTCCGTTCACAAGGCTGCTCCTTTCTGATAGGGAAGGGGAGCGATGTTTCTCAGCTTTCTTTGGCTTGGTCTCCCCCTATCTTCTCGTATCCTTATAATTACGAAACTTGGGTTTCGGTGAAGCTGAGAACGACTAAATGCACATTAGCCTTTCCTTCCAGGGAGAAGTTCCTACAAGAAGTGAATTCTCTTACTCAGAAACCGTCGCACCCACTGGCTAAAACGAAGACGTTAGTCAAGAGTTTGATGAACCGAGCCGAGCTGCTGTTACATGTCACCATTGCGGCCCAGTCCGGCCTCACAAGAAGCATCTCGGGGACCCCTGCAGAAACTCCGGGTACAAAGCCAGCCCTGCACGGGCTCTCTGCACTAGCCCGTTTGTAGAAAATACACACCAGCTCCTTAAAGAGAAATCACTCTTGTGTTCTCATAGGAAGGAGAAAAAGAAATTTCAGCATTTTTTTATTCTACCTTTTACTTTCTCATCGAATTCATGTGGTGGCTTGTGAGTCCGTCTGAGCGTCAGGTGTGCCTCCTCACCTGCCTTACTCGGTGTTTCTTGGGAGCATCTTGGGAGCCCAGTAACGTGGATTTTTAGTTTTGGGCTTGTCGCTTTCATAGTAATGTGCATAATTAGTGAACATTATGAATCTTGTAATGCATCACATTTTCCTCTTAAAGCCGAGTTTATATTGCACATTTAGTCATTATGTGGAACCTTCTAACATCAGTTTCACTATTTTTTTTTCCTGGTCACGTTTTAATTGTTAGCCTGAAAGGACGTTCCTCAGGAAAATCAATGAGTCTTCTTTCTTAAGCCTGATCCCCAACACTGGGCATAGCCTATAATGACCAGTGTTACTACTTCCTTTTTTTTTTTTTTTTTTTTTTTAAATGTTTATTTTTGAGAGAGACAGAGACAGAATGTGAGTGGGTTAGGGACAGAGAGAGAGGGAGGCACAGAATCCGAAGTAGGCGCCAGGCTCCGAGCTGTCAGCACAGAGCCCGATGTGGGGCCCGAACCCATGAGCTGTGAGATCATGACCTGAGCCACAGTCGGACGCTCAACCGACTGAGCCACCCAGGCACCCCGACAAGTGTTATTTCTTACCTTGAGAGAGAGGATGAATAAATAGGAGACTCTGTTATCTAACCCGATGGACCCTGCCAAGCAAGCAAACTGTTTTCATCCCAGCTGATGGGCCCAGGGCTCCCCTCGCATGGGAGAGAAGTCCAGGGTGACTCAGGTTTCTGACCCCCTAGTGAAAGGGTACTGTTGGCTGAGAACATCCGGGGACATGTACCAGGGTGTGCAGTGTGATCACATACTGAGACGGTGTGCTGACCACGTCCTTAGTCACACTGAGCTTTGGTTAATTCAAGGTCCTATAGAAAGACTTAACCACCCAGTAAGGCTGATGATGCTTTTCAAGAGGTTCTTTCCATCAGAGATCATGAACCAATAGTTTGCTGAGCAATAACATCTTCAAAAACTATTTTTTAAGACTGAAGCTGTCTAACCATTCTTTTTTAAATAATTTTTTAATGTTTTATTTATTTGGGGGGGGGTGGAGAGGGAGAGAGAATGAGTGGGGGAAGGGCAGAGAGAGAGGGAGACAGAATCTGCATCAGGCTCCAGGCTCTGGACTGTCAGCACAGAGCCTGAGATGGGGCTCAAACTCATAAACCATGAGATCATGACCTGAGCCGAAGTCAGACACTTACCCGACTGAGCCATCCAGGTGCTTGTAACCATTCTTAAGACCAATTCAAAATAACCTTGACTTTTTTTTTTTTCTTAGATGATCTTAATATGTAGTTTTGTCATCTTCCATTAAATATTCTTTTATAATACAACTAGTTTCCTGGATAGCGTTAAGGAGTGTATTTTAGAGGAAGGGCCAGTTGGATTCTAGCTCAAGTGTGATGTTTACTCGCGCCAACTATGATCAAAGCCAAGGTACTACCAGATGTCAGTAAATCAACTGAATAAATCTGGGATTAAAGGGGGAACAAAGGCTGTCTCTGAAAAAAAAAAAAAACAGTATTTGGATTTATTTCAGTTAAGAAATTTTTTATTCTAGAAATTACTGTCTCTGTCCTCTCTGCCTTTTTAGAACGCTTATATGAAGGTGAACATTGAGAGTTTATGAAATTAAATGAATCTTTCAGCCTTTTTTTGAAACCCAATTTAATAAGAAAGATTCTAGTTTTTCACACTAAAATGCCTTTTTAACCCTAATATCTTGATTTTAAAGAATGGGCCTAAAAGTCACCAGTGTGCAATGCTGGCTGGATTAGAACCTCCTAGAGAATCCTGAAGTCTCCTAGAAAGCAAAGAGTATCTTTCTTAGACTGATAGCGTAGCTGTTGTTGCTGTCCTTACAAATCGGATAGCAGATACGCCAACCTTTTTATTGCTTTCTGTTTCAGCTTGTAAATCAGCTTCAGAAACAAAGGTGATATCTCATGCTGTGCGACAGCCTGTTTTTCTTCGCAGCATGTCGGCTCCTTCTGACCTGGAAATGATTGGTAATGAAGATTTGGAATTTACTCGAGCAAATCAGAGGTAAATGACTAATGGCCAAGGTTGGATTCCCACGTGAGCTGAAGACAGTCATCAAAACCCGCTCCCTGAATTTCTGGTTTTGTGATCTAGCGCTATTTTGCTTTCCCATAGGCGGCGCCATGTGACCAGCCACCGCAGCAGCTCCTTCACACTCCTGCAGTCACTGGCCATCGAGGACAGCAGGGACAAGCCCACCTACAGTGTCCTGCTGGGGCAGCTGTTTGCTTTCATCGGCACCAACCCTGACCAAGCTGTATGTCCATTTTGCTGAATACAGAGGAATACCACCTAATGGCATGGGGGCCTGTGGCAGTCAGCAAGAGTCAGGTGGACTTCCTTCTCATGCGTTTCAGGTGTCCAGCAGCAGCTTTCTTTTGGCTGCACAGACGAGGTGGCGGAGGGGAAATACTCGCAAGCAGGCCCTAGTGCACATGCGGGAATTGCTGACGGCTGCTGTGCGCGTCGGGGGTGTGACGCACCTCGTGGGTCCAGTGACGATGGTCCTTCAGGGAGGACCCAGGTCAGTTGTTTCTATTAGTTCATACCATCCTGTCTGGAGTGTGCAAGAGGCATTCCAAAGATTATTCATGAGGCCATATTTTAGACGGGTATTTGCGAACGTTTTCCCCTAAAACAATATCTTTATTTTTATTTTTGTAAAAGCATTTCACAATTTTTTTTAACAATTGCAGCATGTGTAACAAAGTAAAAGTCCCTTTATTCCTCCTCTTCTGAATTCCACCCTGTTAACTAAGAGCTTGTTGTATCAACTACACACACATAAATGGCTGTTTCTCCTTGTGCACAGAAGTATGTATGTGTGTGATTTTTTTCCCCTTAATTCAGATTATATTATACTACAATAGAACACTGCCATGAGAATTGTTTTGCTCATATATGTTGGATATATCTCTTCTCATGTCATTACTTCAAGATCTGCTTTATAGTTAAAAAACATTTTTTTAATGTTTATTTTTTAAGGGGGGGAGGGGCAGAGAATGGGAGGCACAGAATCCGCATCAGGCTCCAGGCTCCGAGCCGTCAGCACAGAGCCTGACACGGGGCTCGAGCTCACGAACTGTGAGATCATGACCTGAGACAAAGTCCGATGCTTAACCAACTGAGCCACCCAGGCGCCCAACTTTATAGTTTCTTTTTAAAGTTTGTTTTTAGAGAGAGAAAGCACCTGCATGAGTGGGGAGGGGCAGAGAGAGAGAGAGAATCCCAAGAAGACTGCACTGTCAGCGCAGAGCCCAACATGGGGCTCGATCCCACAGACCGTGAGATGCATGACCTGAGCCAAAATCCAGAGTCAGATGCTTAACTGGCTGAGCCACCCAGGCGCCCCTGCTTTATCATTTTTAAGAACTTCATGGACCTCTGTTATATGGATGGCTCTGTCTTATTTAACTCATCCCCTTCTGGTGGACACATGGTTCATTTTCTCTTACTCTCCTTCATTTTTTCTGTTTTATTTTTGCATTAATAGCAGTGATGTAGTAACATTCTTACACCTATATTTTTGTGTACTTTTGTGCTTATTTTACTGGATCAATTTCTTTTAAAATTTGTTTTTTAATGTTTATTTTTGAGAGAGCACGTGCCAATGGGGGAAGGGTAGAGAGCGGGAGACACAGTATCCGAAGCAGACTCCAGGCTCTGAGTTGTCAGCACAGAGCCCGATGCAGGGCTCGATGTCACAAACCTCGAGATCGTGACCTGAGCCACCCAGGCGCCCCTTGGCGAAATTAATTTCTAAAAACCTAGTCGTAGATAAGAACTTTGAAGAACATTTTGTATTTGTGAGGAGTTTTTCTATACTGTTCCCTACTGGGCTTCAAAGATCTTCAGATAGAAATAGAAAAGGCATTTGTCTACAGGTCCTAGAGTAGATGCTTGGGGCTGCTTGTGTCTCCTGACAGCTCTTTGAAGAGTTCTGGCCAATAAGCAGGGGTCAGTGGCTGGAGCAAAATGTGTTAACTAGCAAGAGCTCGCATGAATATCTTGAGAAATTTCTGTGTCCATCAGGAGAGGCCAAGTTATTCTTTGGAAGCAAAACCCTCCCAAATCTCCGTGTTTACAAAACAAAACTTCAGTGCTTGCTCATGTCCAGCGCAGGTGCGCCCCAGCCCGTGATACTCCCAGGAGCCCAGTAGAGGAGGCGACCGCTGTCTCAAAAGCTGTCCGTCCCCTTGTCAGAGCTCTGGCTTATTGGCCAGGCTGGTCACATGCTCATCCAACCAAAGGGAAGCCACAAGGCACAGTGAGTAGCACTGGCTACCACAGCTTACTTCCAGAATAATTTTTCTTATCCATTTTTTTTTTTTAACATTTATTTATTTTTGAGACAGAGACAGAGCATGAATGGGGGAGGGTCAGAGAGGGAGACACAGAATCTGAAACAGGCTCCAGGCTCTGAGCTGTCAGCACAGAGCCCGACCTGGGGCTCGAACCCACGGACCGCGAGATCATGACCTGAGCCCAAGTCGGACGCTTCACCGACTGAGCCACCCTGGCGCCCCATCCAGAATAATTGCTCCACAACCCTGGCAGCATTATTCCTTTTTCCGTCAATGGTTAATGTCATAGATCAAACATTTGAAAAAATGCAGAAAATCCCGAAGTGTAAAGTAGAAAATCACCTGTAAATCCAGCATCTCAAGATAAAACCTGTTAACACTCTAGTGTTTTTGTTCTGTCTTTATTCTAACCATAGATCCCTCCTGTATGTCTCTAGTGGCTGTGTAGCCACTGCATCGTATTCCCGAACCTTTATTTATGGCTCAATCCCTACTTTTCAACCTTAGGTTTTATTTATTTTTGTTATTATAAACAGTATTCTATGGCCTATCTTTGTAGATGAATCCGGATAGTTCCAGTTTTCAACTAATATTAATTGCTGTAGAATCACCCCCAGGTTGTGTTTTTACACTGGGAAAGTCTTAGTTCATATCAATTGGATTCTCATACTCTGCTAATAATCACAGTGTGAACTTGACAAGGACACTTAGCTAATCTATTTGGGCCTTGATTTTCTCATGAGTACAATTACGTTTACAGAATTCAGTGCTGCATAGGATATTGCAGGCCTGTTTCAAATGGTTTCATTATTAAATACGTTTGGGAAATGTTGGGTGCCATTCTCTTGCTCTTAGAGTTATTGTGGACCTTAACCTTGTAAGGCTCCGAGTAGTCCTACAGTAGAGAACCCTGCTTGACTTGACTTAGCCTAGGATTCCCCAGACTTCTCTAGAGCATGGGCATTGTGTTTGAGGCAACTTAAGAAATGCTGCCTAACAGTCTTCTGTGGTCCTGCAGTCTGGGAAACACTGGTGATCTCTAACATCCCTTCAGTTCGGGATTCATCTAGACACTCTTGGATTTCTCAGAACGTGCCTGCTCTTATGTTCACGGTCACTTGCCATGGCTCAGGAAGCCTGCACTTTGGTTCTGTTTCCTAGAATTGAAGAATTAACCTGTGGTGGGATGGTCGAGCAGGTCCAGGAAGCCTTTGGCGAGACCATGACCTCTGTGGTTTCTCTGTGTGCTCGTTACCCTATCGCATGTGCAAATAGCATCGGACTCTTGTGTACCATACCTTACACCAGGTAAGCAAGGCTTTTTACTGTGGGTGAATTGCATTGCAGTGTAGTTGCTTAAATAAAAATACTTCTAAATTAAAAAATTCCCTGGGGTTTTTTTTGCTTTGATTATCCAGTGACACTATCACTGTGATTAAATGAGTTTACCTCCTGACAGACACCTAGCGTTTCTATGTAAATTCCATATTATTGAATTCCTACATGATCAAAAGCGGCCAATAGGGATTATATCACATGGTCAAAAAGTAGAGGTTTGAAGGAAAGAAAAAGGCCTCTAGGAAATTATTTAATATGTTCAGCAAAAATTTTTTTGCAAATGCACATTTATTTTCTCAGTACCCTTATGAATCCCCTCGTGATAAAATATACAACTTTTTTTCTGTTATAGCAACCTTCTGTTTTTACTTGGCTGTTCTATATGAACAAGCCAGAACTTGAAATTTCTTATTTATGAAGGAAATCCTCACCGTAAAGAAGTACTTTTGTGTTTGGTTATATGTGGCGGTAAAGAATGATACTGGCATGTTTTCTGCCCCTTGATAACCAACCTGAGGGTTGGTCAGTTATGTTTATTTCATGTACCCTTCCTGCCTGGCCCAGGAGTGAAGAGAAGTGCCTGGTTCGCAGTGGCCTTGTGCAGCTCATGGACCGACTGTGTAGCTTGAGCAGTCAGACGGAGTCCGGCTCCAGTGAGAAACAAACCAAGAAACAGAAGGTAGCCACCATGGCCTGGGCAGCGTTCCAGGTGCTTGCCAACCGCTGCGTTGAGTGGGAAAAAGAAGAAGGTAAGAAGCAGGATCCTGTTTTAGAATTCATTGATTTCTTCTGTTGATGTGTTTATTTAATTATGGGTTTAATCAATTAATGATTTCAGGAGAGCCTCTTCGTCAGCATGGTTCTCTGGAAATTTATGGCTACACTGACGTTAAATAATAGCCTCGAGGGCATTGTGCTAAATGAAATAAGCCAGACACAGAAAGACAAGTACTGAATGATCTTGCTTATATGTGAAATCTAAAAAAGCCAAACTCCTGTGGGGCGCCTGGGTGGCTCAGTCGGTTGAGCATCTGACTTCAGCTCAGGTCATGATCTCACATTCTGTGAGTTCGAGCCCCATGTCGGGCTCTGTGCTGACAGCTCAGAGCCTGGAGACTGCTTCAGATTCTGTGTCTCCCTCTCTCTACACCTGCCTGACTTGCACTCTGTCTCTCTCTCTCTGTCTCTCCCTCTCTCTCTCTCTCTCAAAAATAATAAACATTAAAAAAAATTTTTTAAGTAAAAAAGAAAAAAGCCAAACTCCTAGAAACCAGGAGTAGAATGGTGGCTGCTAAGAATTTTAGGAGGAGGGGGAAATGGGAAGATGTAGGTCAGAGGGTCAAACTTCCAGTTACAAAGTGAATAAGTTCTACACACACACACAAACACACACACACAGGTAATTAGTGAGCTGGTGGATACATTAACTAGATTGCCGTAATCCTTTCAGAGTATATATACATATCTATATCTATAATCATGTAGACCTTCTAAAAAATGCACATTGAACCACCTAAATTGTATACGACTTGTATTTGTCAGTCATACCTCAGTAAAGCTGTGGCTGGGGAGGTGGGGGGATGGGGAATGATCATCACCTGAAAGAGTACAGTAAGCCAGGAAATTGAAAAGATACCTCATTTCCTTTTTGTCAATTCTGCTAACAGTCTCCAAATAAATACTCTTATGAAATGGTTTAGTTGCATTTTCAAGTGCCGTTTCCAAATTCTGTTTTTACCAATCCAGTTGAAAAAGTGAAGTTGAATATCCCATAATATCCCAGGCCTGCGTATACAGCTTGTTGACTTCTCTATTTATTAATTCACTGTGCACTTTATTGTCGAGAGCCAGGCGTAAGATGAACAAGACTTTGACTGCTCTTACTCTTAAGAAATAGGGTGCAGTGGGGGAAATGGACCAATGAACAAATGATTACAGTGTGATCAGTGCCATATTTTAGGTGCATGTGAAGTGCAGAGGGAGCACAGAAACTGTGTGTGTAGGCACAGGGATCCAAGACAGCATAGAAAGTTGAGGAAATGACAGCTAATTTGTGTGGCTTTTTACAAGAGCTGCTTGGTGCGGGGAAGGGCCTTTGGATCTACAGTGAAAATGGAAAGATCCCAAAAGGTGTTTAATTGTGTTTGAGGAGAGGTAGGGTGGGAGTTTTAATTTTTTTTTTTTTTCAACGTTTATTTATTTTTGGGACAGAGAGAGACAGAGCATGAACGGGGGAGGGGCAGAGAGAGAGGGAGACACAGAATCAGAAACAGGCTCCAGGCTCCGAGCCATCAGCCCAGAGCCCGACGCGGGGCTCGAACTCACGGACTGTGAGATCGTGACCTGGCTGAAGTCGGACGCTTAACCGACTGCGCCACCCAGGCGCCCCTAGGGAGTTTTAAAAATCAACAGGTTTTCGGGGCACCTGGGTGGTTCAGTCAGTTAAGTGTCTGACTCTTGATCTCAGCTCAGGTCTTGATCTCAGGGTCGGGAGTTCAAGCCCCATGGTGGACTCCACGCTGGGTGTGGAGCCTACTTAAAAAAAAAAAAAAAAAAAAAAAAAAAAACTTAGGGGCACCTGGGTGGCTCAGGCAGTTAAGCATCCAGCTTCAGCTCAGGTCATGATCTCAAGGTTTGTGAGTTCAAGTCCCACATCGGGTTCTGTGCTGACAGCTCAGAGCCTGGAGCCTGCTTCGGATTCTGTGTCTCCCTCTCTCTGTGTCCTTCCTCTGCTCACACTCTGTCTCTCAAAAATGAATGTTAAAAAATTTTTTTCAAAACAAAATAAAAATCAACAGGTTTTCATCACAGGAAGAAAATGGTGATTCTTCCCTATTAATCAAAATATGTTCCTTAGTTTTGTGTGAATTCTGTTCGGTTTATTTTGGTAGCTAATGGAATACTGAGTAGGTTAGAGAAGAGATTGGGCAAGAGGAGGGCTTTAATGCAGGGAGGCTGAGAGGGAGGATTCACCATGCCTGCAGGCTCGCCATGGCTTCCTTAGGTTCTCACCTTGCTTTTTCTTTTCTTTTATTTTTTTTCCTTTTTCTTTTCTTTCTTTCTTTTTTTTTTTTAAACTCTGTAGGTGGCTCCACAGAGGCCGTGCACTCAGGGCTGGCCCGTCAGGTGTCCAGCCTTCTCACCAACCATCTTGCCCGAGCAACTGAGTGCTGTGGCAACCAGGCCGCCGGGAACGATGCCCTCCAGGATGTCCTTAGTCTTCTCAATGATCTCTCAAGGTATGGAAGGCCCAGCCGGAGCTGTGGGAGAAAGTGGCTTTCTTCTTGAATGATTGGGGTTCCTTTGGGTGGTGATTGTCTTTGAAACATCTAAATTATGAGGCCATTCTGACCTGCTCCTGCTTCAAGAACAATAGAGAAGAAAAGCATTGGAAAAATAGTAGTTCCAAAGTGTGAGGGTTATTTAGGTGAATATCTACATTATAAAATGATATCATTTACTTTAATGTTTTGCTGGCAACAGCTGCTAGCCTTTCAAGTAGATAACAGTTGCATTAAGTAACCCCAAATCCTTACCCTCATTATATATAGCAAGGTAAAGAATAATCAGTCAGGACCTGTAATTGACTCATGTTCTCATACTGTGTCTTCAGAAAGAAGATAATCTGCGGGGGGGGGGGGGGGGCGGCAGGGGTGGTTGGTTGATAACATCCTGGGTGAGTGGTGAGGTCCACAGCAGCTTGTCTACATAAGGCTGCTGTTCTTTGGTTTCTGCTCGACTTGGTTTTCTTCTCAGATGTCACAGGTTCACCTGGGACAGATTGCAGACTGTTGAGGCTTATACAATACTGTGTGGTATCTTTGGTCTTGAAGCACTCCTTAAAAAGGAATAAAAGGTTAAATGGAAAGTCTCCTAGTTTGGATTTCAGAGTCGTAGTGCCCTGTGAATCATGCTGAACTGTAGCATCGCAATTAAGTAAACATTGGGCATCAGCAACTGCTCAGAAATGTTTCTTTTTGAGTGGTCGCTTGTGAGCCTTCATTAGATATTTACAGAAAAGCTCAGATTCAGATCTCCTTTATAAAAACACAATGCTGAATGTGAGTCTTCCTCGTGAATCTGTTTGTTCGTCCTCGTTTAGGGAACTCTCACGTCTGAACTTCTACAGACCAACATGCCCAGTGTCGTGCGCCTTTTCTTCCCTCTTTCCAGGAGTCACATAGGTAAAGCCATCCTGAGCCAGCCAGCTTGTGTGTCCAAACTCCTCTCCCTGCTGCTTGACCAGCGCCCATCTCCAAAGCTCGTCCTTATCATTCTTCAGCTGTGCCGGGCGGCGCTCCCGCTGATGAGCGTGGAAGACTGTGGCAACGTGGAGCTCCCACCGTGGAGCTACTCCGTTCCCTCCCTAAACAGTGAGCAGGAGGATCCCAGCGACCCAGCGTCCAAGATAGCCTCATTGCTCTTAGCAAAGCTGGCAGATTACGTGGTCCCAGGTGAGCAGCTCCTGGTCCCAGCAGGGCGCTGTGGCACCCACTTCCCGGGGCAGGCCAGACTGAGCTTTCCACGGTCTATCACCTGTAGCTGCCGCTGTGCCTCCTATGATGAGAGAGGAGGAGAAGGGAGAGGGAGGAAGAGAGACTCCAAAATCTGAGCTTGCCCTGTGCCGGGGAGCTGCACAAATAACATTGTGATTTTTCTGTTTGCTTTCAAAGGATGTCAGACAGTTCTCTCTCCAACTGCTTCTGAACCTGACACTACGTTGACGAAAACCAGTCCCAAGAGTTCCTTAAAAGGAGATAAAGATCCTGGAGAAGAGAGTGAAGCAGTGGATGGCAAGCTGTCTATCTTTATCCACAAGCGGGAAGACCAGTCGTCCCATGAGGTTCTCCAGCCATTACTGAGGTAACTGATGATTGTAATAGCTCTGTGTCCTCAGACTCTGTAAGCCCCTTATGTACATCAACTATCTCCACCCTCTTGACAAACCTAAGAAGCAACCACTATTCCTGTCATCCCTGTTGTTACAGTGGAGAAACTGAGGCAGAGCTGAATCACAGACGCAGGCCTCTGACCGCAGAGTACAAGCTGTTATCCATGACTCGGTACTGTTTCTTCAGACCCAACAGAGAGCAAAAGCCCTGTTGAGAATGTATTGTTTGTGCTCAGTGGAGAGTCTGCGGTGTGATTTGGGCTTCGAGAAGGAATAACACAGGCTGGTTTTAGTTATTGGCATCTTTCAGCCATTGGTCAGTTTAAGGATACCATTGACTGTGAGGTAGAGAAATAAGAGAAACTTTTTAAAACTTTAATTCACTGAAGGTGAATGGTATGATTGCTCAACGGGAAAGTACAAATATACTTACTGTCCAAAGATTACAGACCTCCGGGGCCCTGTTAGTGGGAGCCCAGGCAATGGGAAGGCCTACCACAGCACACGAGGGAGTTGAGGACGCCTGTGTATGTCTCAGGTGGAAGACTTTTTTCTCCAGATAAATGATTGGATGATGGTGTCCTCCTCATAATTGGTCCCTTGTCTGCCGTCATGGCAGCTGGAAGCACTCCTGGGCTACGGTATGAACCAATAGGGCCAGGCAGGTCCTGCTAGATGCGGAAATCACCAAGAAGCATTCTTGGGCTTTGCAGGATTTTAGAGTGCAAATTTGGTGAAGGAATGTTCGGAGAGGCAGAGGAAGCTGAGTTATCAGAAACATCCAGTCATTCACACCAAGGCATCCAATTCATGCTGCAGTTAAAGTCCCCTCACTTTGGGATTTAGATCACTTCCCGAGTGCCTCCCAGGCCTTCTTGGGATCATAGGTTCAGAGTCTCGAGTTTGTTCAGCTCCGACCAGCACTAGGTTGCCCCACGGGCATGCAGTGCCACCTTGACCTTGCCCGTAAGATGGCCCCCTCTCTCTGCCTTCCCTTCTAGTAGCTCCGAAGGACGGCCCTTCCGACTTGGCACTGGCGCCAACATGGAGAAAGTTGTGAAAATGGATCGAGACATGACGAAGGTAAACCCGATACGGAAATATTTGCCCTGACAAGACCCACGATTGAAGGGCACTTACCATGCTTTCGGTTTTCAAGAGACACTTAAAAAAAAAAAAAAAAAAATTTCAAGTTACCACAAGGAGGCAGGGTGAGAAATCGAAGTTACTGGCTTAACTGAAGCTGTTTCCAAGAGAACTAGTTAGAATCAATTTGTCATTAATGTTAAAATATAAAAGAGACCTCTTGGTTTTGACCTAGAAGTTTTTTCTTAGTTCTGTTAAGAAAGTTGTGCAGCCTATGGGCACCTGGGTGGCTCAGTTGCCTAAGTGTCTGACTTCAGCTCAGGTCATGATCTCACAGTCTGTGGGTTTGAGCCCGCGTTAGACCCTTGCTGACAGTTCAGAGCCTAGAGCCTGCTTTGGATTCTGTGTCTCCCTATCTCTACACCTCCCCCACTTGCCCTCTGTCTCTCTCTGTCAAAAATAAACATTAAAAAAAAAGTTTTGCAGCCTAAAACTGCAGGACACCTGGGTGGCTTAGTCAGTTGACCGTCCAACTCTTGATTTTGGCTCTTGATTTTGGCTTGGGTCATGATACCACAATCATGGGATCGAGCCCTGCATTGGGCTCCATGCTGAGTGTGGAGCCTGCTTACAATTCTGTCTCTCCCTCTGCCCCTCTCACCCGTTGCACACATGCTCTCTCTCACTCTAAGAGTAAGAAATAAAAAATGAAGTTTTGTAGCCTAATAATACTTTAAAAGGGATCACATGTGAAAGGTTAGAAGAGTAATAGATAAGAAATAAAGACGCATAGCTCATAAAAAATAGAAAAATATGCCCACATTTACAAATTACACAACAAAGGATTAAAAATAGTAATCTATCCTTTTTCATCTGTCACACGAAGTTAAGATTGAGAATACCCGTTGCGGTCAAGATGAGAGTAAATAGTCCTTCTCAAGTATCTCGATACAACCATGTTCTTCATGTTCTGTTGATAAGAAAACAAAGTAGAATCTGTATACCCCTAAATACGGGATTGATTAAACAATTGTTATGTGTCAATTATACCTCAGGTTTTTTTTTAATTTAAAAATTTAAATTATATGCATACAACGAAATACCATACAACTATATAAAGAGCTGGGTAGATCTGTATATACTGATATCAAAACACATGATATTTTTATTAACTGATAAAAATAAATAGAAAACTGTGTGAAGTAAGATCCATGATTATGTATGCCAAAATTTGCATGGAAATAGGGGCACCTGGCTGGCTCAGTTGGTTAAGTGTCCGACTTCAGCTCAGGTCATGATCTCATGGTTCGTGGGTTCGAGTCCCACGTTGGACTCTGTGCTGACCGCTCAGGGCCTGGAGCCTGCTTCGGATTCTGTGTCTCCCTCTCTCTCTGCCCCTCCACCACTCATGCTCTGTCTCTCCTCTCTCAAAAACGGATAAATATTAAAAAAAAAAAAAAAAAACTGCATGGAAAGAAATCTAGAGGACTAACAATTGTGTGACTGGGTGAGGACATGGGATGTTTATGGGAAATTAACTTTCTACACATAGTATTTTGACATGTGAATTTTTAGAAATGAGCCTGGGTTGCCTTGGTAACTGGGAAGCAGGCTTTAACAGGTAAGGAAGCTGAGTGTGGTGACTGTCTCAAACCTCCCTCCAGGGCGGCTGCTGTGAAGTGATTACAGAAGAGGCCGCAGCCGCTCTTCGGAAGGCAACCAAGTGGGCACAGTCTGGCCTCATCGTCAGCGTTGGGCCACCTGTAGAGTCCATCAACCCAGAGACTGTGAGCGGACTGTCCACAGGCGACAAGAAGAAAACCGCCCAGACCTCCATTTGCCGAGAGAGGAACTCGGAGCTCGCAAGGTAGTCTTTCCCTGTCCACGTTTTTTTCAGAGCTACTTTGTAATGGACTTGTGGTTTGGGTTTTTATCGTCTGTCATCCCCTCGACCTGCCAGAAAACGAGGACTGAGGGCTTAAAATACCCAGCCGAGGTTGTGGCGGGTGAATAGGGTGGCACTGCTGGCCAAGTGGGCAGCTTTAGCCAGAGGGTTGTATTTCTGAGAAAGGCCGCCACCAGGAACACCAGCTATGGCTTTTCTGAGCATTAGTAAACTCGGGTCTTACTGCCTCTGTTTCTTCCAAACGATACTTCCCACCAGCCCAACTGTATACAATAACCTCTAAGGAGTAGAGAGGAGTGAGTGTTGCCTCCAACAAGTCTGCAAGGTGTGCTCTTCTTTCAAGCCAGGAATTAGGCGTCTTCCCTCAATCCTGATGGTTTACGCGGTTCAAGGTTGAGGTGTGTTGTTTCAGAGGATTCTTCAGCTACTGGAAGGAATATGAATGAAGTGATTTTTCTTTTCCTGATGATAATTTAGCATCTCTTTTTCTCAATGAATGCACTTTTTCCTGTATGATTAGAAAATTTTTCCATCTGATGATAACCCTAAAAGCCCCCCCATCTGCATTCTTAACCATCCCTGGGCATTGACCCTTTCCCTCCTGACGCTTGCAGGACTGACCCCGTC
The DNA here is from genome assembly GCF_028749965.1 of Puma concolor. Lineage (NCBI taxonomy): Eukaryota > Metazoa > Chordata > Mammalia > Carnivora > Felidae > Puma > Puma concolor. Next base: position 10,079,345 of record NC_141678.1, on the reverse strand, counting down.
CGACCCTTCATCAGCGGGCACGTGGCAAACAGCATGGCCGCAGAGGTGATTGCCTTGCTTCATAGCTTGCTGATGGCACCCGAGTCAAATGCTGCTCAGATATGGACCACAACAGCAGAAAAGGTTAGCACGGTGTCACTCCCTCATCGAGGAAGCAAGGAGGAAGTTTGTGTTCTGTTTCAGCATTTGAATCCTGCCTAGCAAGGGTCATATTCTAGTAAAGAGAGATTTCCCAAATTGGCCAGATAGACTGGTTAGCTGTTCTCCCACCCCCACCAACACCACATATTTGCTTTGGTTTAGTGGTTTCACCTCTGTTAATCTATGTCCCCTGTCGCTGCCAGTTCTAATTTTGCAGAAGACCGGACTGTATTCTCAGGGAAAGAACGGAACTCCTTGTTTCTCTTTGCTTGTGTTTGATTGGTACTGACACTAGGAAATCACACAGCCTTGGTTTATTGGATTTGTTACGTGTATTTACTAAGTCCTGAGGAGGTCCCTGTGATTTATACCCCCAGACTGCTCTATCAGTAATTCATCACTACAAACAGAAGTCTAGTTTCCTAAAATCTGGGGATCTGTAATCAATTCCCATTTTCCCACTGTCATTTTTCAAGTGAGTGCCTTATAGCACGTCCTCAAAGAAAGTGGGTATTGAGATGTAGGCAGTATGCTGTGATGGTTTTCCATCAGGTTAAGATTTTGCTTTCGTTCTGTTAACACAGTGTTTGTCCCATATGCTGAGGTTGTGTGTGTGCAGTCCTAATTCTATAAGGCAGATACGGCATCAGTCAATGGTCATACCTCGTAGTTACTTCATCCCTCCCATAACCGAAGTTCCTTCGGGACACGGGAGCCAGGCACTGTTACAGACACTTCATCACTCTTAGTGTCAAAAATGACTAAAGCTTTAACTACTACTACATGGCTGCTTTTTCAATGTAGGTTCTGTCTCGTGCGCTGATGTACATTCCACAGTTGGGGAAATACGCAGAGAGCATTCTGGAAAACGGCAGCAGCAGTGGCAGGAAACTCGCCAAACTTCAGAGAATCGCCCGCCAGGCTGTCGCTGCACTGTGTGCTCTCGGAGGATTCAAAGAGACCATCAAGATAGGGTCTGAGGTTCAGGTAACCAGCCAGCGTTTCCCAAGTCACTGCTCTCCCCAAGTCACTGCATCCATTGATTAATTGATCATCTGTAAGATGGCATCATCCACCCGAATGGACAAAGATCCTTGTTCTTTTGAGCTAAACAAGGAATCTGAGAAACTCACGAATTCTAATCCACACTGTGCTACAGATTACTTAAATGTTAGTACAGTATTATATAATGTTAACTATAATACTTGTGTCCTATGGTGTCACTAATATTTTAGAGTTGGGAGTTTGAGAGTCTGTCATCTTGTGATGACCTTGACACAGATTTTAGGGCCTCTATTATTTTAACTCCCATTCAGTGCATGGTACCTGCATTGTAATAAACATGCAGTAATTCCTGCATTCTTGTAATGCCAACTGACAACAGCTGCGAATTTGCTCCTCCCCACCTGTCACATGAGAGCGTTATGAACACCATCGTTGCTGGTCGGCAGTTCTAACCCATCGTTGTCTCTAGGTTTTAGGTAGAGGAATATCAGGAAGCATCGGAGTAGTGGCTTCTATCAATGAACAGGAAGGTATAGCTACAGTCAGATTCCCACCCATAGACTGTAGAAAGACTTCGCAAGCGTCAGACACATTGACTATTCCATTGTCTAGACTTTGTGTTCCAAGATCAGAGGTAAGGTGATTTTTAAATGCATTATCACATGTCACTGCAAATGGTAACCATACCGTAATGAGCAATATGCACATTCATAGGGCAGAGGCACAAATACCTGGTTATCTTAAATGCTACTTGGGATGTATATTTATGTATTGGGCATAATTATTTAATAGTAACATTTATGTGAAAATTTCACCTAGGTGACGAGATTCATCTCTTTGGTTAGGAATATTCCACAGTGTGTTATATTTTTAATTGTTTTGGTCTAGTTTGCTATTTTCTGTATGGTGATTTTATTTTTTTAACTGAAATTGTGAGAATTAACTCCAGATAATAATGCCCTCATTTCTTATAAACTAACTACTTGAATTTAACTTTCTGCCATGCCCCCCCCCCCCCACCACCATCAGGCACTGCCTCTTCATAAACTGTCCATTACTGAGAAGGTAGTACAGGCAGTCCAGTCCATGTTGCTTCCTCAGGAGGGAAGTCTCTCTATTCATACCTCACTTCCTGCAACAGGAGATGGGTCAGCTCCTGTGATGGCAGTCGTTCGGCTCCTGGCTGAAATAAGAACAAGGTGAGCACCCGGGCCACAGAGGCGGGGCGGGGGGACTCCACTCCCGGCTTAGTGGGTCCACAGGTGAAGTCCATGCCAACGTGAGAACGGAGACCGTTGTCTTGAGCTTTGTTGACTACCTTTTTGTCGCATTCCCCAATTTCTGCAAGTTCTGTTGCATTGTGTAATTTCTACACTTTGAAACACTTTAGCTGTTCCCCTAAGAAAATAAGTAAGCCATCAAGATGTGGTCTATGGAAAGTGTGCTTACGGCTCCACCGCTCTGCTTTGGTAAAAGTACTTTGTTCTGTCCCGGGAATCCTTCTGCCACTCTACCTTGTGTAAATGGGTTGGGCCGCATTAGCATACATCTGGTCTGTCGCTTTCCAAACCCATGATGAGAAAACTAGAACGCCCTCAACTGTTGGTGTCAGAAGGAAGAGTAGTGTTTTCTTGCGAATGCATTTATTTGGCACAAAACAACGTCAACAAGTTTCTCTTTTGGCGATGGGACTTCTTAGAAGGTTCTAAGTTGCATTTTGAAGTAGGTGACAGATCAGCATACAGATTTTCCAAGCGTTTGGGTCCCTCTCGTTCCCAGAACACTAATACTGCCCGAGGAGCACAGATGAGGAAGCATTGTTAAGAGATGATGCTGATTTCTCACGTGGCACTCTGTGTCTGCATTTAGGAGAGATGGCAACCGCTTTCCCCCTCTCTGCTTGTCGGCAGTGTCAGCAGTTACTGTGGGGCACAAGGAAAGTTAGACCACTCCAGCTCAGGGGAGCATGGAAAAAAAAAAGCAAGAGGAATGGGGAGTGTGAATCTTTTTGTAAATTACGGGACAGAATTGATTGAAATGCTTTTCACAGTTAACTTGTTAGAGAATGAACATTGATGACCTTGAAATATTGTAAATCTTTTAACATTAAGAGCATGCCTGGTCATGGCCCAGCTTTTAGAAGACAGCTTGTTTTGTGAAGAATTCATACAACAGTGTCCCGCAGCTGTCGAAGTGCTCAACCTAGTAGCCCAGGAGTGCAGTGCGGGTAAGTACCTGTGGCTTTCCTTTCCACCCGACTTTATTGAGTTTGTCAGTACATTTCCAATTTGATGATGGAATGCTAACATTTGTGTATACGTGCATGAACTTACACACGCGCAAACACACACATCAAACTGCTGAGCTCTGCAGACAGCACTTATCACAACTTTTATCTCAGATCTAGAAATGTAAACAGCTTTTACTACATGCAAAGTAGGAAATCAGCATTTAAAAAAAAAATTTTTTTATGTTTTTATTTTCTTTTTGAGAGCCAGAGAGTGCTAGCAGGGAAGGGGCAGAGAGAGAGGGGGACACAGAATCCAAAGCAGGCTCCAGACTCTGAGCTGTCGGCACAGAACCTGACACAGGGCTCAAACTCCCGGATGGTGAGATCGTGACCTGAGCCCAAGTCAGACGCTTAACCGACTGAGCCACCCAGGTGCCCTGGAAACCAGCATTTTTAAATTTAACTTGAGGACCATGTCAGTGTCCTCCATTAATTTCATTGCATTTGTTTCCTTGCTAGAACTATCTGTGAACCCATAAGGCTGCAGATACTTTCTGACCATTGTCACTGGCTACGTTTGAATTCAGTCAGGAGTTTGCACTAACATCCATCTGTTTGTGTGTGTGTGTGTGTGTGTGTGTGTGTGTTGAAAAGTTTAAACAAATGCAAAAATAGGTACACTAGTATAATGAACCCTCAAGTTCAACAGTTACAACTCATAGTCCTGTTTCATTTATGCTATACCCTCCTGGATTATATTTTTAGATATCCTTTTACTCTTAAATATTTTAGTATGTGTCTCTAAAATAGACCAACTTTTTTTTTTTTTAATGTTTATTTATTTTTGAGAGAGAGAGAGAGCAAGGATGAGTTGGGGATGAGCAGAGAGAGAGGGAGACACAGAATCGGAAGCAGGCTCCAGGCTCTGAGGTGTCAGCACAGAGCCTGACCTGGGGCTCGAACCCACGAACCATGAGATCATCACCTGATCCAAGTCAGACGCTTAACCGTTTGAGCCATCTAGTTGCCTCCCCACCCACCCCCCGACCCGCCACACAACTCTTTCTTTTTTTTTTTTTTTAAAGTTTATTTTGAGAGAGCAAGCAAGCACAAGTGGGGGAGAGTCAGAGAGCGAGAGAGAGAGAGAATCCCAAGCGGGCTTCACACTGTCATCATGCTAGCATGGAGCCTGTTGCGGGGCTCAGTCTCATGAACCTTGAGATCATCACCTGAGCCAAAACCAAGGTTCAGACGCTTAACCGACTGAGCCATCCAGGCACCCCTAAAAAATGACCCTTAAAAAAATAACCACAATACCATTATCACATCTGAAAAATTAACAGTAGTTATTTAATATTGGTATCTGGTCAGCATTCCAGTTTCTAATTTTCTCATAAAGTCATACTTGTTTCTGTATTTGTTTGCATCAGGATCCACATAAAATTCTTACATTGTAACTTCATTGCTGCTATGTCTTTGAATTTCCTTTCAAAATCTAGAGTCCCCTCATCATGTTCTTTTTTGCCTTGCAATTTATTTTTTTGAAAGGTTTCCCACATTCCGGATTCTGTGGATTGTATCTGTGTGGTGTCATTTAATGTGTCCTCTTGTCTTCACCGGTCTTGTAAATGGGTAGTTGGCCTGGGTGTTTTTAAGGGAAGATGTGTGGTTTGTCCCCAAGGGTATAATTGGACTCTGCATGAAATTGTTCCCAGTTAGATTAGCGTCCTCCAGTGCTCTAGAGCTGGCCTTTTCATGAACTGTAACTAATAAATGAGCACCTTTAACTTCCATAATGGCTTTGGTTTTATCCTTCATGTCTGTGAGTCATTTTTATTATCCGTATTATCTACTATTTCTCATTTCTCTGTTGCTTTTTCAGACACTCCCTAATCTCTTTACTGTCCTTACATTTTTGTTTTTTTTCACGTGGCACCAATTTCTGTGGGTTGGTCTCTGCTCTCTTTATTCTGTATGTGTTTTACTCTTCAAAGTTTCCTCCTTTTTTAAGGATAGTGCTGTGGAGCCAGTTAATAAACCTCAGAGAGACCCCGAGCATAAGAATAAGGACAGAAGGAAAGGGATTTGCTAGGCTTCTTAGGGGAAATTGCTTGTGACCAAATGTTTGCCCGTAACTTGGCTTTGTACTTGTGGTTGGGCCTTAGTTCCCTGCCTCTGCTTTTTAATATTCTAGCCTAGGTTGCATCGTAAGACATACATTAGTGATTTTTCAGCAAGCATATACTTGCTGAATAAATCAGTCACTTTTCTGTAGGACTCTCTGAGTATCCTTTTATACATTTTATAGAATAAGGGAGTTTTGATCTGTGAGATTAACTTCAGTACTTAATGTATAAGCTAAGAGTTGTCGTAATTTGGAGCAGTGGTCTCAAATGGTTTTAACAGTCACCCACCTAACCCATTTTCCCTAATGGAAAAGAACTCTGTTGTCACAAAGAGTTGGATAGAAATAGGTAGGAAGTACTTATTGCCACAAATAGACGACTGTGAGCTTATACACATCAATTTATATCCGAAAATGGTGTCTTATGTCAAATATAATTGTACTTAATAATTCATTTATTAGGTTACCAGAAAGAGCTCTGAGGTTTAAAGTACATATGAAAGTTTGCTGGCTTCTCAGTCCTTTACCCTTGAATAGTCAACAAACCTACCCTGCATCTGGGTTACTTTGGATTGTAGTTTAGATTACATCTGGGTTACAGTGGATTCTTCTAGCCCACAAGAGAGTCTTAGATTGTCCTTACAACAAATGCTGTTTAATAAATGATTCAAGATGGTGGGTAGAAGGGAAAGAATTCTTCAATTTTTATTTTTTAACGTATCAAGATTTTTTATTTTGTGTATGAAAATGTCATGTGAAATTTATACACACTATCTGAATCTTTCAAATGAAAAAAAAATTTTTTTCAATGAATTTCTTCCAGTATTTTACTTCATCTGGAATGAAGCAGAAGATTTGGCCATTGTCATGTTGACTTACCCCATCTCAATTTTATAGCTTCTCTAATCCAAGGAAAAGAATACCTAATTCCATTTGGTCTCAGCACTATGCTACAGAGCTTTTTCCCATGAAGAACTATTTCTATGAAGTTAACTGGATCCCTTGGTTGAAATAACATAGGAAACCTATTGATACTGAAGAAAAAGCATATAGAAACCCCTAAATTCCCACCTTTTATTCTTGCAGAAGCCAGAACTTCTCAGGTTCAGGTGTGTTTCCTTCTCCCTACCTTGTTAAATCTACACATTCCCTGAGCCAGAGGTTCCCCTCAGACTCTGAAACCTCATACGAATCCCTGGGAAGCAGGTTTAAAATGCTTTCCAAGCTCCACCCAAAAGTCAGAATCATCAGTTGAAGGTGACCCTGGGCAGTTGTGATGGGAGGGGCCCCCGACCTGCTCTAAGCTTTGCCTGACCCACCTTCAATTTTGTGGCTTCTGCTTGTGGGCATTCCCTCCCTTGCTATCCAGGCCTCTCAGCTCTTTCTCTTGGAGGGACCCCCAGCCTCATGAATACCCCACATTTAAAACCAGTCATTATTTCCTCTAGAGTCAGCTCTCCTTTCTGACTTCCCAGTTTTAGGTCTTACTCAGACTATTTTTGAGGCTCAGATAGGGAGTCAAATATGACAGAGCCCTCCTTCCTATCCTTCCATATCCAATCAGTTGCCATGTTCTATTCTTCCTTTGAAATGCTCCTGAGATTTAGCCCTTTCCTCCCCATTTCCATTACCAGCTTCACAAGCCAGGTGCTTTTTCTCTTGTGTTTAGACATGTGTGTTATTCTCCCAACTTTTGCTGCTTGCATCTTGCCTTTCCACGTCACACTTAGCTTCCTGAAGGCCTGCTTTGAGTGGCCCTCAAGAGCATGGAGCTGTCACCGAGAGGCTGGCTTTCCTGAGCATAGTTACCACTGTGAAGTTGTCATTTACAGATTGGAATGAGTTCACAGCCAGTTCTGGCTGTTACTTGTTACTCTGGCTGTAGTACAGTCAGTCTTGCCTTTCCTGAATATGAAGTGTAGAAACTTTTTATTCTCACAGTAGATAGCGTAAAAACTCCTCTCGTGTTAAGCCCATCTTATGGTAGATGTGCCTCACCCCCGCCAGGTAGTTGCCATTCTTCCCCCTAAGAATTGCTTTTCCCTTACCTGATAGGATTCTAGCCATCATCCTTGAAATATCTGCCCGACACTGGTTAGTGCTTTATTGTAAGGACCTTGTTGCCCACGCCACTCCCTGGATCATCTGGTATTTTGTATATAAATTTTCTTGGAATAAATTTTTAATTTGAACAATAATAATCAGAAAGTGTTTATCAAAGTTAGCTGGGCTCTTTATGACTAGTATACATATGTAACGGACTTCATGAATCTTGTAACTGAATGGTTTCCTCTTTGATTTGTCCCCTGGGAAGCATAGGCCTGAACGTGTGTCCCACTCCAGGTGTAAAGAAAGGACAGGGGCCACACACCCCATGGCCTGGCCTCGCTTCTTCCTCCACTTTAAATCTGTTTGGTCTTTGTCTCCTCTTTCCTGTTGCCTTCTAATCCATGTCATTGGGTCGCATTAGGTGCCAAGTGTCTGTCCGTGAGGTATAAGTCAATAAATTTCTCACCAATATCCTAAACAACCTCTGTGCTTTAACTTCCATTGGACTACTTTTTTTTAAGGGGGGAAGAGCGCAAGGGGGTGAGCGGCAGAAAGGGAGGGTGCGGGGACAGAGGATGGGAACCGGGCTCTGTGCTCACATGCTGACAGCAGTGAGCCTGATGTGGGACTCAAACTCACGAACAGTGAGATCATGACCTGAGCTAAAGTCAGACGCTTGACTGACTGAGCCACTCAGGTGCCCCTGGACTACTTTTTATTTCTCCTAGGACCTCTTTTTTTTTTTTTTTTTTAATGAGGTATAAATCACATACCATACGATTTACCATTTTGAAGTGTTAGTGTATTCACAGAGCTGTGTCTTCATCACTATCTATTTCCAGAACTTTTTCATCCTCCCACATACAAACTCTTTGCCAATGAAACAGTAACTCCCCTTTTCCCCTCCCCCGGCTCCTGATAATCTCTAATCTACCTTCTGTCTCTATGGATTTACATCTTCTGGGTATTTCACATCAGTGGGATCGTACAATATTTGTCATTTTTTGGTCCAATTTCCTTCACTTAGCATAATGTTTTCAGGGTTCATCCATGTTGTAGCAGATCTCAGAGGTTCATTGCTTTTTATGGCTGAATCCCATTCCATTATGCATAGACCTCATTGATGAATTTACGAATACTTGTGTTTGTACTTTTTGGCGATTATGAGTAATGCTGCTGTAAATACGTATATACAAGAATTTATGTGGATGTATGTTTTTAGTTCCCTTGGGCCTATATAGGGGTGGAATTGCTGGGTGATATAGTAATCCTGCATTTAACTTTTGAGGAACTGCTTTCTATTTTGAGGAATCGTTTTCCACAGTGGCTGTGCCATTTTCCTTTGCCAACAGCATCGTATGGGGGTCCTAATTACTCCACACCCTCACCAACTTTGGTGTTACCTGTCTTTTTGATTAGAGTTCGCCTAGTGGGTGTGGTCTGTTTGAATCCTTTGCCCATTTTAAGTGGGTTGTCATTTTGTTGTTAAGTTGTAAGAGTTCTTTACAATTTTAGCTCTGTTAGTTCCTGATCAGATATAATAACCTCAATCTTTTCTCCCATTCTGTGGGTTGTCTTTTCACTTCGTCGGTAGTGTCCTTTGAAACACACAAGTTTTTCATTTCAGTGAAGTCCACTTTATCTCATTTTTCTTTTGTTGCTTGTGCTTTTGGTGTCCTATCTCAGAAGCCGTGGCCTAATCCAAAGTTGAAGATTTACACCAATATTTTCTTCTAAGAGTTTTACAGTTTTAGCTGTAAGGTTTTTTCAGGTCTTTGATCCATTTTCGCGTTAATTTTTGTGTGTCGAACAAGGTACTCCTAAGACCTCTGACTCCTGACTCTCCACGACCATTTCCCATATTGCCAGACCACCTGGAATTTCCTTCCTTCTCTGCTTATTGAAACCCTGTCTTTTCTAAGACCGAACTTAATGCTGTCTTTATGAAGCCATCTTGGGTCCTGGAATGAAGTGATCACCCCCTCCTCCCTGCCTGTGTTTGTGCTTAGATCATATCACATACTGCGGCCTTGGACCGTGTTCGTTCTTGTATGTGTAAATGCATGCACACATCTCCTCTGTCCTCCCAGAATGGGAGCTTTGGTTCATGTATCTTTGTATTCTCCAGCATCAGCACTGTGCCTTGCCCATAGATGTTAAATAGATATTAGGTTTTTATTTTATTTTTTTTAAGTTTATTGATTTTGAGAGACCGTGCTAGTGGGGGAGGGAGAGTGAGAGAATCCCAAGCAGCCTCTGCACCATCAGTGCAGAGCCAGATGCAGGGCTTGAACTTGTGAACCGTGAGCTCGTGACCTGAGCTGACATTGGATGCTTAACCACCTGAGCCACCCGGGTGCCTCAGATACTAGATTTTTTATTATTTTTTTATTTTTATTTTTATTTTTTTTACATTTTTATTTATTTTTGATAGAGAGAGAGAGAGAGAGAGAGCGAGCGCACAAATGGGGGAGGGGCAGAGAGAGAGGGAGACACAGAATTGGAAGCAGGCTCCAGGCTCTGAGCTGTCAGCACCGAGCCCGACGCGGGCCTCGAACCCACAAACCGTGAGATCATGACCTGAGCCGAAGTTGGACGCTTAACCAGCTGAGCCACCCAGGTGCCCCGATACTAGATTTTTTTAAAAAAATAATTTCAATAACGGGAATAGAACTTCCATTTATTGCGTGTTCGCCCGGCCCTTTAGCCGGGGACTTGGCTAAAGGCTCCACTTGTGTCACTTCATTTCATCTTCGTGACAACCTTGTGAGGCACAGGTGCCATTGTTAACCCCCATTATCAGAAGTGAGATGGTACATATCTGAGTGATGAAGCCAGATTCTGGATCCAGGCAGCTCAACTTCAGAGCACGTGCACTTTGGCCACATTGCTGTGCTGCTGAGCTGTGTGTGGTAGACAGAGCTGTCTCAGGATATTTGCTCTTCTGTAAGAATTTTGAGTGATCTCAGAAGCCGCTTGTCACCTTAGCCCTACTCCAGAAGGGTTGGCACTCTCTCGGGGGTTGTGGGACTTATTTTCACGTATGCGGTGGATTCCCCTCCAGGAGAGCGACTGGCAGTTGTGGAGGTACAGTGTGAACGGCTGCGGATGCTCTACCGGGACTGCGCTCGGCCCCCACCCCCTCCACTGCAGGCCGACCGGAGACAGGTGAGCCCCGTGCCGTGCGAGGCCACAGCGCACCGCGTTAAAGGATGCCGACCGGCACGTTAGTAACCTTTAGAACGAGCGTTCACAAAGCCCTTTGGAGGGACGCACTCCGTGATGACGTGCTGTCATCTTTGAATGTCCGAGCACATTGATTTGACATCCTGAGTATTGAAAGATGGTGGCAAAGGAGCAGAACTCCATTTGTATGATAGTTTCTTAAGGTATCAATAACAGAAGAAAAGCTTTTTTCAAAACTTTAGTTATATTGTCTGTCTTACAGAGGAATAAGCATATGTATGTAGAGAGAGGCTGAGAGGTGATTAAAAAGCAAAAGTGGTGAAGTGTTGAGAGTTGATACCTCTATGAATGTTCTTAGCTTATTCGTAATAGCCCCAAAGTGGAAACAACCCAAACGTTTATCACCTGATGAACGAAGATGCCTTCATCGTGTATGCATATCGGGTGTATCCGATGGAATGTTATTCAGCCTTGAAAAGTAATGAAGTAGTAACACATGCCACGATGGGAAGAAACCTGAAATCATGCCAAGCCAAAGAAGCCAGCCACAAAAGGCCACGTGCTACGGGATGTCCTGTGTATGAAGTGTCCAGAACAGGCAGATCTAGAGACAGCAGATGGGCGATGCCAGGGGCTGTGGGGGAAAGGGGTACACGAGGAGCGACTGCTAGTGGCTGGGGGCTTTAGGGGGACAGAAACACTAAAAAGTTGATGGCGGTGATGGTTGCTCAACTCCAGTAGACTAGAAACCACTGAATCGTATGTACACTTTAAACAGGTGAATTGTATGTTACGTGATTTATATCTCGAAAAATCAGTGCATCTAGGTAAGAGTGTACAAAAATTGCTGTTGTGATTTTTCTGTAGATTTGAAATTATTTCAAAATAAAAAATTAGAAACATATAGAAGACAAAGTGTCCCCTGAAATCTCAACATCTGGTTAACATTGTCACGATAGCCACGTGATGTGTCACCTGTACTTTTTCATGACCACGGGGCTGTGCTGCGCATGCCGTCTTACCATCTAACTTTTCTCCCTCAGTAACTCCATAGTCCAGCATACACTTGTGCCTCAGTTTCCCCACGCAGGCTTTTCTTGTTGCCCTGCATTGTCTCTAGTTTCCACCACAGCGATTTGATGAATGACACTGGAGCTCATCACTGTATGCATCTTTCAGCCCTTTCCTTAGGATAAAAACAAAACTCACAGGTTAAAAAAATGTGCTTTTGTCAACAGAGTAGCATGAAGTTTAGGATGAGATATATTAAAAGTTATGAAAGAAAAAGACAATTTTTTCAAAAAAAGCAAATGTAATATTACTTCTTGGCTTTGAGCTGAATAGTAAATCACAGGGATAAAAATTGTGACCACTGATGGGTCTGCAGCTTGGTGTGTAATCGCACAAGCAGGAAGACAGGGCAGGGGTGAGGGCCTGCACGCGTCTGTGGAAGGAGAAGGAGAGATGTAGGAATGAAAACCTCGTTTTTCATCACAGAAGCGATATCCTGAAGGGAATTAAAAATGGCATTATAAGGATAGAAGGAGAAGAGAGGTAAGTTTCAGAGTGAACCATTAAAGAGCTACAAGAGTGATGGTTTCTAGAGAACAGCGCTGGGCATAGCAATGGAGACTGCCTTTGTTTTTAAATAAAGAGAAGTTTTCCTTTGGAAAAACAAGCTACGTTCTTAAAAGATGTACCTATATTATAATGCCACTAAGACAAAAACTTTTCTTCTTTGAGGGGGTACAAAGATTTGTGTTTGCAGTTGTATTGAATGAGACGCTTTCCCCCGTCACAGCCCAAAGAGATCACTTGGAGCCCCTCGAGAGTGTTCCCGCCTGTCCGAGCCTGCATGTTCTCATCACGCCTGACTTCTGTCACCTTCCTGGCTGACCCCAGCGCTGGGGGCGGTCTGCCCCGGGGCACATTTATCTATGCCACCTCACCACTGCCAGTGCAGGTGAGAAGTCACACGGTCTCTCGCCTCTTTCCTTCATATTTGAAAGAAAAAGCAAGTCTCAGGAACCCGAGTTGAGCCCTCTGATTGCCTGCCTGCTTCTGGTGTTTCCTCAGGCCCCATCTTTTTACTGGGAAATTGAAATTGTTTCCTATGGAGATACTGATGACGACACGGGACCAATAGTTTCCTTTGGCTTTGCCACAGAAGCAGAGAAACGAGATGGGGCTTGGACCAATCCAGTGGGGACTTGTCTTTTCCATAAGTAAGTGGCTACTACTGCTGTTACTTAAAAAAAAAAAATAGTGGGTGTGGGTGTTTAATACTGAAATAATATCCTTGTAATCTCAGTCTCCAAAAGTGTATAAAATACCAGTTGGAAGTATATTCAAATTGAGGGAAAGAGAATAGCTCTTAGGAGTTCTCTTTGAATTACTCTGATTCCACCGAAGCCCCTGGGCCCGTTCGTGACTCAACTGCCTCTGTGTTGGCCAGGGAGCCTTGTCTTTGACTTTCCTTTGCTCTCTTTCATAGCAACGGCCGAGCGGTGCACTACAATGGCTCCAGTTTATTGCAGTGGAAGAGCGTGCGCTTGGATGTGACTCTCTCTCCTGGTGAGCGAAGCAGGAGCCTTTTTTTTTTTTTTTTTTTTTTTTTACACTGCGTATTTCTGCTATTCCCTGGTTTTGTCTAAATAGGTTGAAAGTAAATTAATTTAGCAACTGGAAGTGGGCAGTTGGTTAGTGAAAGCCAAGTACTTGTCATTGCTGTCTGCTAGTGTGTGCCCAACCGCTCATTTCGTGAGGCCGTTTTCATTGAGAAGCCTCCACCTGGTGAGGCAGGAGTCACATCCACTTTTCATTCGTGTCCATCTGTCCATCGTTGGAACCACCTGAGGTTTTGCTTCTGTTTGAAGTTTGGTCTCTTGTCAGCTTTTCATTGATGTGCAGATAAATAGGCTAAAAAAATAAAAAAGGAGAGAGCTCTACCACTAGCCCTGAGGCACTTGGAAAATGCACTATCGGTAGATAACGTGCTGTAGACTTTGTTCTCGGGAGCCTAACATCAGGTCCTGCTTCGGCAAACCTGCCCGGATGTTTCAGTTACGTAGTCGATTCAATTAAAAAAAAAAAAAAAAAGATTTTCCTCTTCTTTTTAGCCACCATATAAGTCACTTGCTCTGTGTGGGTGAATTGGGATCGATCCTGCCTGATCCAGCAGAGGAACAAAATGTAGGCACTGTCCTCTTGCCGTTAGGAGCCCCCCAAACAGGGGCATCAAGGTGGCCCAGTCAGTTAAGCGTCTGACTTTGGCTCAAGTCACGATCCATGGTTCATGGGTTGGAGCCTGCTTCAGATTCTGTGTCTCCATCTCTCTCTGCCCTTCCCTGCTTGTGCTCTGTCTCTCCCTCCCTCCCCCCCACCCTTTCAAAAATAAACACTTGGAAAAAAGAAGCCCCAGATGTGTTGGCTACATAGTTTCAGACAGTGCATCTTAGTGTCAATGAAGCCCAAATCACTGTACGTGGTCGATGGTCTGGGCTGCTCAGATGGGGAAGAGTAAGTCACTCCATCCACCAGATAACCTCGTATAGCTGACTGGGGGTAATTTTGCCATCACTTAACTTGGGGAGCTGATTGTTGCACCTTCCAGGGGGCATAGCATTTTCGGGAATGGTCAAGTTACTACTTGGAGATAACTTCCGGGCAGTTACTTGTCTCTTTCTGGAGCAGACCTCTGACATTTCAACTGAGTATTTAAGTGTTTTAAGCACCAAGGAGGGTTTGGGGAGAACATGGGAGCCATAGATAGTCAGGATTTGTATTTGTCACTGTCATTTGTTTTGTTGGGTCCCATTTTAGTTGTTGAGAACTTTTGGACTTGGACCTCATGTAAACATGCTACCTTCTCAGAGAAATATGTCTGGGTAGGAATCGAGAATTCATTTTTTTACAACAAAATCTCAACTGGGTGCCTGGGTGGCTCAGTAGGTTAAGCGTCTGTTTATATTTTTAAGACCATATCTAAATCTTTCACAAATTCACTTTATGCCATAAGTAATTCTCTATGTGTCAGTAGAAGAAAACTTACATTCCTCTGTTAAAAAAAAAAAAAAAAAATCGTACCAAATGCTTTCCCTTTTTGTCTTGGCTACCAGGAAAATAAAAGCTGAATTTAATATGTAATTGTGGGAATTGATTTAGACACTAGGTATTTCTTCTGAATAGTTTTGACTTCTCCTTTTAAAATTATTTCTGTTGTGTTACTTTATATTAAGTACAATACGTAACTCCGTGCCTTTTTCAGTTGTAACTAATGGCATAAACAAAGCTAGTCCGAGATCGTGTGGCCTGATCACCCTTTATTTATAATCAGTAAAAGGGAAAATGAGATGTTTCCTTCCTGTTCTCTGCCATAGGTGATGTGGCAGGAATTGGCTGGGAGAGAACCGAGGGGACGCCACCTCCTCCGGGGCAGCCAGCCAAGGGCCGGGTGTACTTCACATACTGCGGGCAGCGCCTGTCCCCGTATCTCGAAGACGTCTCTGGTGGGATGTGGCCTGTGGTTCACATTCAGAAGAAGGCAGGTTCTCTTACTGGGAAGGAAAACAAGTTCTCCTTAGTAATTTGGACCATGCTCCATCACACCGGGGAGGGCAATCTCCTTGACGGAATCCACCATTCAGTTGCTGATCTCATCCAGAGGCACCCTCCCAGACACCCCCCATAATAATGTTGAGTCTGGCACCCCGCGGCCAGTCAAGCTGACGATTAAATTAACCATCACAGTACGATTGCACATCGTAGACTTAGGGAGCAAACGTGACCCTGAAGAAGCAATGCCTGAGCCAGGTCTAGGCTATTAACTGGTCTTAACTTGGCAAAGTTGGAGGGAAACAATGTCCCCAGTGAAGGGAGCAGCTTGTGCGGTGGCATCAGACGGAAGGGAAGAGTGCTGGGAACAGGAAAGGTCGCTGTCTGAGTAGCAACGAGTGGGAGAGTGAGGTGTGGGAGGGCGGGCGCACCGGCCTGGGCAGAGCTTGGTCTCCGCTCCAGTGCACGTGGTCACACTGGCCCCTCTGCCTCGCCCCACATGCTCTCCCAGAGCCGGGGCCATTCTTCTGATGACCTTCACCTTGGAGTGTTAAATAAATAAACTAAGTCAACAACACTAGCTCCTTTCAAATCCTTTATTTGACCTCCTTCCCAGAACACCAAGACTCGCGCTAACTTTGGCTCCCGCCCATTCGCCTACGCGGAAGGGCAGGCCCACCGCAACGCCGCAGACCTGTGCACCGATCTGGCAGAAGAGATCAGCGCGAACTTTGAGGCCCTGCCCTTTGCCATGGCATCTGACAGTGACAACGACGCTGGCACCAGTATTGCATCAGACCCCGGCACTCACGGGCCGCCGTGCCGCATTGCTGCTGTGGCCACTGCTCAGCAACGTAAGCCGTCTCCTCCCAGGGCCCCACTGCTTCCTGGGAGTACAGATGCTGCTAATTCATAAATTCTCACTTGGGCAAGTTCTGGTGCCCATCGCATATGGGGCGATGGGCCCAGTGACATAAAATGGGGAGCAGGAGCAGCATGGGAGACTAGAAAGCACATTCCCACATACGGGAAGCCTGCCATGACTCCGTGCTGGCAGAATATTGCCACCCGGAAACGCAAGCCTGAAAGATTGTCCACTTTTGTAAGACAGCTAAAAACCCTAGAATTTTCGGGGTGCCTGGGTGGCTCGGTTAGTTGTCTGACTTTGACTCAGGTCACGATCTCACAGTTTGAGTTCGATCCCCACGTCTGGCTCTCTGCTATCGGTACAAGCCCACTTTGGATCCTTTGTCCCCCTCTCTCTCTGCCCCTCCTCCTCTCTTTCCTCTCTCTTTCTGTCTCTCAAAAATAAACATTAAAAAACCTCAGAATTTTATTTGAAATCTTTTATCTTTTGTTTTAAAACTGAGGCCATCAAAGACTAAGAAAACACTAATTGTGGAATCTATGTGGTGGGTATTAGATGTGCACTAAAAACCTTTCCTGATTATTTGAAAAACTTCATAATCAAATAAAACCGAGCTTCCTGAACTAAAGGTATCTGCAGACTGTATCTGGCCCTTGGGATATGGGTTTGCAAACTGCTTTAAGGCTGTTTACTTCTTTCTCATGATGAAGAACTTTCCAAATTCTTCTCCGAATTGAATGAATTATACCCATAAAAACGATCTTAGGATTCAGGATAACGATGCATGATTTGTTATTCCTTGGCTTTGTGTTTCGAAATCCCTCCCCAGTGCTGGGAGTCCTTCATGCAAATGAAGATACTGTGGTTTGTCTGAGGGGCAGAAGTTCGTGATTTTTCCAGCCTGCTCTTCCTCAGAATTCACTGTCACTGTGCTCTGTTACAGAATACGATAGTGACACTTCCTGTCATTATAAAGTAGAACTCAGCTATGAGAATTTCATCACCTCTGGCCCAGACCCCCACCCGCCTCCCATCGCGGATGATGAAAGTGATGATGAGGACGATGACGACGTCCCACAGGTGCGAGGCCCGTGGCCCTTGACCAGGACAGGCCGCCGGGAACGATTTTGATGTGAGGGTACAAGGCCGGAGCGGTTACACTTCCCGCTGCGTCCCTGTGTTTGAGCGGTGGCTCTGGAGCATTCACCTTGCAAACCACGTATCGGTAGCGAAGCCTTTTGGGCTCGTTTGCCCAGGACTCCTCTGGGTGTGGGAGAAATGAGGTACCTTGATGCCGCAGTGAGGTCGGGGATCGCGTGATGCTCATTAGGCTTTAGAGGGAAGGGAAGGGCTTGCCGCATGCAGTCCGGCTGTTTTCTCCCCTGGCATCTGAGGGGGTGTTTCTGCGACTGGCCTCAGAGGGGGTGAGAGCTGTGCGTCCGGGAGGGGGCTGGCGCCCACCTGAGCTACTCCTCTTCTGTTGATGCGTTTGCCTTCTCCTTCCAGGAGGACCACTACGCCCTGCTGGTGAAAGCCTGGGAGACCAAGGTGTTTCCTACGATCCGAAGACGCTTCCGCAACGAGGCGGAGCGGAAGTCGGGCCTGGACCAGATAAAGGGTGCCTTGCAACTAGGTCTGGTGCTTTGCGCTTTCCTCGGGAGCCACTCGTGACTTGAAGAGACGTGCTTAGATGAAAGTAGATGTAAATCAGGAAAGGGGGGCTCGCCTGAAGTCAGGCCAGACCTAACCGGGTCCTCTACCCGTGCCTTTACTGAACTCTGCGGTTGCCGGCTTTCCTTGCCAGGCTTTTCTTTGCTTGTCCACGTAACTCTGTACGTGGGGGCGTCGATAGGCCGCTGAAATGGAAGTGAAATGGTCATACCGGGAAGTTGATGGCCAAATGCTGTGGGCGGCTCTCCAGGCGCAGCTATGCCATTTACTGTCCCTACGACCTTAGGAAAGCTACTTCACCTTTCTGGGCTTTCCTCACCTTTGAGAGGGAACCAGTGACGGTAACCACCTCATCTGTGTATGAGACTTAACTGCCTTATACAGATAAAGCTCCTCCAAAAGCCGCATCCGGAACATAGGAAGCATTCGGTTCATATGGTTCCAGATGCCGCCGTGATGGGGGCAATGGGCATTTTTCTCCCGCTGGCACAGTTCATCCAGCAAAGAATGCAGAGCTTGACCCCAGACAGTGAGTCTTGAGTACAGGTAGCTAATTTCTCTTCAGTTTTCCTCGTCTTGTGAAGTACCTGCTTTTTCCCCCCAACATGGAGGCCCGGGGCTGGGGTGGGGGGGGGGATGTAAGAAGTTTCATTTTTGTCCTATGTGAGCAGCTTTGCTCCTCTTTTAACTTGTTCTGAGACTAGGACCCAATAAAGATACCCACCCCCCCCACCCCACCCAAGACCTTTATTTTTTGGCCATTTTATATGCTGAGTCCCAGATTTCCAGCGATTTCTTTTTTCCCATATTGGCACCAGGACTAATCAGTTATGTGTACAGCTGTGGCTTTGTTTTTATTTACTTATTTCCTTAATGCTTTCTATCCCCAAAGCTAAGATCTTGTTTAAACATAACCTTAGCCATACCTCCTGTGACCTGGTGGGATTGCTGCCGACCCAGTTCCAGGGCAGATGGTATTCTCCTCTTCTGTCAAGAGTTTCAGGCAGAGGGAGCAACATTAGGAAAGACGCTCAGTGGGGGTGAGCTTGGGTGATTGGGGGACCAGCAAAAAGGCCAGGCAGCAGGTGTGGCCGAAGAGGAGGGCACGAGGGAGGGGCAGGGACAAGCGTTGGGTGCGTGAGGACTGTGGATTTTATTCTGTGTGAGACAGAAGCTGTTGGGAGTGGTAAGCAAATGAGCCACGTAATGCGATGTAGTCGATCCCAGAGATAAGAAGAGAGTTTCTCTTCCCCATTCATCCTCAACATCTGAGCGAAATGCCCTTTTGTGTTCTGCCAGAGTGCAGAACACATCTTCTGCTCAGACAGCTCGGTGCCAGATTTCGTCGCTGCCCACCTGGGAGCACGCGGGCAGCCATTCAGAGGTGGGAGGGCTTTATTCTAGAGGCTTTTATTCAGCCATTAATTCATCACTTACCCATCCCCACATTCAGCAAGCGACTCCCAGGCATCGGGCCCCTGGCTGGGGAATCAAGAAAGCCTCTGGGAACAAGACGGAGAGGGTCCCCTCTCTCACCGCGTATATCCCAGGGGGCAGCAGCAGACGACATGTGGTCAGGGCTGGGCGGTAGATGAGGAGGCCCCAGCATGTGTAGGTAGGGCAGCCCAATGCAGCGTGGCTTCTCTACCTGGTGTTTAAGCGGAGATCTGGAGCTAACTCGCCACCAGCGGGCTGACCGTGAAAAACGTGAAGCGCCGTTTGTCCGGGGGACTGGTACTTCCTGCTGTTGGGAGAGTAAGAAAGGGGGAAAGAATTCACAGTATGCAAATGGAAAGCTCTTATGTATGATCATTGGTTGCTGTGCCTTTATTTTGACGAGGTTCTGCTTCAACTTGGATACCTTTTCTTTCGCCCTTTGGTGCCGGAGCCATCCCTGGTGTCTGTGGCCGAGTGTACCTCCTCCTTCTCCGCTCCCAGTTCGGTTAGGGGGAAGTTTAGACAGCACAGCAGAAAATGTGATCATCCAAAGGCGGCCCCTGGACCAGAGGCAGACTGATGGCTCCCCCAGAAGTACCTCTGGCTCCTGAGGCGGCATCCTGCCAAGGTGTTCTCTCGGGTTCCATCCGTGTGGCCATGACTAGTCGTATGAACTATATCAATCCAAACATAAAAGATTTACCTTTTGAACATACCCTCCTTCAGTGTAGCAGTGGCAGAAGTGAAAAGGAGGGGTGCGGGGGGCTTGTGGTCCCCGAAGGACCACCTCTGTGCGGTGCATCAGCCTCCTGTTGTCAGGTCCCCAAGGAAGGTTAGCGGAACGACCCCCGGACCGAGCGTGATTGAGCTCGGCATTCTCCCCGTGTTCCCGGACTCCTGCTTAGTAGACAGCAGAGGATTTCTTTTCTTCTCTCCCCGTTCCCTTTGGAAAATGTTGCCAAGATTATTTTTCCGCAGTCTTCCAGTATCAGGCCACATTTCTGGCTTCTTCCGACAATTCTTTCTCTCAGCATCCTTCTCTAATTGCAGCCTCCTCAACTGTGCTCAGAAAATTGTGCCTTTTCCCTACAGCAAGGCTGGCAAATAAAGGAGTAGGAGGCGAGTGTGATGGAAATAAGCCTTGTGCGAAGGCAGATGTGTCCACACCCGTATCTGTACCCACACTTCCTGAGCCGCGTGCGAGCTACGGCGGCAACAGCAGACGGAGATACTGTACCCGCCTCTCTGTGCTCCCCGCGGTGCCATCTCACCAGGGCTTTGGAGACTTGTGGGCTGGGTGTATTAATTAATAGTGGCTGTTTGTGCTGAACATAATGACGTGTTCTCCCTCTGGGAAGGAAGAACAGGGCGACTTCCGGTACTGAGTAGAAGCTGATGTAACTCTTTCGTAAGCAACACGTGTTTGCTGTAGTAAAAATCACACACAGTACAAAAATGAATAAAGTAAGAAAGAAACCTTTTCCTCACTTCCTTCTTACTGTCCGTTTGTCCCGTACTTAGTTCTTAAGTCATCGTGCAGCCATGCCCTTTGTGCCCGATCACTTTTTACCGCTCTGTATTGATAAATGATCTTGTTATTCCTACTTTGGGATTTCCCAGCAGTGCCGCAGGAGGTGTTCTTGTATCTTTACACACTCGTGCTTGTGCTTCTGTGGGAGAGATTTGAGAGGTTCCTACAGGCAGGGCAGTGAGTGTTTTAAACTTGCTAGACCCTGCACAGTCACCTTCCTCAGAAGGCTCTGTACCCCCACAGACGGTGTTGGGGAGATTCTCTCGGTATCAGTCAGTGTCATGGTTGATCTGAAGACCGGGTCCTCTTTGGAGAGTTTCCAGTGTGGTTAATATTTTTTAGGCATGGTGGACATTGCCCGGCAGACGGTCGAATTCCTGTACGAGGAGAACGGTGGCATCCCCAGAGACCTGTATCTTCCCACCATCGAAGACATTAAAGACGAAGCAAACAAGTTCACGATTGATAAAGTTCGAAAAGGTTTTGCTTTCCCTCTTACTTCATCTATGAAACTGTGTGTGGAATGAGAAGTTGGGTTTTCGCTCGGCCTCAGCTGGCCTCCTGTACATGTCCCAAACTCACCGACATGTGCAGTCAGATGGCGCACTTATGCAGAGGGGGAGATGGGGCGTGGGTGGAGGGTTCCAGGTAGGCCTGGTTAGATCGTGGCTGCTGAGCTAATTAACCAGGAATGTGTGGTTGCCCTGTGCTTTTTAGAATTTTAACAGAATGTGTTTGTTCCTTTGATTAAACATCTGTTGCAGATTTTGAGGAAATGAAAATCCAGAAAAGCACAGACAAAAATTGAAACCACTCATTATTAGCCTTTCATAAAAATATCAGAGTATCAGGGACAGGGGCAGAAGTGTATATTTGCTTTTCTTTTTTTCTCTTTTTTTCTCTTTTTTTCTCTTTTTTTCTCTTTTTTAGGTATAATTCACATACCATAAAGCTCACCCTTCTACAGCATTCAGTTTTTAATATACTCACAAAGTTGTACAACCACCAAACCATTACCTCTAATCCCACAACATTTTCATCCTCCAGAAAGAAGTCCTGTCCTCCACCATTTCCCACGTCTCCTTCCCCTGAGCCCCATTAATTTACTTTCTGTCTCTCTAGATTTACCTCTTCTGGACATTTCCTATAAATGGAGTCCTACAGCATGTGGTCTTTTGTATCTGGCCTCTTTCATATAGCACAGTTGTTCAAGATTCATCCATGTTGTAGCATGTGTTAGTACTTTATTCCTTTTTATGGCAAAATGATATTCCATTGTATGGATAATACCCCATTTTTTAAAATCATTCATCAGATGTTGGACACCTGGGTTGTTTCTAACTTTTGGCTTTTATGAGTAATGAATGCTACTGTGAACCTTGGTGTTCAGGTTTTTTGTTTTTGGTTTTTTGGTATTTTTTCCAGACCTATGTTTTCATTTTCCTTGGGTACATATGTGGGAGTGGGATTGCTGGGTCATAGAATAAGTTGAACTTTTTGACTTCTGGATGGTTTTCCAAAGTGATTGCAGCATTTTACATTCCCACCAGAAATGTATAAGGGTTCCAATCTCTTCACATCTTGCCAACACTTACTATTGTCTTTTTTTTTTTTTTTAATTACAGCCATCCTAGTGGATGTGGAGTGGTACCTCATTGTGGCTCTGACTTCTGTTTCCCTAATTCTAATGGAAAATCTTTCCATGCGTATCTTTCACTTTTCCTTAGAGGAAGGTTTATTCAAATCCTTTGCCGATTTTTTGGTCGGCTTCTTTGCTTTTTATTATGAGAGCTCTTTTAGTTGTGTAATTTTTCAGACCGAGCTTTGTCCCTTTTTTAGTTGCAACCAAACCGAGGTATTGTTGGATGCTGTAGCGCTGTTTTAGGCCCTGAAATACAGGATCCCAAGATGACAATGGTATTTGCTTCTGAAGAAACTTCTTCCTCTGCCCTCCTCAGGTCTCACGGTGGTGACCCGCTCTCCAGACAGCAACAACGTAGCCAGCAGTACTGTAGGAACTGCTCTGCCCAAGTTCGCCATCCGAGGGATGCTGAAAACCTTTGGGCTTCATGGAGTCGTGTTAGATGTTGATTCAGTGAGTAAAACAGCCTTTCGAATACACGGAAACTTTTGTGTCCAGACTCCAGGTGCCTTAAAAAGCGGTCACGTAGATGGATTACTCCCCAACTAGGGATGAAGAAAGCAGGCCGAGTGCTCACACCAGCAGTTTGCCTGAGGTTTTCTCGAGGGCCCGGATCCCCGGGGATCAGGGCTGATAGATGATAAGCTCTTAACACTCAGCACTGTCAGTGCCTTCAGACCACACTGCCTCCGCCATTATTTTCCGTCAGCCGTGTTCAGACCGCCCCTACATTATACCTGCCCAAGTTCCAAGGGAAAACTCTCCCGTTGTCCTTGAGGAATGGGTGATCTGTCATTGTCGTGACTGTTACAGACACAAGTCAAAGAAATAGTTTTATGACTCTGATCACGTCATCTCACTGGTCCTCTCAGCCTCAGCTTCCCGATATGTAACATGGATCTATTAAATCCATGGGGCAGGGGTGGGGGGACGCGGGTGGGGAAGAAGGAACAGAAGATGCGTGAGGGCAAAGTCAAAGCTTTCTTTTGAAAACAAGGTCCTGTGTGAAAGCGATGACCGTGTTTCTGAGGTTGCATGCACGTGCTGACACTGGAGAAGTTTCCCATTCGAGAAAACTGATGAATGCCGGTAGTTTAAGCCTAAGAGTCTGATGAAAAAAAAAAAAAAGGATCTGTCACTATGAACATAGACTAGAATCTATCTAGATAGGGATACAGATACAGACACTGGTAATGTTAGGTACCACTAATGCTTTGAAATGGAAAATTTTACATCTTTTACTGACTCCATTGTACTTCAACTTAATTTTGAATCATTAAATTTTTCAGAGAGGCTATCTGACTGATGGTTTACTAGGGTGAACTTCAGAAATTTCCAGGGGTGCCTGGGTGGCTCAGGCAGTTAAGCATCTGACTTTGGCTCAGGTCATGATTTCATGGCTCAGGAGCTGGAGCCCCGCATCGGGCTCTGTGCTGACAGCTCAGAGCCTGGAGCCTGCTTTGGATTCTGTGTCTCCCTTTCTCTCTGCCCCTTCCCTGCTCATGCTCGCTCTCTCCCTCTCTGCCCCTCTCCTGCCTGTGCGTGCGCGCTCTCTCTCTCTCTCTCAAAGATAAACATTTTAAAAAGGTAGGAAATTCCATTGGTGATACTGTTAATGTCCCACTGCCTTCTGATACACATTTCTGATCCTAGTTATCAGAAAGTACATAACTGACACTGGCTTTTAGCAACTGGAAATGTGTACAAGTAAAAATTTAGAAAAATAGAAATTTCCTTAAAATAATAATTGTTATTGGGGTGCCTGGGTGGCTCAGTCGGTTGAGCGTCTGACTTTGGCTCAGGTCATGATCTCACAGTGTGTGAGTTTGAGCCCCGCGTCAGGCTCTGTGCTGACGACTCAGAGCCTAGAGCCTGCTTCGGATTCTGTGTCTCCCTCTCTCTCTCTGCCCCTGCCCCGTTCACGCTCTGTCTCTCAATAAATAAACATTAAAAATTTTTTTAAATAAAAAAAAATTATTATTTCTCCAGTAGTTTGATTCTTTTTGTTTCAGTAATCCTAAATAAAAATGTTTGTATTTGAATCCAAAATGTATATGCATGAGTTAGCTCTTTTATTGCAGGAAAATAAAAAGTAATCAGGTTCCCTGCTTTTACAAAATTACTAACCTAAGAACAATGAACGTAAAATAATATGTACTGACTTATTACTGAACTATAGCACTGTTGTGTTTAAATCTCTATCTCATGGGGCACCTGGCTGCCTCAGTTGGTGGAGCTGCAGCTCTTCATCTTGGGGTTGTAAGTTCGAGCCCCACATTGGGTATAGAGGTTACTTGAAAAGTAAAAGCTAAAGGGGTGCTGGGGTGGCTCAGTTAAGGGTCCAAGTCTTGATTTTGGCTCAGGTCATGATCTCACAGATTGTGGGTTCGAGTCCCACATTGGGCTCTGCACTGATAATGTGAAGCCTTCTTGGAATTCTCTCTTTCAAAATAAATAAAGTAAAAAAAAAAAAAAAAGATCTAAATTCATTTCTAACTCATGAATACATACCAGTTAAAATTTTAAAACTGGTAGGGGTGCCTGGGTGGCGCAGTCGGTTAAGCGTCCGACTTCAGTCAGGTCACGATCTCGCGCTCCGTGAGTTCGAGCCCCGCGTCGGGCTCTGGGCTGATGGCTCAGAGCCTGGAGCCTGTTTCCGATTCTGTGTCTCCCTCTCTCTCTGCCCCTCCCCCGTTCATGCTCTGTCTCTCTCTGTCCCAAAAATAAATAAATGTTAAAAAAAAAAAAATTTTAAAACTGGTATGAAAAACCTAAACACACTATCAATCAGTACTAACCATATATCTTTGAACTTCTAGACTCAATCAGTGACATGAAACTAACATTTATGACTACAAAACTTTGGTTTTTTTTTTTTTTTAATTCTTTTTCAATGTTTATTTTATTGAGAGAGACAGAGTGCAAGCAGGAGAGGGGCAGAGAGAGAGGGAGACACAAAATCCAAGCAGGCTCCAGGCTCTGAGCTGTCAACACAGAGCCCGACACAGGGCTTGAACTCACAGACCGCAAGATCACGACCTGAGTCGAAGTTGGACGCTTAACCGGCCAAGCCACCCAGGCACCCCAAAACTTTGGTTTTATATATAATACACATACGTGTATTTTAAAACTTGGAGGGGAAAGGTCAGTGTCCAAAGAGTCCAATAGATATTTCCTTTAACTATTGTAGGTAAACGAATTGGTGCAGGTAGAAACATACCTCCGAAGTGAAGGTGTGCTGGTCCGGTACTGGTATCCCATTGACATGCTGGAAAGGCCCCCGGCGGGCTACCGAAGGACCGCCACCAACGGGCTGGTCACGCTGGACAATACCAACCTTCAAATTCACAGGTAAAATTGAGCCCTTCTTTCTAGGGGATCACAGAAATTTGCTTACTGTGTTTTACCACATGTACTATTCGTTGTTGGCGAGGTTTCCTTCAAAGCTGAGAGAGGGAAGCTATAAAATAACGGCAAAATTGCAGGAGTTGGGAAGAAATGTGGGATCCCGTGTCACCCAGCCTGTGCCACGGGCGCTTGAGGGGTGGGTGGAGATGGCACGCGTGTGGGAAAGCTGTAAAGAGTAAGGCCAGTCCAGACACCGTGTGAACAGCCAGCTTTTTTCTCGGTGTTCGTTCCTGAGCGCCTGCTTTGTGCCTCACACCGGGCAGAGATCTCCAAGGAAACATGTGCCCGCACTGTGGGGGTTAAAACCCAAAGACCATTCGTCTCTCTCCTCCAGTTCAGACCTTCCGTGCCTTTCCACCTCCCCTGGAGGAGAATTCGCCACTAACCTGCCTCACGAACCCCTCCGGGGCCTCAGAGCCTCCGCTCTCCACGTACTTTGCGCCAGCGCTGATGGCCTTCCCGTGCCTCCTACACAGCCGCTTGCGTCCTCGGCAGCGCCTCGTGTGTGCTTGTCACTTGGCCTGGGGTGCTTTGCGCAGAACTTTGCACGGCTGTCTCATTCTTGTCATTCAGATCTCAGTACGTCCCCCTTGCCGAGAGAGTTCGCTTTACCGTCTGAAGTAAGCGCGGAGCCACGTGTCGTCATAGCACTGCCTTTCACTTCTCTTCCGGGACCTGAGGTTTTTGCTTGTTTTTAAAATTCATTTCTTGGGTTGTCTCCTCCTCCTAGAACGTGGGGTTCTTAATAGCAGAGACTGATTCTTTGCTAGAGCCCCCGGTGCCGAATGTGGGCCCTGGCTCACATTGTAAACTCGAAGTATCTATTGAAAAGGAGCCCAAAACATATGCTTGAGTATCAGTGTGATGCTATTGAAAGCTTTTAAAGCTTTTAAAGCTTTATTTAATCAGTTGTATTTTTAGCAAATGTCTCTGATGGATGTAATTAAGATGTAAGTTAATGACCTTTGACTAGCAGCTGAGTGAAAAGGCACAGTGCTTTGTAGAGTTTCAGGCAGGCTACAGATGTAGGATGTTTATTCTCAGTATTATGGCTGTGATCTTGGTATTGGGGGAAATAAGAACCATGCTGTATGGGTTCGTTTTATCAGTAAAGTGACTGAAGGGGGCGCCTGAGTGGCTCAGTGGGTTAAGCTTCCGACTTTGGCTCAGGTCACGATCTCGCAGTTCATGGGTTCGATCTCCACATCAGGCCCTGTGCTGACAGCTCCAAGCCTGGAGTGGTCGGTGTCAAACTCTGGCACGAACTGATTACAGACTGGTGGGGATGAGAAAGAAACCACCCAGATGCCACATCTTGGCTGCTTCTTGTTTATCTTCGTAGCTGTGCAAACTCATCAGGTATTCGGTGGCTTCATTCATTGCTGTTGTGCCCAAATCTGAGTTAGGACAGACCAGTGTTAAATTTAGTTCAGCTCAGTGGGCGACACAGAATGAGCCCTGATGCCTCCAAGTGGGTTTTAAACCGACACTTCCTAGAAACAGTAGGGCTGCTTCCAACTTGCTTTTTTAGCTTAGTGCTTAATACCAGGAGACTTTTTAATAATGGCGACTAGCTAAAGAAACACAGGGAGGCTCCCCTACGCTTAGTATTAGATTATTTGCCAAGAGATGGAATTCTAAATGAGACCTGCTTAGTCACTAATCAGCTGTTATTCAAGGTGAATGGCAATTACTTCATAAACTGATGACACAAAAAACGTTCGCAGTGGATATTTTTGAACCGCTTTAGTGAGCTGCAGTTCACATTCCAGATAACTCACCCGTTTAAAGTATACGAGGCAGTGGTATTTAATATAGAGACCGAGGTGTGCGGCCACCAGTGCCATCGATCTTAGAACCTTCTCATAACCCTAGGAAGGAGGCCTGTACCCATGCTCTCCGCTAGCTCAGCTCTGTTCCATTTCAGTGGATTTGCTTGATTCTGGACAATCTGTATAAATGGAATCACATAATATGCAGCCGTTTGTGTCTGCCGTTTTTTCTTCTTGGCAGAATGTCTTCAAGGTTCATCCACGTCGAAGCACGAAGTATTGCATCCCACTTACTGCTGAGCAGTATTCCACTGTGCGGACTTACCATCCCTCACCTGATGGACAGTGGGATTGTTTCCACGTTTTGGCTGCTAAGAATAATGCTGATGTGGACATAAGTTTCTGTGGGGACCTATATCTTCATTGCTTTTTCCGCGGTGATTTCTGAGTAGAGAAAATCCAAACGTACTTTAACGTGGCTTTTTATTTAAGACCCCAGGGACTGACCTGGCCTACAGAACACAGGGCCAGAGGAGAGGCCTGTGGCCCAGCCCATGCAGGGGCCGGGGCACCGGCACTCAGCGCCTCTCCCTGCTTTCCCCACAGAGAGCTGCTCCGGTGCGAGGCCGCGCTGGCCAGGCTGTACTGCCGCATGGCCCTGCTCAACATCTTCGCCCCCAAGCTGCCACACTTGTTCACCCGCCTCTTCCACATCCCTGCCATCCGGGACATCACGCTGGAGCATCTGCAGCTGCTGTCCAATCAGCTCCTGGCCCCTCCCCTCCCAGGTGAGCCTCGGCTTTGCCACTGAGCCACTGGTGCAGTCAACCCAGGGGGGAAACAGCCCCGAGGGTGAGCCCGGCCCCAGGCAGGAGCCGTGGTGGTGAGGTACTCGCCCAAAGCGTGGCACGGTGCCTTCGGACTCGTGGAGGTAAGTGGCCCTGAAGAGTCCCAGTGACCTTGGCAGTGTTTTCTCACTCTGAAAAGTGCAAGTGTGCTACATGACGTATTGAGTCCTTGCTTTATTAAGCATTCATAGAGCTTCCCAAACAAACTGTGGATCAAGGAAAATTTAGCATTATTTGGGAAATCCCGTCACTGCACCATTGCCGCAGACGTTCTCTCTGGCGTTATTCAAAAAGGAAAATGCTCCTGTTACCGAGCTCCTGCACGGCACACCCGAGTGGTTTGTTGTGACTTCGGGTGGAGCCATTTTGACGGCCCAGGTTGTGTGTATCTGCTGGCCTTAGGGCCCTTGGCCAGTCCCGATGCTGTGTGTTGGTTCCCCCGGTGAACGCTAAGCGGTGGATCCGCTTAGCCCAGTCCAAGACTGAGGAGCCCCTGCATCTTTCCCGGCACCTCAGCCTCCACCTGCTCCCCTCGACCTCCCGGCATCTGAGATAGGAGCATCCTATCTGAGATAGGAGCAAGGCGTGAGAGGGCGGATGGCACTTGAGGCCTGATGGCACCTCCCAGCTGTGGGGTCCCGGCCATGTGTGTGTGCTGGGGTCCCCTGGCCTACCCCAAGAATTCAGAAGCTCCAAAACATACCCAGAAAGCTTTAAAATGTATGTGGAAGAAGCTCTGCCCTAATGGCCTAACACGCGCCTTACAGACTCCCTTAGCGGCTCCTTGGGGCCTCCAGGACGGGCCAGGGCACGCCAGGGTCAGGCTGTGGGAACCCCTGCATCGAAGCTGCTCTACTTGTGTTTAATAGACTTGGGTCTCCACTTAAGATTTTATTTTAGGAATTGGTTTCGTTGCTTAAAAGAAAGCAAAAATATAGACCACTGACGTGAAATCCCCCGCCAGCCCGCCGGCCTGCGGGATCTGATCGGCAACATCTTAGCCGAGGTGCCGGGTCCGAGCTGTCCCGGCCTGGCTATCTGGACGGGTTGCTGGTCGGTTCCCAGGCTCTCCCTGGGAGCCATGGGCCGCTGCGGTTCTGGAGAACTTAGGTCTTCTTTCCTGGCCCCAGATGGCACCATCAGCTCCAGCTCCATCCTCCTGGCACAGTCCCTGCAGCACTGCGTGCGCTCCCAGAACTGCTCGGCCACAGACCTCTTCTACCAGGGCAGCTCCCACATAGTGAGAGAGTGGCTCAGCGTGGCCATCACCCGGACCCTGCACCAGGGCGAGGAGAGCCTGTTGGAGCTGACGAAACAGCTCTGCTCTTTCCTGCAGGTACCGGTCTCACACTCAACTCTCCCTGAACCTGGGTTGTCACCTTTCAGTGGAAGGCTTATTGGTTTGCTGAGAATGACCCTCTCGCTTCCCCAACCGCCCCCGCCTTCCGAACCAGTCTCCTTTCCCTCGAGGCTTTCCCGCCCGGTCCCGTCTGCATTGGCCTTTGCCCCAGGTGGCTTTCTGGTCCTCCTGAGCCTGTGACCACGCATGCGTTGTTGGCCCTGCCCCTTGCCTGGGAGTTGGGAGGTGAAATGCTCCCCTGTGGGTACCCTGTGCCTTTCATGGTTAAATGTCTCTGCAGACAGCCCCGGAGCAGTTCCCCTCCGAAGAGTTCCCCATCTCAGAGTCCAAAGTCAACATGGATGTTAACTTCCCCGGGGCGGCTTTCGTCGTGGTGTCGTGCAAAGAAAGTCAGTCTGGATTCCGCAAAGAGTAAGTTGCCCCTTCTCCGGGAGAGGTGACGGGAGAGAAGAGAAAAATGGATTCTGGTGAAATGGACAGAAGAAAAACTCAGATTGTTTTTATTGTTTAATGCATACTATATTTGAAAATAATCTATAGTTCTTTCCATATTTCTGTGTTTTGGAAATTAGTCTTTATGAAGAACGACCTTCTAAAATATGGTGGGAATGGGGGCACCCGGGTGGCTCAGTCGGTCAAGCATCCGACTTTGGCTAATGTCATGAGCTCACGGTTTGTGGGTTTGAGCCCCACGCCGGGCCCTGTGCTGACAACTCGGAGCCCGGAGCCTTCTTCGGATTGTTCTCCCTCTCTCTGCCCCTCCCCCACTCACACCTCTGTCTCTCTTTCTCTCAAAAATAAACAAACATTAGAAAAAAATTTTAATGGTGGGAATGACTCACAAATGCCCGATCCCGACCCTCCTTCTGGGGCTGAGTCTGCTCCCCATCCCTGGCGCGTGCGCCCGGACCCCGCTGACTCTCCTCCCTTCCTCTCCTCCACTCCTCAGCTCCTCCCTG
Organism: Puma concolor; assembly: GCF_028749965.1. NCBI lineage: Eukaryota > Metazoa > Chordata > Mammalia > Carnivora > Felidae > Puma > Puma concolor. The sequence continues at coordinate 10,048,559 of NC_141678.1, read as the reverse complement.
TACAAGGCGCCATGGGCACGGGTGCTCGTCTATGGGCTTGGCCACAAAGTCAAGCGGAACGGCCAGCTAAACCTGATCGAGGCCGTGTGTTATCCGAGGGATGCATCTCCGGCCAACACCGGCCTCACGCCGCCGCCTACCGCCAACCAGTACCCCTCTGTGATCCTGTCCACGGACAAGGTCCACATCAAACTGGGTAGGTCTCTGAATTAGCTCTTGGTGATCAGCACAGCTTGAGGTTACTCTCTGCTCTCTTTCTCTTTGAAGATAGAAAGGATTTTGTACCTTGCTGTGTTCCAGTGCCCAGTCCGTAAAGAGCAGAAGCGCTTGGGATAGTGTATTTTAGGGACAGGAGGTGAAGGGAGCACCCTTCCTACCCAGGGAGGACCTGCACCTGCTGCCTGGACCTCAGTGGACAGTTCCTTTCTTATCGCCAGTGGATGCTCTTTAGAGTGACGGGAACAGAGCAGCCTTGTGATTTAGCTACAATACTCCCAGCTGCGTTTCTCAAGTTCTCCGTGAAAACAAATTCTCTCCGGTGCGAGTGGTTCCCCTGGGGTTCAGGCCACAGTGAGCGTCTGCTCCCCGCCCCCCAGTCTAAGCGGTGAACCGCCTGGTGGGAGGCCTAGTTGGTGTTGTCTCCCCAGCATTCTTTGCTAAGCCTGCATGGTTTTAGGTTGAGGTGAGGCTAAACCTGTGCCCTGGGGCCAGCTGACTGTCCGGAGCAGACACACAGAGGAAAGGACAACCTGGTCACAGACTTCCACCTCACTTCCTCATCATGTTTGATAAGAAAAGACGGACGTGTGTTTGTTAGACACGATGAAATGTATTAGAGGGGTGTCCAGCTGGCTCAGTTGATTGAGCATCCAACTGTTGATTTTGGCTCAGGTTATGATACCAGGGTCGTAGGATTGGGCCTCACATCAGGCTCTGTGCTGAGAGTGGAGCCTGCTGAAGATTCTCTCTCTCTCTCTCTCTCTCTCTCTCTCTCTCTCTGCTCCCTCCCCTGCTCATTCTGTCTCTCTCTCTCTCTAAAAAAAAAAAAAAAAAAAAAAAAAGGCAGAGGGTTGGGGCGGGGCCTTCGGCTTTTCCACAGCCCCTGTCCTTGTGTCTCTATGGAATGAAACAAAAGGAGACTACTTAAGTGATTTGGTTATTGCTAAACAACTTTATGATCTCATTTTATTAGAACCGATTTTTTCATAGCGTTTTGCCTATACTAGCTGTTTTTTAAACTTTATAATTGTAAAACAGAAGTTCTCTATCTTCTCATTCCCCAGTGATCACTATATAAACATTCACCCCTAAGTGCAGGCCAGTCACTATGGTTCCTTCTGAACTTGTCCAGAGATCTCCAGGCCCCTGGCGCCCTGACTTCTGTCTGGTCAGGACTTGTAGCGGGCCTTGGGGTACGGTGCAGGATACAAGGGGGGATCAGACCTCAGGGCCTTTTTCCTCTCACTGTTGCGTCTCAGGCCAGATTCAGGCCACGGCAGTGACATAGGGTAATAAGAGAATATCAAAGCCCAAGGCCCTGGTAGTGCTAGTCTGGGGCACCCCTAGCTGGTCCGCTCTGTAACTTAATTATAAGCTTAATGGTCTCACAGGATTGCAGCCACACCAAACGGCTGAGTATTTCTTTACCAAGATGGGAATGTTCCAATGAAGCACCTTTAGAGTCTGACTTAGTATTTCCCTGCTGGGTCGTTCGGCTGGTGGGTGTCTAACCAGCTGGGGAGTGTCTCCTTCCCTGTTCTCGTTGCTGCCCTTTGTCCCGTTGTTGTACCAACAAATGGACTCCTCGGAGGGATGGCCTCTGGCTCCTCCTGCACCTGCAGCTGATGGTCTGGAATGGGGGGGGCGGGGGTTACGTTTCTTTTCCCCTCCAACAGATGAGCAGGTGGGCTTTCCGGCCCTGTTCTTCCACGCACACCTGGTGGGTCCTTTTCTTAGGTTTATTTTGGCTTCAGTGCTGCCAATTATGAGCCTTTCTCCTTGGCCCCTCTTCCAGGGGTGTCTCCACCGCCCGGAGCCGTGCTGGTATTGCATTCTTTGCCTCTGGAGTTCCCTCTGGCCATGGCCTTCGCGGAGCAGCTGCTGTCCTGGAGATTAGAGGACAGCGAAGGGAGATCCGAAGATGAGCCCGACACCATCCCAACATCTGTCCTCCTACAAGTGGTGGAGCTGCTGGGTAAGGCCTCCCTCCCCTCCGCCCAGGATCGGGCCTGGGCGACCTGGCTCAGTGCCAAAGGGAGGGGCTTGCACGCTGGTGGCCTCTTGTCAGGTTGCAGTCATTGGAAGAGGGCTTGCAGAGTGGACAGTAGGGTATAGCCTAGTCTTCTAAACACGTGACGTGCGGGGTGTTTTCATTATTTTGAGGGGCAGCAACTAACCGTGAAAATAAGATTTTTCATACTTCATACTTTCATACTTTCATACTTTACCATACTTCACTGTAAAACCCAAATATGTGCCATTTTTGTAACTTTGGAGGTAAAAGGTGGTATGGAAGTGAATGACATTGCAAAATCAAACATCATGACTTCCTAGTTCCAGAAAGGTTGAAAAGGGGTTGCATTTTGGGGCGCCTGGGTGGCTCACTTAAGCATTTGACTTTGGCTCAGGTCATGATCTCACGGTCCATGAGTTTGAGCCCCGCATCAGGGGCTCTGTGCTGACAGCTCAGAGCCTGGAGTCTGCTTCGGATTCTGTGTGTGTCTCTCTCTCTGCCCCTCCCCTGCTTGTGCTCTGTGTCTCTCTCCTCAAAAATAAATAAACATGAAGAAACCTTTTTTTAAAGGGGGGGTTGCATTTTGGCAAAACTCATAGAATGGTAAACTTTAGAGTTTTACATTTTACCATGTGTAAATTTACCTCAAATTCTAAATAAATATTGAACTTCATTAATGATATGGCTGCTTAAGTGTTCAGGGATAAAACAGACTGATGTTTGCAACTTAATTTGAAATAATCAAATCCTAAGATAAGTTTCTGTGTGAATAGATAGGTAGAAAGGTACATAAGAGCAAATTTAGCAAAATGGTAATGGGAGAACCCAGGTGGTGGGCGTACGGGCATTCACTGTGTAAGTAGTTCAGCCTCCCCATGTATTTGAAATTTTTTTACCATAAAATGTTTGACGGGAAACGATATTGCAGACTTAAATGCCCTCAGGGGTCAGACAGATGACGTAAATGGGGGAAATAGAAGGAAAGTGGGCCCGGGCACCTCATGTTCCGTCAGACAGTCACCGAGCCCTGCCACTCACTGCTGCATTATTTCAGAAACCGGTAATGCAGATGTTGATGTGAATTTTCCAGTTTTTGTATGTTGGCAATGAAACCAAATTCTTTAAAACACACTGGGTGAGGGATCAGGGAAGGTGAGTGGGGAACCACTGTAGGAAGGAAATGTCTGTGACCAGCCTCCACTCACTGGCCATTTGCAGTCTTGGCAGAGAAGAATTCTCTCCAACACTGTCCTCTCATGTAAATGGCAAACAGCAGAGGAAGGACAATGGAAGGACGTCACATGAGCATCTGAGGGTGACCTTTGTTCTCTTGAATGGCTTCATGAGTGCCCACATGGCATGACAACCCTGAGTTCATTTCCAATTAAAGTTACGAAATGGATGCCTGGGTGGCTCAGTCGGTTAAGGGTCCAACTCCTGATTTTGGCTCAGGTCATAATCTCACAGTTCATGAGTTCAAACCCCGCGTTGGGCTCTGCGCTGTGAGCGCAGAGATTCTTTTCTCTCCCTCTCTCTCTGCCTGTCCCCAGCTTGTGCCCTCCCTCTCAAAAATACATAAACAAACTTAAAATAGTTACAAAACAGCATCTCCCCTAAGAGATCAGGCAGTTTAATCCCCTCCCCTTATAGGTGCTGAGCCTGATTGGAGACTCTTGATAAGTCAGCTGACCTGGCCCTTGGGGCTCCGTGCCCACAGCATGAGTGTGTGAATTTAAGATACACGTCTGGCACAAAGGGATCTTGATAGAAACCTGTGACCCATCTTGTCCTAGACAAATTTCCTGAACTTCAGTCCTTGTCATGCCTTCTTTGTGTGATTTCCACCATGTCTGTGAATCATGTTTGTCAGCGTTTATTGATTTTCTGGCAATCAGCTCTTTTCTCTTTTTTTTTTTTTTAAACTTTAAGGGGAGTTTTATGTTGCTACTTTAAGTGGAAAATTAGTATCTCTTGCTATAACCAGAAGGTTAAAGATAAAAATGGTTACTGTTAGGAAATTCTGACTGTTGCTGCCTGTCAGAGGCTCTGGGTCTGTGGCCCACTGTCTGTCAAGGATATATATATATATATATATATATCAGAATATATATATAATATATACACGAGCTCACAGTAAGGCTTTCTTGTTGAAAAAACCGGGGCTGGAAGAGGAGTTAGGATACCTTGCCAGTGTGGATTTCTGTGCTAGCTGATAAAATTGGATTGTGTGCCCCCCAGAGTAAGCGTCTCATGGTTTGGGAAGTCCTGTTCTCGTGACTTGTCACTAACTCACTTGATAACCTTATGAGAAAGAAAATGACTTTTTTTTGGTGTGAGCCATAGACGCCGGCTCTGCACGATCGTGTGGCACGGGGGTTAAGGCCGCAGGCTCTGGGGCCAGCCGGCCAGGCTTCAGCTCTTGGAGCCTCTGCTTCTGCTTCATGTGTGAGATGGGGGTGAGTAGCGTAGGTCCTGCCTCTCTTGAGGTTGCCGGGAGGGCGGAGTGCGTCACGTGGCCGGGAACAGTCCCTAGTACAGAATCGGGGCCGTACAAGTGACCGCTGCTGTTACTGTTTTATATTTGCCTCAGGAAACTTCCTGTGGACCACGGACATGGCGGCCTGTGTGAAGGAGCTTGTTTTCCATCTCCTGGCGGAGCTGCTGCGCACGGTGCACGCCCTGGAGCAGAGGAAGCACCCTGCTGGCCTGTCCTCGTCCATCGCCCTCCAGCTGAACCCCTGTCTGGCCATGCTGATGGCCCTGCAGTCGGAGCTCCATAAGCTGTATGACGAGGAGACCCAGAGCTGGGTCTCGGGCGGCACCTGCGGAGGCTCCGGGGCGGTGGCGGCCGCGGACCACGGCAGGTTCTCCACCTACTTTCACGCGCTCATGGAAGGCTGCCTGGCGGTGGCTGAAGTGACTCTGCCCACGAACATGAGTGTCACGGCCAGTGGGGTGCCCTCAACGACCGCCCCCAATCTCAGCGACTCCTCGTCCTCCTCGTCCTCCTCCCCGGGACAGACGCCACAGAGCCCCAGCCTCCTGTCTAAGAGGAAAAAAGTCAAGATGAAGCGGGAAAAGGCCTCCTCCTCTGGGAAGCGCCAGTCCTCGCGCTCAGTGGAGTCCGACTCCGCCATGCTCAGCATCGGGGGCAGCAAGCCCGAGGACATGCTGTGGTTTCATCGAGCCCTCACCCTGCTCATCATTCTCCGGCACCTCACCAGGAAGGACCCGCAGGGCCTGGGCGTGACGAGCGACGCCATCGCCGACGCCTGCCAGGCGCTGGTGGGCCCCACCGCCCACAGCCGCCTGCTGGTCATCTCTGGGATCCCCACCCACCTGGACGAGGGCATCGTCAGAGGTGCTATCCGCAAGGCCTGCAATGCCCACGGCGGGGTCTTCAAAGACGAGATCTACATCCCCCTGCAGGACGAAGACCCCAGGAAGCCGAAGGACAAGGCCGAGGGCGGCGATGGAAAAGCCGAGGCGGAGAAGACCCTCGGCTTCCCCAGCACAGACAGCCTGGAGGTCAGCACGTCCAGCAGCCTGACCCCTGCCATGAGCGTGAGCGCGTCCGCTTCCACCAGCCAGGCCTCCACCTGCAGCTCCCAGGGCATCTCGCAGACAGTCAGTGACCTCTCCGTGGATCCGCTGCCCTCAGGCCCTGAGCCGCCCATCCCTCCTGGCGTATTGGAGCCCCATGTGGTGTCCAGCCAGGAGAGTCTAGACATTTCCCTGTGCAGCACTGGCAGTCTGGGCAGCCTGGGCAGCCTGGCGGAGCCACTGGACAACGCAGAGACGGCCTCTGTGTCGGACATGGGCTCCGCGTACACGGTCACGTCCCTGGACAACCAGCCCCTCGCAGCACGCCCCATCAAAGGCTTCGCGGTCGTGGAGGTAACGGCGCTCACGCTTCGGCAACCACTGAAATCATGAGCGGCTTGAACCCCCACAAGCCTCTTTAAACCCTCCAGTGTCCTTTCCGAGGGATTAACTGCTAGGTGACCCGGGGGCACTTAGGGAGCTCCCTGAAGCGGCTCTTGGAAACCGCAGTGACTTACTATGTTGATTATCTGTGTTTGAGGTCACATCTCTGCGAGTGATGTCAAGTCTGATCTCATGAAGTCCTGCAGTTCTTGCTGAGTGTGGGAGGGAGGCAGAGGGGTCTGAGGGGCCTGCCTTTCCTGGCGGATGGGCTTCATCAAGCGCGATCCAGCTCAGGCCTGCCGGTATAGCTTTGAGTGGCCTTGGGTCGTTGTAAATGTTGCCATTGGCGGGAGGGATCTTCACTGATGAGCGTGAGAACAGACTTGCCGTTCTGCTGGAGAGATTCTGAGTTTCCAGGTCACATTTACACGTCAAGATCCCATCTGTTTCTTGGGCCTCCTTGTCTAGAAATCCCACCTCCTGTGTCTTCCTGCACCCTTGTGTAAGGGGACTCAGGCTCAGAGTAAAACTGTCCTCGCCTCCCTGGACACGGAGAGGAAGGCCCTCAGAAGGAAACATGCCTCACCTTCCTCTTCCAGGGAGCTCTGACAGGAAAGCTCAAGAACCTGGTGGTTGGCTTCTTCCCTGGAATCGCTTCTCTTAATCTATGCACCCTCTGCCTGGGGGCTTTTTCCGAGCCGAGCATGGACTTTAGCTCCCTGGGCATCAGAGTAAAGCCACAGACCTGGCCAGGGAGTAGCGACAGAGGTTTCCACTTGAGATGTTCCCTTCCAAGTTAGTGCTATTGGCAGGTGGCGGATACCTTACCAGGAGGAGGCCAGCTAGCAGGGTCAGACCGCACTCACGGCACTGAAGACGAGGACAGGGTTTCAGGGAAAGGCGGGAAGGAAAACAAGGCCATTCGTTCCTCTCCTCCAATGCTGACCCTTTTCTTTGTTCGCACAGATAAGATCCCGAGCCAAGATTGAGAAAATTCGAGCAAGTTTATTTAACAACAATGACTTGATCGGTTTGTCAAGTTTGGACGGTGAAGATGAATTGATGGAGATGTCAACGGAGGAGATTCTCACTGTATCTGTAGTAAATCAGAGTCTGTTTGATACTCAGGGGAGCCCAGGGCTAGAAGATTATTTCAATGATAAATCAATTAAAGGTGGGTTATGGATTTTTTTCTTAATGAATAGACTGTTTTTTGAGCAGTTTTAAATTTACAGGAAAAAATGAGCAAAAGTCCTCTCCTCCCTTCTTTGTACCCAATATCCCGTTTTTTTTCTAATATCCCCAATTTTTTTGATGTTGGTTTATTTTTTTTTTTAATTTTTTTTGTTTGTTCATTTCTGAAAGAGAGTACAAGCAGGGGTGGGGCGGAGAGAGAGGGGGACACAGAATCTGAAGCAGGCTCCAGGCTCTGAGCTCTCAGCACAGAGCCCAACATGGGGCTTGAACTTACGAACCGCGAGATCGTGACCTGAGCCGAAGTCGGACACTCAACTGACTGAGCCACCCAGGCGCCCCAATGTTGGTTTATTTTTGAAAGAGAGAGAACGTGAGCAGGAGAGGGGCAGAGAGAGAGGGAGACACAGAACCCAAAACAGGCTCCAGGCTCCGAGCTGTCAGCACAGCTTGAACTCACGAACTGTGAGATCGTGACCTGAGCCAAAGTCGGACGCTCAACTGACTGAGCCACCCAGGTGCCCCTCAATATCCCCTATTTTTAACCTCTTACCTGAGAAAGGAACCTTGGGGAGCACCTCTAGGGGTTGGTGATTTGAGAAATGATGTGGAGGGTGTCATGGATTTGGGACAAGAGGTTCTTTGCCCGGCTCACGGCAGTTGTCAGGGTTCTGAGGGCCATCGGGGCACTGCTGCGTTCCAGCCAGGAGACCTCCGGGAGCGGCTGTGCCACGACTCTCTTCGGAATGGACTTGCGTCCAAGTCCCATTTTGCTTTTTATCTAGCCAGGCTTCCCTCTGTTCAAGTTCAGGTGTATTTATTTTGTTCCGTGCTGTGGAGCTGGAACATACCAAGCACATGTCTGGTGATCGTTTGGTCATTTGCTTGAGGACAGTAAATGTCTCCACCTCTGCTCTGATTCTTGGGGAAGAAACAGTTCCAGCTCCTTATTCACCAAGTCCCACTTTGTCATTCTGACGACTCTTTGGGGTGGACCCTCTGTGGCTTCCCCGCTTCTTTTGTGTGATACGGAGTGTTCATCCAGGACGTGGGCCCCGAGGCCCCGCCGAGCAGAATCTAGCAGCAGACTCCCATCTGAGGCCGACGGCTCGCCTCACTTAGAAACAGTGGTTATTTTCTTGTTAGGATTAGTCTTTTTTTTTTTTTTTTTTCTAGTCTTGCTCGACATTTTTCATCCACGTCCTTTTTTTCTAAATCTTGAATATTTGAAATTTCATAGTAGTATTATAGAATTTGTTTCATGTTCCACAAGTACAAAAATATGATACCAAATATGGGCTTTGTTGTTGCCCCAATCATAAAATTTTGAAATATTCCCTCAGGCCTGGGACCAGGGTGAGGGAAGTGAGGTCTTGGGCACAAAATTTAATGGGCTCCAAAAATCTCTGTAATCTAGATAAATAATAATTTGGTTCTGTATTTATAGAAGTCAAAGTTAATGCAAAATATCCACAACGAACAAACTGGTAAAATTAAAAAAAATTTTTTTAAGTTTGTTTATTTTAGGGGCGCCTGGGTGACTCAGTCGGTTAAGCATCCAACTTTTTTTTCTTGTGCTCATGGACAATCTTCTTATATCTAAGAGAACTTTCTTTTCCCACTTGCTCAAGTCTTGAAGCACACTAATAATGCGAGATGTGCTCGACAGCTTGCGCTTTGTACTAAAAGCACTTGCAGACTCTGTACTCTCTTGTTCCTTCGGGACTGCCCGTCACAAACGTGTGGTTGAAGTTAAGGTAGATTAAACTGCTGCGCTAAGTAGCCCTAAGAGGACAGTGGCTCAAACCCAGTGGAAGTGTGTTTCTTGCACATGGAAGAATCCAGGGTGAGTGCTGAGGTCCGAGTCCCAGGGGGTTGTTGTGTCCGTGCAGCCGGTGGAGGGGATGAGGGCAGACTGGCCCAGGATTGCTTCCGTCTCCTGTCCCAGGACCACACCCAGCAGCAGGGCGGGCCGGGAGTGCGGCGGGGGTGTGTGCCCGCGAAGGGGAAACCAGGTTTTGGTGGCCTGCTCCTCACTGCCACTAAACGTCTATTACCCACGTTCCAAGATGAGCTGTTTCTGAGAAAATGCTGCAAGGCTCCTCCTGATGTAGCACGTTCACGGCAGAATTGTTTGGTCCTCCCCCGTTTTGTAACAGGTGAGAAGCTGGTGCCCGGTGCCAGGGAGGTGCTGACGGAGATATTTAAGAGCTGTGCCCATTCGGAACAGATGCTGAGCCTAACACCGGCAAAGCCCATCAAAGTGTCGGACATTTATCTTAGCAAGGAGCAGATCAACTCCCAGACCCCAGGCAACCTCCTCCACCTCTTCTTCACCAACGTCCGGCCTCCGAAAAAGGTGCTGGAAGACCAGCTCACGCAGGTAGATGCCCCGCCCCGCCCCGCGTGCCGGGCCTCAGGTGCGCCTTGGGCTGAGCCCGAGGACCCTCCCTCCCTCTGGTGCCCACAGATCCTGAGGAAATACGGCGTGCCCAAGCCCAAGTTCGACAAGAGCAAGTACAGCAAGGGCGGGAAGGAGCAGCACCCCGTGAAGGTGGTGAGCACCAAGCGGCCCATCACCAAGCCGCCCGCCAAGGACAAGGCTGCGCTCAACAGTGTCAGGTGCGCGTCCGAGGGGCCCGGCGTGTGCGTCCGCCGGGGGACACGGGGCCGCCGCCTTGACAGTTTCCCCGCAAGGCTCTCCTTGCTCCCCAGAGGTGCAGACACCCTGGCTCTTCTTTGCTGCTGCGCCGTCTTGGTCCCCGGCTTCGTCAACTCAGAGACACAGTGTTCCATTTTACCCATAAGTGTAGTAAAATCTGGACCATGCAGGCTGGAAGGCAGGCCAGTCTGAAGTAATACGACATCCAAAATGTACAGAATTGTTTAAAAAAAAAAAAAAAAAATCTGACTTCTTTTAACCACACAAAGAATGCATAGGTCATACAGAAAAACTGTAAAATGCATATTAAAAACACATCGTTACTTATATAGCAACCCGCTTTTAACAGTTAAGTGTATAACCTTTTATTGGTGCATATGTATTATTTTCTTAAATTTTAAAGTAGTACAAAATTCAACAGCATATGCAGTCAAAAGCGACACCTCTTCTCCATCTAAGCCTTCCTGCCGCCCTCCGTGAGATTGCCAGTGTTACTTCCAGAGCCTTCCAGAACTCTCCTGTGTACACACAAGCACATGAGCGTTCTCCCAGATGTCTCCATACTGTACACAGGGCCTACCCCTTGCTGTTTCCATTTACTACTAATCTTGGGGATGACCCCGTATCAACACAAAAATAACTTCGTGCCCTTTTTTTTTTTTATAGCGCTATAGTATTTCGTGTGTGGGTGTGCACACATAATTAACAGAATTTTCTGCAGACATAGGCGGATGACTCTCAGGAACTCAAAACTGAATCTTCGATAGCAAAGTGTGACCAGGCAGGAGTCTCTAGAGGAATTGTTTAAAGGATCAGAAAAATCAACTGTCCTTTCATTAATTAATTATATATAAGTGGTGCTTACAAACCAGAACCGTACAATAGACTTTTCTGTGATGGAAATCTATGCTGTTTCCCTGTCTGTGCTGTTGAATGCGGTAGCCACTAGCCACAGGTGGCCACTGAGCGCTTGAAATGTGGCCAGTATGATCAAGGAATTGAGTTTGTTATTTTATTTTAAACTTTGGCTACATCTGACTAGTGACTGCTTCTTTGTGCAGCTCAAAAGTATGTAGAAGGAACATTCAAAAAGCATCTTTCAGAGTTTTCATAGTTAAGGCATCATTTTGTCCTAATTTGCTCAGTAAACCCCTTGGTGAGAACAGAGCTGGTCTTGAGCCCAGCCCTGTGGGAACTGCAGGCCGTGGGGGGTGCCGGGGGGGGGGGGGGGGGGAGTCTGAACTAATGCGCGTGTGAGGCTCTGCATGTCCTCTGTCAGGACAAGGTATAGGCACAGGGATTCTGATTGCAGTGCTTTGGTCTATAGCAGGACTGCCTTAAGTGAGAAGAAGCCAACCGTGAAGCCAAAGTCCCCAGAAAAGAGCAAGCCAGATGAGAAGGACCCAGAGAAGTCACCCACCAAAAAACAAGAAGGTGAATGAGTAACTTGGGGCTGGAGACTGGTAGGCCCCTGGACCCAGCATTTGTCTGACTGGCTGGGCTCCCTTGGGGTTTAGGTGAGGCAGGGCCTCAATGCCATCTTTGTGAATTTATGGAGGTCAGCATAGCAGCTCCCAAAATACCATGTATCCAAGATGAAAAGTAGATGATGGTGATTGAAAGTAAAGATCTGGATCTGCTTAGAAATTCGCTTCCAGAAGGCACTTACTGGGCATTAGAACTTGAGCTTCATAAAGGCCCAAGCAGAGCTGGAGAAGAGTCAGGCTGTGGCTCGCTGACCTCATGAGGTCGCAGGTTGTGCCAGGTCGGTGACGGACCCTGGAGGGGCGGGAGGCGGGCACTGTGTGGATCGGGCCCTGCCAGAGACGTCTGAGGGCATGTAGTGGGGCCCCTGCAGTGGGAGGTTCTACCAAACTCCTAATAGTCTGAATGCTTCTCCATCAGTCCCTGAGGAGAAGTATCTGACCTTGGAAGGATTTCACAAGTTTGTCATTGACCGAGCCAAGCAAGACATCCGTAGCGTCTGGAGGGCGATTTTATCCTGCGGTTATGACCTTCACTTTGAGAGGTAAGAAGTTATGTCTCTCAACCCAGTTGATACCTTGTATAAAAATTTTTTGGGGGGAGCACCTGGATGGCTCTGTCAGTTCAGTGTCCAACTCCTGATTTTGGCCCAGGTCATGATCCTAGGGATATGGGTTCGAGCCCCCCACGCTCAGTGTGAAGCCTGCTTGGGATTCTCGCTCTTCTCTCTCCCTCCCTCCCTCCCTCCCTCTCTCTCTCTCCCCCACCCTGCTCTCGTGCTATCTCTCTCTTAAAAAAAAAATCGTTTTCAGCCACCGGATGTATTCCCAAGAAAATCCTTCCAGGGAACCATTCTGTCTGCCTTTCTTAATGCCTACTGAGTTATTTTCAAATTTTTCATAATTATTAAAGTGGGTGTTAGAACCTGTTTGGAAACAGACTCTGTTCTAAACAATAAATTCATTTTCTCACAGTTCTGGAAGTCAAGGGCTCAACAGGGTTGGTTTTTCCTGAGTTCTGTCCTTGCCTTATGGACAGAAGGTCACCTTCTCACTGCGCGCACACGGGCCACTGCCTGCCCGCTTCTGATGAGGACACCAGTCTGCTGGTCTGGGCCCCGCCCTTATGACCTCCTTTAACTTCATTAGGAAAGGGGTGGGGGGGGGGAGATACGCTTCAGCCCCTAACAGGAATGATTTCTCTTTCCAAAGACCCTTTGTTCCTCAGAGTCCCGCGTTGTCTCCGAGTCTCCGTTGCCCACTCTCTCTCCCTCCCAGGCAGGAGCGCAGCAAGGTCACTGCCCGCCAGGTCCCCAGGGCCAGACAAAGATGGTTTCCCCTTTCTAGCCATAAGGGAGTCCCAGGCAGGCGTGACATCTGCAAACTGGAAGACACCTGCCTACCCTACTCCAGCGCTCACCCCTGGCACTCAAAGCAAGGTGTGCCCGGCGTCAGGGAAAGAGTGGCTTAAAAAGCCACTTTCAGGATTCAGAAGCCATTTGCTGCTTGGTTCCGCCATTTTGTTCCTTCACGGAAGGCTCCGGGTCCATCCCTGGATGGGCCTGCATCATGGTGGCAGGAATGAGTTTCTTACTAAGCCAGTAGGGGAGAGAACTCTGGGGCTTTTGAAAAGTAGAATCACCTGTTTTGGACTAGAAAGTGCATTTGAAGTGGGAAGGGTGCAAATTGGACTACAAACGGATTTCCAAGTGACGTGTTTGTTGCAGCTAAAGGGCTCGTTCCGGCGTGTCATGGGGCCACCCTGTGCCCTGAGCCCCTTCCGACACCGGGCCCAAGGGCAGCCAGTGTGGGGGGGCTGTGAGGGGATCCCCACAGAGGAAGCTCGCTCTCTAAGCGCTGCTTGCGTAGGAGGGAGGAGGCCTGTCCGGAGAGGTTCTGCCATTGCCCCGAGGAAGGCCCTCCTGGCAGGATGCACCCTGTGCGGCACGTGCCCCAGTTGAGGTGCTGCGAGCTCTGGAGCTAAGGCACCTATCCACCCACCAGCCTGCCTGCCTCTCTCGGGTGAGCAGCTGAACGTTTGTAGGTTAAGGACGTGCACGCGTAATAAAAAGCCCATGCAGTATAGGCAGGCACAGGGGAGAGGGCCTGTGATTCGGTGCCCAGGGGGCTTCTGTAAACGTGTCTCCCAACATTTTCTGGGGGTAGAGTTTTTCAGTGCTACGGAAGTGGGATCAGACCAGACGTCTGCCTTTTTTTTCGTTCTTCCTCATCATTCAGTGTCACCGCAGGAGAGGACTCCGCGGTCCCGTAGCCGTGGGCACTTGCGTCGTGTGTGATGTGGCTGCAGTTAAAGCGCTGCCCTCACAAACACACCTTTGCCTGTTGGCGTAGCTCCCGGCGCCAACCCAGGGACGGGGCCGCTGGCCGAGGGTAACGGCTTCAGTGAGGCCGGCGGCCGGTGGCTTCTCGGGCCCTGGCCGTGCGCGCCCTCAGCGAGCTCTCATGAGGCCAGCGCCGCCGCTATGGCTCCATCCTATAGGTGAGGAAGTCGAGGCTCAGAAAGCAGGCTTCTTTGTGGCCTGGGTCGCCAGGTGGCCGAGATTTGAGCCCAAGGGCTCCCGAGCCCCAGCCCTAGCCAGGCGCCCTCGCCCCGCGCAGGAGGGAGCACCTGGGGGTGCGCGTCGCCAAACCCCAGGAGGGATGTGCCCTTCCGGCCCCTAGGCCCCTACGGCCTGCTCTGCTCCCTCCTCCTGCTGGGTCGCGACCGGCGTCCCAAGGAGGGAGGAGGAGTCCCCCGTGTCCCCGGCGGCCCCGCCCCACCTCGCCCTTCTCCCCCCGCCCCAGGTGTGCCTGCATCGATGTCCGACACGCGCACAAGGCCTCAAGGAAGTGGACGCTGGAGATGGACGTGGCGCTCGTGCAGTACATCAACCGGCTGTGCCGCCATCTCGCCATCACGCCCGCGAGGCTCCACCCCCACGAGGTGTATCTGGACCCCGCAGACGCCGCCGACCCCAGAGTGGCCTGTCTCCTGAGTATGTGGGTCCCGGGGGTCTGGCTTTCGGGGACCGTCCCCTGCGCCGCCGCCGGGGTAGGCGCGCCTGCCGTGAGCCACGTGGACAAAGAAGAGGGAGAGAAAGGCACGAAGCTGCGACTGTGGCCGAGCTAAAAGTTTACAAGGCCTCACCGTGTGCTCTGTGCAAGGAAGCCGCGGGTGCTGCTGGGAGACCACGCCCCATCACCGCACCCAGGCCTCGGCCCAGAGGTCACGGTGGATGCCCTGCTGGAGTCGGTGGCGAGGGGGCGGGGCTCAGAGTTGGCCGCGCGTTAGAAGCATTCTCCATTAGGAGAGCGCGCGGCGTGTCTTTACTAAAAGCTAGGAGTGCGTGTGCACCCACAAATGCACTCACAGACGTTCTCCATAAATCCGTCCGTGGAAGGTGACCGCTGGGCTTGTTTCTGTGCCTGTGCACGTGTGTGCCACAGGCGGTTTTGAGTCTGCCCACTCTTGCTCAGCCACACGGCCTGGGCCTTTGCTCTCTTCCTGATACTTCCAAGGTAAACGTGGGCCAGACGTGGTCCCGATGTCCATCTCTCCCAGCTGGAGAGGAGACGGACGTGAGCGTGAACAAGTAAGACTGTGCCAGTATCTCCGTGTCCAGGTCTTGACATGTGTCGCTTTTGGGGGAAAGCAGATGAAAGGTACCCGGGACTCTGTACTATTTTTGTGGCTTCCTAGAAGTCTCATTATTTTGAAGTTGAAAATTAAAAATAGCAGCTCTGCAGGGCTCCAAAGATAGGTCAAGGTGGGAGGGGGCGCCCTCGGATTCCCTGAGCGCCCGAGCCTCCCTTCTGGCCAGGCGGGGCCTCCCGCCTTTGCTTCTGCTCGGCACAGGCTCCGGCAGATTGAGGGCCCCACTTGCTGAGCGTCTCTGGGTGTCGGGGATAAGATCCCCTGCGGGAGCCTCCCGGTCCCCCCTAAGTGCCCTCTCCTGATGGCCGCTTCGAACAATGGGGGCCATTTGAGTCTGTTCGTGACCGAGAGTCTCGGCCTGACCGCCCCCCGTGCCCTGCAGACGTGCCCGTCGAGAGCCTGCGCCTGCGGTTCGCCTTGCTCCAGTCCCTGAACACCACGCTGGAGACCTTCTTCCTGCCTCTGGTGGAGCTGCGCCAGACCCCCATGTTTGCCCACAGCATCGCCGCCCTGCTGAAGGAGGCCAAAGGTCAGTGCCTGCGCCCGCCGCCACGGCCAGACCCAGCAACTGCCCGGGATGACCCTTCTCCTTTACATGTGACCTACGTGTGTCCCCAGGAACGGCGCTCCCAGCCAAGAGCGGTTACTTCAGCTATGCTTTGAAAAATTAAATTTTCTAAAGTTTTCAAGGGTTCCTGACTGGCTCAGTTTGAAGACCTCGCGGCTCCTGATCGCAGGGTCGTGAGTTCAAGCCCTATGCTGAAGGTAGAGGTTACTTAAGTGAATAAAGCTTAAAAACAAAAAGTTTTCGGGTTATTTAGAAATACATAAGGCTCTGATTCGCTATCTGCCAACTAGGTGTTCCTGGGCACAACAGAGTCAAGGTTCGTGCGTTACCATTTGAGCAGATACTATGAACTTGCCTCCTGGAAGGTCAGGACTATGACACCTGAGTGCCTCAGGGGCCTGAAGGGCATCCCAGGAGAGACTAGACAGACTCAAAGGGGACAGCATGTCCTCCGCCGGGCCTCAGAGGCCACAGGGAAGGAAGGCGAGCAGCCCCATCCCAGCCTCTCTCCCACATTCCTCCCCGCAGGGCTCATCTTTTACGACACGAAGGTGACGGTCATGAATCGGGTGCTAAACGCCACCGCACAGAGGACAGCTGACCATGCAGCTCCAGAGATCACGTTGGACCCCCTGGAAATCGTGGGAGGTAAAGTTAGCTGTACGGACCAGAAAATACAACATAGCTGTGATCTCGAACAAAGGATTTAGTTGATTTGCACAGAAAAGAAGCCTCTAGAAGAAGGGAGTCCAGATATCCATCTGGCTGCTTCGTCTTTCTCCTCTAGTGTCCCAGTGTGTGACTCCCACCTTCAGGGTCCCCTAGTGAGCCTGCCTTCCTGGCAGCAAGAGCCAGTGGAGGAGCTCTCCACTTCCTGGAGGCTCGCCTTGGCTTCCCATCTCCCGGGAGGCCTGCCACGTGGCCACACCTAACTGCAGGGGAGGCTGGGGTGTGTACGCTGAACTCTGGTTGGCCGTGGGCTTGCTGGAGTCGGGGTTCTGGCATCGAAGCAACTGGGGCGAGTGGCTGCTGGGGAGGCAGCCAGGAGTCTGCCACGGCACGTGAACCCACGTGCTACAAATGACACAAACTGGAGGGGAGAGGATCACAGATGGGGAGGACACCCCCCACTCCCCGGGGACAGAGGGAAGGCTGGGAGCCACACGGCCAAGGCACGAAGATGTTCCAAAAGTGGAGAGAAGGCAAGGCGGCAGAACCAGGGGCAGGGAGAGGGCCAGGAGGCAGGCGAAGGCCCGGCCAGGTGTCCGTCCTGGGCTGGAAGAGCAGAGGAAGGAGAGGAAGGTGCTTCAGGGCGGGGGTTGGTGGGGGGGGGGGGGGGGTGTTACTGGTTCCTCTCTCTTCCCAGGGGAGATCAGAGCTTCTGAAAACTCCTACTTCTGCCAGGCTGCCAGGCAGCTGGCCTCGGTGCCCTCATCCCAGCTTTGTGTCAAGCTGGCCAGTGGCGGTGACCCCACCTACGCCTTCAACATCCGCTTCACCGGGGAGGAGGTCCATGGCACCAGTAAGTGGCGGCCCCCGCCGGGCTCTGCAGCCAGTTCGGGTGGAGGCTGTGTTGAAAATGAGAACATTTTTGGAGTTATTTTTAGTCTAAACTGCCCACAATCCCCCCCCACTGGCGAGACTAAGGAAGCTGTGTCCTTGTTAGCCTGCTCGGCAGAAGCCAGGACGACCGAAGGGCTCCCCAGTGCCCCCATCTCCCATGGGACACATCCGAACTCTGAGCCCAGTGGCCCTTCCCGGGGGAGAGGGCCGACCCAAACCGAGCGTGTCTCTGTTGTGTCCGTTCGGCACGAAGGGCACCCCCCTAGTGCTCACCAGAGGTGGGGTCCCCAAGCTGGGACGGCACTGGGCGGAGGTCCCTGGCAAGCACCGGTTCCCCGCCACGGGCCCGGGGGCCAGTTTCAGGGGCCTGGCCAGAGCCACCAACCGGCACCGTAGCGTGCTCCGGGCACAGCCGGCTCTCAGGACCGCGTGCTCAGCACCTTCCACTCCTCACAGCACCAACACTGCACAAGAGACCGGCCTCGTCCCACTGGACCGGTGGGGAAACTGGGACGCTGCCAACCCAAGTAGTGTCCCCAAGGTCGGGCAGCCAGCTGGGGTTCAAAGCCAGGTCTGTCCGATTCCCAAGCCCAGCCCTTGGCGGCTTCAGCAGGCCGGGGTCTCCTGCTTCTCCGTGGAAGCTGAGTGAGGACATCTGTCCCCAGGCGCGTCCTGTGCGTGGCTCCGACCAAGCAGTGGGCACGCACGGCTGTCCTCTGAGCTTCCTGACCTTAGGACGTTGACAGGGGGTACACAGGGGAGAGGGGATCCAGCCACAGAGAGGAGTCGGCAAGAAAACCGCAGGCACGTTTGGAATGACGGCAGCAGAGATGCTGATGATCGCCGGTTGCCCTTTGCGGGCGTTCGTGCGTCAGGCTGTTCGGCTGGACGCTGCTCACCGAACAGATAGACGCTGGGCACCTGGGCCTGGGGGGAGGGAGGGGAGCACGGAGTAGCACGGGCGGCCCCACTCCTGGTGCAACCCGGAGCGACGGAGGTGGATTAAACGAGCCCGCGGATCCGTGTAAGCTCACGGCGGTGCCAGATACGCAGGGCTCTGCGTCCGGTCTCTCTGACTCCTTGAAACTAGCCTGCGACGTAGGTACGGTGACTGTCCCCCTTTGACGGATTGGGTCCCTGAGAAGTGATGACCTGGGGGTCACCCAGCCAGTGAGTGGCCCGGCAGGACTTGACCCCAGGTCTCCCCACCTTCAGGCGAGCTCTGTCTCCGCCGCAGCCGAGTTCAGGCCGGCAAAGGAGCTGCCGTTCCGGGCGGGCAGGGCGGGCCGGCGGGGCCCCCGATGCCCATCAGCCTCCATGTGTCCCGCAGGCGGCTCTTTCCGGCACTTCCTGTGGCAGGTGTGTAAAGAGCTGCAGAGCTCCTCACTGTCCCTCCTGCTCTTGTGCCCCAGCTCAGCCGTCAACAAAAACAAGGTAAGACGGCCGAGGCGCGGGCCATGGCGGGGCAGTGGCCGGGACCTGTGTTCCCGGGGAGGAGGGGAGGCGCCCAGCAGTCGCTGCATCTCTGCCTCTGTGTCCAGGGCAAGTATATCCTGACCCCCAGCCCCATCACCTACGGGGAAGAGCAGCTCCTGCACTTCCTGGGCCAGCTGCTGGGGATTGCGATTCGAGCAGATGTCCCTCTTCCCCTGGACCTCCTGCCTTCCTTCTGGAAGACTCTGGTGGGTGAGCCTCTGGACCCTGACCAAGACCTGCAGGAAGCAGATATACTCACCTACAATTACGTCAAGAAATTTGAGAGCGTAAGTGAGTGAGGCATTTATTCTGGGGACAGCAGAACTCCAGAGCAGTGTCCCCAGGGCTCGTGGCTGCCTCTGTGATCTGCCATTTGCTGGGCCTCCAAACCCCGGGAGCCCAGGCTTCCCCCCAAGGACCGATCAGGGTCTCCCAGAGAACGTTAGGGAACGTGAGCTGTCTCTGCCGGGCTTGCTTTGTGGGGACAGAAGCCTCTCTGGCTTCTCTTCCTGCTTGATGGGGCACGTCGGTCACTGCCCATCTGCTGCTGTTGGGCCTCCCAAGGACACAGGGGTGAAGGGTTCCCGGCAGCTGACTGAGCAGGCAGGGATGTCAGGGTGGGGACTCCTACAAGTGGACCCACTTTCACTTTTAAGAGCTTGGTTTTGGGTGGCTCGGGTGGTTTAAGTGTCTGACTTCCGCTCAACTCATGATCTCCTGGTTTGTGAGTTCAAGGCCCGCATCAGGGCTCAGAGCTGGAGCTGCTTCGGATTCTGTGTCTCCCTCTCTCTCTGGCCCTCCTCCGCTCACACTCTCTCTCAAAAATAAACAAAAGAGAGTTTGGCTTCAGGGCCTCAGAGCACAGGAGACCGGCTCTTGGGGGTCACCTGGGATTGGCCAGGGACAGAGTTGGGAATGTAGCTGTCCTCTTCGTGCCTGGGAACACAAAGAGGTAGAGCTCGCCACGTCTGACCGGCCCCCTGGCGGGGGTGTGGTCGGCGCTCAGGCTGCCAGCTGAGCCCGTGGGACCCCTTCAGGTCTGTCCACCGGTTAGCGTCGTGGTAGCCTGCCGTGGGCCAGGCTCTGGGCTCTCGCCCCAGCCATAGGAAGCTTCCGGGTTGTTCTCCCGATACGCGAGGCCCTGTTTGGAAGGGCTGTGTGCACAAGTCCTCGTGACAAGGCCGGGAGGAAGGGAGGCTCAGAGAGGAGGGTGGGCTGGGAACAGAGCCACCGGGGCGAACCTGGGCCCGTCTGGCTGAAAAGTCTCCTCAAGCTCGAGACGGAGTGTGGTGGTGCCCCTGCCCCGGCCCTCCCCCTTGACTCCCCCGCTGCCCGTGTTCACAGGGGAGCAGACTGAGGCCGGGCCGAGGCGGCTCTCGACGGGAACCCCAGCCGAAGGAGGCACAAAACTGGGGCCCCCTGAGGGGCCTCGTGGCCAGGCTGTCTGTTGTCCCCCCCTGAGCCGCCACTTGAGGGCAGCCGGCACGAGGGCGCACCAAAGCCAGGATCTCGGATTAGTGGCAGAAATGGGGTTGACAGGGAATTATCTAAAAGGTCAACGCAGGACGGCCGCTCTGGGCGAGGGGTTTAGGAGTCCCTGCCCGGCACTGCTTCAGGAAGTCCTCCTGGGGCTATGGGCAGCAGCAAGGGCCTGGGGTGCGCGGGGGGATATAAGACAGTGTCCAGGAAGACCGTCCGGCCGAGACTTCTTTCCGAAGGCGCTGGGCAGAGCCACAGAGCGTGTTGGGACACCAGGCTACAGCAGGGTTGGGGCACACAGACCAGGCAGAGAGATTCTGACCTTCTGGTACTCGTTCCAGTCACCTTCAACATGCCAGAAGGGCAAGTTTGTTCTTCTCTGGGCCAGATCCCGGCATCTCCTCAGTAGCCCAGCAGGCACCTCAGCGTCTTTTGGACCCTAATTTTGGTGTTTTTAAATGATTTGCTTTTAAAACTAAATATGGATCGGGGCGCCTGGATGGCGTAGTCGGTTAAGCTTCTGACTTCTGCTCAGGTCACGATCTCGCCGTTTGTGAGTTCGAGCCCCGCGTCGGGCTCTGTGGTGACAGCTCAGAGCCTGGAGCCTGCTTCCGATTCTGTCTCCCCCTCTCGGCCCCTCCCCTGCTCACACTCGGTGTCTGTCTCTCTCTCAAAAACGAACGCGTAAAAAATAAATAAAACTAAACACGGATGTAGGTTTGGCTTCAGGCAAGGCTGAATCCTGGTGCTCAAACAATGTCCTCAGTAATTGGTTTCAAGATGGCCCCTAGTAGTACAAGATGTACATCTTAAGAGTCGTGTCCACACCAGTGAAAGTGCGTTGCTGCTTCCAAATGGTAACAGGAAAAGCCCTCCAATTTGGTTTTCATTAGGTCTCAGGTGGCCTGGGCCACATACCTAACCCTGAACTCCCGGCAAACCGATTGGCCAGGCCCGTGCCATGTGCACGTTCATAATGGCCAAGGGTGGTCCCCGTGCGAACAGTGCCTGGTGTCTGCCCGACTAGAGATTTGGGTTCCGTCTTCCCGGGGACCCTGGGAGCAGGACAGGCAATTAGCCTCTGTCTGCCTCCGCCCTCCAGATCAACGACGAGACGGAGTTAGAGGCCCTCTGTGCCGAGATCGCCTCCCAGCACCTGGCCACCGAGAGCCCCGAGGGTCCCAAGCCCTGCTGCAGGTTCACGTACCTGACCATGACGGGCGAGGAAGTGGAGCTGTGCAGCCGCGGCCGGCACATCCCCGTGGCGTGAGTGTGTGCGCGAGGGGAGCGTTGGGGCGGGCGGCCTGGGCGTCGGGTCAGGTGATGGATCTCACCAGAGGGACGGCTGTGGGGCAGGATGCGGGGTTCCAGGAAGGGTGGCGTGCATTCGGCAGCGGGACTTTATTAAGAAGGCCCCAGCCGTGAGGCGGGTGATGGACGCCTGGAGGCAGGAGAGGCAGGACACCCAGTAACCGTTTCCCCTCGCCCGGGCCCCCCGCACCCGCAGGTGGGAGAACAAGGACATCTACGCGGCGGCCATCCGGAGCCTGCGGCTGCGGGAGCTCCAGAACGCCGAGTGCGTGACGGCCGTGAGGGCGGGCCTGGGCGCCGTCATCCCCCTGCAGCTGCTCACCACGCTCAGCCCGCTGGAGATGGAGCTGCGCACCTGTGGCCTGCCGTACATCAACCTCGAGTTCCTCAAGGTCGGTGGGCGGGGGCCTGTCCTGGACCCCCCCCCCCACGTGTCCCAGTGCCCTGTTCTCACGTGCCCCCCCCCCCCCACGTCACAGCTGGGGAAGCCGGAGCTTGAGTCACTTGCCCGGATGCGGTGGGGTCGGTCTCACCCCCAGACGGCTGGCCTCCGGGGCCCGGGTCTTGAGCTTCATCCCGAGGCGAAGACCGTTCTTGCCAAGCCCCATCCATTCCTCAGGCCGCACCCCGGCCTCCCAGGCTGGCTTCTTGCTGGCAGCGAGACCTTGAACAGTGACTTCACATCTGGTGGGGACAGTGACAGGACCTGCCCGGTGTGTTCACGGTGGGGGGGGGGGGGGGTGGGTAACGCTCGTGGAGCCTCTGCTCTGGGCGCGGTCTCCAGGCCGCAGCCACGCGACGGGCGCGGGCACGACTACTTCCGTGGCCTTTGTCGTTGTCGTGGTCTCATAACCTATGTCCCGCGGCCGTTTCCCCGCCGCAGCCACCCGGCCCGGGGCGGTGCGGGGTGAGCAGAGGCCGGGACCGCTCACATCCGGGGGCCTTTCTTCCCCAGGCCCACACCATGTACCAGGTGGGGCTGATGGAGACAGACCAGCACATCGAGTTCTTCTGGGGGGCACTGGAGGTGTTCACGCAGGAGGAGCTGTGCAAGTTCATCAAATTTGCCTGCAACCAGGAACGCATCCCCTTCACCTGCCCCTGCAAAGACGGGGGCCCTGACACAGCCCACGTGCCCCCCTACCCCATGAAGATTGCTCCCCCAGATGGCACAGCAGGTACCGCCTTCCCCTTGTCGTGTTCCGAGTGGGACGCACAGGCCCTTCTCTCAGTGGGAGCTGGGGCTGCTGGGCCCTGCAGGAGGGAGGGACGTCAGTGGCCAGCTGAGCCCAAATGTAAATCGGGGGACGGGCCTGCGCAGGGGAAGGGGTTGTCATGTGCCTCCCAAACCTGACTTTGGCCAAGAGTCAGTACAGGCCCAAGGTTGGCCTATGTTCTGGGTTTTTTTTTTTTTTTTTTTTTTTTTTTAAAGGATTCTTTTTTTCAAGTTTTATTTATTTTTGAGCGAGAGTGCAAGCAGGGGAGGGAGAGGGGGCGACATTGTACTGACTGCATTGAGCCCGATGTGGGGCTTGAACTCATGAACTGTGAGATCATGACCTGAGCTGAAGTCGGACAGTCAACCAACTGAGCCACCCAAGTGCCCCTACATTCTGATAACTTTAAAAAGCTAACGGGGCTTTTTAGAAAAATGTTTTAATTTTCCAACTTCTAAACGTAGAAAAATAAGAAAACAACCCTTTGCTGACTGAACAAACCTGTCTACCACCAGATTCCCTCACAGGTCAGCCATCTGCTCCCTGTGCCGTACAACTTCCTGTGCCATTTTCTCCTCCAGAATCTTCTCTTGCCCTGCCCCCGCCCCTCCTCCTGCTTGGGCCTCGGTTAGCTTCAAGCTACCCAAAGAAGCAAACCTGAAAGCAGGGCGGCCAGTAGGTCTCCCTGGGATCAGAGCCCAGCCTCTGACACTGGCCTGGTGGGGGTTTTATTTTTGCAGGTTCCCCAGACTCTCGCTACATCCGAGTGGAGACCTGCATGTTCATGATCAAACTTCCCCAGTACTCCTCTCTGGAAATCATGCTGGAGAAACTTCGTTGTGCCATTCACTACCGTGAAGACCCCCTAAGTGGCTGAGGGGAGGGAGCCCCGGAGTTAGTCCGTCACCGAGGCACCGCTCCGCCGGCTTGGGAAGCCTGCCACTGAGGGCACATTCCCTCCAGGCCCTGCGTGAGGAGTTGGCGACGTTTTGCTTTTCCGAACTTTTGTCCACGTTCCAGGGCTTCCTGGAAGACTTAACCTTTTGTATTTGTATGTTTTGTGATGGGTTGGTTCTTTTACACCTGTTTGTGGTATGTTTGTAGGATAGTTTAATTCCCAGGCAGCCTGTGTCTCATTTGATCTTCCCGGACATTGTCTCTCATGGCCACCGGATTCTGATGCCATAAGGCCCCAGTTAGTTCCACATCATGGAACCACCCAGCAGGAAGGTGGTGGTGAGATACCTGCGGCCGGCCACACAGAGCATCCTGTTGTCTCTTCACAGCATCTTCACAGGTCTGTGGCCCTGCCCCTCCTGCCTTGAGCTGGAGTTGATCCTGGACGCAGCTCCCCCAGGCCTCCTTCCATCTTGAAAGGGTTGGGCCCCAACATGGGAGACACACAGGGAGCTTTCTGTGTTCATCTTCCAGCTTTCGAACCTTGTTTATGGTCTGGGTTTTTCAGAGGAAAAGCACCCCACCCCGGTGGCTGCCCGTCCCTTCCCCCTCAGCCCTCTGCTCTCCGTCTCTCCTGGGCCCCTGACCTGACAGTTTCCTGCTGAATGTTCCTCAGGAGACCAAAGGGTTCATTCTGACCTTAGTTCACAGCCAGGCGTGTCCCAGCTCCAGGAGTTCAGGACGCCTAGAGGAGGAGGGACGGACAGTGCTCGGGGGAGGGGGGGCTTTTTCTGAGACTGATTGAACAGGAAAGCACATGATTCAAGCCTACCCCCCTTTTGTACTCAGAAACGGCCCTTCCTCACCACAGTGTTGGTGACAGGAGGAACAGAAGGGCCACACGCCCATTTTAAAAAGAGCGGCTGACTGAGGTGCTCTGCTCAATTCAGGGTCTACTTCGGTGACCAAGACCTTCCAAGGACCACTATGCGGTCCTTCTGCCCCTCTGGCCAGGCCCGCCCCTTGTCCCCTCGCCGCCCCATGTGAGCGTGTGTGCCAGGGTGGAGCTGCTCCAGGCTCCCCCGCTGCCCCAGTGCATTTGTGCCCCAAACAGGTCTTTGTCCAATGGTACTTTGTTCAAGAGCAGCATATGCCGGCTTGTTGGACACTGTCATTTTGGGCCTTGCCAGTTCTCCTGGAATTGCATCACTGTATTTATTGTATAATATTGTGAATACTGAAGGTTCTGAGTGAGTGCTGACTAGAAGGTTCTGGAGTGTGCATGCTGGGGAGAGAAAGCTGTGCTTTTCCTTTCTCTGCTGTGGCCCTGGCCCGTTGGGAAGATGTATGGATTTTAGAGTTAGAGCCATTAGCAGCCATCTCCTCCCTCTTATTCTTAGGAAATGCGTTAAGGACCATTACTGAAGTGATTCCCCAACCTAAGGAAAAGCTAAAACTGGATGCATCAGTTATGTTTGATGCAGGAGCAGTCCTGTCTGGAGAGGAGGGCCTGCACGCAGGCTCCTTGCTTGGAAGGAAGATGGTTGGCTGCTGCCTCCTGGGGGCCAGAGCCCCGTTGCCTGGGGGTCAGACCAGGACGTAGTCCTGACAAGGATCCTCCTATTTCATTTCTGCATAACGAGAGCCTTTGGATTATTAGAAGTGGTTCTTCCTCTCTGTATTTTTAAATTCTTGGTCCCCTCCAATCCTTCCCATCCCTTAAATGGACTCAGAATTGTTAGCTACCTCCCCAAGGGGGGTTTTGGGAAGCTGCTTTTGGCCCATCACTTGATTTGATGACAGCTGTAAGATGTCTGCTGCTAACACGCTTCTCCCAGAGAGCACATTGAGAGGTCCAGACTGATCCAAACCTTGGCCCTAAAAAAACGTGTGCTGTAAAGTTACTTGATGTATATTTATTATAATTATTTATGGTTGCATTTAACAAAGTTTTCATTCAGTTTGAGGCTATTTACACCATTGCTGTGTAAAGGAAGCTCACTACAGGAAAAAAAAAAAAGTCACACCAATAAATAACCTTCATCTAATTTTGACTTACCGTAAGAGTTGTGTGGTCATCTACTCACTGAAAAGATACAATGACTGACCTGCTTGGACTGGGCGGCTCTGATCCTTAAGTGCGGTCCAAAGGTTAGGAATTTGTTTCTAATTATTGTCTCTACACTTGATGTGATTCTTACTCCCTCATGCTTACCAACTAATCCTCCCCCCACCCCACCTCCCCCATTCAGCCCCTCGAACCTGGTTGTCATACAGAAAGGATAACTGAAGGGATGGAAATCCAAGGTCAAAGCTAAACCTCACCCTGCATCTTCTGCCCCCCCTCCCCCCCCCCCCCCCATACTGGAGCTAGTCTGAACTCTTAGGCCAGTGGGAGGGTTTTCCTCAAGCGGATAATTGCAGTGGAAGGGGGTGGGAGCCAGCAGTGGATTTAGAACTGTACAAAAGGGAAATGCAGAGAAGATAAAGACTTAGGGCTGCTTTCCTAAGGTTGATGTTCAGCTCTCGTGCACAGCTGTCCTTTGCCACCCCCACAGGGAGCTCTGTGGTCTGCATGCAGGAGAATCCAATCTCCCAGACATGGTCCTGCTCCATGGGAGGGGGAGGTCCTCAGACCCATTTAGTTCTTCTCTTGACCCTACCTTTCTTACACTTAATAAATGCCAACTTTTAGCGAAAGTGTCCCACTTATGTCTTTATTATAGGAAGACCAAGGGTCCTCTTGGGTGAGGAACAACTCCCCTCAGGGTGCTGGAAACAGCAAAAGCCACCACTCAGAAGCTGGGGTGGATGGGGATGCCTTGTGTGGAGAGTCCCAGCTGAGCACAGCAAGAATTTGCTCTCCAGGATGGCTGAGGCCATCTCCTTTAAGAGTTGCTTCTTTAAAAAACTATGTTCAAAATTACGCTATCCAATAATAGAAGACATTCATCCTCATTAGTCATCAGGGGAAAGCAAATTAAAATCACAAAATCTATACAACCACCCCCAAAAAGGAAAGTACCAGGACTGGGGGAAGGCATGGAACCAATAGAACTCTCCTCTGGATGTGGGGAATGTAACCTACAACTACTCTGGAAACCTGGGTGCCCTCCACTACGCACCCCTTAGACCAATCCCACCTCTAGGTGTACGTCCACCAGAACACCCACCCATATTCACCAAAAGACGTGTAAAAATACAGCAGCAATAATAGTAGTAGCCAAAACTAGAAACAAGTTGAAGGTCCGAAGTAGAAAAAGTTACGGCACACAATGGAATACCATACAGGAAGGAAAGCAAACTGCTACCTGCAACCTATAGGTGAGTCAGAAACACAGTGTTCAGCAAGAGGAGTCAAGCATAAAAAAATACTTCATGGTATGAGTACTTTTAAATAATGAGTTCATTTAAATGTTGAAAATAGAAAAAAATAACATCTTAAAATGTCAAGATTGTGGTTATTCTGGGTCCCAGAGAGGAGGATAGAGAGTATGAGGGGTGTTCTGGTGTCCTGGTAATGTTTTTGATATGGGTGGTGGTGACAGGTGTTGAGTGAACCCTATGCTACCATGCACTTTTCTGTAGGGATGTTCTACCGTATGGATAGTTTCTTAAAAATACAAGCGGACCAGCGTGTCTGGCTGGCTCAGTTGGTAGAGTATGTGACTCTTGATCTCTGTTTAAGCCCCATGTTGTGTGGTGGTACCTACTTAAAAAAAAAAAATCCCAATGCCTCCGTGCCAAAAAAAAAAAACACAAAATGAAATCAGGAAATAAAAGCACACATTCCATCCTCATGAAACCAAAAGAAATCATTTCAGTCCACAATTTCTCAAAGGACAGCTACTGAAAGAATAAATGACTTAAGGGGACATCATGGGCAGCAAGCTTCTTGTAGGTCCCTTGGAAAAAACCAAAACGTTGCAAAGCAAAGAAGGAATTAGAGGCCCCACTGCCAAGAGAAAAACAAGGATTGGAAATTCATGTAGGAAGCAGTTGTTCAAGCCCACCACTCTGCAGAAAGTCAGAAGCCCTATTTGGGAGAATCAAACCCAGCAGCTAAGACCCCAGCCCCACCCTGAGTTTACACAGCAGACTGGAAGACCCCTTTCAGGAGGAAACCAGAAATAAGACCTATAGATTCTCACAGCAGGGGGTTCTTCAGTGAAAACACCAGCTTGTTACCCTACAGTGAATGTGAACAGTTAAAGAAGCTTCTCATCTTTAGTGCCCCAGCCTTAAATATAGACAGGCAAAAAACAGATGAGGAAGAGTCTATAACATGAAATACCAAACAAAAATAGGTAACACAGACTAGAACAAGAAACAACTATGGCACATAGTATGCGAACGTACTGCACTGGGGCACCTGGCTGGCTCAGTTGGTAGATCAAGAGTCACTCTGGGTTTCAGGGTTGTAAGTTTTAGCCCCATGTTACAAGGTGTAAAATCTTACAAAAAAGAAAAAGTTACTTCGGGGACACCTGGCTGGCTCGGTAGAGTGTGTGACTCTTGATCTCGGGGTTGTGAGTTCAATTCCCACATTGGCTGCAGAGATTACTTAAAATCTTGGTGTGCCTGGATGACTCAGACATCTGACTGTTGATTTTCAGCTCCGGTCATGATCTCCTGTTTCATGAGATCGAGTCCTGCATCAGGCTCCATGCTAGCAGTGCAGAGCCTCCTTGGGATTCTCTTACTTGCTCTTGTAAATAATAAACTTAAAAAAAATCACTGCATCCCTTAAGGAGAGAAAAGGCTGTGGGAAAGAATAAAAGGTTTGGGAAATATCAGAAATCCATTTAATATAAAGATGAAAGGATAAAGTTGAAGAAATCTCCCATAGGGCAAAAAATATGAAAAGAAAAAGGAGCACCTGGGTGGCTCAGTCGGTTGAGCATAGAACTTCAGCTCAGGTAATGATCTCACAGCGTGTGATTTGGGGCCCCGCTTCGGGTTCTGTGCTGACAGCTCAGAGCCTGGAGCCTGCTTCAGATTGTGTCTGCCTCTCTCCCTGCCCCTCCCCATCTTGCACTCTCTTTCTCAAAAATAAACATTAAAAAAAATTTTTAAAGGAAAAAGGGATCAGTCTAAGACGGTCTATCCTACTATCACTGGAGTTCTGCAAAGAGAAAACAGGAGACATAACCAAAATATAAGAAAATTCTGAAAAACAGAATGTCACAAGTTCCAGACAAAATGATAAGTATCCAGCTCTTTGAATAGAAAAAGAATCCACACCACTTTACAACATGGGGAAATTTAAAAATACCAGGGACAGACATCCTAAAAAGCTTCAAGGGGAAAAATTACATGTAAATCAGAATGGCATCAGGCTTTATAACAAACTAGAAAGATAACACCTTCAAGACACTTCTAATTCTAATCACAATAAATGAACAGAAGCCAGATTTCCCTATCACAACAACTAAAATAAAAAACCTAACATATGTATGGTTCTCAAAACAAGCAATAAAAAAACTGAGAAGAGAAAATAAATATGGTGGGCCCTACCATTGCCTCAGCTTATGGTCTGGATAGTTTTCAGAGAGCAGCAAGAGGAGGGGAAACCCAAAGTCGAACTCAACAGTCTCCTAGAGTTCAGAAAACAAAGCATGAAAGGAAACAAAGGCAGCTAGTTTGCAAGACAGAGTACTAAAGAGGAAGAGACTTACAGAGAACTCTGTAGATCTCTTGAGAGTCCTCAAGTATTCAACTGAGTACTGATAAGCTCAAGCATATAAGGAAACTGCCAGAGGCTGGGAAAAGAACCAGCCAAAAGGATTAGAGCTGGCAAAGAACAGGAAGTAGTTCCTATTCCCACTAGCCAATGTAGAAAACTTTGTAATTTGTGGGACTTTGGTTTTGCCTTAGTAGTGAAGTAAAATTAGCCCTAATTCCTGTTCAGGTCCCACCTAATAAAGCTTAAAAGTTTGACCCAGAAGGATCAAGCTGTCTCCAAGTGACCACAGATAAAAACAAAGCTCAAAAATACAGGAAATACATGGGACACCTGGGTGGCTCAGTTTGTTGGGCGTCCAATTCTTGATCTCAGGGTTGTGAGTTCACGCTCCATGCCTAGCATGGAGCCTACTTTAGAAACAAACAAGTAATACAAAAATACCCAGCATGTAAGTAGGTAAAATTCAGAATGTCTGGCATCCAATAAAAAAAACCACCAGACATGCAAAGAAACAACAAAATAGCACCCAGAAAAATCAACTGCAACTGACCCAGAAATTATACAAATGATAGAATTCGCAGGCAAGAGCATTAAAACAGTTATTACTGTATACAAAAGGTTTACGAAGCTAGGGGAAAAAAACAATGAACATGTTAGGTAGAACCATGGAAAATATAAAACACAAACTGAATATCTAGAGATAGAAACTTCAATGTCTGAGATGAAAACTGGATAGATTAGCAACAGATTAGACTGCAGAAGGTTTCAGTGACTTTGGAAGCACACAAATGACCCATCTGAAAACAAAAGAATCCAAAAAAGTGAGGAGTGTCAGTAAGATATGGCACTTCATTTGGCCTATAATATAGGAGAATAATCCCCCAAAGAGAAGAAAAATGGGGAAAAATCTTGAGATAACAGCTGGAACTTTTTCCAAATTTACTTAAAAACTACAAAGATGTAAGAAGCTTAATGAACCTAAAGCACAAGAAACAGCGGTGGTGATGGTTGTAGAACAATGAATGTACTTGATGTCACAGAACCATACAAAGGTGCATCACAATCTAATTGTATAAAATCAGTGATAAATCTTAAAAACAACCCCCACAAAGACACATTCTGTACAGAAGAACAAAGATAAGGATGGTAGATTTCTCAGTAGAACCAATGCAAGCAAGGAGACAGCAGAGTAACATATCTAAAGTATTGGGAGGGGAAAAGCTATCAACCGAGAATTCTATACCTTTCAAATAGTGAAGGAGAAAATAGGCAAGTACCTAGAGACAAATCAGGTTACTGCTTAGGGAGGGAGTGCTTAATGGGTATGGGATTTCCTTTAAAGATTAAAATTCCTGAACAAGTAGTGGTGATGATTGCACAACACTGTGAATGGATTTATGGACACCTAATTGTATACTTTAAAATAATTGAAATGTTAAGTTTTGGGGCACCTATGTAGCTTAGTCAAACATCCGACTTCGGCTGGGGTCATGATCTCACAGTTCATAAATTCAAGCCCAACATCTATGCTGTTGGCGCAGAGCCTGCTTCAGATAATCTGTCCTCTCTCTGCCCCTCCCTGCACCCCCCTTCAAAAATAAACATTTTTTTAATGTTGAATTTCATTAGATGTATTTTACCACAATTTTTTAAAAGTGAAGAAGAAATAAAGACCTTTTCAGACATAGAAAAGCTGCAAGAACACAGGCTAACTTGCACTACAACAAAGTCCTTCACACAAAAGGAAAATGATACCATGTGGGAATCTGGGTCTGCACAAAGAAAAAAAAATACAAAAATATTAACTACATGGGTAAATATAAAAGACATGTTTAAGTCTTTAAAAGATCATTGACTTAAAAAAAATTTTTAATGTTTATTTTTGAGAGAGAACGAGTGAGCACACACGAGCATGAGTCGAGGAGGGGAAGGGAGAGAGGGAGACACAGAATCCAAAGCAGGCTCCAAGCTGTCAGCACGGAGCCCGATGCGGGGCTTGAACTCACAAACCAGGAGATCATGACCTGAACCAAAGTTGGACGCTCAATCGACTGAGCCACCCAGGTGCCCCTAATAGATAATTGAGTACTTAAACAAAACAACAAGGTATTGGGGATTTATGATGAATAAAGAAATGGAGGGGAGGAGCACCTAGGTGGCTCAGTCGGTTAAGCATCTGACTCTTGATTTCACCTCAGGTCATGATCTCCCAGTTTGAACCCTACGTTGGTCTCCTCACTGACACTGTAGAGCCTGCTTGGGATTCTCTCTCTCTCACTCTCTGCCCCTCCCCCCCACCAAAATAAATAAATTAAAAAATAAATATATGACAATGGCACAAAGGCTAGGAGGAAATAAATATGTTATTGTAATACCAATCATGAAGTAGCACAATATTACTTAAAGGTAAACTGTGATACTGTGATAAATCAGAGGTGTATGTACTATAAACCCTAAAACAACTACTTAAATAATACAATAAAGTCAAAACTAATAGGCCAACAAAAGAGATAAATGGAATCATAAGAAGTATTAAAAGAAAGCAAAAAAAAAAGAGAAAAAAGGCACATAGAACACAACAGATAAATAGCAAAAAGATTTATTTAAACTCAACTATCAGGGCATCCGGCTGGCTCAGTCGGTAGCATGTGACTCTTAATCTCAGGGTCTTGAGTTCAAGCCACATTGGGTGTGGAGACTAGTTAAAAGAAAAAAAAAAAAGTATTCTAAACCCAACCATATCAATAATTACATTAAATGTAAATGGTTGACACACCCAAATTAAAAGACAAACTCCTCAGACTGGCTCAAAAACAAAAACCCCAACTATATGCTGCCTCTGAGAAAACCAATGTAAATATGTAAACAAAAATAGGATAAAAGTAAAAGGATGGAAAAAGATATACTATGCCAACACAAATCAGCAGAAAGCTGAAGAATGTTAATATTGCTATCTTTTTTTATTTATTATTTTTTTAATTTTTTTTTTTTTTCAACGTTTATTTATTTTTGGGACAGAGAGAGACAGAGCATGAACGGGGGAGGGGCAGAGAGAGAGGGAGACACAGAATCGGAAGCAGGCTCCAGGCTCTGAGCCATCAGCCCAGAGCCCGACGCGGGGCTCGAACTCCCGGACCGCGAGATCGTGACCTGGCTGAAGTCGGACGCTTAACCGACTGCGCCACCCAGGCGCCCCAATATTGCTATCTTAATATCAAATTGTATCTCAGTGGGGCGCCTGGGTGGCGCAGTCGGTTAAGGGGCTGACTTTAGCCAGGTCACGATCTCGCGGTCCGTGAGTTCGAGCCCCGCGTCGGGCTCTGGGCTGATGGCTCGGAGCCTGGAGCCTGCTTCCGATTCTGTGTCTCCCTCTCTCTCTGCCCCTCCCCTGTTCATGCTCTGTCTCTCTCTGTCCCAAAAATAAATAAACGTTGAAAAAAAAAATTAAAAAAAAAATAAAAACAAAGTGTATCTCAGAGCAAATATTACAAAGAAGGTCATTTCATAATAATAAAAAAGCCAAACAAGAACATAGCTATCTTAGGCATTTATACATCTAATAACAAGGCTTCAAAAGAATGAAGCAATTACAGAATCATAAGGAAAAATAATCTTCAATTACAATACAGATTTCAAAAAGAACTATCCCCCATCCCCCAATAATTAAGAGAACAAGTAAACAGAACATCAGTAATATCAAAGCTTGAACAACACTACCAACCAATTTGACCTACCTGTCATTTATATAATATTCCATCTAACCAAAATACAATGCACATTCTTTTCAAGTACATACAGGACATTTATGGCCTGGAGAATATTCTAAGGATAAAACAAACCTCAATAAATTTGAAGAGATTCAGTTCATACAAATTATGTTCTCTGACCACTAGAAAATTAGTAATCAATAACAAATCTGGGGGCAGCTGGCTGGCTCAGTCATAAGAGCATGTGATTCTTGATCCCAGGGTTGTGAGTTCAAGCCCCACATTGGATGTAAAGATTAAACTTAAAAAAAAAACAAAAACAAGGGTGGGAGGGAGGGGAAGGTGGGTGATGGGTATTGAGGAGGTCACCTTTTGGTATGAGCATTGGGTGTTGTATGGAAACCAATTTGACAATAAATTTAATATTAAAAAATAATAAGGTAAACATATAATTACCACTATGAATTAAAACACTCAATTTTGACATCTTGAAAAAAAATCTAGAGTGCCTGGGTGGCTCAGTCAGTTAAGTGTCCAACTTTTTAATTTTTAAATTTACAAACAAGGTGGTTAGCATATAGCGCAATGATTTCAAGAGTAAAATCCAATGATTCATCCCCTACATATAACACCCAGTGCTTATCCCGAGTCTCCTCCTTAATGTCCCTTGCCCACTTAGCCCATCCCCCCACCCATAACCCCTCCAGCAACCCTCAGTTTGTTCTCTATATTTAAGAGTCTCTTGTGTTTTGTTCCCCTCCCTGTTTTTTATTTTTGCTTCTCTTATGTTCATCTGTTTTGAATCTTTAAAAAATTAATGTTTATTTTTGAGAGAGAGAGAGAGAGAGAGTGTAAGTGAGGGAGGGGCAGAGAGAGAGGGAGACACAGAATCCAAAGCAGGCTGCAGGCTCCAGGCTCCAAGCTAGCAGCAAAGAGCCTGACAAACTCAAACTCACAAACCAGTGAGATCATGACCTGAGCCGAAGTTGGCCACTGAACCAACTGAGCCACCCAGGCACCCCATCTGTTTTGAATCTGAAATTCCACACATGAGTGAAATCATATATTGTCTTTCTCTAATTTCACTTAGCATAATACACTCTAGTTCCATCTATGTTGTTGCAGATAGCAAGATTTCACTTTTTGATTGCCAAGTAATACTCGTGTGTGTGCGTGTGTGTGCACGCACGTGTACCACATCTTCTTTATCCAGTCATCTGTCGATGGACATTTGGACTCTTTCCATACTTTGGCTATTGTCGACAGCACTGCTATAAACATTAGGGAGCACGTGCCCTTTTGAAACAGCACACCTGTATGGATAAGTACCTAGTAGTGCAATTTCTGGGTTGTAGGCTAGATCAATTTTTAATTTTTTGAGAAAACTCCATACTGTTTTCCAGAGTGGCTGCACCACTTTGCATTCCCACCAGCGGTGCAAAAGAGATCCTCTTTCTCTGCATTCTCACCAACATCTGTCATTGCCTATGTTGTTCATTTTAGCCATTCTGACAGGTAAAGTGGTATCTCATTGTGCTTTTTATTTGTATTTCCCTGATGATGAATGATATTGAGCATTTTTTCATGTGTCTGTTAGCCATCTGGATGTCTTCTTTGGAGAATTGTCTATTCATGTCTTTTGCCCATTTCTTCACTGGATTATTTGTTTTTTGGGTGTTGAGTTTGATAAGTTCTTTACAGATTTTGGATACTAACCCTTTACCTGATATGTCGTTTGCAAATATCTTCTCTCATTCTGTTGGTTGCCTTTTCGTTTTGCTGATTGTTTCTTTCACTGTGCGGAAGCTTTTTATGTTGATGAGGTCCCAGCAGTTCATTTTTGCTTTTGTTTCCCTTGCCTCTGGAGATGTGTTGAGTAAGAAGTTGCTGTGGCTGAGGTCAAAGAGGTTTTTGCCTGCCTTCTCCTCTAGGATTTTGATGGCTTCCTGTCTTACATTTAGGTCTTTCATCCATTTTGAGTTTATTTTTGTGTATGGTGTAAGACAGTGGTCCAGGTTCATTTTTCTGCATGTCACTGTCCAGTTTTCCAACACCATTTGCTGAAGAGACTGTCTTTATTCCATTGGATATTCTTTCCTGCTTTGTCAAAGTTTAGTTGGCCATTAAGTGTCTAACTCTTGATTTCAGCTCATGATATCAGGGTTTGTGAGTTTGAGCCCCAAGCCTCACATCAGGCTCCATGCTCACAGTGCAGAGCCTGCTTCGGATTCTCTCTCTGCCCCTTACCCAATCGTGTGTGTTTACACTCTCTCTCTCTTAAAATAAATAAAATTTTAAAAAATCTGGAAAATATCCAAATAGTATAAACTAATAGCCCAGAGGATAAAGAAATCAATGTATTCTGAACTGGATGAAAACAAAAAGACACCAAAGTATATGAAACACAGGTAAAGCAGTTCTTAGG
Organism: Puma concolor; assembly: GCF_028749965.1. Taxonomy (NCBI): domain Eukaryota; kingdom Metazoa; phylum Chordata; class Mammalia; order Carnivora; family Felidae; genus Puma; species Puma concolor. Next base: position 10,013,075 of record NC_141678.1, on the reverse strand, counting down.
GAAATTTATAGCACCAAACACTTACAAAAAAAGAAAGGTCTCAAATGAATGATCTCAGCTTTGACCTTAAACTAAACAAGAAAGAAGCTCAAAGTAAGCAGAAGAAAGCAAATAAAGATCAGAATCGAAGAAAAAACAAAAGATCAGAATGGAAAACAATGAAATGGAAACAGAAAACCAGTAAAGGGAATCAATGGAACCCAAGTTGATTTTTTTGAGATCAATATAACTGATAAATCTCTAACTCAGGGTTGCCATGCTATGGCTCATAATCCAGCTGCCTGTTTTTGTAAATAAAGTCTCACTGGAAGCCTCACCCATAGAGCTGTGTTTACTCTCTAACAGCATTGCCGAGTAATTGCAATTCTGACTATATGGCCTAAATATTGACTATTTGGCCTTTTAAGAAAGAAAAAGTTTGAGGATCTCTGCTCTAGCCAAACAGATCGGGAAAAGAGAAAACAAATGATCAACATCAAAAAATGAGAGAAGTGACATCACTACAGATTTTACAGATATTTTCAAATAAGGTTATATTATGAACACCTTTATGCCAATAAATTAACTTACTGAAATGGACAAATTCTTTGAAAGACAATACCAAAGTTCACTCAAGAAGAAACAGAAAACCTGAATAGCTATATCTGTTAAAACTGATAAACTGTATCATACTTATTTACGGTTTTTAAGAAATTGGTCTATTTCTCACAGTCCCTTTTTAAGGGCTCATCTGATTAGGTCAGGCCCACTCAGAATGATCCTTTATTCATTCAGAGCCAACTGATTTGAGGCTTTATTTACACCTTCATAGTTTTGTCATACTATATCAATCATATTCACAGTCCTGCCAACATCCAAGGGGAAGGAATTACATGTACACCATGTAAATGAACATTACATATATACCATGTACACCAGGAATCTGGAATCTTCAGGGCCAACTTAAAATTCTGCTTATCACAAATAAGGAAACAAATTTATTCACTGAAACATTATTTTTAATAATAAGATTTTGAAAACAACCTAAGCAACATACATAGGAGAATAAAACACAGTACATCCACACAATGAAGCAATTTTTTAAATTGAGGCATAACTGACATATATACAAAGAGGTAATCTTGAGAATATGTTATTAAGTGAAAAAATCAAAGTTCAAGAGTATAATATGCTACCTCTGGTGTAAGAGAAAAAAAATAAGAACATACACATGTGTTTGGTTATTTTGGCAAAAAGAATCAAGAAGACAATTTAGGGGGAGAAAAGTGAATAAAACAGAAACTAGTAAGATTGGTTGCCCACAGTGAGTGAGTAGAAACAAGGTGAAAGCCTGGAGATGTTGAATGGGAGTAGAAGGTATGAGTGTTAGTGACTTTTTTTTTTTTTTTTTTTTAATTTGAGAAAGAGAGAGAGAACACAAGGAGGAGATGGGCAGTGGGGGGGAGGGGGCGGGGAGAAAGAGAATTTTTTTCTATTTTTTTTAATGTTTATTTTTTTAGAAAGGGAGAGAGTGCACGTGCAAGCACTTACAAGCCAGGGAGGGACAGAGAGGGAGACACAGAATCCGAAGGAGGCTCCAGGCTCTGAGATGTCAGCACAGAGCCTGATGCGGGACTCAAACTCACAAACCATGAGATCATGACCTGAACCAAAGTTGGACACTTAACCGACGGAGTTACTCAGGTACCACCCACCCCCTCCAGGGGGATTTTCAATCATGCCAGAAATGGTACAAGTCTCTCAGTCTTTCCAGCTTCTTTCACCTGACACAAGAAGGTCTCTGAGCTAATGGACTGATTTTAACTGACATATAATATACCAAAAAATCCCTATAGTTATATATTCTTTTTTCTAATCTAGCTTGTTTCTCTCAGAATAGCTCAGACCTGGATTTGAGTCCTAGCACTGCTGTGAATTATCTGCATAGCCTTATGCAGGTCACTCCTTTTTACCTATGAAAAGGGACAATTTTTCCCTCTTTCCCCACCCCCACTAGGTTGTGAGGGGAAAAACAAAAGAGCTCAAAATGACCTGAGGTCCTATGCAAACTGTGAGGTGCTGAAGGGTAATGAATAATTCTACTAAGACTCAACCACTATGAGAAAAGAGGCTTTTAAGGAATCTGCCTTTCTCGATTCAGTTGGAGGCAACTCCGCCCCCATGCCAAATCACAACCAGAGCTGCAGAAACTGCCAGTTTCTTTGAAATCCAATAGAAAACTATATAATGAATGTCTGGCTCTGAGAAGCAGCTTATGCTAGAACTGCTAGGGCTCCAGGAAGCACAGAGAAAGCCTAGTCCTGCTCACCTTTCCCCATACTCAGGGCCGACTCTCGCCTACTCTGTCTTCCCTCAGGTCTCTACAGAGGGCAAAGGAGAAGGAACCACAAGACTCCACTGAACTCCAAGTACAAACTTTATTTCTATTACAAGGATGTTAATAATAGTAGTAGTAGTGGTAGTAGTAAAATAAAAAGAGGGGAAGGGGGCTCTGATACTTGGTTTTCAGAGCAAGCCACGGAGCTTAGGCCTCAGGCCTGATCCCAGCAGAGCCCAGCATGGCCCTGGTGGCAACAGGGAGCCCCCAGCCTTCTCCAGCCGAAGGCAGTAAAGAAAAAGGAGCCGTGCTCCCCACCAGAAACAGAAGGCAGTTATGCCAAATGCCGAAGAAGCAGATTAAAACAAAGCCTCTAGTGCGCTCACCTCTAGCTCAACTCATCTCCAAAAGCCTTGTTCCTAACATATATTGCAACTGGCCTGAACACTCTACCAGGTGCCTCCATACATACCAGAGGCCCAAATTCTAGAGTGTGGAGGGCCAGTACACAGGAGAGGTTACCTAAAAGTTCCCAGATCGAGGCCCCAGCAGGGAAGAGAATCACTCCACTGGTGAGTACCAGGTTTCCAGAACCTTTTCTCTCCTCTTTCCACCAGGACCATACAGCACCAAGAAGCAGTGGTAATAGTATGTCAAAAGATGGAGCCCTGGTGGGCTGAGAGGCCATACACTGTATTTCTGTGAGGCCAAAAGGCAGGCAGCAGCTAAAGCTGAAACATTTCTCAACAGCCTCCCTGCTAACCCTCCCCCAAACCTTCAAACTCCCACAGCACAATCTCAAAAGACACAAAATGGCCATAACCTAGAAAAAGTTAAAATCTGTAAAATCTCCCCTGCCCATAGAGCCCAAGAGGTGGGGCCTGAACTGCGGCAAGTGCTGCTGTGCAGAGAAGATGGAACCAACGTGCAGGTTCTTTGCCGACGCCATTACTCCTCCTCTTCTTCCTCCTCTGCATCCCCAGCTCCCTGCTGCTTGGGGGTTTTTGCCTGAACAACAGAACACAAAGTAGAAAGCAGGAAGTGAAAAAGCAGTCCTCCTCCTTTAGAGCCCTGGAGATGTCAAACTTCTATGGAAACCTCCTCATCCAAAGCCAAAAGAACAGCCCTTTGGCCACGAATGCCTGACCGCTCACCTCTGACTTCAAGAACCACACCAGTTCCACCCATTTCTGAGTCCTAGCTGAGCATCATGGGCTGGATCCCCAATTACCTTTGCAGTTCTGTTGCGGTAGTTGGTGGCTGTGGAGGTGACCCGCGAGTTCCTGCCACCCTCACTCCTACCACTGAAAGAGAAGGATTGGAAACTAGTACCTGAGAGGTTGCTGAACGAAAGTCAGAAAACTCGGGAGAGAACAAAAACAGCTGGAACCAGACAAAAGCAGCTTTCCGCCAGCAGACCAAACAAATGAACAACGGAAAACCCACCAATAGCAAAAGAACATTTTGGAATCAGGTCACAATACACACAAAAGTCCACACACTCCCACTATGTTCTCCCGAGCTATTCCCAAGCTCCACTCCTGGGCTACTGATTCTTACCTTGCTCCATATCTCCCGGAAGGCCCACGGGGGAAGGAGGGTACGAGGTTTTCTGGGTAGAGATTTCGCACCGGGTGAATCACTGGAGCATGTCCAGTGGCCATGGCCGAGTTATGGCTGTTTCGATTCCGCCCCCGGCTGTCTTGGCTGTCTAAGTTGTTGAGCTTCAGTATGCGAGGAGGACTGGGCTGGCACCCAGGTCTGGGGCTTGATGTGGATGTTGACAGTCGGTTACAGGTAGCTGTCATATTGTTAATGGGTCTGCTGGGGGGAAGAGGGTAGGTGGGCCCTTTAGCCATTTCCTGCTTGATATCATCCATGTAACCAGAAGACAGATCTCCTGAGAAGAGAAAAAAGCACCAGTTTTAGGGAAAAGCCTACTCTTGCTATTAGTGCTGGATTTGGGGCAGGAATAATAGAATTCTGGGTAGAAGAGAACTGCCTTAGCCCTAAAGACTGCTGAAACCCACATCTTCAGGACAGGTTTGGGTCCTGACTTATTTTGTCCACACTTATTACCTGGGTCCTCAAACACAGTCTTCCTGACTATTCAACAATGGTGTGCCAGCAAACCTCGAAAAATAATTTGTAATTGGCTTTGTAATGGTTAGGTTTAAAAAACAGCTTACTTGCCTAGTCATGCGGGTTTTTGGGTTTTTTTTTAATGTCTATTTTTGAGGGTGTGCATGTGCTCTAATGGGGGAGGGGTAGAGAAAGACAGAGACAGAGGATCAGAAGCAGGTTCTGCGCTGACAGTAGAGCCTGAAGCAGGGCTTGAACTCACAAGCCATGAGATCATGACCTGAGCCAAAGTTGGACACTTAACCGACAGCCATCCAAGGACCCCCAGACATGAGGTTCCTAAATAATATTATTACTAATGAACTTGAGTACCCTAAACTAGAAACAGGGACCCAGTGCAGACACAGTAAGATCTGAAAATTATTTCCAAATTATCAACTGCACAGATAGAAGACCTACAGCTGAATAAGCACTGACGAGCCTTTCTCATGGCTGTCCCCAAAGCCATTACCCTATAATACACTTGAGACAGCTCAGTCTAACATGGGACCACAACTAGCCTCAAGAGAGACCCCAGTGAGATCCTACTGTGCTTGGGAATTCAGAATTCAGGTAACCCCCATGTTAGAGTAGCAGATGACAAGTGGTAAGCAGGCCTGAGCCAGCAGCAGACCTGTGGCCTTGGCTCAGCCCTGGCTAATACCCTGGTGTCTGACACGCCGCTTGGGCAGCTCTGGTGAAGTCTCTGGATGCTGGAAATCCTGTCTAGGAATCCCCTCCGTCACATGGTTGTTTGCTGTGGTTGGACGTTGGTCACACTGGTCCTGACAAGAAAAAACAGAATTTGTACTTCAGAATTGAGTTAACCCTAAGAGAGGGAACAACAGGAGGAAAGGAAGGAATGGCAGGTTGGGCAAACACACCTTATGGGGGAGGGAGGAGACAGATACAACTTCAACAACCACCGTGAAAAAGGGCCCAGGACTAAGAGGAAACACATCTGGAATGGCTCAATCATTCCCATTAGCACCTAAGGCACTAAGAGAAGCACTCTGATTTCTACTAGGATAAGGGAAGGGTTGATCTCAGGAACCCAGAAAAGCACATCAATACTTTGATCAAAGAGGATATACACGGTTACTTCTTTCATAGTATCTCCTTGGAGACAACAAGCAGTTACTTATGTACTGCTTGATCCAAAAGCAGATGCTTTCTTATAGAAACGTGTCATGTTCTAGCAACAGCTATATCAGACCAACTACATAAATGACGCTGAACACAGCTCCAGGAGTAGCTTCTCATAACAAACAAGACTAGACAGAGAATATATTTTTTACCAACAGGTTGGAATCCTAGACTGCAAAGCTGAAAAAGCACTTTATTTATTTTCAAATGTTTACTTATTTTTGAGAGAGAGAGAGAGAGAGAGAGAGAGAGAGAGAGAGAGAGGGAGGAGACAGAGCACAAGTGGGGAAGGGGCAGAGAGAGAGGGAGACACAGAATCTGAAACAGGTTCCAGGCTCTGAACTGTCAGCACAGAGCCCGTCGTGGGGCTCGAACTCACAAACCGCAAGATCATGACCTGAGCCGATGTGGAACGCTTAACCAACTAAGCCACGTAGGAGCTCCTGAAAAAGAACTTTAGACTGTCTAGTCTAATTCCCTCATTTACAGACATCCCCAGTGAAGGGACAGAACCTATCCAAGGTCAAACATAAAGGTAAAGCCAGAACCAGACCTTCAGGTCTCCTGGAATTAGAGACTCAAATGCCACCAAAAGGAAGAAACTGCCTTGTCAAAAATAAAATGTTGGTCAGTGATCTCAGGGAACCTCGCATCAAAATCTTTTTGGCAGGTCCAGGATGCTTGCTTAAATGGAGTCCTGGCTCCTAGGTCCTCAGCTAATGACATTATGGTTTTAGTTGACAGAGGTAGAGAATGTCTGAAAGCCTGAGGTAGTAGACCCCTTTGATAATTCACAGAACAGGGCATGGCCAATAGCCAGGTCAGGTTTACATGCAACTTAAAAGCTAAAGAAGCATTCTCAGTTCTTAAAGTCTCAGGTTTACTCAGAGGATCTGCATGGAATGAAGCGGACAGGTCCTCTAGAGACTCTTACCTGGTGATGGAACAGCACCTCCTCCTCCAGCTGTACCCCACAGAATTCACACGGGATGATGATGCTATCCTCTACAGGGGGTGAATTGCTCAGGCCCATCAAAGAGTCTAACTGGTTACTTGCAGCCTGCTGCAAAAACTTTTGGAAGATGACATCAGGGTCCTCCACCTCTTTGGGGGGAGTGCTGCCCATACTGAGTGAAGGTAAGGCACAGGAAGGGTTACAGCTTGTCTGTCTCAAAAAACATAGATTAAAAAAAAAAAAAAAAAGCAGAAGTTAAGGAAAACACTACATTCCTAAATCATTATCTAAAAGTCACAAAATGTTAATAATGCTTAATACTGGGGAGAGAGACTAAAAAGGGTGAGTTAGGGCAAACGCAGATGAAACACTCTACTTTTATTTTTAATATTTCTGCTGTTTTGTATTTTTTTTACTGTGTTCATGTTATTTTTTCTTTAGATATTTCATTTTTGGGGTTCCTGGCTGGCTCAGTCTGAATATCTGACTCTTGATCTTGGGGTCATGAGTTCAAGCCCTATGTTGGGTATAGAGATTAAATACATTTCAAAAAAAAAAAAAAAAGATTTTATTTTTAAGTAATCTCTACACCCAACATGGGGCTTGAATTTATAAACCTGAGATCAACAGTCACCTCTCTACCAACTGAGCCAGCCAAGCACCCCAGTGATTATTCTTTTTATTTTTTGGGGGGGCGGGTTGTTTTTGATTATTCTTTTTAAGTTGAAAAGATTGGAGATTCTCCCCACAACCACAGAATAAGAGAGGCTGTTATCCCTATTAACGGGTTTTCTTATGCTGCTCCCAAGACAAAAACTGGATGTATTCAAATACTGTTACTATTCCACTTATGGAGGGGGCACATATGTTCCACCTAGAGCACAGGGATTACTTAATAGTTATGGAAATCCCAAATCAGAGACAGCAAGACTGTGGGAAGAAAAATGGTTCCCTCCACCAGGTAATCCTCAAACACAAAGGCTATTCTCTAACCATTCCTAAATGGCTCAAGAACTTTCAACCATTCAAAAAGAATATGACACCTTTCATATACCAGGTATTGAGAGATTCAGTAGCTAGGAAAACACAGAACATCCTCAAAAAACTCAGCCTAGTGGTGCAGACCAACAGGGCATCAGGAGCCCATACCACAGGGTGACAGGCTAAAAGAGAAGCAGGCACAGCACTTTCAAAGAGTGGGACTTCTGACCTAGCCTTCAGAATTTAGGATAGTTTCCTGAAAGTCATGCAAGAACTAAGTCCATGAGCAAGGAGTCTGCACTGTTGAGTGTGTTGGGGAGACAGGATGGATGGCCACACACCTTGCAGGCAGAAAAAGTCAAGTGCAAAAAAGACCCTTAACCCTTCCAGGGAACTGCAAGGACTTCAGTATGCCTCCAATACATCAAAATGTGGCATGAGATGAGACCAGCTTATAAGATGGTCAGTAGAGATGTACACTAGTGACCACAGAATGGGAGGAGCAATCGGGCCTGCTGGAATGAACATTACTTTTTCCAAGAGGGAACAAGGCAGAGTTTTCAAATCTGTAGGTCAGTCATGCCATGTTAAGAAATATAGTTGCCACTTCTGCCACAGGTGCATTAAAATAGTTTGCTCAAGATCTCATGTGGTCTACAACACCAACGATGGCCTGCACATATTCCTCAAGTAATTCACAACACACCTGATGGTCAATCAGCAGTTCCTCTGGGTAGAGCTCCTCACAGAATTCACAAGGCAACATGGTCCGGTCAGCCGTACCTAGGTATCAGGCCATACAGTCAAACTCAATGAACAAAAACAAACTCAATTCAACCTTTTATCTCCCTTGTGAAGTTTTGTATAAAAGTCCAACTTCCTTTGACATTTCTTATATATAGCAATTTGTGGGGCTATAAATCCTCAAAGGGAAACCATCTAAGAGACAGGCGCTAGGCAAAAAAAACTTCCACTATGAAAAAAGAGATTTCTTTGTCACCATTTCCTGAGTAGGAATAAAGTGATTACTCTAATTAAGGAAGAATTCAAATGTGTACTAACTCTAGGCACTAATCTAAAATCTTAAATTTTTTTAGAAAATTTACGTCATAAATGGATAATCCTAATTCTGAGGGCACTGTATTAATTGGGAGAACTTTATCACTAAGATTCAGTCTTTGTTAAAATAAACATGTTGAAATTTCCAGGGCAACCGTGACAAGAATAGCGACAGAGAATATAAATTCCATACGAGAGGAAAAATGGAATGAAACAAGCAAACAAAAGTCAATAAAACAATCTAATAAATAACCAAGAAAGGAGAAAATAAAGGAAACTACACTGAACCCAGTCTTCACTTGTGACTACTATGCTACTGCATCTTACTTTCTTCCATACCATGAAAGTCAAGTCTGAACAGTTGACAAGGAGACTCACATTAAAAGACGCTGCTTAAGTGTGCCTGGGTGGCTTAGTTGGTTAAGCGTCCAGGTAAGTGTGCGACTCTTGGTTTTGGCTCAGGTCATGATCTCACAGTTCATGAGATGGAGCCCCAAGTCAGGCTCCACACTGATAGCACAGACCCTGCTTGGGATTCTCTCTCTGTCTGCCCCTACCATGCTCACGTGTGCAACGTGCACGCTCTTTCGCTCTCTCAAGATAAATAAAGTTTAAAAAAAAGATACTGCTCAGAGTTTGGAAAAGGCTTTCTTTGGGGCTAGGGCATTTTCCTAAGGGAAGAAACAGCAACTATTAGGTAAAAAACAAATCAAACGTGGGGCCCTGGGTAGCTCGGTCGGTTAAGCATCCAACTTAGGCTCAGGTCATGATCTCATGGTTTGTGAGTTTGAGCCCTGCGTCAGGCTCTGTGCTGACAGCTCAGAGCCTGGAGCCTGCTTTGGATTCTGTGTCTCCCTCTCTCTCTGCCTCTCCCCCACTTGTGCTCTCTCTCTCTCGAAAATGAATAAAATGTAAAAAAAAAAAAAAAAAAAATCAAAGGTATCAGCATACCATAAAAGGTTGTTGAAATGAAAAGAATTCAAAGCTAAACATTACAATGGGAAGCCTTGTACTGCTCCCCAAAATGCAGGATGCCTCTCTAATGAAACCAGCTTTTAAACAATCTCATATTACACATTCACATCCTTTTATACACAAGGACTATAAGGTCACCTAATTACCTGCTGAAAGTGGTAACCTCGGGGGAGAACCAGGAGACTGTTTTCAGTGGGTAAAGACAAAACTTAAACTCCCTCTTACACTCTTTTACAACATTAATTTTTTTTAATTATTTTTACCTTTCTTCTTTAACAGATTGGGATATAATTTACATATAATGCAATTCACCTATTTGATTTATACACAATCATTTTTATTACATATGCAAATTGTTTTAAAATATTGTCTACTCACAGGGATGGAAAGTATAACATAGGGAATATAGTTAATAACTTGTAATACACTTACTGTAGTAAACATTTCATAATGTATATAATTGTTGCATCACTAGGTTGTACACCTGAAACTAACTTAATGTCAACTATACTTCAGTTGAAAAAACCTATAATACAAAGAACATTTTCTTAAGGAAGAAAATACAGCCTAAAATAGTGTTTTTCCAATCTGTGGGGACATCACCCTCTAAGGAGCCAGACTCATCCCTTTATTCAATCTTTGAATTTACATGAATTTACATGTTAACCAGTCACTAGAGTAGATCATAAAAACAAATTATTTTACATATATTTACTATTAAAAAGAATTTTTTTAATGCTTACTTATTTTTGAGAGAGAAAAAGTGTGAGCAGGGGAGGGGTAGGCAGAGAGAGAGAGAGAGAGAAAGGGAGGGGGAGGGAGGGAGGGAGAAAGGGAGGGGGAGGGAGGGAGGGAGAAAGGGAGGGGGAGGGAGGGAGGGAGAGAGGGAAACACAGAATCCAAAGCAGGCTCCAAGCTCTGAGTTGTCCGCACAGAGCCCAACGTGGGGCTCGAACTCACGAACCATGATATCATGGCCTCAGCCAAAGTCAGAGGCTCAACCGACTGAGCCACCCAGGCACCCCTATTTTTTAAATTAACTTATTAGAAACTACAAAAATTTTTTAAAAGGAAAAATACATCAACACCTATCCAAGTTTCTATTAACACTACCATTTACTTCCTTTAAGCAAGGCATACGACACTCTACCATTTACCTCTTTTAACCAGGACCAATTCCTATTTTATCCAAATGAACAAAATGTTAAGAATTATCCTACTATTCTTGGAGTCACTATTCATACAGTGGTATGAAGAAAACTCATAGCTGACAGCTGTGTAATTTTAGGTCCCCAAAATCTCTTACAACTCAAGCGTTTTAAATATGTAGGACATGCATCCCTCAAATATACTGTTCTCCAAACTAGAGACCCAAAGTGATGGTTTACTGAACACAATCCAACTTTTATTTTTATTTAAAAAATTGGGGGTGGGGGAGTGGGCGCCTGGGTGGCTCGGTCGGTTGAGCGTCCGACTTCAGCTCAGGTCATGATCTTGTAGTTTGTGAGTTCGAGCCCCGTATCGGGCTCTGTGCTGACAGCTCAGAGCCTGAAGCCTGCTTTGCATTGTGTCTCCCCCTCTCTCTGCCCCTTCCTTGCCCATGCTCAGTGTCTCTCTCTCAATAAATAAATGTTAAAAAAAATTCTAAAAAAATAAAGATCGGGGGGGGGGGATAAAAAATGTTTAAATAAATAATGTTTATTTTCTTGAGAGAGAGAGAGAGAGAGAGAGAGAGAGATACAGAATACAAGCAGGGGAGGGGCAGAGACAGAGGGAGACAAAGAATCCGAAGCAGGCTCCAGGCTGTGAGCTGTGAGCACAGAGCCCAACGTGGGGCTTGAACTCAAGGACTGTGAGATCATGACCTGAGCTGGTCAGATGCTTAACCAACCAAGCCACCCAGGCGCCCCTATTTTTATTTAAATGTTTATTTATTTTTTATTTTTGAGAGACAGTGCAAGAGGGGGTGGGGCAGAGAGAAAGGGCGAGAGGGGATCGGAAGCCAGCTACATGCTGACAGCAGAGAACCTGATGTGGGGCTCAAACTAACGAAATGTGAGATCGTGACCTGAGCCGAAGTCAGATGTTCAACGGACTGAGCCACCCAGGTGCCCCCCAACTTAAACTTAAACTTAACTTAAACTTATAAGTTTAGTTTTATTTATTTTTTTTAGGAACCTCTACATCCAACATGGGGCTTGAACTCACAACCCAGAGATCAAGAATCGTATGCTCTACCGACTGAACCAGCCAGGTGTCCCAGAATTTTTATTTTTATTTTAAAAGTTGTTTGTTTCTGTGTTTTGAGAGAGAGTGAGCAAGCATATGCGAGCAAGTAGGGGAGAGGGAGAGGGTGAAAGAGAATCTTAAGCAGGCTCTGTGCCCAGTGTGGAGCCCATCATGGGCTTGATCTCCACGAACTGTGAGATCATGACCTGATTCAAAATCAAGAGTCAGGCACTTAACCAACTGAGACACCCAAGTGCCCCCAGAATTGTTTTTAAATGCAGGCAGGGAGGGGAGCAAAGTTCTTTATAGAACCATAACTATTTAGAACAAAGGATAAAAACAAAATCACTATTGCACAATTGTCAGTTATACCTGATTCAAGCAAGAAACCTTAGTGAATAGAAAAAACTACTAAATAAAAGATGGTGTAAATATCTCATTCCCCCACAATCTCAAAATAACAATCTGCATGTAGCTATTATAAAGATAAAAGCTATCCATATAATGAAGGTACCTGACAGACTTCATTTTAATGAGTAATAGGATAAACTGACATGTTGAGAAGGACAGCATCACCAACATAGCAATTCTGCCAAAACTGTGTAACCTGAATCTAAACATGGGAAAACAATCAGACAAATCTAAATTAGGAAAGAAATATTCTGCAAAACAACTGCCCTGGACTCTTCAAAAGTACCAATGCACTGAAAGAAAGAAAGAAAAAAAAAAAAAGACAGGTGGAGGGGGCTAAACTAAATTAACCTAAAAAGAACACAACGTATAATCCTGGATTTTGAAAACAAAAAAGCTCCAAAGAACATTATGTATAAGTCGGGAACCTCTGTTAAATTTCCTGAGAGTGGTATTTGTATTGTGTTTACATAGAATACCCTTGTTTTTAAGATACATGCTGAAGTATTTAGGGATAAAATGTTATGTCTGCAACTTATTCTCAAATGATTCAGGGGTAGAAATAAAAATATATAAAATAAATGGAAAACACTAAAACTGGCAAATATAAACAAGCGGTATATAGATAGGAACTGTACTATTCTGACAATTTCTATGAATAAAAAGTTGGGGAAAGCAAAACAAAAAAGGCAAATCTTATCTGATGGAAAACTTACAATTTTATATAAATTATATGGTGTTAGACAAAAAAAACCTGTAGAGACAGAGACTAGTGCAGAATAAACAAACCTACCCTTTATGTCATTCAGAGCATTGGGACCTTCAAGGGACTGGTCTGCACCACATACAGCCCTCCAGAAGTCCTGCTCAGCCATGCTGTGGGCCTGCCCTTCATTTTGCAGACTTAGGGCCAACATGAAGTCCAGGTTTGCACTATCTTCACCACCCTCTTTTGGGGGCTGCCGGGTTCTATTCCTTTCCTGCCTTTCTTGTTCTTCCACTGGATGGGAGAAAAAAATAAAACAGTACTCAAAATACATTAGAGATGTTGCTACCCCTCAGCTCAAGTCCATGCCGAGCAACTATTCAAGGTTTACAGGCATCTATGCAGGAACAAAAGAGGCCTAGCCTTCCTGTTCTCATAGGACTCCAAATATTAAGTCTGCTGTGATAAAAGTCTCCACTATTATTTTGTTTTATTAATACCCAAAACAATGGGTGTCCAGCTAGCTCAGTTGGTAGAGCATGAAACTCTTATTAATACCCAATATTATTGAACTATAATTATGAAACAAGCACCATGCTTAACATTTTATATATTCTCGCACTATAGCAGAATGGTTTGAAGCATGGCGTCAGATTGCTTGAATTCAGGTCCCAGCTCTGCCACTCACCTACCCTCAAAAGACTGCTTATGACAACTAAATCAGTTAATACATATAAAGCACTTTACAAATGCCTGAAGCACATCAGGTATACTCAGTAAATATTAGCTATTAACAGCACCGTCACTGTCATTGTTATCATTATCATCAACCCTAGCTGTAATCCAACAGTAATCCAACAGCAAAGAGTTTCTACTGTTTCCCATCTATAGGAAAGTTATTCTTCTTAATGTTACCTAAATAAATAGAAACCTGATTGCAGTTTGTTTATTTTGAAGGAGAAAGAGCATGCATGCACGCAAGCAGGGAAGGGGCAAACAGAGAGGGAGAGAAAGAGCATCCCAAGCAGGCTCCACACTGCCAGCACAAAGCTCTACATGGGGCTCAATCCCACGAACTGTGAGATCACCATGAGGCAAAATCAAGAGTTGGATGCCCAACTGACTGAGCGATTCAGGCGACCCAATCAGATTTCTATAATTAAGATCTATTTGCCCCCAAAGCACTCTTCCCATTTGCCCTGAGATTCTGACACCATTCCAGTTTTCTTTTTTTTTTTTAATGTTTATTTATTTTTGAGACAGAGAGAGACAGAGCACAAATGGGGGAGGGTGAGAGAGAGGGAGACACAGAATCTGAAACGGGCTCCAGGCTCTGAGCTGTCAGCACAGAGCCTGACGCGGGGCTTGAACTCATGGACCGCGAGATCATGACCTGAGCCGAAGTCGGCCGCTCAACCGACTGAGCCACCCAGGCGCCCCACCATTCCAGTTTTCTAAACCAAACACAACTCACATAGATTATTCTGAATTGGAAAATGGGCTGTCATGTTCCTTTGGTTGGTAGTCCTACTATGGAAAAGGTCCAAGTCAAAGGCCCTCAGCGGTCTTCGGGGTAGCCTCATAGGTGGGTCCAGAGCCTCAATTTGTCTGAGGAGCTGGGATGCAATCCAGATTCCATCTTGACCCCAAGACTCATCATATGCATTAGGAGGCATGGCAACCTCATCTCTTTTTTCCTCTCCGTCTCTCCCACAAACTTCAGGATGAGTCTTCAGATCTTTCACCAGGACATTGCGCCCACAATTGCCACATAACTCCGTCCGGGCACCACAGTAATCTTCATGGTCCTTCAGTTTGAGAACAGAAAGTTCCAAATCACAGTGCTGGCAAAGGGCAAGCCGTAAAGGACACTCAGTTTCCTGCAACACAGGGTAATGAGGCAGTTAATACGCAGATCTAAGAGAGCCTATGTTTTAATCAGGGCAAGGAAAGCCAAAAATATATATTTACTTCAATATTCTCTTCCAGCCCTAGCTTTGCCTGCCATGCTTTTCTATGCATTTAAGAGTCACAGCTTCCCTCTTGGTCCCTGTCACCAGGTTCTACAGAGGGAAAGAAATTCTTAAAAGGAATCTACTCAGCCACCCTATCATCATTTTTTGCACACATTACAAAGTAACCTAAAATCAGAGGCGCCCAGGAGCAAATAGCAAAAGCATAGCAATTCAGATATGTTTGTCAAAGTTACACCAGCCTAATTTCCCTTTACCATTCCAATCTCTTAAATACCTGGTAATGAGGAAAACAGGCTGTTCTTCAGAAAGACACTGATTTCTCTAATCTGCACATTTGTATATAGCACTGGCTTTAAATTGATTGAATAAACCAGGAATTACCAATGAAGATGACCCCAAGAGTATACATACTCAGCAGATGAAGGACAAAACTTTCATACTTATTTTGAAATTGTAAATAAAACGCTTTTAGGTCAGTAATCTCAGTAATGTTGGCCCTATGATAACGCACTCTCTTCATGGTGCAGGAAAACTAACCTCATGCTTCTTTAATTGCCTCTTCTCCAACTTCTTATTACATTTGCAGGTCACCTATGATAAGAAGTGACAATAAATTGGCTTTGTGACAACATAATCACTTGCTACTGCAAAACAGCAAGTATAATACATTTATGAACATTTGAGTACTTGGGTGGTTCACCTGACAATGTTCTGTATCCATGTGACTCTCCATGTCAGATTTGGGAAACGGTTCCTTGCAGATAGGACACATACCAATGTTCCTTTGACAGTGGATCTCATGGATGGTAAAATTAAACACAGGAATTTCTTTCTTGCTACAGAAACAGATCAAAGTGAAAGACAAGCATTACTGACTTCTGCACAGTGGTATCACATGGAAATCTGGCTTGTCTGATCTTTAGTCTCCATTACTTCTCTTTACTAAATCTAGTCTATTATAAGCCCTTAAGATTGTTACTACCCCTGCTTTTCAAGAAGTCCTGAAAGTTTTGAGTCTTCTGCACAACAATGAGTTATCAGTACTATGTACTACCTTTACAAGCTCAGCCTCACTTTCTACATGCCAGAGCTAATCAAAGCCAGCAACATGAAGTCAGACACCAAGAAATGAGCTGCGCTTCTCTATTGTTTTTTAAATGTTTATTGGGGCGCCTGGGTGGCGCAGTCGGTTAAGCGTCCGACTTCAGCCAGGTCATGATCTCGCGGTGAGTTCGAGCCCCGCGTCAGGCTCTGCGCTGATGGCTCAGAGCCTGGAGCCTGTTTCCGATTCTGTGTCTCCCTCTCTCTCTGCCCCTCCCCCGTTCATGCTCTGTCTCTCTCTGTCCCAAAAATAAATAAACGTTGATAAATGTTTATTTATTTTTGAGAGCACAAGCAGGGGAGAAGCAGACAGAGGGAGACAGAAGATCTGGGGCGGACTCTGCGCTGACAGCAGCGAGTCCAATGTGGGGCTCAAACTCACGAACCATGAGATCATGACCTGAGTCAAAGTCGGACACTCAACTGACTGCCACCGAGGTGCCCCAAGCTAGGCTTTTCTAAAACCATCCATGATCCCAAGCACAACGATACACTCCAGGACTGTTTAAAAAAAAAAACAAAAACAAAAAAAACCAGAACAAAACAGCCTACCATTTATTTTCACTCTCAGTCTGAGGTAGGTTTAATCTCATTAGACTTTATTCCACTAAAAGTCAAACCAAAAAGAGCAGATGCCAGCATTGGGATAGCCAGTGGGGAACAGAAAACTGCCTCCCTGGGGCACCTGTGTGGCTCAGTTGGTTGGGCAGCTGAGTTCAGCTTAGGTCGTGATCTCACGGTTCAGAAACTGGAACCCCTCATCAGGCTCTATGCTGGCAGTGCAGAGCCTGCTTGAGATTCTCTTTCACTCTCTCTCTTCTCTGCCCCTACCCCTACTTGCACTCTCTCTCTCAAAATAAGCTGAAAGAAAGAAAGAAAGAAAGAAAGAAAGAAAGAAAGAAAGAAAGAAAGAAAGAAAAAGAGAAAAAACTGCCTCCCTTATATCCCAGATGCCTTTCAAAGTGGGCTAGATACTAGTCAGGAACATGCTCTCTGTCCTTGTTGATATAAAGTTCACTGCAGAACTGTACAAAAATGAAGTCCTGAATCCCTTCCCCCAATCTTGTCTCCTCACTCACTTTCTGCCATTCTCTTTTAGTTTAAGGAATCCAATTAAATATCCTATCTAGGGGTGCCTGGGTGGCTCAGTCAGTTGAGCGTCTGACTCTTGATTTTGGCTTAGGTCATGATCTCATGGTTCATGAGTTTGAGCCTGCGTTGGGCTCTGTACTGACAGTGCAGGGCCTGCTTGGGATTCCCTCTCTCTCCCTCCCTCTCTGCCCCTCCCTAACTTGTGCCCATGCCTCTCTCTCAAAAGAAATAAATTTTTAAAAAGTCTTGGGGTGCCCAGGTGGCTCAAGCAATTAAGTGTCCAACTTCAGCTCAGGTCATGATCTCATGGTTTGTGAGTTAGAGCCCCTCATCAGGCTCTGCACTAACAGTGTAGAGCCTGCTTGGGATTCTCTCTCTCCCCCTCTCTCCCTGCTCCTCCCCAACTTGTGCTTTCTCTCTCAAAATAAATAAACTTCAAAATTTTTTTCCTTAAAAAAATATTAAAAAATAAAGTCTTTACTTTGTCATTTGGATGTGACCATCAGAAAACTCCCAATTTTAGTCTAGCTAAAAACTGTATTTAGAAAATGTGTCTATGGGGGTGCCTGGGTGGCTCAGTCAGTTAAAAGTCTGAATCTTGATTTCGGCTGAGGTCATAATCTGACAGTTAGTGGGACTGAGCCCCGAGTGGGGCTCCGAGGGGCACTG
Source organism: Puma concolor (assembly GCF_028749965.1). NCBI lineage: Eukaryota > Metazoa > Chordata > Mammalia > Carnivora > Felidae > Puma > Puma concolor. The sequence continues at coordinate 9,995,337 of NC_141678.1, read as the reverse complement.
ACAGCAGGGAGTCTGCCCTTCTGTGAGCATGTGCTTGCGAGCGTTCTCTCTCTCAAACTTTAAAAGAAAAAATGTCACCTAGATTAAAATTTCAGAAAAATACTGAACACAATAAATAATGACAATTATACAAGAAATCTTTTTTAGAAGTTTTTTTTTAGTGTTTGTTTATTTTTGAGAGAGACAGAGACAGAGTGTGAGCAGGGGAGGGGCAGAGAGAAAGGAGACAGAATCTGAAGCAGGCTCCAGCTGTCAGCACGGAACCTGATGCAGGGCTTGAACTCACAAACTGCGAAATCATGACCTGAGCCAAAGTTGGACGCTTAACCAACTGAGCCACCCAGGCGTCCCTATACAAGAAATCTTTAATATCCTATTTCACCTCCAAAGCTAAGTACTATAGGAATTCTCTTCCACACTGAAATATAGACAGCTTAATTCTCTTTTACATAGTTTTAATCTCCAACCATAGTGTAAAAAACATTTTAAAGTAGGATGACTGATGTGTCTCCAGCGACAGTCATACTCCTAGTCTGAAAGACCAAGACACCAAATAAATGCAAATTCATTTTTACCGAATGGTGGAATTATTAAGGCAGCTCTTATAGAGAAACTGGAAGGTAATCAACTGTGAGATGGGAAGGAAACTCAAATGGATAAAGAAACTACCAATGTCTTGAAAGATTTAATTTCCCCTATTTCTCTAAAATTCCTAGCTTTCTAAGGAAACCAGTAGTTTTAATTCAGTTTTATTTTTTTCAACTAGAGAATATTAAAATATATAGAAGGAGCTATAAATCAAAGTTATCATCTAAACCTATTAAATTAACAAAAGTTAAAAATTAGTAAATTCTACCATTAAATATGTTGTGAAACTAATATTCTAATACATCACCAGTGATACTGTAAACTGCTTAAAAATAGCCTGAAAATGTGTTTCTAGGACCATAATACAGTCTTTAACGACGTAATCTCACTCTTGGGATTATGAAGATTTTCATTAGTGTGACAAAATGATTAAAAAAAACACTAAAAACGTCTAAGTAAGTTAATGGCTATGTTAAATATGTACAACAAAATGAAAGTAGAGCTATATCATGATTGCAAATCATACATGTACAAATGCCACAAAAAATTAAGCTAATAATTACTGCTGAAATTCATAATTTTAAAAATAATTTTCTTTTTGGGGCACCTGGGTGGCTCAGTTAAGCCTCCAACTTCAGCTCAGGTCATAATCTCATGGCTGGAGTTTGAGACCCCATGTCAGGCTCACTGCTATCGGCACAGAGCCCACTTCAGATCCTCTGTCCCCTTCTCTCTCTGCCTCTCTCCCACTCATGCTCTTTCTCTCTCTCAAAAATAAACATTTTTGGGGGTGCCTGGGTGGCTCAGTCAGTTAAGTGTCCGACTTCAGCTCAGGTCATGATCTCGTGGTTTGTGAGTTCAAGCCCCACGTCAGGCTCTGTGCTGATAGCTCAGAGCCTGCAGCCTGCTTCGAATTCTGTGTTTCCTTCTCTCTCTGCCCCTCCCCTGCTCATACTCTATCTCTCTTGGTCTCTCAGAAATAAATACATGTTAAAAAAAATAATAAAAAGAAACATTAAAAAAAAAATAAAATAAAAAATTAATTTAACTGCCAAGACAGTCACACCAAACATTCCAACCAGACAAAATACCAATATGGTTGCTTCCTACCTACAGATAAAAAACAAGATGTTTTAAGTAAGAAAATGAGAACACAATTCCATATCTAAATAAAACTGCTAAAAAGCCTTAAGGATGGAGGAACTAGCAAGTTAAAGATGAAATTTCATTTTATTTGATTTTTTAAAGTTTATTTTGAGAGAGAGAACAATCAAGGGAGAGATGGAGACAAAGGGAGAGAGAGAATCCCAAGGTTCCTTGTGGTCAGCGCAGAGCCCAACGCGGGGCTCAATCTCACAAACTGAGATCATGATCTGAGCTGAAATTAAGAGTCAGACGCTTAACTGACTGAGCCACCCAGGTGCCCCTCATTTTATTTTAAATGTTTGTTTATTTTTGAGAGAGCGTTCAAATGGGGGAGGGTTAGAGAGAGGGGTCAGAGGATCTGAAGCTGACTCTGCACTGACAGCAGCAAGCCCAACATGGTGGCTTAAACTCATGAACCGCAAGATCATGACCTGAGCCGAGGTCGGATGTTCAACCAACTGAGCTACCCAGGCACCCCTAAAATTTTATTTTAGATAGAAGTGACTGAAAGGCAAGCCAAGGCTTCCAGAAAAATTCCCATCAGCCTTCTAAATGCTAAACACAAGCTAGAAATCAATTCTTTAATACATACAAAAATAAAAGTCTAAGCCTTTTTGTTTGCTTTTTGAGAGAGAGAGAGAGAGAGAAAAGCAGGCCTCACCCGAAGTGGGGTTCAAGCTCACCTGATGAGGGGCTAGAACTCACGAACTGAGATCATGACCTGAGCCAAGGTCAGATGCTTAACCGACTGAGTCACCCAGGCGCCTCCCTCCCTTTTTTTTCATTGGTTTTAGTAATCTCTACACCCAATTCACATTGGGCCTGAACTCATAATCCTGAGATCAAGAGTCGCATGCTCTTCCAACTGAGCCAGCCAGGTGCCCCTAAAAGTCAAAGCCTTCTAACACTGAAGTTCCTGTTCCCTAGAACTACTCCCCACAATCAGAGAAGGGAGATAACATGCAAAAAACATCTTCAATAACAAACTACTCTTTTTACTGGTCTAGTGGATCTAAGGGCAGCTCACATTTTTAACTTTTTAAATTTTTTTATTATTTTTAGTATATTCTATGTCCAAACTCAGGGCCCCAAGATCAAGAGTTGCATGCTCTACCAACTGAGCCAGTCAGGCAAGGCACTCCAGCAGCTCACACGTTAAAGATTATCTTAACTTTTCTTAAGGAACTATAGAAATATGGCTCTAAAAACAAAAATTTTAAACCTGGAATTCAAATAAGGTTACTTAGATGAGAGGCCTGTGCTGGTTTAGTCACCCTTCCATGCTAATCTTTTTTCTTTAAATAAATTGCTTTGGCTTTGAATAACCCTCTTTTCATTAGCTTTCCATTAACTTACCCTTTTTTTTTTAAACTCCCTTAGCATAGTTATTTATATATTGTCCTGGCCTTGAGATTCCTTCAAATTGAAGTGGACTTATAAAGAGTATCGTAACTGATGACACTGCCAGTATGTTTTCTTACATAATCACAATATTTTCTTGTGATTATTAGCATAACTGATTGTTTCATTAACAGTAATGGCATATGTGAAACACAAAGCTCAAGTAGTTTTTAAATTGGCAGAAAGTGATAATGGCATAGTAGGAAAAAAATGCCCCATAAAGCAAGCGCCCTCTTAGAAATGAATCTTAATTCTGTTCAGGGAAGGAATACTGCAATCAGCAGTTGCTCTGATTATATCCTAATTTTGCTGAAAGCCCTGAGCAAAAATTGAAAGAGGCAATAAAAAAATAAAATTGTTGTTAGGTGGCTCGAACCTTCCATCAATCTGAGTCAAACTATTTTCCTTATTCAACATCTCTCCCCTTCTACACTTCCCTTAATTTCGTTAAGTTAAACATAGCTTTTTTTCTTTAGCATTCCATAAGAGCACTTATATGTCACTAAAATACCAAATTCTCAAGAAATTATTAGCTACACTTCTAAGTTTCATTTCAGGAAGAAAAAGCTGCTCTTTCATGTCACTCACGTGGGTTACACACGCCAAAACAGAAAGTTTAATATTCAAGACTACACCCAGTCTTCACAAACAGTTCTGGAATCACAAAGTGATAATGATTAAGCTGGACTGCCGAAGACTTTACCCAGACTTTTTTTTTTTTTTTTAAGTGGGGGAACATTCCTTCGGCAAAATCCTTTATAAAAAGTTGAGCGGCTCTGGTTGAACTGCTCTCACTGTTAGATGTAGAGCCAAGCTCACTAAACCTCTTCCCAATCATCCCCAAGAAAGCCACTGCAGCCACACAGGGAAATCTTTGCAACACATCTGAAAAACACTCATCTACTCCAGACATTGCATTATATTTTTAGTATCTTTTTAAAAATGTATGAGGGGCGCCTGGCTGGCTTAGTCGGTAGAGCATGGGACTCTTGATCTCAGGTCTAAAGGTTGTGAGTTAAGTAGGGCAGTGCCTACCTAAAAAAATAAAAATAAATTAAAAAAAAATAAAAATTTAAAAGTCTGATGTTTTTCAGAAAGACAAAAAATAAATTTGCTGATTTATACATCAGAAAAGTGAAGCTCCAAAAACAGTCAGTGGGGTCATTTGCCAAGTCATTAACTAAAGGCAGGCACCAGAGCTCCAGACTCCCAGCTGCATCATATCACTCTATAGTCATTTCTCTACACTATCTGAACCCACTATCTTCTCAAATTAATAAAACAATGTTATATAAAATTGTTAAAAAGGCTTTAGTCCCATATATTTCCACAACATATGTGGTCTCAATTTTAACCTGCCAATAAATAAACCAACCCTTTACAGAAGCAAGTTTGTTCTCATTCCAATAACATTTCCTAGATTTAATCTCTTACCAGTTGTCACACAGTTGAGTGTCCTGGTCATCTAGAAATTCAGCCATCTTTAGCTCTTCCTGAAAACTATAAAGGAAGAAGTGTAAACTTTCAATTTCGTTTCTGCTTTTAGGATGACATGCAAAACACAAAAGCAAAACACAAGTACCCAGAAAAATGTTACCAAAACCAGTACATTAAAGCATTTTATTTAATAGCTCATACCCTTGGATTTTACCTTTTTATTTTTTAATTTTCATTGTAAAATAATTTGACTTGCAAAAACAGCACCAAAAAAACTCCTGTATACCCTTCACCCAATACATTTTAAACAACCACAGTAAAATTATCAAGTGCAGGAAACTAACACAATATTAATAAACCTATAGATCATATTCATGAATCATCCCACTAATTCCCTTTTTCTTGTTCAAGATCCAATCCAGGGTCACATAGGGCATATAGTTATTTCTCCTTAATCTCCTTTGATCTACGATATTTAGTTTTTCATCTTTCAGAACCTTGTTAAGTGTCCTGGCTAGGTATTTTGTAGAATTCCCTTCAGTTTGAGTTTGTTTGATGTTTTCTCATGGCTAACACATCTTTAGCAAGAATACCACAGAACTGATGTCGTGCTCATTGTCAGTGCATTATATCAGAAGGCACATGATGTCAACAATCTTATTATTATAGATGATGTTAACTTCGATCCTTAGCTGAGAATGTCTGCTGGGTTTGTGCACTGTAAAGTTTTTCCTTCTTTTTAAACAAGATGTCAGCAGAGAGCAAAGTGCTGGCAATTTTTTTTTTTTTTATCACTATTTACTTCAGATTTACAGTGACACAAAAATGGTCTTAAACACTGCCCCGAAAGGGCTCTTTCTTTGATGGATCTGACGGTTCTAAAAGAACTCACTTTTCAAAGCACATACTCATTCAACATACTGAGACGCCGTGTGCCACACACTGGGCCCAGGCACTAAGAACACTTTACAAATTCAAGAAATATATACTGTCTGATCTAACAGATCAACTTAGTAATGGAGAAAAATAAAGAAACGGATATACATTGAGCATTTCTATGGAAAAGTAGGTAGCACACAAATGGAGATGAAGGGAGTCTACTTTAGATAAGGGTGATGAGAGAACTTTCTGAGAAGATGACATTTAAACTAAGACCTGAAGTGTGAAAAGGAAGTAAGAGGACGGGCGTGGGGGAAAAACCCAATCAGGCAGAGGGCCTCAAATGCAATGAAAGAGAAAGTAAAGGTAGCTCTGGAAGAGCATAATGAAAAAGGGGAATGATTCAAGGCCTTATCAAACAGAGCAGAAAGGGTACTGGATTATATTCCAAGCCCAAAGGTAAACCACTGATGGGTTTTAAATTAGGGAGTTACATGAGTCAAGCTAACCGCTCTGATAGGAAATGTAAAGGAGGGACAGGAAGCACCTATCTGTGAAAACAAATCACGGTCCCAAAGCGTCAAGACGAGATACTTCTCTAAGGGCAGTCTGACTGTTTCTAGGTGCCCTCTAGAAACTAAACCAAGACCAGAGCCTCGGATGCGGAAAGTGCCCTCTGTCGGCACGGAGAATGGGGGTGGCGTGCAGGGCTCAGAGCGGGGCCCCCCTGAGGGTCGAGCTCCGGTCCTGACCTTCAGGAGACACGGGACTTAACCTTTCTGGGCCTCAAATTCCTCAGGCAGACAAGTGACAATACTTCAAAGGGTCGTTGTACGGAGTAGATGAGCGAATGCACGAAGTGCTCTGCTACGGCAAGTCTTCGACCTTAGAAGGAGCCCCCTTCTTAGGCATTGGGGGGGGGGGGGCAGCTGCCCCCTCAGAGTCCAGACCCAGGAGGCGGTTTCCAATCGCCCCTTCACCCGGGGAGGCCCGGGAGTTCGGGGATGGGGCATGGAGAGGGCATCAGCTTCGCAAATAACAGCGGTTAACATTTACTGTGCCTCTGATAATCCTAAACGCTCTCCACGTTCTCTTCTCCTTCAGACCACAGCCCCAGGAGGTGAAAGTCATTATCCCATTTCGGAGCCCGCGAAAGCAGAAGTGAGGGGAGACAGCCGCCGCACGGTTGGTCGGAGGGGGGACTAGAGCCGGCAACTAGGCTAACGCGACCCCCCGCCCCCCCGCCCTACACACACACTCGCGGCTCCGCCCGGGGCGCGGTGCCCACAGTGGCGCTCCGGACGACGCCCACTTCCCAGACGCCCGTGCCCAGGCCTCCGAGGGGCGGCGCCGCCGGGGGCTGTCTAGGCTCCGGTTCCCTGAGGACAGCGCGCGGCCTCCCCCACTGGCCTGAGGAGACGCGGCGGCATGGCCGTCTTTCTCCTTACGGCCGCGACCCCCGGGGCCCACAGTCCCCTCGCCCACACACCCCGCCGTCAGGATGCCGGCCTCCTCCCCAACCGGAGGCCACAGGGGGCTCCCAAGGCGCGGGCCACCGCTACACTCACCCGAGACGAGAGCAAGGACTTGCAGCGGACCCGCTAGCCACGGACGCACAGAGCCGCCTCACTCGGCCCCCGCACTGAACAACGGCCCCCGGAGCTGCCTCACCACTTCCGACCTCGCGGAGGAGCGCGCCCATTGGCCACAGACGGCCCCAGCTGTCGGCCCATTGGGTGGCACCGCTGTCGCTCCCAGGGCTCCGCCTCCTACGCGCCCATTGGCGCCTCAGAGCTCCACCGGGGTGAATCCCTGCAAGTCCCAGCCCCTGCACATCTGGGATGAGCAGCTGAGCTCTGAGCTGTGACCCTGGTTCTGTGGGCCCAACGACTGCCCCTGACACAGGCTAATAATATTTGCATGAATAATACTGCACAAACATTACCAATACGCCTAAAATATTAGGATAATTAATAGCATTTGTTCTCTTGTCATGAGCCATTAATACTTATTAGTCATTCTTGTTGCTATTATAATGCCCTGTGCAAGACCTCTGCAAGGCTCTATACGTATTTGAACACTTAGCATTTTGCAGTGGAAGAGGGAGCATCTGAGTCGCAGGTTTGACTCCCCAGTTTCTCACCTGCTGCCTGTATGGATACTCTGAAGTCCTCTTCCCTCATGAATAAAAAAAAAAGAAAAGAAAAGAAAAATAATAAATATTTAAATATAACCAAGAATATACTATCCACAATGCAATTTAAAACCATGATTTTTATTGCACATTTTTAAAATGTTTTAAATTTTTATTTATTTTTGAGAGAGAGAGAGAGGGGGTGTCAGCAGGGGAGGAACAGAGAGGGAGAAGGGGACACAGAATCCAAAGCAGGCTCCAGGCTCTGAGCTGTCAGTACAGAGCCCGATGCAGGGCTGGAACCCACCAAATCGCGAGTTCATGACCTGAGCTTAAGTCAGATGCTTAACCAACTGAGCCACCCAAGCGGCCCTTTATTGCAAATTTTAATTGCAAAATGTTCGTGATATCATGCTATGTAGGAAAAGCAAGTTACAAAGCATTATTTATTTGTAACAGGATAGAATATTTAGTTTAAATAGGCAGTATGTTATGTGTGATTCCAAAGATATAAAGTTCAAAAACAGGCAAAACTAATCTAAAGTGAGAGAAGTCAGAATAATGGTTCCATCTGAAGGGTATGGACTGCAGGGGAATCTGAGAAAGATTTCCAAGTCCTGGAAATGTTCTGAATCTCAATCTTCAAAGTGGTAAATACAGATGTATTGGAAAATAGCCACTAAGCTGAATGCTTAAGACTTAAACACTTTGTAGTATATGTTAAAGAGAACATACCACTCAATATTGTTCTGCACCTTAACTTTTGTTTGTAATACTACATAATATGTCTTAGAGATCTATCCATTATTAGCACATCTGCCTAGAGCAGCTTCAATCTTTTTTGATGGTAACTCCGTTGTATGAACAAACCCTGATATTTTCAACTAGTTCGCTACTGATAGACATTTTGGCTGTGAAATGTCATTTTTTAATACAGCATAAGCAATATCTGAAGTCTAAAACTACCTCAGTGCCAGCCTCATTGATTTGCTCAGCAAATGTATAGAGTGTACCCTATGTGACAGGCCCCAAATAAGATTCTAGAGCTTCAGTGGCAAACAACAGGATGAGCTTCTGCCTTCCCAGAGCTTATCCTGGAGACAGGCCCAGTGGCAATGACAAAGAGTATGATACACACTGCGGCACCTGAAAGAATGTATCTGCCAACAACAAATTGTATATATTTGTAAATCAATATATATGTGTGTACAAATAATTCAAAAAAATAATTAATTTTTTAAATATTTGTTCATTTTTGAGGGAGAGAGAACACAAGTGGGGAGGGGCAGAGAGAGAGGGAGACACAGAATCCAAAGCAGGCTCTAGGCTCTGAGCTGTCAGCACAGAGCCCCCATGTAGGGCTTGAACTCATGGACCACGAGATCACGACCTGAGCCGAAGTCAGATGCTTAACTGACTGAGCCACCCAGATGCCCCTAAGTTTTAAAAAGAATGGATGTAGTTTTTGTCACTGGCTCCTGGCCCAGAGCTTCAAAAGAATGGGATTTCCTGAGTGACAAGAGTGTCTTTGTTTTGGTAGTAGTGACGCAAGGTGTGCCCCTATGTAGCTTCAGAATGGTGGGCTGGTCACCAGAAAGACCCAGGCACTTGATCAGAAGATCGGACCTTTACCCTTCTGAGGAGGGGAGGGCTCTGGATATTGAGTTTAATTAATCACCTGACCAATGATTTAATCAATCCTGCCTATGGTAATAAAACCCCAACAAAAGCTCTGGACACCTAGGCTCGAGGGAGCTTCCTGGTTGGTGAACATACTGATGTACCAGGAGATACATCCTTACTCCACAGGAAGAAGGCACAGAAGCTTTGCATTGTTCCCCTAGAATGAACCTGATGTGTCTCTTCATTTGGCTGTTTCTGATCTGTATCCTGGCGCAAGAGCTTCTAAAACTTTGAAATTCCATGAGAAAATTGTCTTTTGTTGTTCAGTATAAGCTCCTTTCAACCATATGAGAGTTTATGCTCATGAGGTGACTCTTGGTGAGCCCCTAGGTGACTTCAGGATGGGACCTAGTTGCCAGGACAACTAACATTGTGAATAGAGAGTTGGAAAAAATTCAGCCCCACACCACTCCTCTACTCTTGCCTCTGGGGAAAGGAAAAGGGCTGGAGGTTGAGTTAATCACCAATGGCCAATGGTTTTCTGAGTTCTGTGGGTCATTCTAGTGAATTGTCAAATCTAAGGGAGTCATGAAAAACCCTGAATTTACAGCCAGTTAGTCAGAACTTCAGTTGGCCTGGGGACTCCTAACGTGTGGCTGGCGATTGCAATGAGGGCAGTCTTGTTGGGACCACTAAGATCTGTTTTTCACTCACAGCAATTAAGTTCTGGCAACAAATGTGTAGATTTTTTTCTCACATCAACAACCAATCCTTCAACCCTCCAGACTTCAGCTGGGTATCCTACAGTTTAATTCAATTCTGACCCTAAATACCTGGAGTTCGCATCAGATCTTACAAGTTAAGGGCTCAGACCCACAAGATCCCCTCCACCCCCCCACCACACACACACTCACTTCAGATGCCAGTCCCAAGTTCATGTTGTTACCTGTGCTTCTGACCAACTTGTTATAAATCAGAGGTTCCCACAACCCTCTCCTCAGGTTCTATAATGGCCCACAGAACTCAGGGAAACACTATACTTACATTTAGTAGTTAGTTGTAAAGGATATTATAAAAGGTATAGATAATAGCAGGGCAAGGTCTGCGATGGGTCCTGACCATAGGAGCTTCTGTGTTAGTAGAGTTAAGGTGTGCCACCCTCCTGGCAGATGGATGCATTTACCAAACCAGAGGCTCTCCAAACTCCATAGTTTAGGGTTTTTATGAAGGTTCCATTACATAGGCATGATGGATTAAACCATTGGCCATTGGTGATTAACTCAACCCCCAGCCCTTTTCCTTTCCCCAGAGGCAAGAGTGGAGGAGTGGTGTGGGGCTGAAATTTCCAGCTCTCTATTCACAATGTTAGTTGTCCTGGAAACTAGCTTCCATCCTGAAATCGCCTAGGGGCTCACCAAGAGTCACCTCACGAGCATAAACTCTCCTATGGTTGAAAGGAGCTTACTTATACTGAACAACAAAAGACAAATTTCTCAGGGAATTTCAAAGTTTTAGAAGTTCTTGGGCCAGGAACTAGGGCAAAGACCAAACACTTATTTCTTATTATATCACCATATCACAGGAACGGAGCCCTTAAACCTGTGTAGCCGGGTCCTAACTCCAGAAGGTTAGCATCAGAATTGAATAAGTACACCCAGCTGAGACTGACAACAGAACACATGCTTTAGGAGAGAAGCCCGGTTAGGTATAAGACCACCCAACCTACAGTGGGTGTTCAGAGAATCTTTGAGTCACAGCAACTAATTAGGTGCAGTCTCTGCCTGCAGTGAACTTAGGTTATTTGTAAATAGGTTTCTTCTGAACTTTGAAACAGATTTTTCCATAGAAAGAGTGTTATAGTAGTGATTCCTATCTCAAACTGCCCCACAAAATGTTACTCAATTTATAACAACACTCTCCAGGGGCGCCTGGGTGGCTCAGTTGAATAAGCATCTGACTTCAGCGCCGGTCATGATCTCACAGTTCGTGAGTTCCAGCCCCAAATGAGTTCAAGCCCTATGTCAGGCTCTGTGCTGACAGCTCAGAGCCAGGAGCCTCCTTCAGGTTCTGTGTCTCCCTCTCTCTCTGCCCCCGCCCTCAAAAATAAATGTTAGAAAAAATTTATAACAACACTTTCCAGCAATCCTGTAAACGAAATAGGATTTAACATTTTCAATAAATCACAGAGTTTTGTGTCTTGTAATTGATAATCTTGTCTAAAAAAAAGCGCATTATAGGGGCGCCTGGGTGGCGCAGTCGGTTAAGCGTCCGACTTCAGCCAGGTCACGATCTCGCGGTCCGTGAGTTCGAGCCCCGCGTCGGGCTCTGGGCTGATGGCTCAGAGCCTGGAGCCTGTTTCCGATTCTGTGTCTCCCTCTCTCTCTGCCCCTCCCCCGTTCATGCTCTGTCTCTCTCTGTCCCAAAAATAAATAAAAAACATTGAAAAAAAATTTTTTAAAAAAGCACATTATAAAAACCTGAATCTCTGCGAATATATTTCCTTCTCCCATCCACAGATCCTGTGGCCACAGCAAAAGAAGGGGAGTAATTTTTCCCCTCCTTAAAAGTATTAGGCCTTTTCTCAAGGTTCATGAGTTCCAACCCCACATCAAGCTCTGCACTGGTGGGACAGACCCTGCTTGGGATTCTCTCTCTCCCTCTCTCTGTCTGCCCCTTCCCCACTTGTGTGTGTTCTCTCTCTCTCTCAAAATAAATAAATAAATAAACTTAAAAAAAAAACAACAACACTATTATCCTTTTGACCAAGCAACTTAACCAAGAAACTTATAGGAAGCCAACTTATATGTAGAAATACTCATGCTATGTAATTACAGGGATGCCTATTAATGTTTTCAGGAATGAAAAATAGTGACAAATGGTCCCTCAAAAGGAGACCAATTAAATAAATTATACTTCAATGGAACCATCCATACAAAAAGTAAAAAGAATCAAGTATGGAAAGATAATGCAAAATATTTTCTTTTATGAAAAGAAAGTTGAAAACCAAATTAGTAGGATTCTATACTTGTAAATACAATATTAACAATATTAGTAAATTAAACTATCTAGTAGTATGTTAGAATAGGCTTAGAAATAAATTGGAGGAATAATCCATTCCCAGTGATGGACTCTAAAAGGTTGGGCTTACAAGGACTTTGACCTCTTTCCATTAAATAATTTTGCAAGTGGTTTATTTTTGAAAGCAGGGGGAAAAAAATGAATCCATATCTCTTTCTGTGCTCCTGGCTTGCATACAATGTATTGATGGGAGAGACATAAGCCAGATTTTCAGACTTGATGACTGCTTTGTATGCCTTATTGAATGATCTATGGCATGTTTTTCTTTTTTAATGTTTATTTATTTTTGAGAGAGAAAGAGAGACAGAGTGTAAGCAGGGGAGGGGCAGAGAGAGAAGGAGACACAGAATCTGAAGCAGGCTTCAGGCTCCAAGTTGTCAGCACAGAGGCTGACGCCAGGCTTGAACTCATGAACTGTGAGATCATGACCTGAGCCGAAGTTGGACGCTTAACCGACTGAGCCACCCAAGTGCCCCCTTTTTTTTAAAAAAATTTTTTTTTTAACGTTTATTTATTTTTGAGACAGGGAGAGACAGAGCATGAACGGGGGAGGGTCAGAGAGAGAGGGAGACACAGAATCTGAAACAGACTCCAGGCTCTGAGCTGTCAGCACAGATCCCCACGCAGGGCTTTAACTCACGGACCGTGAGATCATGACCTGAGCCGAAGTCGGACGCTTAACCGACTGAGCCACCCAGGCGCCCCTCTTTTTTTTTTTAAGTTTATTTATTTTGAGAGAGAGAGAGAGAGAGAGAGAGCGCGTGCACAAAGAAGGGAGGGGCAGAAAGAGAAGGAAAGAGGGAGAGAATTCCAACAGACTCCAGGCTGTCAGCACGGGGCCCTATATGGGGCTCAATCTCACAAACTGTGAAATCATGTCCTGAGCAGAAATCAACAAAAGGCAGACACCTAACCAACTAAGCCACCCAGGTGCCCCTAGGTTTCTTTCACTCAGCATGTTTTTAAGGTTCATCCACACTGTTGATCACATCAGTAACTCATTTCCTTTTATTGCCTAGAAGCATTCTATCACATGGATATACCATAATTTGTGTTGATGTACAGTAGAGTTGATTCCAGCTTTTGGCTAATATGGATAAGCTGCTATGAACATTCTGTACAAGTCTGTTGGCAGGGCATGTTTTTATTTCTTTTGGATAAATACTTAGGAGTGGAACTGCTGGATCACATGGTAAGTCTATGTTTCAATTTTACAAGAAACTGCCCAACTGTTTTCCAAAGCGATTATACCATTTAACATTCCCACCAGCAGTGTATGAGCACTGTAGTCGTTCCACATACTTGCCAACTTGGAATAAATACATTTTCAATAAATAAACAGAAGAATAGTGGTCCTGTCTCCTGGGAAAAACTTTCTTCCCTTGCTTAGGAAATCCAGACATTCTTCTGAATTCAGGCTTTACAGTGGGAGACAACATCACCCAGGGCAGGATAAAGTAAGAATGACAAGCTGAAACTTGCCTTAACTCCCTGGGGGTGTCTTATTTTTTCTTGCCTATATCCAGCAGGGAAAAAAAAAAAAAGTTTACCAACATTTTATTTCTTACCCAAAGAGGCAGGCAGGATTGTGGTGATTACAGCGGCAGTAGAAAGGATTTAGACGAGATCTGAGGAAGACCTGGCTCCTGTTTTACTAGGAGACTATTGGGAAAAGAGGATTAGATGCAGTTCCCCTTCAGTGCTGTTTCTCCAGCTGTAGCGGAATTTTAATAGAGCCCTGGGGATAGGTGTTGCCTTATCCTTCCCAGCTCGGCCAAACTCAGGTCCCAGCCAGGATGGGGGCAGGGAATCCCTCTCTTCTGGCCAAAGCTGTCACCTACCTAGTCTGAGAAGCCTGAAGGGACCCCATCCCCAACATTTCCCCACAGCCCCTGTCCTGGGCCCCCTTAATTCCCCACAGTCCTCTGCTCCCTCAGCCACAGCCCCTGCCCTGTCTAGGGATTTTCCCTAACCGAAAGCAGCTTTTCCTTGTGTCTCCAGTAGCCAACCTCTTTCCTTCCTCCCATGTTTGCTTCTCAGCAGTGCCTGGAGTCACATATTCCTGGCCTGGTGCCCAGCACAGTCTCTGACACATAGAAGGCAATTAATTCATACTTGTGGAATTACATCAAGGTGTTTCTGATAGTTATCTCTAGTTTGGAGTCCTGATGGTTTGCTTTGTGGGCTGCTTCATGATAAACATTAAAAGTTAGTTTGGGCCAAAACAAAATATGTTTTCGTTTAATTGAATTCCATTTCTCTCTTTTGGAGCATCCCAGCCTTCTTTGCACCTTGCTCAGCTGTCCTCCAGCTCCATCTGTCTTTTAGGTCACTGGCCAACCCCCCCTCCTTGCTGGATCTTCCTGTCACTGTTATGGATGCAGCAAGGGGCAACTTGGCAGGGAGTGAGTCCCTGGCTCCCTGGCATCTCAGCAAACACCATCCCCAACACCTTCTCCCTCTCCACTCATCTTCTCAAATACCTCTGGAGGAAGGGACTACCATTGTCTTGTTCTAATGTGTACTAGGGTATCATCAAACACAATAAAGTGCATAAATCTTAAGTGTACCATGAAATGTATGATTTATAACAGCTTTATTGAGATATAGTTCATGTATCATACAATTCACCCATTTAAAGTGTTTTGTGGTTTTTAGCATATTCACGAAGTTGTACAATCATGACCAAAATCTAATTCTAGAATACGTTTTTTTTTTTCAAAAATGTTTATTTATTTTTGGGGGGGGGCAGAGAAAGAGAGAATCTCAAGCAGGCTCTGCACTATCAGCACAGGCTCAAACTCACGAATCAAGAGATCATGATTTGAGCTCAAATCAAGAGTTGGACAATCAAATGACAGCCACCCAGGCGCACCAGAATTTTTTTTTTAAAGATTTTATTTTAAAGTAGGCTCCATGCCCAACACGGAGCTTAAACTCACAACCCTGAGATCAAGAATCACATACTCTACCAATTGAGCCAGGCAGGTACTCTCATAAGATTTTATTTTTAAGTAATCTCTACACCCACTGTGAGGCTCAAATTTACAACCCTGACACCAAGAATCTCATGCTCTACTGACTGAGCCAGCCAGGTGCCCATTAATTCTAGAATATTTTTGCCATCCCCAAACAACTCTTGGGGATTGTGAATAGTCACCCCCTATTTTTCCCTTATCTTGGCTCCTGACCTGGTGACCACTAATCTCCTTTGTGTCTTCCCAGATTTGCCTATCCTGGACATTTCACATGAATGGAATTATATACTATGTACACTTTTGTGTCTGGCTTCTTTCACTTAGCGTGATATGTTTTCAAGGTTCACCCATGTTGTAGCATGGATCAGTCCTTCATTTCTTTTTACAGCTGAATGATATTCCATTGTAGTGGATATGACCAGATTTTATTTATCTGTTCATCAGTGTGTCCTTCAAAAGTTCCTATGTTTAAGTCCTAATCCCCTAGTACCTCAGAATGTGATTGTATTTGAAGATAGCATCTCCAAGGAGATAATTGAGTAAAATGATGACAGTAGGGTCATCCAATGTGACTGCTGTCAATGTGTCTTCAGAACAAGAGGAGGTTAGGACACAGACACACTGAAAGAAGACCATGTCAAGATACAGGGAGAAGACAGCCATCTACCAGCCAATGAGACAGGCCTCAGAGGATACCGATTAGGCTGAGACCTTGATCTCAGACTTTCCCCTCCAGAACTGTGAGAACATCACTTTCTGTTGTTTAGGCTGACTGGTCTGTAGTACTTTGTTATGGTAGCTCTAGCAAACTAATTAAGGGTTGTTTCTACTTTTTTTTATTCATAATGCTGCTGTGAATATTTGCATACAAATTTTTGTGTGGACATATATTTTCATTTTCCTAGGAGAAATTCCACCTGGGAGTGGTGTTTGCACAGTGAATTTTTACATATGTGTATGCCCATGCTACTACCACCCAGATCAAGAAATAGAAGATTTCTAGCACCAGAAAGTTCCTTTACACTGCATCCCTATCTGTTCACATCCACTGGGTAACCAGTCTTCTGACTTCTACTACTTATGAATAGTTTTTGCCTGTTCCTGAACATCATGTAAATAGAATGACCACTATACACTCTTTTCTGCCTGACTTCTTTCATGCAATATTTTGATTGTTGTATTCACCCATGGTCTTACATGTAGCCTTAGAGTGTTCATTTTCATTGCTGTATAGCATTCCACAATTTATTAATTATAGTATATGACAGTATATAGTATATTATTTATAGTATATATTACAATCTATTAACTCATTCTACTCTTTTTAATTTTTTTACTTTTTAATTTTTTTTAAATGTTTATTTACTTTTGAGAGAGAAACAGAGCGTGAGCAGGGGAGGGGCAGAGAGAGAGAGGGAGACACAATCTGAAGCGGGCTCCAGGCTCCGAGCTGTCAGCACAGAGCCCAACGCCGGGCTCGAAGTCACAAACCGCGCAATCATGACCTGAGCTGAAGTCAGACGCTTAACCGACTGGGCCACCCAGGCACCCCTACTCTTTTTTTAGATGTTTTTTATTTATTTTTTTTTAACATTTATTTATTTTTGAGAGATAGAGAGACAGAGCACAAGTGGGGGAGGGGCAGAGAGAGAAGGAGACACAGAATCTGAAGCAGGTTCCAGGCTCCGAGCTGACAGCACAGAGCCCAACGCGGGGCTCGAACTCACAAACCGTGAGATCATGACCTGAGCTGAAGTTGGATGCTCAACCAACTGAACCACCCAGGTGCCCCTAAATGTTTATTTTTGAGAGAGAGAGAGAACATGAGCAGGGGAGGGGCAGAAAGAGAGGGATACAGAGAAATCAAAGCAGGCTCCAGGCTTTTTGCTGTCAGAACAGAGCCTGCTTGGGATCCTCTGTCCCCCTCTCTGTCTGCCCCTCTCCTTCAGCCTCTCTCTCTCTCTCTCTCTCTCTCTCTCTCAAAAATAAATAAACATTACAAAAAATACACGACATTCATTTCTTTTTTCAATTTTAACTAGGCTCCATGCCTGATGCGGGGCTTGAACTCACGACTCTGAGATTAAGAGTTGCATGCTCTACCGACTGAGCCAGCCAGGTGCTTCACCACTTATTTCCATTAGGTGTACAGCCAAGAATGGAATTGCTAGGCTGAGTTGTGTAATATGCATTTATTTAGCTTTTTCTCATTAAAGATTTTATTTATTTATTTATTTTAGTTTTTTTTTTTTTTTATGTTTATTTATTTTGAGAGAGAGCAAGGGAGGGGCAGAGAGTAAGGGAGAAAGGAAATCCCAAGCAGGCTCTGCAGAAGCAGCACAGAGCCTAATGTGGGGCTTAGACTAACGAACTGTGAGATCATGACTCGAGGCAAAACCAAGAATCAGACACTCAACTGACTGAGCCACCCGGGTGCCCCAAGATTTTATTTTATTTTTATTTTTAAAGTTTATTTTGAGAGAGAGGGGGGAGGGGCAGAGAGAGAGGGAGATAGAGAATCTCAAGTAGGCTCTGTGTTATCAGTGCAGAGCTGGACAAAGGGCTTGAATCCAAGAAGAGTGAGATCAAGACCTGAGCAGAAATCAAGAGTCAGACATACAACCAATTGAGCCAGCCAGGCACCCCTTATTTTTAAGTAATCTCTATACCCAACATGGAGCTCGAACTCACAACCC
Source organism: Puma concolor (assembly GCF_028749965.1). NCBI lineage: Eukaryota > Metazoa > Chordata > Mammalia > Carnivora > Felidae > Puma > Puma concolor. Next base: position 9,977,377 of record NC_141678.1, on the reverse strand, counting down.
CAAGATCGAGAGTCACATGCTCTACTGACTGAGCCAGCCAGGCACCCCTAGCTTTTGCTTATTAAAAGTTCTAGCCAGGGGCGCCTGGGTGACTCAGTCAGTTAAGTGTCCGACTTTGGCTCAGATCATGATCTTTCGGCTCATGAGTTCGAGCCCTGCACCTGGCTCTGTGCTGACAGCTCAGAGCCTGGAGTCTGCTTCAGATTCTGTCTCCCTCTCTCTCTCTCTCTCTCTGCCCCTCCCCTGCTCATGCTCTACCTCTGCCTTTCTCTCTCTCCCTCTCAAAAGTAAACAAACATTAAAAAAAAAAAAAAGTTCCAGTCACTGGGGGCACCTGGGTGGTTAAGCATCCAACTCTTGATTTTGCCTCAGGTCGTGATCTCACACATTGAGCTCTGCACCTGGGCTGACAGCCTGGAGGCTTCTTGGGTTTCTCTCTGCCCCTCCCCTGCTTCAGCACACTCTCTCGCATGGTCTCTCCCTCTCTTTCTCTCTCTCTCTCAAAATAAATAAACATAAAAAAAAAGTTCCAGCCACGTATGTGCCTATAAATATTTCCAGTTCTTGAGAGTTGATTTTCAAGTATTTACACTTTGTTTCATTTTTTTTTCCACCTGCAAGTCTTGGGATTCTATCTTCTTATATTTCTTAGTGACCCCAGGAGATGTCATTAGCCTGTCACTTGATGGTTACCAAGAGGGGCTTAGACAACTGATAAGCTGGAAAGAGGAAATAGGGCCTCTACTTGTGGGTAAGGGGGTGGAACGTAGCTATTAGGGAGGCAACCCACAGTATCTGCCCCAGGAAGGGCACTCATCACACATATTTACCCTGTTGATGGAGGTAGGACTTTCAGGGAGGGCTTTAAACATCCACTTTGTTTGCTACTTTGCACATGGTCACAAGTATATTCATCTACTGCTAGAGATTTCACTACTTGTGAAATCACTGCTAAAAACCAATTTCCTCAGCAAGGTGCCAGGCCCCAGAATGTTTACATCATTTTGTCAATTCTGAAGTGGGGGTGGGGTGGGGGAAGGGCGTGGCTAGGAAACTCAGCTGACAACTGGGTACTCATACATATTCATAAGAAGAATGGAGATTGTACCTGAGTTCTCAGAGCATGCTGGGAAATTTTCGAGTGCCTGGTTTACTAGGCAGAATTCCCAGAAGCTGCTGCTCCCTTTGCCTGATGGCTTCCTCATCCCTTAGATGCTTGCACAGTGCCCTTCTAGTGTTGAGAGGAGGAGACATCTTAGGCTCACTTGCGTTGTGGTCTGCTTTTCCAGAAAACCTCTCAGTTCTCTCACCCTGATGCTGCCTAGGAAAGTACTTCTCATTTCCTAGAGGGAAAAACATTAATGCTTAAATTGTATTTTTCAGAGGGTTGTTTGAGGGCTGGCAGGATTAGCATCCTTTGGGGCAGGGAAAATGCTTGTAAAAATGCAAGTGCCCAGGCCCACTCCCCACCTATTAGATACAAATTTCTGTGGTGGGGTCCCTGAATATTCATTTTAGAAGTTTGTGGGTGATTCTTATGCTCAATGAAGTTAGAGAACCCTCTGGCTTAAGTGATCAATTAAAGGAAAATCAATAACACAGACATATTCTTGAAACTATATCCAGTCCCATCCACCTGCTCCCACCAAACTGAGTATCTTGCAGCTTTACCTACCCACCCTTGCCCCACTAGGACTTCTCAAATACTGTTTCTTTCTGCTACAACCCATCTGATTTCCCTCATCCTTCAAGGCTTAGTTTTAATGTCACATATTCCTAGAAATCTTTCCAGAACTCTGTGTAAGGTGCCTCTCCTCTGGTTCCTATTGCTTCCTGTGATTATCCCAGAACCCCTGGAAAGCTGCAGTATTGTTGTCCAAGCAGGCACCTGTCTGTCCCATTGTACTGTTGGAGAAATGAATAAAGTACTGCACCAAAGATGGCTGATGGGACTAAAACAAGCTCTGGCCTCTAGCTTAGAGACCCCTCTTCCGGGTTCTTCCTGCCCTGTTTGCCATGTGCATGTGCGCAAAAACCCACCATGGATGTGGAAGCTGACAACTATAAATTACCCTTCCCACTTGCATTCAGGGCTCAGATCTTTGGAGAAACAGTCTCCTCTGAGCCCACCGGTGTTAAATAAATCTCCAATCCACCAAGATCTCTGAGTGTCACTCGTTTTTTCTGCCAGTGTTCCAGCCTGGTTCCGCAACAGTACTGAACCAGTTCCTGGAAGACTGGGCAGACTTTTTTTTTTTCATGGGCATAGCTGGCACCTAGCATAGGGTGGGGCACACAGTAGGCACTCAGTAAATGTTGAATAAAGTCAAGAATTACCTATTATGACTAATGCTTTTTATGCCAACTTAAGAAATCCTTGCCTACCTCACCACAAAGGTATTTTCCCGTTTTCTTCTAGAAGCCCTATTGTTTTACCTTTTACATTTAGGTCTACGACCCATCTTGAATTAATATTTGTGAACGGCATGAGGTAGGGGTAAAGAGTTTTTTTGTTTGTTTTGAGGTGAAGATTTTTTTTCTATTAAATTTTACTTGGGCCTTTGTCATAAATCCAGTGACCATCCATGTAGGAATCTATTTCTGGACTCTTTGTTCTACTAATCTGTTTGTCTATCTTAAGCCAATATCGCACTATCTTAATGATTATAGCTTTAACATAAGTCTTGAAATCTGGTAATATAAAATCCTCCTCCTGGGGCGCCTGGGTGGCTCAGTTGGTCAAGCGTCCAACTTCAGCTCAGGTCATGATCTCATGGTTCATGAGTTCGAGTCCTGTGTCGGGCTCTGTGCTGACAGCTCAGAGCCTACAGCCTGCTTCAAAGTCTGTGTGTCCCTCCCTCTCTCTCTGCCCTTCCTCTGCTCCTGCTGTCTCTGCCTCTCTCTCAAAAATAAACATTAAAAAAATTTTTTTAAATCCTCCTCCTGTGTTCCTCTTTTTCAAGATTATCTTGGCTATTTTAGGTCATTTGCATCTGCATACAAATTTTAGAATTAGGGGTGCCTGGGTGGCTCATTGGGTTAAATGCCTGACTTCAGCTCAGGTCATGATCTCATGGTTTATGAGTTCAAGCCCCACATCGGGGTCTGTGCTGACAGCTCAGAGCCTGGAGCCTGCTTTGGATTGTGTGTCTCCCTCTCTCTCTGTTCCTCCCCCACTTGCGCTGTCTCTCTCTTTCTCTCTCAAAAATAAATAAACGTTAAAAAAAATTTAGAATCAGTCAGTGAATTTCCTGACTGGTTTTACTCTATTATCTCTTATGCTTTATCTTACCAGAAAATTGACCACACAGCAGGAAATTGCATTATTTCCTAGAGGCTCCTTAATTTTTTTTTTTTTCCAGAGGCTCCTTCATTTTAAATCAAGGGCCAACTTTTTGGCATCCAAGCAGCCAAATGCAGCTAACAAGGCTCTCCCCAGAGTTCAGCAACTCAGAGGCTGAATAGAGCAAGTCCAGATTTAGAACACAGAATCCAGCGAGCTTGGCAAATTCCTTCTTTGGGGCCCCCAGCTTTGACCTGCCCTTGAAGGGAGCCTGTAAACTGTTCCATGACTAGACAGAAGTGCATATGGAAATTTAATACACGATAAAGATGGCATTGTGTGCTTTGTGAAAAAGATGGATTATTCAATAAATGAGGTTTGGAGCAACTGGAAAAGATAAAATAAGACTGGAACCCTGCGTCATTATTCATACCGAAATAAAGTCCAAATTGACCAAGGACTTAAATTTTAAAAACAAAACCATAAAAATACCAGGAGAACTAACAAAGGAATTTTAAAATAATAGTGGAGTGGGGAAATGCTACAAAAAATAAAACATTTCTTCACTATAAAACAACCCATGTCCCCCAAATGAAAAAGCAAACAATACACTGGAAAAAATATGTGAAACACCTGTTTATGGCATAAGGCTAATTTCCTTAATATATAAAGGGTGACTATAAATTAGTAACAAAAGACTAACAATCTGAAAAAAAATGGAAACAGGACATGACCAGGTTGATAAAAGAAAATGCATTACCAATTGGTCTTAAACAGATGAAAATATGCTAAATATCATTCATAACCTGAGAAACATGAGTTAGAATTACACTGAGATATCATTTTTCACTGTGAGATTGTCAAAGATACAAAAGTTTGAGAGCACAGTGTGGCAAGGGAAATTGGCATTTCTACATACTGGTTGTGGGAATATAAATTGGTACAACCTTTGCAAGATGCTATTAGGGAATACTGATTCCAATGTTAGGTGAAAAGAACAACTTACAGAAGCAGATGAATAGTATGATAACATGGAATTTTTAAAGAAAGCAAAACTATCATATATTGTTCATGCATATATACATATGCAATAAAAATATTAAAACATGGAAGGAAAAATACCTGCCAATAGCATAATAGTGGTTATCTCTGGAGAAGTAGGGAGGGGGAGAGATAAAGAATTGTATGTCCAATATCAAATCTCTATGCTTGCAAAATGTTAATGTTTGTTAGAACTGTGTAATATGTATACACGGGTACTCTCACAGATCTTGAAACATTTGAACATTTTTTTAAATTAAAAAATATAGTTTATAGAAGGATATTATTAGGGTGATGGAAATGTTCTAAAATCTGATTATTGGAATGGTTCCACAACTCTGTAAATGTACTAAAAATCATTGAATTGTGCACTTAAAACGGGTGAATTTTATGGTATGGAAGTCATATTTCAATAAAATTGGTATAAAAATGATAGAGATAGCTCACAAAAAGTTCACATTCATATATTCATATTTGCTTTGTTTTATTAAAAAAGTAATTAAAATGAGTACCTGGCTGGCTCAGTTGGTAGAGCATATGACTCTTGATCTCAGAGTTGTGAATTCATGCCTCAAATTGGTTATAGAGCTTACCTTAAAAAAATATTAAAATGAAATCCATCTTAAAAATATATAAATGTAAAAAAACAAAATGAGATCCATTCTTTCCGAATTTGGAAACTGGGCTGGGCAATTTGGCATTCGTGTGCCCCCTGGTGGACAGAATTGGAAGTGCTGGGATGGATTAAAGAGCTAGGAGGCCTCAGACCTATCCTTTCTTTTCCTGATGAGGAAAATGAGTGAGGCCCAGGGTTATACTGCAAATTACTGACCTAACCAAGACCATGACCCTGGTTCTCCCAACTCTTATCTCCAGGTTCTGCGTTTCTTTGTCTTGAACTCTACCTTTAATTCTGTGCCTGCTTTGTACTTTTGGCCTTTTTTATGCTAAGTAAGTGTTTGGACCCAAGCCTGTTTGATTTCAGAGCCAGAATTGCTGTTTTATTCTACTGTCAAAGTGCAGGGAATCAACTGTGAAAACTGAAATATAGCACTTTTATTCCATGAAGGATTAGGATTAGGTATTGAAACATATCCATCAAGGGGCACCTGGCTGGCTTAGTCGGAACAGCATGTGACTCTTAATTTCTGGGTTGTGAGTTCAAGCCCCACAGTGGGTGCAGAGATTACTAAAAAATAAATAAATAAACCTAAAAAAGGAAAGTAACATATCCATCCAGATGGGAAAATAAAAACAAAGAAAAATTAGAAAAGTCATTGGGTGGAGACACCCACAACCAGTACAACCAGTCCCCCAATGCCATGTCACCCAGCTTTCAGGCACAATGCACTTATGTGTCTCATGCCCTTAAACAAGAGTTTCTCACCAGAGCAAATCTGCCACCAAATATGACAAGAATGAAGGGCGTACCCCCTTTTTCTAAGTCAAGAAAATGGAAACTACCATTGAATGAGCACCTGCTGTATGCCAAGCATTTCCTCATAATGTAACGTTGGCTCTAAAATTTTTGAGTTCCAACTTGTACAGCACAAAAGATGGGCTTTTGGCTCCCGTGGGGGTCATCTCCTTTGTTACCTGAAATGATTTAGGTCTGTCAAAGGGTGTAGAGGCTGCCTCTCAGGCAGGAGCAGGTAAGGACAAGCCCAGAGCCAGGTCACTGCTTCAGCCTTAGGTGCTGAGGACATGGGGTAGGAATGGGAAATAAGAAAGGCCAATTCATCCTACTTGGATGCCAAAGAGGCTTTTGGGGTGGAGGGAAACACATTCCACCCGGAAGCGTGACTCAAGGATCTAGAGGCCTCGGTTTGAGAGGTCCATAACGCCCTGGCTTTGCCAAGTGCAGGGAACAGGGTACTGAGCCTGACAGTGTTCTTCTGGGGCAAGGCCAACAAAGGTAATCTGAGAATGTATCTGAGTAACCACAGTCCTGGCCAGAAGCCTCCTATGTGCCCCTACTTGAAGGTGCTGTATTTTTCCATTCTGGGAAATTCTTAAAATGCAGGTGACTCACCAGCTCTTTCATTTACACCAAAGATGAGCCCCAGCCCTCCTCCCTCCTCTCTCCTTTCCAAGCCCAACCTCAGCCTGGTCCTACCTGGCCAAATCATCTCAGAATAATCCTGCAGTCAGTTTACCTAGGCTCTCACCCTCCACTCTTGCTGGTTAGCATGATTTGGGGAGCATGGATTCCTCCTTGGGATAGGGTTGCCAGATTTAGCAAATAAAAATATAGGTATCTGGTTAAACATAAACTTCAGACAAACAATGAATATAATTTTAGTATTAATACTCCCAAATATTGCATTTTATTTTACCTGACATTCTATCCTGGGAGTATTTAAATTTCTTTCATTACTCTAGATCAGGGTTCAACAAACTTATTCTGTAAAGGACCAGACAGAAAATGTTTTAGCCTTGTTGGGTCACTGTTGGGTCTCTGTTGCAACTACTCAACTCTGCTTTTGTAGCGCCAAAGCAGCTATAGACAATACATAAATAGATGTGTCTGTGTTCTACAGAATTTTCTTTATGGACATTGACCTTTGGATTTTATATAATTTTCACGTTATGAAGTATTATTCTTCTGTTGATATTATTCCCAGCCATTAAGAAATGTAAAAACCAACGCACCTGGGTGGGCCAGTCAGTTGAGTGTCTGACTCGATGTCGGCTTAGGTCATGATCCCAGAGTCATGGGATCAAGCCCAGTGTCAGGCTCCATGCAGAGCATGGAACATGCTTGAGACTCTCTCTCTCTCTCTCTCCTCCTCTCTCCCTTGCTCATGCTGTCTCTCAAATTAAAAAAAAATAATAAATAGTTAAAACCATTCTTAGCTTACAGGTTGTACAAAAACTGGTAGAAAGCTAGATTTGGCCTATTGGTCATAGTCTGCCTACCTCTGATCTAAAGCCAAAGAATTCAACTTTTGTCTGGATCTGAATCACTAGAGGATTTATAACAACACAGATGGCTGGGCCCCACTCATAGAGTTTCTGATTCAGTAGGTCCGGGGCAGTGCCTAAGAATTTATATTTCTTTCTCTTTTTTTAAAATGTTTATTTATTTTTGAGAGAGAGAGAGACAAGGTGAGTAAGGGAGGGCAGACAAAGAGGCAGACACAGATCTGAAGCAGGCTCCAGGCTCCAAGCTGTCAGCACAGAGCCCAATGCGGGGCTTGAACTCACAAACCATGAGATCATGACCTGAGCCGAAGTCAGATGCTCAACTGACTGAGCCACCCAGGTGCCCCTCTTTTTTTTTTTTTTAATGTTTATTTATTTATTTTTTTAGAGAGACAGAAACAGAGCGTGAGCAGGGGAGGGGCAGACAGAGAGGGAGACACAGAATCTGAAGCAGGCTCCAGGCTCTGAACTGTGATGACAGCTCAGAGCCTGACATGGGGCTCAAATTCATAGACCACAAGATCATGACCTGAGCTGAAGTCGGACGCTCAACAGACTGAGCCACTCAGATGCCCCAGAATTTGCATTTCTAACAAGTTCCCAGATGCTGCTGATACTGCTAATGGGGGACCACACTGACCTAGGAAAAAATCACATACCCATAATGCCAACCTATTTGCAGTATTTTATTTATTTATTTTTTAAATTTTTTTTTTCAACGTTTTTTTTATTTATTTTTGGGACAGAGAGAGACAGAGCATGAACGGGGGAGGGGCAGAGAGAGAGGGAGACACAGAATCGGAAACAGGCACCAGGCTCCGAGCCATCAGCCCAGGGCCTGACGCGGGGCTCGAACTCACGGACCGCGAGATCGTGACCTGGCTGAAGTCGGACGCTTAACCGACTGCGCCACCCAGGCGCCCCTATTTATTTATTTTTTAAAAGATTTTTATTTTGGGGGCACCTGAGTGGCTCAGTTGGTTAAGCGTTGAACTCTCAATTCAGCTCAGGTCATGATCTGGCAGTTTGTGAGTTTGAGCCCCACGTCAGGCTCTGCACTGACAGTGAGGAGCCTGCTTGGGATTCTCTCTCCCTCTTTCTGCCCCTCCGTTGCTCTCTCTCTCTCTCTCTCAAAAACAAATAAACATTAAAAAAAGATTTTTATTTTTAAATAATCTCTACACCCAACATGGGGTTCAAACTTACAACCCAGAGATCAAGACTCACACACTACTGACTGAGCCGGCCAGGCACCCCTACCTGGAGTACTTTAAAGCCTCCTCAGCATTAGGAATGATTTTCCACACAGATCACAGACTATATCTTTGTTTGAGAGCCTCCCATTCTCAGTAAGAATTTCTCTACGCACTTGCTACTGGAATCTTCTCTTTTAGCTAGCCTTGGGATACAGTTAGGCCGAGAGTTTCCCATACATTTGGTTTTGAATAAATAGCTCTCCTCAATTATTAAAGATGATGCGGGGCGCCTGGGTGGCGCAGTCGGTTAAGCGTCCGACTTCAGCCAGGTCACGATCTCGCGGTCCGTGAGTTCGAGCCCCGCGTCAGGCTCTGGGCTGATGGCTCAGAGCCTGGAGCCTGTTTCTGATTCTGTGTCTCCCTCTCTCTCTGCCCCTCCCCCGTTCATGCTCTGTCTCTCTCTGTCCCAAAAATAAATAAACGTTGGAAAAAAAAATTTAAAAAAAAAAAAAAAAAAAAAAAAAAAGATGATGCATTTACGGGGCACCTGGGTGGTTCAGTTGGTTGAGCGATCGACTTTGGCTCAAGTCATAATCTCACGGTTAATGAGTTTGAGCCCCGCATCAGGCTCACTGCTGTCAGCACAGAGCCTGCTTTGGATCGTCTGTCCCCCTTGCTCTCTGTCCCTTCCCTGCTTGCTCTCTCTCTCTCTCTTACACACACACAAATAAATAAAACATTAAAAAATGGTGCATTTAAAAAATTTTGTGGGGTGCCTGACTGGCTCAGTCAGTAGAGCATGTGACACTTGATCTCAGGGTTGTGAGTGCAAGCCTCACATTGGGCATAGAGATTGCTTAAAAAAACATCTTTTATTTTGTAGTAATTTTAGATTTACAGAAAAGTTGAAAAGATGGTAAAGTTTATATACTCCTTGCTCAGGTTTTTTTTCGGTTTTCATTAATGTTAACATCTTACATTACCAGTGTACAAGAGGCCGACATTAGCACAAACTATTAACTCAACTCTAGACTTTATTTGAATTTCAACTGTTTTTCCACTAATGCCCTTTTTCTGTCCCAGGATCTCACATTACTTTAGTTGGCATGTCTCCTTAGTTTCCTCTGACCTGTGAGTTTTTCTGTTTCCTTAGTTTTCATGACCTTGACAGTTTTGAAGAGTACTGGTCAGATATCTTGTAGAATGTCACTCAAATTAGATTTGTTTAATGTTTTCCTCATGATTACTCTGGGTTTATGGGTTTCCTGCAAAAATTCTACAGAAGTGAAGTTCCTTTTTCATCATCTCATATTGAAGGTATATGATATGAACATGAATTATTACTGGTAATGTTAACTTTGATCACTTAGTTAAGGTAGTTTTTACCAGGTTTCTTAACTGTGAAGTTATTATGTTTCCTTTTCTATACTTAACTCTTTGGAAATTAGTAATTCCAGAGTGTGGATTTCACCACAGACTTACTGTATGACCTTGGGCAAACTATCTAATATCTCTATGTTCCAAATTTTTCATTTCTTCCTCCCCAATTCTCATTTTATTATTATTAAAAAAAAATTTTTTTACATTTGTTTATTTTTGAGAGACAGAGTGAGACAAAGTGACAGTGTGGGAGAGGCAGAGAGAGAGGGAGACACAGGATCAGAAGCAGGCTCCAGGCTCTGAGCTGTCAGCACAGAGCCCGACGCGGGGCTCGAACCCACAGACCGTGAGATCGTGACCTGAGTTGAAGTCGGACGCTCAACCAACTGAGCCACCCAGGCGCCCCTATTATTTTTTTTAAATTAAAAAAAAAATTAGCACCTTTTTTAATGTTTATTTTTATTTTGAGAAAGAGAGAGAGCAGGGGAGAGGTAGAGAGAGAGAATCCCAAGCAGGCTCCACACTGTCAGCGTGAACCCAACTCGGGGCTTGATCTCACAAACCGTGAGCTGAAACCAAGAGTCAGACACTCAACCGACTGAACCACCCAGGTGCCCACCAAATTCTCATTTTAAAATGAAGATCAAAATGATACCTATTCCACCAGTTTGTAAGTCTGAAATGAGAAGATACACGTGAAAGAGCTTAGCACAGTCTCTGCAACATAAGTGCTCAATAAATTCACACTATTATTATTGTTACTATTATCATTAGGTTTTTTTTCTAGGCATGTATATTTAAATTAAAAAAATTTTTTTTTTCAACGTTTATTTATTTTTGGGACAGAGAGAGACAGAGCATGAACGGGGGAGGGGCAGAGAGAGAGGGAGACACAGAATCGGAAACAGGCTCCAGGCTCCCAGCCATCAGCCCAGAGCCTGACGCGGGGCTCGAACTCACGGACCGCGAGATCGTGACCTGGCTGAAGTCGGACGCCCAACCGACTGCGCCACCCAGGCGCCCCTGTATATTTAAATTTTAATAGCAATCGTCATGGGGTGCCTGGGTGGTTTATTCGGTTCAGCATCCAACTTCGGCTCAGGTCATGACTCGAGGTTCATGAGTTCAAGCCCCACAAGGTGCTTGTCGCTGTCAGTGCAGAGCTCGCTTCAGATGCTCTGTTAACCACCCCCTCCCCCCCGCCCCAGCTTACACTCTCTCAAAAAGAAATAAACATTAAAAAAAAATAAATTTAATAGCAGTTATTAACTTGCTGTTACGGTGGATTCTAGAGACTTTTGAGGGGCACCTGTGGGTTGTCAGTAAAGTGTGTGGCTACTGATCTCAGGGTTTTTTTTAAATTTAATTTAATTTTATTTTATTTTTTAAAAAATGTTAATGTTTATTTATTTTTGAGAGAGAGAGAGAGAGAGAGACAGAGTGAGCCAAGAAGGGGCAAAGAGAGAGAGGGAGACAAAGAATCCGAATTAGGCTCCAGGCTCTGAGCTGTCAGCCCAGAGCCCGACACGGGGCTCGAATCCACGAACCATGAGATCATGACCGGAGCCAAAGTCTGGTTTTTAACCGACTGAGCCACCCAGGCATCCCTGGATCTCAGGGTTTTAAGTTCGAGCCCCACACTGGGTGTACAGTTTACTTAAAAATAAAATCTTTCAAAAAAAAAAAAGTAAATAATGACTTTTGATCTATATCCTTTAATTGGTATTTTTCAAAGAGTGGTCCTCAGATTGAATTAGAACCTCTGGGAGTAGAATCCAGGAAATGTTTATCAAGTTCCCCAAGGGATTCTGATATGCACTGAAGTTTAAGAATCATTTTCTTGGACGCTAAAAAGCCCCGAAAGGGAGAGGGAAGGAACACCAGTAGAAGGGGTCAACCCCAGCTGTAGTGCAGGGGCTGACTCTACTCAGAAAGACCTGAGTTCGAATCATAGTGACTAGTGTGGCATTAGGTTATGACCCTAATGAGCTTGGCACACCTAAGTGGCTCCCTCCCTCTCCCACTCCAAGTCTTTAAAAAATTTTTTTCTTAAGGTTTATTCACTTTTGAGAGAGAGAGAGAGAGAGAGAGAGAGAGCACAAGTGGGGGTAGGGCAGAGAGAGAGAGAGACAGAAACCGAAGCAGGCTCCAGGCTCTGAACTGTCAGCACAGAGCCCAACGCGGGGCTGGAACTCTTGACGGTGAGATCATGACCTGAGCTGAAGTTGGACACTTAACAGACTGAGCCACCCAGGTGCCCCCCACTCCAAGGCTTTTAAATATTTATTTATTTTTGAGAGAGAGACAGAGAGAGAGAGAGACAGAGAGAGAGAGAGAGAGAGAGAGAGAAGAATGGGGAAGGGCCAGAAAGAAAGGGAGAAAATCCCAAGCAGGCTCTGCTCTGTCAATGCAGAGTTGGATGTGGGGCTCGAACCCATGAACCATGGGATCATGACTCCAGCTGAAATCAAGAGTTGGTTGCTCAAGGGGTGCCTGGGTCACTCAGTCTATTAAGCGTCTGACTCTTGATTTCAGCTTGGGTCATGATCTCACGGACTGTGGGCTCCAGGCAGCATCGGGTTCTGTGCTGACAGTGTGGAACCTGCTTGAGTCTCTATGTCTCTCTGCCCCTCTCCTTTCTATCTCAAAATAAATAAACTTAAAAAAAAAATTGGTCGCTCAACCAGCTGAGCCACCGAGGAGCCCCTCCCGCTCCCAGTCTTTGACAATTGTCACTTTTTCAGCTAGGCTTTCCCTGACCACATTATACACATAAAAAAATTGTCTCCCACTTTCACTCCCCAGTCCCTGTTTTTTCTCAGAATCATTCATCACCACCTAATATACTATTTTATTTGTGTCTCTTCCACTACAAGTAAAGCTCTATGAAATCTTTGTCTATTTACTGATGTGGCTTCCGTGCCTAAAACTGAAGGTGGCACATAATAGGCAGTCAGTAACTATGTATTGTATGATTTGAATTACTGTTTCCCTCCAGTTTTATTAAGGTGCAATTGACAAACCGATTGGTTTAGTATTAATCTAGGACGCTTCTTAGCTGGCTGAGCCCCATGCGAGGGATGAAGGGATCTTGAACTTCTCAGGCAGATTTTATTGTTGATAAGCCCCCTCCCTTTTTTTTTTTTTTTTTAAAGTCAGCTCGGTGCCCAACGTGGGTCTTGAACTCCCAATCCCACCCCCTCGCCCCAGATCAAGAGTCGCATGCTCTACCGGACTGAGCCAGCCAGGTGCCCCTGATCACCCCCTTCCCCTACTGTCCCCTGGGTCACTCACCCAGAGGAGTTCCCGGTTCCCCAACAATTACTCAGACAAGTCTAACTGTTCCTCCTTCGGGTACAGAGGATAAATACGACAAGCAGGAGCAGCCGAGCCCCAACTTTGATCAACAGTTTTCCTCTCCTTTCCTCGCTACTCAGTACTTGACTCGGAAGGGATTTCAATACCAATAGCTGCTTCTTCCAGCCAGGTTGATTCCATCAGCACAATTGAGAGAAGTTCCCTATAGAAGACAGCACTGCGGTACCCACAGGGATCCGCGGGTGGGGGATAGGGGGTGGGGGATAGGGGGTGGGGGTGGGGCTTCCCTTTCCGCGCAGGCGCCTTTTGTCGCAGCTCCGCGACTATCGCGATAGAAGAGCGAGATCGGCGCTGGCCCTTTAACAGCCCCTTCCCGGGGGCCTGCCCCACGCGTGCGCACTGCGGTTCTGCGCTTGTCATCATGGCGACGCGGGGCCATGTGCAGGACCCTAACGACAGGCGCCTCCGGCCCATTTACGGTGAGTGCCTGGGGCCAGCCCGGTAGTTGGCCGGACGTATCGAGGGCTGTTGAGGCCGGGGCAAAGGTCCAGGAGGGGCGCGGAGGGGGCGGGCGCGGAGCTGTAGGGCGCTGGGGACGGACCGCGCGGGCCTCTAGGCCGCAGCCACGGGCCTCGCGTAGGCGCCGGCCGGGCCTTCCTAAGCCGTACGGTGGCAGTGGCGTGGTCCAGACGGCGGCAGGTCAGCGGAGATGGCCCGGCATGCAGGCTCTGTGAGGGACTTACTCTCACAGAGACCTGCGCTGCCCGTAGGCTGCGTTGTGCCAAGGAAGACCCAAGATCTCAGGTGGATCCCGAGCCAGGTGGAAGCTGGCTCCGGCGTGAGGGTGCGACGTTCTGCTTGAGGGAAAATTCCTCACTAAAGACTTTTTACTTACGGGAAGCGGGCTTAGGGGGTTGTGACTAGCGGTGCTCGATGCACATGGAGAAACAGGTCCAACGAGAGGAAGGGGCTGGCGCAAGGTCACCCCGATCGAGTCTGGAGCAGGCCCGGCTTCGAGGCTCCCTATCTAGAGCTCTTTGGTGGAGAAACAGCTGCTCTGGGCGCACGTGGGAGGCAGCGGCGGGGCTTAGGGAGGGGTCTTGGGCCCAAAATAACGGTGAGAAGACTGTGATAACTCATGTCAGAGGGGCATGCAGGGCTGCTGCAGGGCTTTTCCTTTCTGCAGCTTCTCTGGTTTTCTCTGCAGCTTGCCTTCTGCTTGCTAAGTGGTTCCCCCTCCATAACGCTTACCTCAGCCCCGCAGGCTTGCAGACCTCGAAGTCATTCTGATACCCCGGTTGGGAAAAATCGACAGATTTGAGTCAGGGGAAATGCCTTTTCAATAACCGAGTTGTTCTGTAATTGGACAGTGGCCCTTTTTGCAGCTCTTCTCATAGATGGCTGGTCTCAGTTAATGGTGAGGAAGGCTTCAAGGTCAGTGGTATCGCCAAACTAGACCTCGCGTCTATAGTGTAGATGTTAACTAAATGGAGGTCTCCCCATGGCTGAGATCATTCAAGGTTTTTCGGGGAGGGGCAACTTTATTTCTGGCACAGTTGGTCCTGCTTTTATAATTTGTATGCTGCTTTACTCTCACATCTCATTTGATTCTAGCAACAATCCTGTGAGATGGGAAATGATAGCTGATGTGTATAGACGGGTAATTATGTCATTCTCTGTCATTGGCCCTTCATATGGGTTATCTCATTTAATTTGTACACATTCTTATGAGGTGGGAAGTTTTTTCCAGTCCCACAATGCCCCTCCCCCCTTTTCCCCACGGATGAGGAAGATGGGGCATTGTTGATGTGTAATTATTTGCCTAAGGTTATTCAGGTCACATTTGATGGAGCTAGAATCTTAACTCCTGTGGGCTGTCCTAGGCTCACTCTCTTAACCACTGCTAGAAGGTACCTCACTTTGAGCTGAAGACACTGACTTGCCAAAAGTCACACAGGTGGCGAGTGGCAGAGATAGGACTCTGTTTGCAACAATTTCCCGTTGGTGCATGTTATCATACCCTCTGGTATATGTATATTCATTCAGAGGGCAGGGTTGAAATGAGGTGATTGAAGATAGGAACTGAGTCCAGGCAGGGCTCACACTTTCTGGCTTATTAAAAAACTCTATGCAGCAGCAGCTGCCTGTGGACTTTTTTTTTTTTTTTAAGTTTATTTATTTATTTTTGAGAGAGAAGAGAGAGAATCCCAAGCAGGCTCTGGACCGTTAGCACAGAGCCGGAAACGTAGGGCTCAGACTCAAATCATGAGATCATGACCTGAGCCGAAGTCAAGAGTTGGATGCTCAACCTGACTGAGCCACCCAGGCGCCCCGGACTTTTTTTTTTTTTAAGTTTTATTTATTTATTTAAATAATCTCTACACCCATCATGGGGCTCAAACTCACAACCCCAAGATCAAGAATCACATGCTCTTCCTACTTAACAGTCAGCACTCTCCCCCCCCCCCCACCTCCCGCCTTTAAACTAAAAAAGATTCAGTACTTTTAAAAATAATTGGATTTCAAAAATTGTTGTTGAGGCCCAAAGAAAATGCTTTTGGTGTCCCATAAGTTATTTAGAAATAACAGTGTTTTGAACTACCCAGTAAGATAAACCATGTCCATTTCGCGTTGCTAACCATTAGGATATGTTAACCAGAAGTGACAGGTCATATTTTCCAAACTGAAGCTGGAATTATGTAGCTTTTGTTATAGTTACATGGGAGAGGATTAGAAGAAGCTTTCTTTAAGAATTCCAGAGCAATTGGGGCGCCTGGGTGGCTCAATCGGTTGAGCGTCTGACTTCGGCTCAGGTCATGATCTCACTGTTTGTGAGTTCGAGCCCCGCCATCGGGCTCTGTGCTGACAGCTCACCCTGGAACCTGATTCTGTGTCTTCCCCTTCCTTTGCCCTTCCCCTGCTCTCATGCTCTCTCTCTCTCAAAAATAAACATTAAAAAAAATTAAAAAAAAAAAAAGAATTCCAAAGCAATTAATATAAACTGGCAGGAATAGGAAAAGAGAGGTTACCAACTGTCCCTTGTCTTCAGCACTTTTGACTTTTGACTTCCAGACTTTGGACAGCCCCTGCTTTTGTGTTTAAATATATTAGTCCCTAACCACTCTTGTTCCTTGAATTCAGAGGTTTATTAGCTGGTAAATGAAAAGCTTATGCTTGATAGGTAGTGCTTGTCCATCAGTCAGAAGTTCAACAACTGTCAGGATTAATTGAGTGCTTATTTGTATGCTAACTGTCCTATTAGGTAGTAAGATTATTGTAATCATAGTGGTAAACTAAAGGTCAGAGATTAACTTGCTCAGAGTCGCAGTTATTAAGTTGCAGATCTGGGATTTGAACATAGGCATTGTCACTGAGAGCCCAGTTCTTCACTGAGTTCAGAATTAGCAGCATCACTATCTTTGTATAGCACTATTTATACTGCCAACGTTTTAGCATTTTACAACTGTTGGAAACTTGCCTGTGACCTCAGCTCTTGCTGAATACGGTTTAGGGTAAAAGTGGACAGGGCTGTATGGGTGATTAACTGTGAAATTGTGGTCAGTTGAGATGTGGGTTAAATTTATATTTTCAGTGTCTAGGTTTGGAATAAGTTTTCAGAAATTTCATTAGTTGAAACATCTTCAGAGTGCATCTCATTACTTATAAATTGGTAAGTTTAGGTATTGTATTTTTGGTGTTTGAAAACCACCCCTGACCTTACTAGAGCACCTATTTCATTCGTTTTTCTTTTGCTAAAATTACTCTCCTGTGCTGTGTGGTTTTTCACAGATTTTGTATTCTCATGTGACTTGGTGAGCCCCAGTGCTTTCTTGTACCATTATTATTAATTTTAAACTGTTTTTAGTGGTTAGGGGAATAAGTGGGGTGGAAGTGATGGTCATATATGGCACGTCATAAATTTGTGTAGAAATCAGGAATTACTAGGTCAGCAATTGCAAAATAGGGAAGTTTCAAAGAAAAAAAGTTTCCCATATCCTTTGAATGCACATACACATTTATATTTACTTTCCGGGTGCAATATCTTTTGTTCTAATCTGTCCTACTGGCTTCCAGTCTTGCTGTAGTCTGGATCAGGTATAATATACTTCCTAGCTGTGTTTCCTGAATGATAATCACTTCTTTGGTGAGTTACTATGTTTCCCTTTGGTGCCTGGCCAACTCCAGGTAATTATTCTGATGTAGTTCATTAGTAAATGCTCCTGAGTCCTCAGTCGAATGTGGTATTTATTCTGAATCTTCTGTTGGGCATTGTTAGCTCGCGAGTTGTGTCCTGTTTTCCCCCAGGAATGGCAGGGCATCTTGGGGACTGAAGACCATCTTGCCTTTTTGTAGAAGAGTCACTTGGCACAACCTCTTTTCTACTGTGTGGAAATTATTATGACCATTTAAAAAGCTCTGACTTAGATCTCTACATTCTAAAAGCATTTAATTTAATTTAATTTACTTAATTCATGGGGCGCCTGGGTGGCTCAGTCGGTTGGGCGTCCGATTTCAGCTCAGGTCATGATCTCGTGGTGTGTGAGTTCAAGCCCTGCGTCGGGCTCTGTGCTGGAGCCTGCTTCGGATTCTGTCTCTCCCATTCTCTCTGCCCCTCCCCCACTCATGCTCTGTCTCTCTCACTCTCAAAAATGAATAAATGTTAAAAAAATTAAATATTAAAAAATTTTTAATTCATTTTCTTAAATATTTATTTTTGAGAGAGAGAGAGTGAGAGTATGCGTGTGCAGGCAAGTGGGGGAGGGGCAGAGAGAGGGGGAACAGAGGATCTGAAGTGGGCTCTGTGCCGACACGGGGCTCCAACTTGGGAATCTCGAGATTATGACCTGAGCTGAAGTCAGATGCTCAACGGACTGAGCCAGCCAGATGCCCCTCTAAAAGCATTTTAGACTTAAAGGTTTTAATGCACAGGGGCTCTCAGGTGGCTCGGTTGGTTAAACAACTGACTCTTGATTTCGGCTATCAGCACAGAGCCCACTTGGGATTCTCTCTGCACCCCTCTCCTTTTCATGTGCTCTTTCTCTCTCAAAATAAACAACGTGAAAAAATTTTAATGCACAGAAAATTCTTTTTTTTTTTTTTTTTAACATTTATGTATTTTTGAGGAGAGGTGGGAGAGGGGCAGAGAGAGAGACAGAGAGACACAGAATTGGAAGCAGGCTCCAGGCTCTGAGTTGTCAGACAGAGCCTGACATGGGGGCTCGAACCTGCGAACCATGAGATCCTGACCTGAGCTGAAATCAGACACTTAACTGATGAGCCACCCAGGCTCCCCTGCACAGAAAATTCTTAAAAGAATACATAGAGTAGAACATAGAGCATAGGGCAAGATTTATAGACTAATGCTTTTCATGTTATGCTCTTATGAACTATTTGGATTTTTTTTTTTTTTTTTTTTTGTTTTACCATCACTTGCACAATTTTTGTTATTTAAAAAATTAGTTGAGGGGTGCCTGGGTGACTCAGTCGGTTAAGCATCTGACTCTGGATTTTGGTTCAGGTCTCATGGTTCATAGGTTTGAGCGCCACATCAGGCTCCATGCTAGTGGTGTGCAGCAAGATTTTGCAAAAACTTTTAATAGAATGAAGCCATCGCTAATACTTGGTTCTTTGAACATCCTGTTGTGGTCACTTTGCATGCATATATCTCTCATTTCCCTGATACATTACCTCAATTTCTAGAAGATTGTCTTTTTCTCCGCCCCCCCCCCCACCCCGCCCCATGCAGTTTGTTAATTTATGTATTCCTTTCTTCATTCAGCTTATTTATTGAGAGCCCAGTATGTGCTAGGCACAATGTAGATTCGGGGAGTGAGTGAGTACCAAATAGCACAGCATAGACATGGTTTCAGCTTTCAAGAAGCTTGCGGTTTCAACAGTTTTGTTTTTTTTTTTTCAATAGAATTTTAAAAGATAATGTTACATATAATCAATACATTTGTGTTAAGAGCTTTGAGGGAACAATATAGGTTCCCATGAGTGCATACAAATGTGCATCTCAGCCATTGGGGACAAGACAAGAACAGGTTCTCTGTGGAAGTGACATTTTAAGAAGAGTAGAGGTTAGTCAGGCAGTGAGTGTGTAAAAAGGAGCTTGTTACACTTGAGGACCTAAGAAAAGGCTTGCATGGTCGCAGTGTAGAGATTGGTGAGATGAGGCTACATGGGTAGACAAACTCAGCATTGTAAGCTATTTTAAGAATTTTGAAGTTTGTTGTTCTCCTGGGTGGCTCAGTCGGTTAAGCATCTGACTTCAGTTCAGGTCGTGATCTTGCGGTTTGGGAGTTTGAGCCCCGTGTTGGGCTCTGTGCTGACAGCTCGGAGCCTGAAGTCTGCTTCGGAGTCTATGACTGCCCCTCTCTCTGCCCCACTCCTGCTCATGCTCTCTCTGTCTCTCAAAAAATAAATAAGTGTTAAAAAATTAAAAAAAAGAATTTTGAAATTTGTTTTAAAGACAGTGAGAAGCACCAAAGAGATTAACTAGGAGAGTGGGGTGATCAGGCTTGCATTTTAAAAGGATAGTCCCCCCACCTTTTTTTAATTAAGTAGGGTCCACACCCAGCATGAGACTTGAACTCATGACCCTGGGATCAAGAATCACATGCTCTACCAACTGAGCCAGGCAGATGCCCCTAAAAAGATTGGGAGAAATAGGCTAAAGGGGGGGGGGGGGGCAAATGTAGACTGTGAGGTAATCAGGAGCTATTATTCATTTTTATTTATTTTTTAGAATTTAAGTTTATTTTGAGAGAGAGAGAGAAAGCATGAGTCAGGGAGGGGCAGAGAGAGAGGGAGAGAGAATCCCAAGCAGGCCCCATGTTGTTAGTGCAGAGCCCGATGTGGGGCTCTAACTTCTGAACTGTGAGATCATGACCTGAGCTGAAGTCAGACGCTTAACTGACTGAGCCACCCAGGCACCCGCATCGTTCATTTTTAAATTTAACCTTTCCTGCAGTCTTGCACTTAGTACATATTTAACAAAAGTTTGTTGACTCAAAGAATGTTTCACCTACAATTTGTACTCTTGGTAAAAGCAAGTCTTCTAGCCTAAAACATTTAGGATTTTAAGCAAAGGACATTGTAATTAATTATTTTATTAATGTTTATTTCTGAGAGAGAGAGAGAGAGAGAGACAGAGCATGAGTGGGGGAGGGGCAGAGAGAGAGGGAGAGAATCTGAAGCAGGCTCCAGGCTCTGAACCGTCAGCACAGAGCCCGATTCGGGGCTCAAACCCATGGACTGCGAGATCATGATCTGAGCTGAAGTTAGGCGCTTAACCAACTGAGCCACCCAGGTGCCCCCAAGGACATTGTAATTTAAAGGTGGGGCTATGTTTAGGTGCCTTGAGTGACTCAGTTGGTTATCCGACTCTTGGTTCTGGTTCAGGTCATGATCTGGTTCATGGGATCGAGGCCCACATTGGGCTCATGCTGACAGTGTGGAGCTTACTTGGGATTCTGTCTTACCTCTCTTACCTCTCCCCACTCGTGCTTGCACTTTCTCTCTCAAAATAAATAAACTGAAGGAAAAACGATGGAGTTATGTTGTATTCAGTCTTTTTTTCTAAATTGGAGCAATATCTTTGATAGTCTTTTTGATAGTCTCTTGCCAATGATTTGACTCATTGTTTCCCAAATTTGTTTCATTTTTCTACCCCATTTGATGATTCCAGCTCTATTATAGTATTATCTATACTATTACGTATTTAATAGTTTTTTCTAAGTTGATTTTTTTTTTTTTAAACGTTTATTCATTTTTGAGACAGAGAGAGACAGAGCATGAACGGGGGAAGGTCAGAGAGAGGGAGACACAGAATCGGAAGCAGGCTCCAGGCTCCGAGCTGACAGCACAGAGCCCGATGCGGGGCTTGAACTCACGGACCGCAAGATCATGACCCGAGCCGAAGTCGGCCGCCCAACCGACTGAGCCACCCAGGCGCCCCTCTAAGTTGATTTTTAACTTAAAGTTATTAAAAAAATTTTTTTAACATTTATTTACTTTTGAGAGACAGAGCAAGACAGAGCACAAGCAGAAGGACAGAGAGAGTGGGAGACAGAATGTGAAGCAGGCTCCAGGCTCTGAGCTGTCAGCACAGAGCCCGAGGCGGAGCTCAAACTCACAGACCTCTATCTAGATCATGACCTGAGCTGAAGTCAGAGGCTTAACTGACTGAGCCACCCAGGCGCCCCTAACTTAAAGTTATTTAAAAATAATGTATATCATTATCCTTAATGGAGGACCTGTCGCTTGTGCTGAGAAAAAAAAGCCACAAAATAAGTAAGATGAAAACAATACAATGGTGTTGGAGTCTTTACTAGATTCTGATACTTTTGTGAAACTCTGAGTTTGAGGTCTTTCCTTCGTCATTAAAAAACATTAGAAAGTATTAAAGAAGTGGGGTTCTTGGTGGCCTCAGTTGGTGGAGATGTGACTCTTGATCTTAGGGTTGTGAGTTCAAGCCCCATATTAGGTGTAGAGGTTACTTGAAAATCTTAAAAAAAAAATACTAAAGAAGTGACAGGCTAACACTGAACTGAGACGGTCTCCTTAATATAAGGGAAACATTGGAACAGGTCTGGTTTCTCACTGCGTCATCTAGTGCTGACTGCAAGGGCAGCTTAAAAAACCTGTCACTGAGGATGGCACCCATTCTTTGAAAACTTTGCTTTCACTTATGCATCATTATCTTATTGTTTCCTAGGCCTGATTTGTAAATGGCTGATTTTGGCTTAACTCTTATTATTTTTTAAAATTTTTATTATTTTTTAGTGCTTATTTACTTTTGAGAGAGACAGAGACAGAATGCGAGTGAGTTAGGGGCAGAGAGAGAGGGGGATACAGATCTGAAGCAGGATCCAGGCTCCGAGCTGTCAGCACAGAGCCCGATGTGGGGCTCAAACTCATGAAATGTGAGATAACCTGAGCTGAAGTCGGCTGCTCAACCGACTGAGCCACCCAGGCGCCCCGGCTTAACTCCTGTTATTATAGGAACAACACCAGTCCTCAAGGTCAAAAACCACAGTTACCCTTGAGTAAATTTTAAAACAACTTACTAAAAAGACAGACTTAGGATATCATATTTATTGGCCTGTTAGCTCCAAGGGCTAAATAATTTATATTCCAGAGTTAGTAATGTAGAATGAAAATAGACTTTTCCCACCTCACCATCCAGGAAGGGGAAGTCTGACAGCAGACTGGCTGAATGTAGAGGAGTGTCTTAGTTAAAACTGTTTTGGGTGCAAGGAGCAGAAGAAACTCATTGACACAAGCTCAAGGAAGAGGTTGCTATAAGTCGCGGTGGGATCTTAGAGTAGGAATGTAGTGTTCAGGGGCTGATGGAAACTGGAGAGCTGTCAGGATCTAAGGCTTTTTTTCCAGATTTTCATCTTTATTTTTATCTGTGTGTGTTTATTTTCAGCTTGGTTCTTCAGACTAGTTTTTTCCTCCTTACTCATCAGTTTACCCAGGGCCCAACATGTTGGCTTGGCCCACACCAAGATGTGACCTCTTCCTGCAAGCTTAAGTTAATCAGCACTGCCCTCCTCCCAATCTTTTGATAAAGTGACATTTTAAATTCTTTTATAAAAGTTATGTAAATGAAGAGGCAAGAGATAACTCCTTTTCTTCACTCTCCATCAACCACTTTGCATCCCCTAAGGCTCCTTCAAAATGGAAATTGTGACTGGTAATGTCAGACTCAGAATTATTTATTGCCTTCCAAATGAGTTTTCTCTATAGCTTTCTGACTCTGGCTTTGTGACTCAGTGGTGCAGTTATAGATTACCAGGGAGAAACCTGAGTTACCCTTTGGTTAAATATCCACCTCATTTGGTGTAGTTATGAGCTCTAGATATGGTCATCTAATCATCCCCCTGCAGCAAAGGTAGTGGAAATCATTTCCAGAGAAGCGGGCATGGGCAGGTAGGGACTGAGGGAAAAGTTGAATACCCTTCTATTCCCGACTTCTGGTCTCATCCATTTATGGGCCGATCCTCAGACCTGGGGTCTCATCAAGGATTTTTTATTTTTTAATATTTATTTATTTTTTGGAGAGTGCAAGCAGGGGAGGGGCAGAGAGAGGGGGACAGAGGATCTGAAGTGGGCTCTGCCCTGACAGGCTGACAGCAGCGAGCCTGATACGGGGCTCGAAAACCTCTAGATCCTGACCTGAGCTGAAGTTGGATGCTCAACCTACTGAGCACCCAGGTGCCCCTCATCAAGGACATTTAATTACTGTTGGAGAAGGCTTCAGGGTATGCCCTATGAACCTAGAGTCTTGCAGGAATGAGTCAGAAGTGATTTGGAACTGACTCAGAAAGAGATCAGCATCAAGTTTTTAGGAAGAGAAAGTGTCCTTTATTGAGGTGAAATGTCTCTTGTCAGGTATTCTGTGAGGACAAATGGTGGCATATTGGCTGAGCTATTTAAGAAAACTGGTGTTAGATATTTGGGTATTCAGGCCAAGATTGTATGCATTTACTTATTTATTTAGTTAGTTAGTTAGTTCTTTAGTCTCTCCATCTGAGTGTTTGATCAGAGGCCTGAAAGTTTTTGATCTTCCTTTCTAGATTCCCTGCAGAGTAAAGCTGCTTCTTTTTTTTAAGTGTATTTATTTATTTTGAGAGGGAGAGAGCACACGATCAGGGGAGGGGCAGAGAGGGAGGAGAGAGAGAATCCCAAGCAACTATCAGCGTGGAGCCCATTGCGGGGTTCGAACTCACGAACTGTGAGATCATGACCTGAGCCGAAACCAAGAGTTGGACGCCCAACCAACTGAGCCACCCATGTGCCCCCAGAGTATAAAGCTTCTTAATTTTTTCACCTAAGAATTCTTGGTGCTTATCAGTGTTACATGGATTGAAGAAGGTCTGAAGAGAAGAAACTCGTGTTCATGTGACTGTTTTCAGTTTTAGTAAAGTATTCATTGAAGAAAAATTGAATTTATTAGATAAAATGATAGTCTATTTCTGTTACTTGGGAAACTCTGGGCCACCAGGGCCATAGATTATTTTGAGTTGTTTATGCTTTCTTTGTCCCTATGCTGATTTGGGACCTTGATGGACAGAGAGGTACTATTAGAGGTAGTAGATTGCGAACTGGCCTCTGTTCAGTCATCTTTCTATATTTAGAATTGACAGCTACCACCCTGTTTCCCACTTGTAACACTTCTCACTTTCCTTTTATATACATATATACACACACACACACACGCGCACACACATTTTATTAATATGCTATATTTGTTAGAGCAGTTTTAGGGTTGTAGAAAAATGAGTGAAAAAGTAGAGTCCCTGTATATCCCCACACTCCCACCTCTACCCTCAGTTTCCCCTGTTGTTAATATCTTGATTCAGTGTGGTACTTTGTTTCAGTTGCTGAGCCAATATGATAGCTTATTATTCTTTTTTAAAGATTATTTATTCTGAGAGAGAAAGAGTGCAAGCAGGGAGGAGCAGAGAGACGGAGAGACAGAATTGCAAGCAGGCTCTGCCCTGTCAGTGCAGAGCCCAATGCAGGGCTCAAACTTAGGAACTGTGAGATCATGACCTGAGCTGAGATGAAGTGTCAGATGCTTAACTGACTGAACTATCCAGGTGCCCCAATATATTGGATAGTTTATTTTTAACTCATGTTTATGGTTTTCTAATTTACATTAGGGTTCATTCTTTGTGTCGTACCTTCTGTGGGTTTTGACAAAAGTATGATGACCTATATCCATCATTATGGTATCATATAGAATGGTTTCCCTGCCTTAAAAATCCCCTGTGCTCCACCCATTCATCTCTCCCCCAGCCTCTGGCAACCATTGATTGTTTCACTGTCTCTATAATTTTTGCCTTCTTTAGAATGCCTTATAGTTGGAATCATATAGTATGTAGCCTTGTCAGATTGGCTTTTTTTTTTTAATTTTTTTTCAAGTTTTATTTATTTTTGAGAGAGAGAGGGAGACACAGAATCTGAAGCAGGCTCCAGGCTGTGAGCTATCAGCACAGAGCCCAATGCGGGGCTCGAACTCACAGACTGTGAGACCATGACCTGAGCTGAAGTCAGACGCTTAACTGACGAAGCCACCCAGGCGCCCCTCAGATTGGCTTCTTTCACTTAGCAATATGCATTTTGAAGATCCTTCTTGTTTTTTTGTGCCTTAATAGCTCATTTCTTTTTATTGCTGGATAATATTCCATTGTATGGATGTACCACATTTTGATTATCCATTGGCCCATTGAAGGACATCTTGGCTGCTTCCAAGACTTGGTAGTTATGAATCAAGCTGCCATAAACATTTGTGTGCAGGCTTTTGTGTGGAGGTAAGTTTTCAGCTTATTTGGGTAGAGACCAAGGAGCACGATTGCTGGATCTTAAGGCAGAGTAGTATGTTTAGTGTGTGAAGAACCTGGCAAACTGTTTTCAAGGTGTGTGTACCATTTACATTCCCAGTAGTACTGGGTGAGAGGCACTGATGCTCCATGTACTCACCAGCATTTGATCCATAATTTATTTTGAGTTATCTGTGCCTCATCTGCTCCTACCCTGATTTGGGACCTTGATGAGCAAAGAGGGACTTGGTGTAGTAGTAGTAATAGGTTGTGAACTGGCTTGTGTTTAAGTCATCTTTCTGTATTTAGAATTGACAGCTACCTCCATTTCCCATTTATGACACTTCTTTTCTTTTCATTTTGTTTTATTTTTTATATGTTTTTATATGTTTATTTTTGAGAGAGAGACAGACAGACACACACACACACACACACACACACACACACACACACACACACACACACACACAGATCTGAAGCAGGCTCCAGACTCTGAGCTGTCAGCACAGAGCCAGACATGGGGCTTGAACTCCTGAGACGTGAGATAATGACCTGAGCCAAAGTCACATGCTAAACCAATTGAGCCACTCAGGCACCTCTCATTTTCTTTTAGATCTTAATCTTGAAATTAATCTTTGCTTTTGTTAGACTTTTGGATAATAATTGATTCCTATTTTTACTTAACTCAATTTTTATAACAGGTCTGAGAGATGACTATAGGAATATAAGATTGTATTCTGGATCATCCTAACCATTTAGAGTTAAAATTAGCACCATGATGTTTTTGATACTGAATTAAGATACTTTATGGAACATCTGATGACAGCCTATGCATTTTTCCTATCTTTTGAAGGAATATAATAACTATCGTAATTTGTTTTCGTAGATTATCTTGATAATGGTAATAATAAAATGGCAATTCAGCAAGCAGATAAATTGTTGAAGAAACACAAGGATCTTCATTGTGCTAAGGTAAATTCGTTTGCCCTTGACTTACATATTTGGTGGATTATATATTGTAATCTTAAAAAGAAAAAGATGTTTAATCCTTTTAGTGACTCTGTTCAGGGTTTGTCCCCCCCCCCCCCCCAGGGTATTTTTTTTTTAAAGATTTTATTTTATTATTATTTTTTGTTTGTTTTTGAGAGACCGTGAGCAGGGGAGGGGCAGAGAGAGAGGGAGACAGAATCTAAAGCAGACTCTGTGCTGTCAGTGCAAAGCCCAATGTGGGGCTTGACCCCATGAATGGTGAGATTGTGACCTGAGCTGATGTTAATTAATTAATTTTTGTAAAAATGTTTCTTCAGTTTTGAGGGAGACAGAGGGTGGGAGGGAGAGAGGATGAGTGGGGGAAGGGCAGAGAGAAAGGGGGACAGAGGATCAGAAGCAAGCCAGCAAGTAGGCTCTGAGCTGACAGCAGTGAACCTGACGTGGGACTTGAGCTCATGAACTGTGAGATCATGACCTAAGTGGAAGTTGGATGCTCAGCCAACTGAGCCACCCGCTGCCCCTAAAGATTTAATTTTTAAGTAATGTCTATACCTAACATGGGGCTTGAACTCACAGCCCTGAGGTCAAGAGTCATATGCTCTACTGACTAAGCCAGCTGGGCTCCCCTTGAAGACATTTGTTTTTCTGATTACTTAAATGCCATAAATAGTATTTACTTACAAGCTAGCTGTTTATTTCTTTGGATATAGCTAACTTAATTATACTATTTTGACAGACTTTTTTTTAAACAGTGTCGTTACATCTTACTATGAAACTGAGAAAGAATCTTGATTTGTTGATATTTTTGGTAAAATATGGTTTACTTGATTAGACCTAGGCATACCTTACAACTTATGTTGTGTTTTTGAATTCACCTTGTTTTGTTCATATTTTCTTTTCTGTCCTTTTAAAATGAATTTGTCTTTCTTTTGTATCAGGTTTTAAAGGCAATTGGTCTACAGAGAACTGGAAAGCAAGAGGAAGCCTTCACCTTGGCACAGGAGGTGGCGGCCCTTGAACCCACAGATGACAACTCGCTGCAGGCACTGACTATTCTCTATCGGGAGATGCATCGACGTATGTTTCTCGTTTTCATTGTTTTATTACTTTTCGTTATTTTTTTAATGTCTTACTTATTTTGAGAGAGAGAGCAAGCTGGGGAGGGGCAGAGAAAGAAGGGGACAGAGGATCCAAAGTAGGCTCTGTGTTGACAGCAGCGAGCCCAATGTGGGGCTTAAACTCACGAACTGTGAGGTCACAACCTGAGCCGAAGTTGGATGCTCAGCTGACTGAGCCACCCGAGTGCCCCTTCTTTTTCATTGTTTTTAAACCTGAGCTTAAGGTTTTGGTTACTTCTTAAATTTTTTTTAATGTTTATTTATTTTTGAGACCGAGAGAGAGAGAGAGAAAATGCACATGCGAGAGCTGGGGAGAGGCAGAGAGAGGGAGACACAGAATCTAAAGCAGTCTCTAGGCTCTGAGCTGTCAGCACAGATCCTGACTCGGGGTTCAAATCTAAGAGCTGTGAGATCATGGCTTGAGCTGAAGTTAGATGGTTAACCGACTGAGCCATGAGGCACCCTGAGTTTTTGGTTATTTCTGATTGAGTTCTTTATTTTTCTGTTTTACTGATCACTCATGAGTTGAGTGGATGGCAATAGGTAAAATAATGCATTAACCATGATTTACAAAGACTGTAGGCAAAAAGGATATTTAATTTTATTTTTTTTAACATTTATTTATTTTTGAGAGAGAGCAAGGGGGGAGTGGGGCAGAGGATCCAAAGTGGGCTCCAAGCTGACAGCAGCAAGCCTGATGTGGGCTTGAACTCCTGAACCGTGAGATCATGACCTGAGGTGAAGTCTGATGCTCAACCAACTGGCCCACCCAGATGCCCTGGCAGAAAAGATATTTTGCATGTATTAAGATCCTTGAATTGGAATGAGGACTTGAGGTCAGTTTGTGGCATTTTGACTTATTAAATTGAAGAGTTACCCTTTTTTACTATTTGATATGGAAAATTTCAAACATAAATAAAACCAGAATAGCATAATAAGTCCCATTGTACTCCTTACCCACATTTAGCAGTCATTGTCACATGGCCAATTTTATCTATATCCCATCCCCCTCCCAGATTATTTGTAAGCCTATTCTAGATAGTCTACCATTTCACCTGTAAAGTTTCTCACTGTTGATTTCTCAGATCTTTTACTATGTAATAATACATATCTTCCATAATACATATTATAGAAGTACGCATTTTTGATGTGGAATAATGAATATTCATGGACCTACCAACCAACTTAATACTAAGATGCTTCCTGTGTGTTCTTCATCAGTCTTACTTCTTTTTTACCTTCCAAGATGTATTGGCTTTCCTGAATATATTTTATTGTCTTGCTTTTAAAAACATCTTTATCACATTTGTCTAAGTAATACTTTGTCAATTTCTTACTTTATTATTATTTATTATAACTTAGTTAATAAGTTACTTATTAATAGAAGTTATTATATTGATATAATTGTTAATGTAGTAATACCATATTAATTAGAACTTAATATAAATGTATTCATACTGTGTATGTTCTGTGAGTTGCATGTTTCATCTAATATATACATACTTTTAGTTCATTCATTTTTACTATCACAAAAACATTTTTCTCGGGGACTGCAGTCTAGAAGTAGAGATACTAAGTCCTAGGGTGTGTGTATGTTCAGCTTAAAGATGAAGAAAAATAACGTCACCTTGTTTTCCAAATTTACTCTCCTAATACCGGTGTATAAGAGTTCCAAGTTGTTCCACATCCTTGTTAACACTTGCTATTCTTAGACTTTAAAAGTTTTGCCATCAGGGGCACCTGGGCGGCTCAGTTGGTTGACCGTCCGACTTTGGCTCAGATCATGATCTCAAAGTTCATGAATTCAAACCCCGCATCTCACTGTGTGCTGACAGCGTAGAGCCTGGAGCCTGCTTTGGATTCTGTGTCTGCCTCTCTCCCTCTCTGCCACCATTGCCTTGTTAATGTTGTCTCTGTCTCTCTCTCAAAAGTAAACGTTAAAAAAAAATTAAAAGTTTTGCCATCAAATCATCATGTTGTAGACCTTAAAATATAGTTTTTATTCATCAGTTATTCCTCAGTAAAGCTGGAAAAAATAAAATTTTTGCCAACCTAGTGGGCAGAAAATGTTACGTTTTAGTTTTTTCATTTTTATAAAAGATAAAACTTAAGAGTTGAGGTATTGCATTTGATTATAGGGATTATGTTGATTTAGAGATATGGATTCTCTCCCACTGTTTTTTTTTTTTTTATTAAAAGAAATTTTTTTTTTAACATTTATTTATTTTTGAGACAGAGACAGAGCATGAACGGGGGAGGGGCAGAGAGAGAGGGAGACACAGAATCAGAAGCAGGCTCCAGGCTCTGAGCCATCAGCCCAGAGCCTGACGCAGGGCTCGAACTCACGGACCGCGAGATCGTGACCTGAGCCAAAGTCAGATGCTCAACTGACTGAGCCACCCAGGCGCCCCTCCCAGTGTTTTTTAAAAATCATTTATCTCACAAATATGGTTGAATTTTTTAAAATGTTTATTTGAGAGAGAGAGAGAGAGAGAGAGAGAGAGAGAGAGCATGAGCGGGAGAGGGGCAGAGAGAGAGAGGGAGACACAAAATCTGAAGTAGGCTCCAGGCTCTGAGCTGTTAGCACAGAGCCTGACGCAGGGCTTGAACTCACAGACTGCGAGATCATGACCTGAGCCGAAGTTGGACGCTCTACTGACTGAGCCACCCAGGCATCCCTGGTTGAATGTTTTTCTATGAGAAGTATTATATCAGAAGCAAAGATTAAAGATGCTCTCTCTGCCCTTGTGTTACTCACAGTCTATAAGGGGAAATTCATGGGTGCCTGGCTGGCTCAGTTGGTACAGCATATGGCTCTTGATCTCAGGGTCATGAGTTCAAGCCCCATGTTGGGCATAGAGCTCAGTTAAAATAAAGGGAAATTGGTCAATAAACTGTATACTACATTATATGTTAATAAATGTTATAAGAGACTTACAAAGATTTAAAGATGGCAGAGGGGAGCAGTAATCAAACTGAGTAGAGGAGCACAGATGGTGCTCAGGGAAGGATTACATTTGAACTTGCACAATTCCTTGTAGAGAGGATTACATTTGAGTTGGGTTTTGGATGATGTTCATTGAGTAGAAAAGAGAGGAAAGGTGAATTTAGGCATGGGGAGCAGAGTAAAGGCATGGAGGTATGATAGAGCACAGGGAGTCTAGTGGAACTACAAATAGTTTGGTGTGGCTAGAACATAAAGTGCTGGGGGAAAGAATTAGGAAGGAGAGAGAGGCTAGATTGTGGAGGGTCTTGTATATTGTAAGTGTGTTAGGGGAGGCCTGAGCTATTCCGTGCTTCATTGAATAATGCCTAACCAAGAGAAGAGTAATGATCGGATGAGGCAAAACAAGTACTTTCTTCTTCCTTAATGGTAGGAGACATCGTATCCTCCAAAGGGGGGAGAAATTAAATGCTGTTAAGATTTAAGATATACTTCAATAATTAAAGACTATCTTATTTCTCTTTATTCTAGCGGAGTTAGTTACAAAACTTTATGAGGCAGCTGTGAAGAAAGTTCCCAATAGTGAGGAGTATCACTCTCACCTCTTCATGGCTTATGCCAGAGTGGGCGAATACAAGAAAATGCAACAGGTAACTTTATCCTGGGTTGTGGGATTTGCTATTAGAGACTAAAATTTCTTTAAATGTGATTTAGTTGTAGGAGTGTGTGGGTGCATGTGTGTGTTTGCATATGTGTGTAATACTGAATCTATGTGTGTGGAGATCAGGCATGTGTTTTCTTTGAATGTTTTAAGGATGAACTGTTATTCAAGTTCTTTAAGCATTTTCTTAGGGGAAATTTGATTGTTCTTTTGTGGCCTGCTAGCATTTTTTATTCTGGTACGTTGGCTTCAGATTGTCCCACTGCATGAAATTGCTGTTATATTTTCAGAAAATGGGCAGAAATCCCAGAATAAAAAATGAACAGACTATAGAAAGGCAAACTTTAATGTTTACATTTAGGGGCATCTGGCTGGCTCAGTCGGTAGAGCCTGTGACTCTTGATCTTTGGGTTGTGATTTTGAGCCCCATGTTCCTTATAGAGATTACTTAAAAATAAAATCTTAAAGAAAAAGAAAGTTTACATCTAATTTATAAATTTAATTTTGTTTGTAGCCTGCTGAAATTTTTAAATTCACCTGGGAAAAATCCCCACTGTTTGGAATACTTGTCTTTTTTGCAAAAGGCAGCTTATTTGCCACTTGATACATTTTAGATGTTCCTTGTAGACATATGAAGAAGCCTCATGTGGATACATTTGGACTAGTGGGTGGGTAAAGTCATCATCCCAGAGGAATGAAACTGTTAAGCCCATAGACAGTTATGATGTCAAGCTAGTATTTATTTTAGAAATGTTTTGTTTGTGGGTACAATTTCTTCTGAAAACAAAGCTTTCTTACCTGGGTCTTTGTCTTACTCTTTACTTGAAGTATCAGACTATAACAATGGATGAGTTAGGGAGGGTGGAAGATCCTATATTAAAATAAATCCTTTCTCCATAAAATTAATCTTCGTATTTGCTTATATACAAGTTTTTAAATTGGAAAAATTTTATTCCCCAGATACAATTCTTTGAAGAAGTTTTATTTACGGATGGAGTTTATTCTCAGGAAAAATAATTCAGAGATTGTAATTTTTCTTTTAATGTAAAGTGGGCATATATTTTAAAATTGGCAACTGACATATATATATATATATATACACACATGTACACATACATATATATATGTGCATATGTGTATATATGTATATGTACATAATATATATAAGTTTAGTATTTTTATTTCTAGGATTATGTTTAAAGTATATTAAATATTAATGGTAAAATGCAACATCCCACTCCTCTCAAATAGTACTGTATGTCTTTGTTGACATAGAAAGATGTTCCTAATATATGTTAATGGGTAAAAAGTTGTAAAATGGCCTTCCCCTCTACTCCCTTCACATCTATGGTTCCTTAAAGGATATATCTGTAAGGTTATGTAACCAAAATGTTACCAGGCAGGATACAGGCCTATAGATACTTTTCTTTCTTTTAATTTCTTTCTTTTTTTTTTTTTTTAAGTTTTTATTATTCTGAGAGAGAGTGTGAGCAGGGGAGGGGCAGAGAGAGAGGGAGAGAGGGACTCCCAAGCAGGCTCTGCGCCATCCACACAGAGCCTGATGTGGGGCTCGAACTCAAGAACTGTGGGATCATGGCTTGAGCTGAAACCAAGAGCCAGACTCTCAACTGACTGAGCCATTCAGGCGCACCGCCCCCCCCCCCCCCTTTTAAAGTACATGTTAATATTATGATACCACAATATGTTTTTGAAATACATATACACATACAAAAAAATAACAAAAGGCTAAGTTCATGCAACAACAATATTAAGGTAAATAATGTGCCACTTGAATGGATTTTGTTTTTTATAGTTTGACTTTACATGTGGCCAAAGATAGACATACTTCTGCATCTTGCTCTTTGGAGCCACTGCTTTGATGTGGCTTAACAGTTTTGGATCTTTAATATATTGTAGCTATAGCTTGTTTTTACATTATTCTAATATATTGGAAGAATGGAGCATTCTAGTGTTAAATGTTTTAGAATGAAATGTCTAATTTTACCTTTTTTGCTGCTTAAGGTAGTTATTTCTTAGTATACATGTAGGATTATATTGAAAATGGTGTGTCAGTCTGGGATAATAAGTAGTTTACAAATTAAATGTCAAGTTTTATGAGGGTGAGAGTTTTTATTTTGTTCACTGCTGAATCCTCAGTGCCTAGAATAGCATCTGCACAATAAATTTTTGTCAAAAAAAAACAAATGATTAACCTGGTGGAGGTAGAAGGGAGGGAAGCTAAGGAATCAGAAAACTTAAGGACTTTTACTGACCCAAATGACATCCCTGGCAGGCAGTATTTAAAATCATCTTGGGGGAGCCTGGGTGGTTCAGTTGATTAAACATCTAACTCTGGATTTCAGCTCAGGTCACGATCTCTTGGTTCGTGAGTTCGAGCCCCGTATCGGGCTCTGTGCTGGCAGTATGGAGCCTTCTTGGGATTCTCTCTCTGCCCTTCTTGCTCACTCTCTCAAAATAAATAAACTTAAAAAAAAAATCATCTTGAATGAAGAGTTGCCAGATGTTCATATGGTGATTGGACTTTCTTTTTCTGTAAATGACATTCCTATCCTTTTGTCTTTACTCTTTTTTCTCTTTTCTTTCACATTTCCATATTCTGAGTCACCAATTCATAGCCATGTTTTTTAAACTTGTCTATCGTCAAAAGTTTCCTGTATCAGCAGAATATAAGTGTCGGCAAGATAGTAGGTTATGGGCATGAAATTTTTTTCTTATGTTTTGTGTTAAAAATTCATATTTTATATTCTACTTTTTATTTCTGCATGTCATTATAAAAATGTTTTCCTTCCCCAAATGATCAGGTAAAATAGATTTTCTAGCACTTTTCATTCAATTCCTCCAGAGTTTGGTGTTAGAAGCTGAAACCTTAAGCTATCTTAGATTCTTCTAAACCTGTACGTCATATTGTTTCTACGTCATCTTGACTCTTCCTCCACATTGTCTTTGAGGTCTCTTTTCTATTTGATGTACCTCATCCTGGTGTAGTTCCTCATTACCTCATCTCTTTCTATTTTCTTTCTTCATGGTCCAGTTAAAATATGTTCTTAGAAGAGTGTAGATGTGTACCTATTACTCTTTTACTCTGTAACAGCCTGATTTTTGAGTGCTTCACAATAAGGGTATCTCAGTTACTTTTCAGCCCCATTTCCCTACTAGTCCTCTTAATCCTTATTTTTAGCCAAATGTCCTATTTCTTCTTGTCAATATGTCTTTTTTTTCTTTAATATTTTTGTTCAGATTCATTTTACTCCTACTTAGAATTGATTCACTTACTTACCCACTCACCCCAAATATTTGTATTTGTATATTTGTATCCTTACCTCCATCTTTGCCTGTAGACATACTGTTTGTCCTTCAAGGTTCATTTGGAAGACTGCTATTTGAAGAAGGCTTTATCGATAAAGTTCCCTTCCCTACTTTCCCTTAAAGAAAGGAATAAACAACTTGCCTTTTTTTTTTTGGAAATAAAAGATATGATGTTTTTGTTGTATAGGACATTTTTTTTTTGCCAAGTGTATATTTTAGTCATTTAAATATTTGTCTTATCTCTGTCTCTAGCTTCTAAATGCATTTGGGACCAAGTCTCAATCTTTCTATCATTGGCAGGAATAGACATTTCCTTCCACTTAATAGAGTCTCCGTGTACTTTTTCAAGTGGGTTGAAGATAGGCAAAACATTAAAAAAACATAAAATAGTAACTGTAATAACTAGCTGACTGATTTCTTGGCATTGATTACTAATTGGCTAATTATGGGAGGATTCTCAGTTATGCATGAGTAGATCTACTTTATTCCTTCTTGCCATGTCTCTGCTTTAAGTATTTCATATTATACATTTCACAATGAAAGAGTTCAGTTCTAGTTAATGGTATCTTGGGAGAACCTGATTATTTTCCTAACCTAAGAATTACTGTTTTTTGAATAATGTCAGAGAAAACTTTTCTAATTTTAAAATTTAAATATACTGTCTGGATTTTTAAATTTGTTTTACTATAACTGGTTAGTGCAGTGCCTTTAGTAAAGTTTATTGGTGTACATTCATAAGCCAAATTTTGTGTTTGTCAGTAGTCTACCAGAACCATATTGGATTGCTATATTTTCCAAAAATACTGGGCTTTAATTTGAAGAAATCTGGTTCAAAAGGTGAAATATTTCTGATGTTGTAAAATTTCACCTTTGTGATTACTTATATTGCTATCTACTAGAGAATATTCATCAAGTCACTAGGCATTTATAGTAACTGGGATATGTAGATGTGTTGCTATTCTCCTAGGAACTTCTTGCCACATATCTAGATCGTTAATTGCCCTCTGTGTGACGTTTTCTAAATTAAGTATTTATGGCTCTCTGTCTTTCAGGCTGGCATGGCTCTATATAAGATTGTCCCCAAAAATCCTTACTACTTTTGGTCTGTGATGAGCTTAATTATGCAAGTGAGTATGGTATTCAGAATGGAATTGAGATTTGTTTTTATTTTTGTATATAGCTGTTGTCCTAATTTGTCTTCTGAACATCTTGGGTAATGTGTTATAGCATGTGTCAAATAGGGACTTTCCATATTGTCAGTTGACTTTTTGAGTTGGGGAGTTTTGGCATTTATTCCTTATGAGTTGGTATATTGGTTTATTTGTGTGGAGCACAGACTGTATTTCCCCTGAATCTTAGATCTATTACTGGGTTATTTGATCAAATATGAGACTCGAAATATTTGATATTTTGACTTGACGTTTGTCTTTAAAACAGTATTGTTTGTTAGTGTACAAGTTATTGAACTGGATGGCCTCGTTCTATCAATTCTGGTTTTTGAGCCTCAGTTTCTTCTTTTGCAGAAGGGAGATGCTCATCTCCCAGAGCTACTGTAAGGACTAAAAGGAGATAGAGTATAAGAGAAGATGGGGAGGAAGGAGTTAAAATGTAGCAGTTCAGAACAGAAAGACTCTGGGTTCAGACAGGTCTGCATTCATATACTGGCTTCAGCATATGTCTTAGAGAGCCGTTGGGGAATCTCTTAGTTTATCTGTGAGATAAGCATAATAGCTACTTTGAGTACTGAGGTTCGAGCAGAATCTCAGGCAATGTTAAAATTGTTAATATGCATTGATTTTAATTGTCAATCTAAGATCATCTTAATTATCCAAGCTACTAAGCTGTGTAAAATAGAAGGAATTGGAGTTTTCCCTTTCATATGTGAACATTTCAAAAAGACATCTGATAGGGGCACCTGGCCGGCTCAGTTGGTGGAGCATGCAATTCTTGTTGGGTGTAGAGATTACATAAATAAAATCTTTAAAAAAAAAAAAAAAAAAAAGACACTTGAAAGGCTTTTCTCTTCAAACAACTGATGATACCCCTTACATGTAATAAACAGTGTAGGCATACCTACTGCTTCTTAATATAGTTCTAGAAAAATGTATGAATAACCTATTTAAAAGTTAGGCCATATTGTGGAAACTCAGTATGTCAAAAATATATAGGATAATAAATCTTTATTAAAAGAAATCTCTTCTAAGGCAAACCACTCTGTAATGTATCTTCGTGGCAAGTTCAAATTAGGTCTGATATTGGACATAGTGGAGTGATAAATATGTGCTGGGGTCCCAGTAATGGTCTGCCTGGTAATAATATAAATAGTGCAAGCAGGAGAGAAATAAGAATAGAACATTTATTTTTTTCTCCTACAGTCTATATCGGCACAGGATGAAAACCTCTCAAAAACAATGTTTCTGCCCCTCGCTGAGAGAATGGTAGAAAAAATGGTGAAAGAGGACAAGATAGAAGCTGAAGCTGAAGTGAGTAGTGGAAGCCCTCCTTTTGTATTCCCATGATTTGATATTGCTACTATGTGATGCTACAGTATTGTAAACTGCTGTCTTATTCCAGTTAGAGAGCTGGGCCTCACTCTTGCCTCTTGTGTAAAAGGAAGCTTTGGAAGTACCTAGCTTAGGTATCCGAACATTGTTACTGCTAATGTCATCTCATTTGAAGATAGTGTTCTTTTCTGTTAGGTAACTTTTGAAAGCATGCAAATGATTATATTGAGAAGTTTCATTGGCTGCATTTCTTGTTTGTTTTTTCTGTAAGGTTGAACTTTATTATATGATCCTGGAACGTTTGGGAAAGTACCAGGAAGCCTTAGATGTTATCAGAGGAAAATTAGGAGGTAATTTTTAAAGTTTTCTTTTTTTTCTTATTTAAACATGCAAAATACTTAATTGTGGAAAAATTTCTCCTTGTACAGAAAAGTAAAGATATCAAGACATTAAAAAAAAACAATTACGGTGGTCATTTTATGTTCATATAGATTTTTCTGTATGTTGTATATTTACTTTTTAAAAATATTTTTGAATTGGAAATAATTTAGGAATTAAGAAAATTGAAGATGTCAGAAAGAGTATGACCTCTAACCTTTTGCCCTCAAAGTTCTTTGCCAGTCATTTGTTCTGTATGTCCTTCTTTTTTTTTAATTAAAAAAAAATTTTAAACGTTGTTTTTAATGTTTAGGGTGCCTGGGTGGCTCGGTCACTTAAGCCTCCGACTTCAGCTCAGGTCATGACCTCACAGTTCGTGGGTTCGAGCCCCGCGTCGGGCTCTGCGCTGACACCTCGGAGCCTGGAGCCTGCTTCGGATTCTGTGTCTCCCTCTCTCTCTCTGCCCCTCTCCCACTCATGCTCGCTCACACTCTCTCTCTCTGTCTCAAAAATAAATAAAAACATTAAAAATTTTAACTAAATTTTAAATTTTAATTAAAATTTTAAATTTTAATTATTTTAAATGTTTTCATTTATTTTTGAGACAGAGACAGAGCATGAGTGGGGGAGGGGCAGAGAGAGAGAGGGAGACACAGAATCCGAAGCAGGCTCCAGGCTCCGAGCTGTCAGCGCAGAGCCCGACGCGGGGCTCGAACCCACGAACTGTGAGGTCATGACCTGAGCCGAAGTCGGAGGCTTAAGTGACTGAGCCACCCAGGTGCCCCCTGTATATCTTTCTAAAGATGTACTTTCCCCTCCCCCTGACTCGCCCCAGTTTGTTCAAGTCACAAACGAGAACATACTGTACCTAAGCTAATAGAGTACTCTTACTGAGCTGGCACAATGTTTTTATTCAAAAACTTTTTTCTTTTTTTTTTTTTAATATTTATTTATTTTGGGAGTGAGAGCATGAGTGGGGAAGGGGCAGAGAGAGAGGGAGAGAGAGAATCCCAAGCAGGCTGCACACTGTCAGCACAGAGCCCAGAGTCCAGAGTCTGACGTAGGGCTCAATTTCATGAACTGCGCCATCATGAACTGAGCCGAAAGTGAGAGTCAGATGCTTAACTAACCAGGCCACCCAGGCACCCCTCTTTAATATTTTTAAATGCTAATACCTGTAGTCAGGATTTGTACCCTGGGTGCAAATTTTTTTTCTTTGTTTACCTGCCAGCCCTATCAAGGATTTGATTTTGTGACTTCTGCTCTGTGTACTGTTATACCTATTTTAAAAAAACCTTTTTTTAAATGTTTATTTATTTTCAAGAGAGAGATAGAGACAGAGTGTGAGCAGGGGTGGGGCAGAGAGAGAGGGAGACACAGAATCCGAAGCAGGCTCCAGGCTCTGAGCTGTCAGCACAGAGACCAGTGCAGGGCTCGAACTCACTAATGGTGAGATCATGACCTGAGCCAAAGTCGGAGGCTTAAGGAACTGAGCCACCCAATGCCCCACTGTACCTTTTTTTTTTTTTTTAACTTAAGTGTGTCTTAGAGCTATACCTCGCTACCTCACTCCCTTTAGTGACTGTCCAGTGTTCCATACTATAAATGTAGACAATTTACATAACCAGCCTTTGATGACTATTTGCAAGGAACACCTTGTTACAAACCAGATTACCCTACAAGAGGCTATGGGGTGTGCATTCCCACCTGCTTTTACTTTCATCATGTGAGAGGGTATGTTTCTTTGTATACTTAATAACCTGTATTTTTAAGCTGTTACTTCAAACTTTTTTTTTTTAAAGAAAGCTCTACGCCCAACATGCGGCTCGAACTCACGACCCTGATATCAAGAGTTGCATGCTCTACAGACTGAGCCAGCCATGCGCCCCTATTTCAGACTTGTTAATGTTTTTCATTGTGATAGATAAAACATATCTTACAATTTTTATTTAATTCTGAGGAAGGATAATTACTTTTTAATTTGTTTAAAAGCCATTGATATTTTCTTTGAACTGCTTTTCCTTATCGTTTTCCTATTTCTAAAAATGTGGTTAATCTTAATGATTTGCAAGAGCCCTTTGTGCGTTAAAGAAGTTAGCTTTTGGGGCGCCTGGGTGGCGCAGTCGGTTAAGCGTCCGACTTCAGCCAGGTCACGATCTCGCGGTCCATGAGTTCGAGCCCCGCGTCGGGCTCTGGGCTGATGGCTCAGAGCCTGGAGCCTGTTTCCGATTCTGTGTCTCCCTCTCTCTCTGCCCCTCCCCCGTTCATGCTCTGTCTCTCTCTGTCCCAAAAATAAATAAACGTTGAAAAAAAAAAAAAAGAAGTTAGCTTTCTTCCATTATTGTGAAAATACTTCTTCCCTTTTTGTTGGAAAACTGATTTGTATGAACCGCATAGATTGATCTAACCATTCCTCTTTTTGGGATGTTTGTGAAAGAGATTTAGGTTCCCAAACATTTAAATTCCTGGAAGTGCAGTGTTTTGACAAACATGGTTTTTAGTTGTGCCTTTACAGTGATTGGGAGAAGCTAACTGTAGATGAGTAGCCTCAGATCTCTTATTAGGAATAGTCATTAAAAAACTTTATTTTATACAAGTGTGTATATCCTTTACTAGCCTGTGTGGCCATAAAACTGTAACACTAACTGATAGTTAACTACCTGAATTATATAAAATGGAAGTTTTGTTGGTTTAAAAATTTTTTCTTTTTTTTTAATGTGTATTTTTTTTTTTTTCCAACGTTTATTTATTTTTGGGACAGAGAGAGACAGAGCATGAACGGGGAAGGGGCAGAGAGAGAGGGAGACACAGAATCGGAAACAGGCTCCAGGCTCTGAGCCATCAGCCCAGAGCCCGACGCGGGGCTCGAACTCACGGACCGCGAGATCGTGACCTGGCTGAAGTCGGACGCTTAACCGACTGCGCCACCCAGGCGCCCCATTTAATGTGTATTTTTGAGAGAGAGAGAGAGAGAGAGAGAGAGAATGGGGGAGGGGCAGTGAGAGAGGGAAACACAGAATCCGAAGCAGGCTCAAGGCTCTGAGTCGTCAGCACAGAGCCCGACACGGGGCTCGAACTCACGAACCGTGAGATCATGACCTGAGCCAAAGTTGGACGCTTAACCAACTGAACCACCCAGATGCCCTACCAAAAAAATTTTTTTTCAATGAGAGAGTGGGAGAGGGGCAGAGAGAGAGAGGGTGGGGGGGAGGGACAAAGCATCTGAAGTGGGGTCTGGGCTGTCAGCAGGGCTCGAACTCACGAACCATGAGATAATGACCTAAGCTGAAGTCGGATGCTTATAACCGACTGAGCCACTCAGGTGCCCCTGTTGTTGTCTTAATGTTACTTATTCTCTAACTTCAGCCTCCTTGCAGATGGGTGTAAGTCAGCCTTTCTGGTTTTACCCAGCTGGATTATAATCGTATGGTTGTTAAAATGAAGATTCCCTGTAGGAAACTCATAATGTAATTATTGGTATATGTAATCTGCTGAGCTGCTCTAAAAGG
This sequence comes from Puma concolor, assembly GCF_028749965.1. Classification (NCBI taxonomy): domain Eukaryota; kingdom Metazoa; phylum Chordata; class Mammalia; order Carnivora; family Felidae; genus Puma; species Puma concolor. Next base: position 9,936,468 of record NC_141678.1, on the reverse strand, counting down.
TCAAGGCAAATTTAATTTGGTCAGAAATAATAGTTGTAGTTTTCTGTTCCTAGCTCTATTTATTTTTGTATTTCTAATATTTTACCTTGCACATTCCATTCCAGTTCAAGCTCATTCGATGTTTGGGAACTATATGTATAGATGGGAAGCCTGTCTGTGGATCAGATATACTAGTCCCTAGATGCTTTTTCTGTTTTACAAGTTTATCCCATATACGAGATTCTCACTTCAATACATTCGTGATCCTTGTATTTTATAGAAAAAGTGATAATAAAATGTTTAGTATCAGAAATGTACTTTTTTCAGCAAAATAATCTTTAATAAGATAATAGTTTATATCTAACTGTGGTCCCATTTTCTCATAGAATGAATAAGAAAATGCAACATTTTTCTTCTTGTGTTTGGACTTTATTCTGATTTCTGAGCAGAAGTGAACCCAGCTTACCAATTTTTATAACTTTTAATTGTAGAGAAGTTGACAAGTGAGATTCAGAGTCGGGAAAATAAATGCATGGCTATGTACAAGAAGCTGAGCAGGTGGCCAGAGTGTAATGCCCTTTCCAGGCGCCTCTTACTGAAAAAGTGAGTAGAGGCTTCTCTTTGGACTATGAGACTGTAGCAGGGCTCTCAGTTTGCACTACTGCTTTTCTTTCTTTCTTTCTTTCTTTTTTTTTTTGGTTGTCTTTTATGTTGTCCGGGCATAAAGTGAAATCTTGTAGTAGTGTGTTTTAGGTATTTTTAAAAGTTTTTGATGAGCCTTCATCTTTCAGTAAAGAGGTATAATCATACTTACACCACCAGGGTGCTGAGTATTAGGTCTTGAGAGTGAATGCTGAAAATCATTAATTTGTTAAATTCAGTATTGGTCTAAAAGACACACCTTCCCCTCCCCAACACCCCATCCCACGGCCCTGTTTTGGGGAAGTGCTAATACGGGTGTTTTAGGAGCATTTGTTTTCTGGATCTGGTCATTTCATTGAAGGAAATAACAGTTCCTTAAAAGTTTTTTACTTGGAAAAATGCCTCTGGAGTTGCCCTTTTAGGGAAACTTGGAAGGGTGGGCTTCTCCTTGTAAAGACTAAAATATAGAAAGTAAGTTGAGTATTATGGTTCTTAGGGCAGACTTGTCACAACTTGGGTTTAATCCTGTGTGCACCATTCAATCTGATTTTAGCTCAGATGACTGGCAGTTCTATCTGACTTATTTCGATTCTGTGTTTCGACTGATTGAAGAGGCCTGGACTCCTCCTGCTGAAGGTGAACAGTAAGTTGATTCCTGAATTCCAGTGGCACTTTTTAGCACATTGTAGCAAAAGGATTTCATTGGAAGCCTAATTGAATTCTGTTTTTCAGTCTCAATAGTGTATCCCTTTCAAAATAAGATTTTTCATTTTTTTTATTGTAAAATAAATATGTTCATTGTAAAAATGTTAAACTAGTGGAGAAATATATGGTGTAGAAAGTGTTAGTTCCTGATTATCCTACCATCCCAGAAATAACATTTTTTTTTTACCTTTTTCCACTTTTATTGAGTTATAATTGATCCAAAGAGCGATCTCTCTCTCTCTCTCTCTCTTTCTTTCTCTCTCTCTTCCTTTTTTTTTTTTTTCTTGAAGTGAGCTCTCTGTTCAGTGTGGGGCTTGAACTCATGACCCCGACCCCAAGATCAGGAGTCGCATGCTCTGCTAATTGAGCCAGCCAGGTGCCCCCAGAGATAACTCTTGATGGCAGTTTAGAGTTTTTTCTTCTAGATTTATTTCTGTCCATATACTAACATAATTATTCCCCTTATTTAACATAAAAATGCAATCATATTAGTGGTTTGCAACTTGGTATTTTCTCCCTTAAAATATATCTTGGGCATTTTTCCATTTTTGGTACATAGAGATCTGTTTCATTCTTTTTTAGTGACTTAAGAGAACTCCCATTTTAGAGATGTACTGTAATTCATTTAACGTGTCTCTTGTGGATGGACTGATGGACACTTGGATTGTTGCTGATTTCCTTTTTTTTTTTTTTTTTTTGATATTACAGATAATATAATAAACATGAATGGAATCTTTTTGAAAAGTGAATACATAAGCAGGATTTAAGATGCTGATGAGCTTGTGCTTACTTTGTAATATTAACTAAATCATCTGAATTTTCTTAGCCTTCATTCAAGCAGTAAAGTAAAATTTACTTAGACTTTTTATTAGGTGATATTTGATATATATAAAGTGATCCCTTGTCTTTTTAAGAAAGAGGTATAGGTAGTTAGTCACTGTGTAGTAATCAGATGCCAAAATTGGGAGTAATCATATCCTATGTTACCTGTCAGAATGTGCGCCTAGTTCTCTTTTGCCCCCATGTTATTTTATAATTATCAGAATGCTTTTTATTTTTTAATTTGTTTTTTGAAATCAATTTGGCTTCACTTTAAGTTTTGGGACAGACAGTAGAGGCACAAAATACCTTTTTCATGTGTTTACACCTAGCTCTTTAGAAGGAGAAGTCCATTATTCTGCAGAAGAAGCTGTGAAATTTATAGAAGATCGGATAACAGAAGAATCTAAAAGTTCCCGCCATCTCCGAGGACCACATCTTGCTAAACTGGAACTGATTAGACGTTTAAGACGTCAAGGTTTTAATGATGAGTACAAACTAGGTAAGAAACCCTAATATTATTTGGGAACCCTGGAGAAGATGCAGGGATGCCTTCCATACCCAAGTGCAGTATTCATTATGTGAATTTTGTGAGGTCATTATGTGAGGTATACGATGATGCCGTCATGTTTGGGAAGCAGACATCTTCATAACATGAAAATATTTACTAACAAATGGATTACTGATAAAATTAGCCCTCGATCACATCTTCAACTTGACTTAACATTAGCATCTCTTCCTATTCCACCAGAGTCTTTTTCAGGCATTCTTTTTGACCTGACATTAATGTCAAAATCAGTTTCAAAGTAAAATAACCAGTTTTGTAAAAGTTCTAAGATTTCATGAAGAGGATGGAAAGTTTCTTGAAAATCTCCAAGCGCTCAGAAAACCATTGACAAAACAACATCTGGTGGAGTTAGAGCAATTAACAGTTAAAGAGAAAATTTACAAGGACAATGACAAGATAGGAGAAAAAACATGATTTGGATAGTAAAGCATGAAGAAATGCCTTCAGGAAATTTGATGAAGTGCTTAGATGTTTATTTGAAAATGCCTTTTTAAAAAATGATTATTTATTTATTTTGAGAGAGAGCACATTTGTGTGAGCATGAGGAGGGGCAAAGAGAGACAGGGAGAGAGAATCCCAAGCAGGCTCTGTGCTGTCACCGCAGAGCACATTGTGGGGCTCCATCTCATGAAACGTGAGATTGTGACCCAAGCCGAACCTGAGTTAGACACTTAACCAACTGAGTCACCTAGGTACCTGAAAAAAAATTTTTTTTTTTTTTTTTTAATTGAGAGAATGCACAAGTGGGGAAGGGACGGAGAGAGGGGGACAGAGGATCTGAAGCTGACAGCAGAGAGCTTGATGCAGAGCTCCAACTGATAAACTGTGAGGTTGTGACCTGTGCCGAAGTCAGATGCTTAACCAACTGAGCCACCCCGGCACCCTGAAAATGGTTCTTTTTTTTAAAATGCTCATTTATTTATGAGAGAGAGAGAGGGAACACGTGTGCACGTGAGAGGGGGTGGGGCAGAGAGAGGGGGACACAGAATCCAAAGAAGGCTCCAGACTCATAGCTGTCAGCACAGAACCCGATGTGGGGCTTGAACCCACGAACTGCGAGATCATGACCTGAACCAAAGTTGGACACTTAACTGACTGAGCCACCCAGGATCCCCAAGAAAGAGAATCTTAAGCAGGCTCCACATTCAGAGTGGAGCCTGACACAGGGCTTGATTCTATGACCTTGGGATCATGACCTGAGCTGTAGTCTAGAATCAGATGCTCAACCGACTGAGCTACCCAGGTGTACCTCTCACAACCAGTTTTGAATTCCATGTTGACTTCTGTAGGTCTACTTAAGGAACCTTAGTCTCTGTTATTTCCAGAAATGCAAACGAAAATTTTCATGTGACCCTCTGCAAAATGTTGAGATAGATTCCAAAGAATTGCTTTTTTTCCAAAGCTGGATAGAAAAGTTTGAATCTGCATTGACACTTGGCTGTATCTATCTCTTGTCTTTTTCTTCCCTCTCACCAGCCTTCATGTTAGAAATTTGTGACTTTTTAAAATTTATTTATTTATTTTTTGTGACAGAGAGAGAGTGAGAGTGAGAGTATGCACATGCATGCGAGCCAGGGAGGAGCAGAGAGAGAGGGAGAGAGAATCCCAAGCAGGCTCTGTGTTGTCATTACAGAGTCTAATGTGGGGCTTGATTCCACAGACCGTGAAATCATCATGACCTGAGCTGAAATCAGTTGGACACTGAGCCACCCAGGTGCCCCAGAAATTTGTGACTTTGTCTAGTCTACCCAAAATTCTTTTTGAAGTAAACTCTACCTCCAACAGGGGGCTTGAACTCATGACCCTGAGATCAGGAGTTGCATGCTGTACCGACTGAGCCAGCCAGGGGCTTCTGCACAAAATGTTTTTTACCCAGACGAGTGAGTGATTCTTAGTGACTTGGATTATAGTCCTATGAGAATCTGATGAAAGCCATGGACTTCTGTTCCCAGAATTGTGAATAGGAACCAAGACCTAAAATCTTACCGAAATTCCAGGTTAAAATTTTATGTTTCTTATTTTAATTTTTTAAAAAAATGTTTATTTTGAGAGAGAGAGAGAACGCTAGCAGGGAAGGGGCGGGGAAGGGGAGAGAGAGAATCCCAAGCAGGCTCTGCACTGTCAGCTCAGAGCCTGAATTGGGGCTTGATCTTACAACCCTGGGATCATGACCTGAACTGAAATCAAGAGTCTGAAATCAAGAGTCAGATGGTTGGGGCACCTTGGTGGCTCAGTCCATTGAGTGACTTCGGCTCAGGTCATGATCTTGCAGTTTGTGAGTTCAAGCCCCACATCAGGCTTGCTGCTGTCAGCCTGTCAGCACAGAGCCTGCTTTGGATCCTCTGTCACCCTCTCTCTGCCCCTCCCCCGCTGGTGCTCTCCCAAAAATAAGTAAATATTAAAAAAGGAAAAAAGTTGGATGCTGACTTAACCAACAGAGCCACCCAGGTGCCCCCAAAATCTCTGCTGCTTAAATCTAGTTCAGTTTGAGAGTATCTTACTATTATTATTATTATTATTATTATTATTATTATTTTAATGTTTACGTAGTTTTGAAACAGAGTGCCAGCAGGTAGGGAAAGAGAGAGGGGGGGAAGGAGGATCTGAAGTGAGCTCTGTACTGACAGCAGTGAGCCTGATGTGGGGCTTGAACTCAGAAACTGTGAGATCATGACTTGAGCTGAAGTCGGATGCTCAACTGACGGAGCCACCCAGGTGCCCCTATTATTTTGTTTTTAATGTGAGGAAAAATAAAAGGAACTGGTAGCTTTCTGCAGATCCAGGTTTAAATTTTCCATAGTGAATGATCTTGTTGGAGTTACTGGCTTGTGACTCTCCTCATTTATTTTCTCTCCGTTGGTGTGCCTGTTAAACATTCCCTTCCACTTAGTTAACATTTATTTAATACTTGGTAAGTATTTCAGGAACTGTGGAAAGAAACGTGCTTGTTTAATGTTTGTTTATAAACTTAAGTCTTTATTTAAACTTTAATGAAAACTTTTTAGCTATTTAAACTTTAATTCAATGGAAAGCATCATGTTTCCTACATGTAATAACATGTAAGCTGATTTTGTAAGATTCAACTTCTTTTTAAAGTGTTTGTTGAGTTTTAAATGGGCAAGCCATCCTCCAGCCCTCACTGCCATTCTCATTTAAGCACTCAAGCAGAATTTTTATTTAATTGAAATAAATATTTTTCAAATCATACCTCTTAATATAAAAATTATTTCAGTCCTTGAGTTAATTTATTGATTTTTGTTTTCTCTCTTAGGTGATCCAGAAGAATTAATGTTCCAGTATTTTAAAAAGTTTGGGGATAAGCCTTGCTGTTTTACAGACCTCAAGGTGTTTGTTGACCTCTTGCCTGCTACACAGTGTACAAAAGTAAGTATACTTCAGAATCCTGTTGGGTGCTTGTATTGAGGGTAACAAGGGTAACTGTATGTAAGTTGGTGGATGCTAGATATCAAGATAACTGCTCTAGCAAGCAGGGACTCTAGGTGCTATCAGATGAAGACATGATTTCTTGTTAAGCCACAAGGAAGATAATTGGATTGTCTTTTTTGTTTTGTAGTGTGTGTGTGTGTGTGTGTGTGTGTGTGTGTGTGTGTGTGTATGTGTGTTTTGAGATAATTGTAGATTTATACGTAGTTGTAAGAAATAATACAGAGATCTCTTTATACTCCTTCCCATTTTGCCCCAGTGGTAACATCTTGCATAACTACAGTATAATAACTTAATTAGGAAATTGACATCGATACAATCCATTGACCTTTTTCAGATTTCACTGTGACATTTGTGTGTGTACGTGTGGTACCTTACATGTGTGTTTAGTGTGGTATGTAGTGCAGTGGATTCGGTGACCTCCACTAGAGTCAGGATACAGAACAGCTTCGCCACCAGATTCGGTGGCTGCCTTTTTTACCTGCAAACTTTTCCCTGCAGCTCTCTCTCCTGCTTTCACCCCCTCCCCCGGCAACCACAATAATGTCTTCTATTTCTGTAATTTTGTTATTTTGAGAATGTTGTATAGCTGAATCTGAATCATATTATATGTAACATTTTCAGATTGGCCCTTTTTCCTCTCAGCATAATTCTCTGGAGATTCATCCATGTTACATGTATTACTAGTTCAGTCTTTTGTATTGCTGAATAGTGTTCTGTGTTATGGATGTGCCACCATTTCTTTAACCTGTTGAAGGACATACAGTTTCCTGTTTTTGGCTGTTACAAACAGAGCTTCTGTGAACATTTGTGTGCAGGTTTTTTGTGTGAACTTAAGCCTTCATTTTTCTGAGGAAAATGACCAGTAGAGCAAGATAGCTGCATGTTTAGTCTTTTTTTTTTTTTTAAGATATGACCAAACTTTTTCATGGTGACTGTACCATTTTAAATTCCTGTTAGCAGTGTATGAGTGATTCAGTTTCTCTGTGTCCTCATCAGCACTTAGTGTTGTCACTATTTTTTTATTTTAGCCATTCTCATAGGTGTGTAGTGATATTTTATAATGGTTTTAATGTGTATTTTCCTAATGGTTAGTGATGTTTAACATCTTTTCATGTGCTTATTTGCCATCTTTATATTCTCATTGAGATGTGTTCTTCTATCTTTTGCTTGTTTTCTAGTTGGTTTTGTGTTTTTACTGTTGAGTTTTGAGAGTTTAACTATTCTAGATACAAGTCCTTTGTCAGATATGTGGTTTCACGTTTTCTCCCAGTCTGTAGCTTGTCTTTTCGTCCTTTAACAGGATCCTTTGAAGAGCAAAATTTTACATTTCGATGCATTTATTTTGGAATACTTTTCAATTTACAGAAAACTCACTTGGATAGTGCAGAAAATTACACTACACCCTTCACCTACCTTGTTAACATCTTAAATTACCATGGTACACTTGTCAACAACTAAGAAATTGACATTGGTACATTACTATAACCTCTAGATTTTATCTAGATTTCTGCAGTTTTCCCATTAATATCCTTTTTCTGTTCTGCGATCTAATCTAGAGTACCACACTGTGGTTAGTTGTCATATATTGGGAGTTTTTGATGTGAATGAACCAATGTAAGATTGTTACATAATGAGATGGAGAACCTTGTTTTTAGACTCCTCATCCATGGCAACATTTATCCAGAGTATCCCTGGTAACAGGCAGCTGGAGCATTCTATCAATTGGAAGGACAGTGTATGTAGAGTAGGAGAGAGCACCACATAAAGAAATACTGGCATGTATAAAGAAAGTCTGTGACTCTGGTCGGCTTTACTCATTAGTGCCTCTGTAATTAGTGAAGGTTGGAAGCCTTCCTAATGCAGGGGTGCCACCACCTGTTCTCTCAGAAAGCCTTCTGTCACCTCCCATAGTGGAGGTGACTAGACTATGTTTGGTGAGTCATGTCTTCAGTCCATCAGGTTTGATACTTGGCAGTCTTGAGGTGACACATCTAGGGCAGATGGAGCAGTGTTTTCCGAAACTGGTAAGTCGCCAGTGGTCTGTATTTAGTTATGAAATGAGGCTCACCATTCTCTTTGATTTAGTAAAGCTATTCTTGGAGCACCATGTTACAGGGCTCAGGCCAAGCTTTAGAAGTTTCTGGATTAATTACAATTAATTACATTTACAATTGTAATTAATCCAGAAACTGGATCCTGGGTTGTAGGAGGACGTGAAAACGTATGAGAGAGAAATAGTTGAGTGGAAGAGAGAGGTTTGGTCTGATGAGGACAGAGTCCTTTTCTCATATTTGAAAAGCTCCCTTATAAAAAGCGGATGAGAATTGAGACCAGCAGGAAATTGTTACAGGGAACTTGGAATTTGGCCAGTGAAAAATAGATTTTTTTTTAATAGAATTCTCTAAAAATGTAGTGTGTGAGTTTCATGGTGCTGGTGGGATTTAAGCAGAATCTAGAACCACATGGGAGAACCACATGGGACAGGCCTTCAGTTAATGTTTGTTGCATGTATTATGTGTAAGTGCTAAGATTTGGAACAATTGATCTTAGTGTCCTTCCCATCTTGTAAGTTGAAGCACTAAATGATGGGACTGCATTAGAGGAAACCTTAAATGGCTTTCAGCTGAGATTCATAAAGTTTTGCTAACATAAATCTAGTACAAGGAGATCTACTCTGTTGGTTATGTTTGACAATCTTAGGTCACCTCACATGACCTCATATATTAATAATCTGTGGAGAGGAACCCTCTAGAAATGCTGGGATACTGTCAGTGATAGGTAGTCTTTGTTCTGTGAGACAAAGGATGTGAAGCTGTTGCAATGAATTTGTAATTCCACTTAAATTTTTCATTGAGGGGTAATTTTGCTGCCAAAACTTTTTAAATGTAGGATGACTTCAATAGCTAAAAATCCTGCTACTCAGCAGTGTATTTGTCAGAGGATTAAACTGTTTGAGTAAAGTTCAGGCTGAGAACTGTAGTCCCAATTAATTAGGAGCCAAATGCTTTTAAAGTAGGCCATTGAATCCAGTTATCTTGAAGTGGCTCAACCAGGGTGATGTTTTTATCTTCTGTTTTCTTTGCCTTGGAATTTTAAGCTAAACATATGATTCCAGTTTTTAAAGAAGCTTTTTGTACAGTAGTAAAACTATACAGACTGAAATAAAGAATGAATGTATTCTTTTATGACAAAACCTATTTGGAAGATTCTTTAAGCATTCCCTAAAGAAGGCATTAATAGTAAACATCACTAATATATAAAATGGTTTACAACAGTGGAACAGCTGGCAGTAGAAGCTATACAGGCATTTAATCAAAAGCATGGAGACCAGTGCTTTAGTTTCTTTGTTGCAAATGATTACCTGATCATAATAATTAAATTTCATACAATTGGAGATAAATTGAAGCAAAATTGTTACAGATGTGAAACTGCACAGCGTGGGGAGGGGGGTGGTTTATTTTACTTTAATTTTTATTTGTGTAGAAAATATTACATGTATAAAGTTAAAAAGCCAGGTAGTACTAGAAGGCTTTTGTTGAAAAACAGCAGTAGCTCTTTGCCACCTTCACCCTGGTTCTGGCGCTCTACAGGCAAATCACTCAACTCCTGTTTCTTCTGTTATTTACCTCCGTATTTCTAAGTTATAGACTTGTCCGGGTATTCGTTTATTTTTATAGTTATAGTCTTCATCTGTTGGAGCCCCACCACTGAAGATGATCATCTCATTTACAACATCTCCCTTCTCTTCTTACATACTTTCTCCCCAGTTTAGTTCAGTCATTATTCAGAATTTATATTTTTATGACCGAAGGCTGAGCCACTTTGTATACGGAGATTACCTTTCTCAAACAACTTTCTTTCTTGGAGTTAAGATTGTTTTGTTTGATTCACCCCAGTCAATTGGACAGAACCATACAAGTATAAAACTCTGTTAGTTTAATACATGAGGTGGTAATATGTTCTGTTCTCCCCCAAACCTCCTCCATCCCCTGCCCCTCACCTCAGAAATACTTTATTTTTTTATTTTACTATTTTTTTTTAACATTTATTTATTTTTGAGAGACAGAGAGAGACAGAGTATGAGCAAGGGAGGGGCATAAAAAGAAGGAGACACAGAATCCGAAGCAGGCTCCAGGCTCTGAGCAAGCTGTCAGCACAGAGCCCGACACGGGGCTCAAACCCATGAACCATGAGATCATGACCTGAGCCAAAGTCAGACGCTTAATTGACTAAGCCACCCAGGCGCCCCTTGAAATTCTTAAAAAAAATTTTTTTTCATGTTTATTTATCTTTGTTTATTTTTTCATGTTTGTTTATTTTGAGAGAGAGAGAGAGAGACAGAGAGACAGAGAGAGACAGAGAGAGACAGAGCACCAGCAGGGGAGGGACAGAGAGGGAGGGAGGGAGAGAATCCTAGGCATACTGCGTGCTGTCAGTGCAGAGCCTGACTCGGAGCTCGATCTCATGAACCATGAGATTGTGACCTGAGCTGAAATCAGCCAACTGAGACACCCAGGTGCCCCTAGAAATACTTTTCACGGAGCCTGTTTGCCATCGTCTGTGTTTGGTGTCTCAAACATTTGGCAGGTGGCATTCTGGGATCTGGTTGGGAGTTGGGGGGTGGGGGCCAGGGTGCGCATCACCGAATAATGGAGTTTCACTTTGTCCTTGTTTCGTTTGTTTTCTTTTCCCTTTCCTTTCCTTTCCTAATACAGAGATTTTATCTTTTTATTTATTTAATTTTAATTCCAGTATAGTTTATATACAGTGTTAAATTAGTTTCAGGTGTACAATATAATGATTCATCAATTCTTTACATTAATCAGTGTTTATCATAAGTGTACTTGTTATCCCCTTCACCTGTTTCACCCATTCCCCCTACCCACCTTCCCTCTGGGAACCATCAGTTCTCTATAGTTAAGACTGTTTTTTGGTTTGTCTCTTTTTTCTTCCCCTTTGTTCGTTTGTTTTCTTTCTTAAATTCCACATGAGTGAAATCAGGCAGTATTAGTCTTTCTCTGACTTATTTCTCTTAGCATTGTACTCTCTGGCTCTATCCATGTAGTTGGAAATGGCAAGATTTCATTCTTTTTTGTGGCTCAGTAATCCATTGTGTGTCAATGGACACTTGGGGTGCTTCCATAATTTAGCTATTGTAAGTAATGCTGTAATAAACATAGTGCATATATCGTTTTGAATTGGTGTTTTTGTATTTGGGTAGATACCCAGTAGTGCGATTCCTGGATCACATGATAGGTGAGGAGGTGGAGAATAAAGAACCCTTGTGCACTGTTGGTGGGAATGCAAGCTGGTGTAGCCACTGTGGAAAACTGTGGAGTTTCCTCAGACAATTAAAAATAGCACTTTATCCCCATTTCTAGCTATACCTGTTGTCTGTGAATCTATAGTGCCTCTGGTTCAGCTTCTCCTTGGGACTATACCTACAGGCATCTGCTGGGTTTAGGAAGTCAGTCTATGAGCTAGGGAGCAGTCAGACTTCTTAGATGGAATTTAATTGTTCTTCCATTTCAGTCCCACCAACACTTGGGCTTTCTGGGGCCCTGAATTTCTGCCTTCTAAGGTTCTGTGTCAGGAATAGACTTGCTGCCCCTTGTGTGTGTTAGATTTCTGCCCTGTGCATCGGTTAGCACTTGACACCTGCCCTTCTGCTGCTTTTTATCTTTGAAATCCTGTTAGTGTTTGTTTGCTGTCTGCTTTTCACATGTTCGTGATCCTTGTGGTTTGATGTTTTGTTGTCACCTTAATAGGATTTTGGCAGTGAGTAGTAAGCCCATGTTTAATAACGTGTAATGGGAATGATACATGTTTTTTTAATTCCAAATTTAAAGATTCAAACACATTAAAATTTTTTTTTTAACGTTTATATTTTGAGAGGCAGAGAGACAGAATGTGAGCAGGGGAGAGGCAGAGAGAGAGGGAGTCACAGAATGTGAAGCAGGCTCCAGGCTCTGAACTGGTAGCACAGAGTCCAACATGGGGCTCGAACTCACGAACCATGAGATCATGACTTGAGCTGAAGTCCGATGCTTAACCAACTGGGCCACCCAGGTGTCCCTGGAATTAAAAACATTTTAAGACAAGGTGTTACCGTTGGGAGAAACTGGATGAGAAAGGTACATGGGATCTCTCTGTATTATTTCTTACAACTGCATGCAAATCCATAATTATGTCAAAATACAACAATTAAAAAGCAAGTTAAGGCCACTGATATGACATAACTATTCCTCTCAGTGTGTAACGTTTTCTTTAAGAATTTACTCGTATATCAATTTTGTTTTTGGTACTGTGCTCTTTGCAGTTTCCTAATTAAACTTTTCATTGCCACACTATATAGTATGTTGATATGCTGTAATTTATGAAACCTTTTTGCAATTCTTTTTTTTAATGTTTATTTTTTATTTATGAGAGAGCAAGAGAGAGTGTGAGCAGGGGAGGGACAGAGAGAGAGGGGGACAGAGGATCTGAAGTGGACTCTGTGCTGACAACAGAGAGCCCGACGTGGGACTCGAACTGATGAACCATGAGATCACGACCTGAGCTGAGGTTGGACGCTCAACCGACTGAGCCAGCTGGGTGCCTCATTTTCACATTTCTTTTAATCTTTTAGTTAGTATAGTACCTGGTATTGACCAATACTTGTGGCCAGCAGTGAATGAGTGTACTATTTTTATTGGCATTTTACCAGCATTATGTGCTGTTAGAAATTTTTTTTTGTTTTAGGGGCACCTGGGTGGCTCAGTTGGTTAAGTGTCTGACTTCGGCTCGGGTCATGATCTCATGGTTCGTGGGTTTAAGCCCCGCATTGGGCTCTGTGCTGATAGCTTGGAGCCTGGAGCCTGCTTCAGATTCTGTGTCTCCTCTCTCTCTCACTCTCTCTCTCTCTCTCCCTCTCCCTCTCTCTCTCTCTCTCCCTCTCCCTCCCTCTCTCTCTCTCTCTCTGCCCCTCCCCACTAGAACTCTGTCTCTCTCTCTCTCAAAAATAAATAAACATTAAAAGAAAAAAAAATTTTTTTTTTGTTTAATTTTGGTAGATAGAAAATGATCTACTAAAGGGGTTTTAATTTGTACTTTTTCCTTGATGTCTTTTTCTAGACCATTTCAACATTTGTTAATGTTTAATTTGTTAATGCCTACCAGAGACTAGTTCTGTTTTGAGATCTGTGCTCCTTTTTTTCTACTTTGCAGTTTATTAATCAATTACTTGGAGTTGTTCCTTTGTCGACACCAACAGAGGATAAGTTGGCACTGCCTGCCGACATCAGAGCTCTGCAGCAACATTTATGTGTGGTGCAGCTGACGAGGTTACTTGGCTTGTACCACACTCTGGATAAAAATCAGAAACAGAGTGTGGTCAGAGAATTGATGTTAAGGTACCAGCATGGACTGGAATTTGGTGAGCAGCCTTTCAAAGTGTGCAGTTGTTCCCTGATTTGCTAAGTTTTAGAAGACCTTTTTTTTAATCACCTGGAGCACCTTGTTGTAATGAGTTTGGCAAGGAGGATATTTTGTCAGGTGGGAAGACTGTCCTAATGTAAAGCCTTTCTTAAGTTTGGAGTTTTAAGTGATTATAGTTGTCCATATTCTTCCTGATTGAGCTATCACATTGGGGCTCCTATGAATTACATGGAGTTTATGATAATTGTCACTTTTTCTGCTTTTATAGGCCTTAGTATTTTTAATACATAGACTGAAATTGCACTAAAGGAATGTTGTTAATTGTGAAGTAAAAATGTAGTTTAGAAATAGATGATCTTTAGATTGCTAGATACATGTGATAAAATATAAGTTATCTGACCAGATGACATCAGTATTTCTCTAACTGTATTCTAAATCATTAAGTGAAGTAATGAGCATACTATTACTTTAGTTTTACTGGCCCCTGGCTTCTGGTCTTTTCTTAACCTGAACCCTCCTTCCAAATCTTGCTTCTCTCCCTTTGGGGTCATTTCAGATACCACCTTTGTTCTGGAACGCTTTCTTCTGGTCCAGCTGAGTGTGGCCTTACCTTATTTTGAATCTTTTGATTCATGACTTATATTTTCTTCTGGTATTTATGCTAATCTTATTACTTTCATTTCCTCTCTTTATCTTCCCTCTCCTGTCACTTTCCTGCTTTAAAAAAACTCCTTTGGGGCAGTGATAGTTGCACAAATGTTAAAATACAAATATGGGATTTTTTCCCTACAGGGAAATCCTGTTTGAAAACCGAATTGCAGTTTTCAGACTATTACTGTCTCCTTGCTGTCCATGTGCTTATTGATATATGGAGAGAAACAGGTAAGGAACAGTGATTTCAATTTAACTTTTTGCTTTGTTTTTATTGATTATAAATCCTGAGACTAATTATGTAATCCAAGAATTTTATTTATGCTTTTAGGTTTTTCTTCTTTGACGTTGTCCAGGGTGCTTCTAAAAGAACCCATCCCCAGATATCCCTCTCTCTCTAATCAGGATAATCTTTTAAATCAATGCATATATGTTCTTATTTTTATTATTTTATTTATTAAAATGTTTATTTTGAGAGAGACATACAGCACGAGTGGGGGAGGGGCAGAGAGAGGGAAACCAGCAGAGAATCCCAAGCAGGCTCCATGCTGGTCCAGGCAGGCTCCTGATGTGGGGCTCGAACTTAGAAAACGGTGAGATCATGTCCTGAGCCAAAATCAAGAGTCAGATGCTTAACCGACTGAACCTCCCAGTTGCCCGTTTTTATTTAAAAAATGTTTTAAATTGAAATATAATTGACACATTAATTTCAAGTGTACAACACAGTGATTCAATAATTTTGTATATCATGCTATAAATGTAGCTACTGTGTGTCCCCATACAGCACTATTACAGTACCATTGCCTGTATTTTCTATCCTGTGCCTTTCACCCCTGTCCCTATTCATTCCAGGACAGGAAGCCTGTACCTCCCACTCCCTCTTTTTGCCATTCCCCCCCGACAACCACCAGTTCTGTGTATTTATGGGTCTGTTTATGCTTGGTTTGTTTTATGTTTTAGATTCTACATATAAGTGAAATCATATGGGATTTGTCTTCTCTGACTTATTTAGCATGAAACACTGTAGGTCCATCCATGTTGTTGTGAAATGGCAAGATCTCATTCCTTTCTATGGCTGAATAATATTCGTGTGTGTGTGTGTGTGTGTGTGTGTGTGTACACCACATCTTCTTTATCCATTCATCTATTGACGGACACTTGGTTTGCTTCCATACCTTGGCTGTTGTAAATAATGCTGCAGTAAACATGGGGGTGCATATATCCTTTTGAATTGGTGTTTTCATTTTCTTTTGGTAATACCCAGTAGTGGAATTACTGAATTGTGTGATATTTCTGATTATTTAAGGAACCTCCACATTGCTTTCCACAGTGGCTGCACCAACTTATATTCCCACCAACAGGGCACAAGGGGTCCTTTTTCTCCACATCCTTGCCAACACTTGTTATTTCTTGTCTGTCTTTTCTGTTTTTAAACATTTCTAAATATAGTGAATAATGACTGAAGTGCGAATTACAAAGTTACAGTAATTAAAATACGGAGAAACTGTTTCAGAGATAGATGTATAGGCCCATGGAATGGAATAACCCTTTGTATTCATTTAAAAAATATATATGTAGGAGAATGCACTTTTTTTGGAATAGTTCTAATTAGCCTATTTAAGACAAAAATACAGTCCATGCTGAAGGAGGCGTCATGTATCATTGAGCATGAAAAAGATGATTCATTTTTTTTAGGGCTCACTCCTGACATTTTCTTTTATGAGCAGTTTTTTTGGGGAAAAACTTAGGTACTTGTTGCATATTCACGAGAATAAACTGCACAAGAAACAGAAGGCCCAGGAGACAGCACTGTGCAATATAGATAAAACCCCTGCCCTCGGGGGTCGTTTCGTGGAGCACTTGATTTTGATTTCATCATCCTCCTGCTTAAAATCCTTCAGAGGTACCTGTTTTCCTGGGGATAAAGATCAACCTTTTTAGGGTAGTTTACAGTGCTCTTTACCATCTGGCCTCTGCCTCTATCTCCAAATTCTTAGGTTACTTACAGCCTGTATCTATTGTGTTTTGTTTGTTGGTTGGTTGGTTTGCTACTATTAGTGAACACTGTGGTGCCTCTCTTTGAAATAACTTTCTTACTCTCTTCATCTAACTTTTACTCAAACAGTGCCTCTGACAAGCCTGTCTTGATTTTACCCCCGTACCCATTGCGGATTTTATGCCCCTTCTGAACTTTGTAGGATGTTGTGTGTGCCTCTGTGCTAGCACTTCTTGCACTGTATTGCAGCAGAGATGGGGGTGAAATCCTTTTTATCAGACTTGTCATCCGAGGCTCAGAATTGTGAGTGTGCATAGGGATGTAATAAAACATCATTAATGAACTGACCACTCAGTAATTTGGTCCCTACTCAGATAAGATACCTTTCCCCACTTACCCCTAGCATCCATTCTTGCTCGTAAGAGACTGTGGCTTTGCTAATCTCTTGTTTCTTTGAGCAGTGTGTCTGCCCATATAATAATAGCTAACGTTTGTTGATCATCAGGTACTTGGAAGTGTCTTATATGAATTAGCTCATTTAAACCTCATAATAATACTGTTAAGATTGTTGCAGTTTTATAGATGAGGGAAAGACAGGGCAGAGAGAAAGAAGTTAGGCAAATTTTCCATAATCATACCGTGTAAATACATTGGAAAATTGCCAATATAATAAAGATGCAAGGATTGTTGAAGGTGAAAATGATACTGAAGTGTTCCAATCAGAGGCACAGTCATTGTCTAACGTGGATCTGGCAGAGATTAGAAATCTATGGAAATTTGGTGAGGATGTTGAAAGAGACTGATTTGAATGTGAAAGATTAAGAAGAACACTTGAATACATTGACGCTGTCAAATATTTTGCAGAAAAGCATTTCTTTATGATTTAGCAAAAGTAAAATATGGAGTTAAGCATGTCATTTTTTCCCCTCCAGTTTTATTGATATGTGATTGGCATACTACTTTGTACTAGCTTAAGATATGTAATGTAATGATTTGATATGTCTACCATGAAATGATTATCACCGTAAATTTAGCGAACGTGGATCACCTCACAGTCACAGATTGTTTTTCTTTGGAATGAGAACTAATATCTTCTCGCTTAGCAGCTTTCGAGTATACAGTACGGAATTGTTAACTATAGTCACCATGCTGTACGTTATTATATCCCAGAACGTAATATCATTTTGTTATGTTACAACATTTAGTTAGAAAAATTTTGTCCTGGAGTACCTGGCTGGCTCAGTCGGAAGAGCATGTGACTCTTGATCTCGGGGTCATGACTTCAAGCCCCACAATGGGTGAAAAGATTACTTTAAAAAAAAAAAAAAGAAGGAAAAATTTTGCCTTAAAACTCATCAATCCTTGATGCTCTTTTGATTTGGTGAAGAATTTGCATAAAGCTATAATTACAGCCTAAATTTGGCAAATAAAGTAAAAAACGTCTTTATGACATTTGATTTAATAGATGAGAATTAAGCCTTTTTTCCCCTATTTAAAATTTTGTTTCCATCTTAAGATCTTTTTTTAAATGTTTTGTTTTTGGTTTTGGTTTTTGAGAGAGGGCAAGTGGGGAAGGGGTGGCAAGAGAGGGGGACAGGGGATCCGAAGCGGGCTCCACATTGACCGGCTGACAGCAGTGAGCCTGAACATAGGAACGGCAAGATCATGACCTGGGTGGCTCAGTAGGTTAACCATCTGGTTCCGTATCCGGTCATGATCTTGCGGTTCTTGAGTTCAAGCCCTGCATCGGGCTCTTTGATGACATCTCAGAACCTGGACCCTACTTAAGATTCTGTGTCTCCCTCACTCTCTGCCCCTTCTCTACTTGCTCTCTCTCTCTCTCTCTCTCTCTCTCTCTCTCTCAAAAATAAATATTTAAAAATTTTTGAAAAAAAAAAATGATCATGACCTGAGCCTAAGTTGGATGCTCAACCTACTGAGCTACCCAGGTGCCCCAAGGAGATCTTTTTTTAATACTAGTTATCTTTGAATAACTGGAACTTCTTAAAATTATTTATTCCATTATAATTGTCCAGCCGTCTCTTCTACTCACTTCTGAGCTTCTTGAGGGCAGGAACTATCTGTGACCCTTAAATTTAGTGTTGTTCCAGAGTTTAGGTCAGTGAGTGTTAAATTCAATAAAATTATGATTGTGAAGATCATGTAGGAACATCAGAAAACACTTTAAAAGCAAAGAGCAGAACAGAAAATTGGGTGCAGGTTGTGATTACTACCATGTAAAGTAATTCCAGCCCAGAGGCAGTACACTAAGATCATAATGGTAGTTTGCATAGATTATAGGTGTGTATAGTTTGGTTAGGATTATGCATGATATTTATCTAAAGCTCCAATTGTCGATTATATCTTGTTTCTTCTCTCTTAAAAAAAAAGCCTGTAGGATATAATTTTAAAAGCTCAATTCATGGAGCTTTTACTTTAAATTTTTTTTAAGTTTTATTTTTTTATTTTTATTTTAGAAAGAGCACGAGTGGGAGAGAGAGGCGATGGGGGGAGAGAGAGAGAGAGAGAGAGAGAAAGAGAAAGAAAGAAGAGAACAAAAATCTTAAGCAGGCTTCACGCTCAGCGTAGAGCTGGATGCAGGGCTCAATCCCACAACGGAGCATCAAGAGTCTGACGCTCAACCGACTGAGCCACCCAGGCACCCCAAGTTTTAGTTTCAGTTTAGGTTTTTGCTGACTATAAAAATAGCTTATACAAATTTTGGAGAACAGTTTATTTTAATCTTCCATTTCCAGCTTCCAAAAGGCACTCTGATATTTTGGCATATTTCCTTCTCTCTCTGTGCATGTTTTACAGACTGAAGATCATTTCTTCACACTAATTTTAACTGTGTGTGTTTTATTGAACGTTAATAAGTATTTATCCTTAATACTAAAAACTCTTCATTAATGTCACATGGCTGCATGGTGTTTTCCATGTGTGGGTTTTACTATAACTTATTTCCTCGTCCCCCCATTATTAGTACAGTGAATATTTTTGTATATAAATCTTTATTTCATATTTTCTTTGGTACACAAAACAGAAGTTACTTGGTCTTTAAGACTCTTGATGCATGGAGCCTTTTGAAGGCCAAACAAAAAAAAAAAATGTGTCATATTAGTCTGATTATTAGTGAACAGTTTTATTCAAGTATCACTTGACATTCAAATAGTAGAGTTA
The DNA here is from genome assembly GCF_028749965.1 of Puma concolor. Classification (NCBI taxonomy): domain Eukaryota; kingdom Metazoa; phylum Chordata; class Mammalia; order Carnivora; family Felidae; genus Puma; species Puma concolor. Next base: position 9,917,065 of record NC_141678.1, on the reverse strand, counting down.
CATATGGAAGAAAAATGATGTGTAGTGAGAGCATCTGTCTGGAATCTTATAGAGAAAATCTTATACCGAGAAGGTTGGTGGACTCTAGTTCTCCTTCAGAGTCTATCTCTTCTCAGCATCTAGGATTCTCTGAGATTCCGTAACTTTCTTCATAAGACCTTGCAGCTTAATGTTGGCATCACTTTTGTAGATGCATGATTAAGAACTGTGAGGTAACTGTTGAGAGACTCTATTCAGGGAAATTCCTGATTTTGCTTATAGGTATGTATCTAAAATTTGTTCTGAGACACCTAAACTCATTCTTTAAATAGCTAGGGGAGGTGATACATCAGTAAGTTTTGTCTTTTGTTTGTGAGAAACCTCCCTTTGTTAAGCACTGTGGATAATGCTGTTACATTTTGATTCTAGGTGATGAGACTGCTGTGTGGCAGGCCCTGACTTTGCTGGAAGAGGGATTAATCCACAGCCCTTCCAACGCTCAATTCAAATTGCTGCTTGTTCGAATCTACTGTGTACTGGGTGCATTTGAACCAGTGGTGGATCTGTACTCCAGCCTTGATGCTAAGCATATCCAGCATGACACCATTGGGTTGGTAGTATATACTCTGAATACCGAGCAGCCAGCTACACTACGGTGGGGTCCTTCTACATGGAACTTGGACTTTTAGAGTTTAGCAACAGAGTTGTTTCTGTTATTAAGCTTTTTAGATTAAGTAATCCCCCATTATATGGCCTATTGCAAAGCAGAAAGATTTTTATATCTTCCAGCATTTTGTGGTAATTTTAAAATTTGCACAATTTAGAAAAGGCAAGAAAGTTTTCCCCAGAGATAGCAAACAACTATATACTTTGAACACTTTTTCTTAGCACACGTTGTCTTGAAGTCTTGACTTCTGCTTTGCATTTGAGATTTACACATGTACTTCATTTGTTGACCTCAGAGATTCTTTTTCTTTAATGAAGGGGTTTTTTTGTAAAAAAAAATTTTTTTTACATTTATTCATTTTTGAGAGACAGGCAGAGTGCAAGTGAGGGTGGGGCAGAGAAAGAGAGACACAGAATCTGAAGCAGGCTCCAGGCTCTGAGCTGTCAGTATGGAGCCTGACGCGGGGCTTGAACTCACAAACCGTGAGAGCACAACCTGAGCCGAAGTCGGACGCCCAACCTACTGAGCCACCCAGGCGCCTGGTTTTTTTTTTTTTGTTTGTTTGTTTATTTTTGAGAGAAAGGGTGGACAGAGTGTAAATGGGGGAGAGGCAGAGAGAGAGGGAAACACAGAATCTGAAGCAGGCTCCAGGTTCTGAGCTATCAGCACAGAGCCTGATGCGGGGCTCGAACCCACGAACCATGAGATCATGACCTGAGCCGTAGTCGGACCCTTAACCAACCGAGCCACCCAGGTGTCCCTCGGTATTTTTTTTTAATGTTTATTTTTGAGAGACAGAAACAGAGCATGAGTTGGGGAGCGGCAGAGAGCAAGGGAGACCCAGAATCCAAAGCAGTCTCTAGGCTCTGAGCTGTCTGCATAGAACACAACATGGGGCTCAAACTCATGGACTGTGAGATGTGACCTGAGCCGAAGTCAGACACTTAACCAATAGAGCCACCCAGGTGCCCCTACCTTAGAGCTTCTTTGAATGTGTATTTTGATTATTCTTTGTGATGAATCAAGGGTATATTTTCTTTATCCCTTGTGTCCCGTTAATCATCTGAGTATAAGAAAGCATGGCATAGAACTTTAGGTCTCCCACAAAACTGAATTGACTTTGCTCTTTAAAAAAAATGTTTTTTGATTCCATGAATTAGATAATTTATGTGGCAGGATGTTTTAACTTTTCTGTGTGCCTAGCTATGTCTCTGCTATAGTAATTTGAAATACAGTGTTTGATACTAGAAGTGGGTAAGTATAACATGGTTTTTTTTTTTTCTTTCCTTCTGACCTAGCTATCTTTTGACCCGATATGCCGAGTCCCTAGGTCAGTATGCTGCTGCATCCCAATCCTGTAACTTCGCGCTCAGGTTTTTCCACTCCAACCAGAAAGATGTAAGTGAAAAATACTTTTTAAAAATATGACCTTGCCCGCTGAATGCACACGATTCAGAGAACATCTTCCCTCGTGTGGTGGGTACACATGTTGAAGTGTGCCATGCATACTTGCCAGTGCCCTTAGGCCATAGCATACTCGCCATGGCTGTTAGGTAGAGGTAAAGAGTTCTTTGTGGTTGCTAGAATGGGTGTGTTTAATAGAATCCATGCAAAGGTGCAATTAAAACTAGGTGTTAACAGACTACAAAGTGGTATTTTTCCTAGATTTGTCTTTTAATTTCTCTTTTTTTAACATTTATTTATTTATTTTGAGAGGGAGAGAGAGAGAATCCCAAGCAGACTCCGTGCTATCAGTGCAGCGCCCAACGTGGGGCCCGAACCCACGGACCTGTGAGATCGTGACCTGAGCTGAAATCAAGAGTCAGACACTCAGCCGACTGCACCACCCAGGGCGCCTGTCTTTTAATTCCTTTAAAAAAAAAAAAATTATTTCATGTATTTATTTTATTTTACTTTTTATTTTTTTAAAAGACTGCATCCTTTTTTTAAAAAGAATTTTTAAAATATTTACTTGAGAGAGAAAGAAAAAGAGCACAAGTCGGGGAGGGGCAGAGAGAGAGAGGGACAGAGGATCTGAAGCAGACTCTGTGCTGACAGCAGAGAGCCTGATGCAGGGCTCTAACTCGTGAACCATGAGATCATGACCTGAGCCAATGTTGGATGCTTAACCTACTGAGCCACCCAGACGCCCCTTATTATTTTATTTTTTGAAGTTTATTTATTTATTTTGAGAGAGCGAGCAGGGGAGGGACCGAGAGAGAGAATCCCAAGCAGGCTCTATGCTCAGCGTGGAGCCTGATGCGGGGCTTGATCTTTCAACCAGGAGATCATGACTTGAACTGAAATCAAGAGTTGTATGCTTAACTGACTGAGCCACCCAAGCACCCTGTCTATGAAATTTTTTCTAAGGGTGTAAGACCTAGCCCATAAAGAGTTCATAGCCTGGGATGCCATGGAAGATTCTGCAGTAGCAGCTGCTCTCTGTTACCTTTATTTGTTTCTAAAGTTTATAACCACTGTGCCCTTTGCCAGTAGCCAGTGCACTTGTATTTTCTTAGAATTATGAAATTGACCAATTGAAGGACATTTCAAGAAACTTTTGTCAATAGTATGTTTTTAAAAGTAGCAATAAATAAGGTAGAGCTATGTGCCATAATGAAAGGATGGGATTTGCGCCATATTTTTCACTGCAAGCAGACTTGATCTCCACTTGTCAGTTAAGCAGAAGTTTTATATGGTTTCTAGTCAGTCAACCAGCTGCGCAAAACCACCCAGAACATAGGAGAAAGAAGGCACGTCTTGAGGATGGTCATTGCCTGCTTTGTTCTCATGTGCTTCTAAGACTCATCATCTGGAATTTGGCCATGCCAGATATCTACCCATAGCTTTCTGTGTTCACGGTCTAAGAGCAACTAAGGAACTTGACCAGGAAGCCGGTTTTGGGGGTGGTTCTTGGCAAACAGTCATGAGGATTTTTTTAAATAAAAAACCCTTTCATAACTGTAACAGCTTTGGCTAATCTATCTTCCATTGAATTCTTTAGCTTTGTATTAAGTAGAAGGCAGGGCAGAAGCATTTCTGAACAATGGAATATAGGTTTATTGTTGTCAGCTTGCAATAATTATGTCCTGACAAGCCTCAGGGCAAGGCCTAGAAGGCTGGTGTAGCAAGGGATGGTGAGCTGTGCATCATTTGGCTTTTAAGCTCTATTCCCCTCCCTCAAATGGCATTTTTCCACCACAGTGATTGGTGGTATCTTTGTTCAGACTTCATTTTGTGTCATAGCTCCTAATCAGGAAGAGAGGGAAGTGTAGGCATCAGCATCTGAACATGCTGCTTAGAAGGTGCTGGCCTGGCTTGGAGATCCGAGGGCATCTCTAGGACCTTGGGTTTCTAAAGTATCCTGGCACAAGTAGGCAGTTGAGTTATAAATCTCTTTTTGCACTGTGTATTGAAGTATCTGTGATTGCCCTTTCCCAGTTTTTAAGAAGTTGCATTAACTCAAAAAAAAAAAAAAAATCAAAAGGGTTTCTTAAATCTCATTAATCTGGCTGTCATTCCTTATTTCTAAGGAAGATTGACTGATGATGCCTTTTCAAAGTTTTGTTCTCAAATAGCTCTGAGGTGGCAATTGGGGGTAAATAAGGGATTATTCCAAGCCTGGAGGCTGGTTTTACTCCAGTTTAATCATCCAGCATTCAAGAAGCACTATATGATTCATGATTTGGTCAATAATGTATGTTATTTTATACTAATGAAAATTAAGCTTTAGTTTCCCCCCCACAAATACTATATCTAAAGAGTTGTTTTGAAAAGAAAACAGCCACTCCAAAACAACAACTCAAGTTATTGTTATAGGAAGGGAGATATCCTTAGGAGTGATTTGAGAAGGGTATGTTGTTCTTAGTGACTTTTTTTTATCTTTGATGTTTTGCTGATGGTTGTGTGTGGCAGGAGTGACTAATTCATCTGAATATATGTGATGCTGAACCTGATCATTTTATTGATCTGGGACTAAGTAAGACTCTCTACTTGGAATTTATTTTTATTACTACTAAGAAGAAAGAACTTACTTAATCATACTAAAGTAGATAATCTTTGGGGGGTCCTAGAGGCAAAAGCAAAAACCAATACAGCAAGTAAAATGTACCCTCAACCTTAATGCCTAGCCTGAGTCCCAAAATAGGGAAATGGAGACTGTGGTGTGGACTGTTTCCTATAGGACTTGGAGGGTAAGAAAGAGCATGATTGTAGTGTTGTGTTAAACCTAATAGTATTAGAAATATCTCTGGAAAGCTAAAGCTCTGTGTTCTGATTTTTATTCTTGGGAGTTTTTGAGATCCCCAGATGGTTTTTTCTTGGGTGACTGATGTGTTTCAATTCCCAGCTTGCTCTTGAAAGAACACATTTAATCCTTCAATGGAAAATCCAGCGTTCTGCTTTGTAAGGCTTTGTGCTATGAGGTTGAAAGTTAAATTGGGAAGGTCTACACAGGGATTTTCTTTCTGGAAAGGTCATCATTGTTGCTGTCATCTTACTTTGGAGTAGATTTTTACAATATGAGAATTAGAGTCAGATTTTCTTATCTCCAAAAGTTACTTACTTGTTTGAATTTAAAAATAATTTCCCTTGAAAAGTCTAACATAAGTATTCAAGAAGATGATTATTTAGGGTTTGATGTCCATCTATTTTGCTAATTTTTACAGTGACCAGGGTTCATTTCAGGAATCCATATGGGATATAACTAGCCTCATTGGTGCATAAATGAGTAGAAATAGGTACGGACAACATTCTCTGATAGTCAGAAGTTTTTCAAGTGCCTGTGGCTTCCAGTTTTGCCTGCAGTTCCAGTAGGGGTTGTTTTTTCCAATCATAGAACTTCCCCAGGCTCGGTCTTATTGGAAGATGCCCAGGTCCTTTGCTAGCTCTGCAGCGATACTTTGCTGCAGCATTAAAGGAGGACTGTCTTAAAAACAGAAGCGAGAGAACTACAGTTACTTTCTCAGTTTGTTAAAAGGACTACGTTTCCTTTTTGTTGCCCCTTATTTTTCTTTTTTAAAAGCTATTATCTTTTTTTCAGTAGTGGTAGTCCATGGACCACTCAAATTAAAACACCTCTGTACTTCGTAAACTTGGGTTCTTTTCTTTAATCAGCATATTTTGGAACTGTAATTGATAAATTTGATTGGAGTCCTCAGAGTCATATTTTTATCCCCATTAACTGCCGGATCATATGTTCCCAAGCAGCTGGTTTTTTCAAGCTGTAAATTCCTATTGCAAGGGCTTCTGGTAAACCTTGCTTTCTCCTAGCCATGAGGCCTTTGGATAGGCATTTGTGTTTAGAGCATCCTGGCCTCTTCTTGATGGGGCATATCACTGTCCTTTAATCAAGCTAGAAGGTACACTTGAGCTTTTTTGGATAGTCCTTCTTTAAACCTGCAGGATCACAAGTAATCTTTTTAATTTTCTTGTGTCCGTCCGTCTTTAATTTCTCCAGATACTGCAGGCAAACAGCTCGCCGAGGTGTCCCATGGGGTTTAAAAGCCGCATCGAATGCAGTTGAATTAGCGCCCGTGGCGCAATCCCGCGGCCTGAAATGAACCCTGCGAGGCTGTGTATCAGAGGGTATGTTGTTGAACTATTGGCCTATTTTCCTACTGGGCAAATTATTCAGTCATAATGGAGATGGGGGCAGAGCTGACTGAGGCTGTGTTTAAAAAAACTGGCTTTTCTAGAAAGGATCTTTGGGGCAGATATCTGCTTTGAGCGTAACATTTTCCGTGGCCCAAAAGGGTGCCCTCCTGACTTGTGATCCTGATGGCATAGGCCCACACCCATGAAATGTTCTTTCCTGAGATTTTCTTCTGTTGTGCCAGAATTTCTGTTGAGAGTTCTTTTTCTTGCCTCTGTTCACAACATTTCATCTGTACATATGTATTAATTGAAAATTAAAGTGCACGTGGTGAGTGTTCCCTTCACTTACTTGTTCATGGAATTTTTCAGCATTGGTCTTACGTAGTTTGGATGGATAAGAAACCTGGTTCTTGCAGTCTTTCTGTCCTCATAATGGATTCTGATGAATTTTTATGGGTCCTTTTTTTGTTGTCTTCTATCCTGTTGTAATGCATATATGCCCTATGTTTGTGACATATAGTATTTAGAAATAAACAAAACCAGGGAGCAGCCTGTCTTTTCTGAAGGAGGGTGATTTTTATTTGGGTTGATTGTGGGTGGTTATATTATTCCCGGTGTTTTTGGAACTTTTGTATAAAACACAGTTTATCTTAGTATATGTGCTGCCGAAGCGAGCACAAAACACAGTTTATCTCAGATGCAGAAAAACATGGAGTAATATCCCTTCCACAATGGCACTAACCAAATTTTTGACTGACGTGGCAACCTCCAGTCCTATTGAATTGAAAGACATAACTGCTAAGAGAAAGTCTCTGGTGGTAGCAGCAGCTGGGTATTATTACAAGTAGTAGTAGTAAAGAACACATATGATTCTGGTATAGGAAAGAAGAAAAATAATGTTTTTAATAGCTGATATTCTACTTGGTGACCTTTAGAGATTAGATTTCATATCTTAATTTTAGTGTGAGTGTTTTGTTTTGCATGACAAGGTTTGCCTTCCTTTGCCTGATATGTGAGATATTTATACCGAGGTGGTATCTTTCCTTCCCAGACCTCAGAATATATTATTCAAGCTTACAAATATGGTGCATTTGAGAAGATCCCAGAGTTTATCGCTTTTAGGAACAGGCTGAATAATTCTCTTCATTTTGCACAAGTCCGTACTGAACGGATGTTGTTAGACCTTCTACTTGAAGCAAATATGTAAGTATTGCATAAGAGCTAAAAAGGAACTAAGGGATTAGATCAGATCCTAGGAACCATTGGCTAATGGGTGATATTGGCAGACCTAAGATAAGGAAAAATGGAAAGAAAAAAAGAGAGTGAGAGAGAAATTTGGTAGGGACAGAGAAGAAAGGGGAAATAACTCACTGCGTGGCATGGGTAATGATCGGGTGCTGCCGGCACCATTTCATGTTCCGTACAGAAGCCAGCCAGGTGGTGGTCCTCACCCTATTCCATGTAATTTTTAAAAAGTTCCCCTTCCCCTGTGAACATGAGATTTCAGGAATTAATGCTGATCCACTTTATTTTATTTGAGCTTCCAGACCCTTTCTCTTGCTGTGTAGCAGGCCAACATGATATAGGTGGGCTTGGTTCTATGTCACCTTCTGTGAGCTTTTACCTCTTAATAGTAAATCCTTCTACCTCCCTTCCTTCCTGTTTCTTTTCCTTTCTTTCTAGTAAAACAAAGTTGTGGCTAATATGTTTTCATGGCTGGTTTACTATTGAAATAATACATAAATAAATTTCTATATCACAGATCAACCAGTTTAGCAGAAAGTATAAAATCAATGAATCTTCGGCCAGAAGAAGATGACATTCCATGGGAAGCCTTGCGAGACAACAGAGACTTAAATGTTTTCTTCAGCTGGGATCCAAAAGATAGGTAACTGGAATTTAACCCCAAGCATTTATTTTTGCAGAATTAGGATGAATCTAACAGTTAAAAAAAAAAAACAACAAAACATCTTTTTTACACAAATATAATAACATGGTTATTATATGGATACGAAGATATAAGTAAGCCAAAGGAGGAAAATGAATCTCATTCCTATGTTGGATTATTGACTAATATAAAAATTAGATTTTCCTTCGTAGCATACATAAAAACAGATTCCAGATGGATCAAAGGTCATGTGCTAAAACTCCTTAGAGAATCTATAAGAAAATATAAAAATATTTTTAAGTGGTTAGGGAAAGCCTTTCTTAGCATTACATCAAACCTGGAAACATAAAGGATTTGATCTCTGTAAATATTAGTCTTCTATATAGAAGTAAATTTGTTAACAAGTTCTAAAGGTATGTGGTAAATCGGTAAATTTCTTCATATATATTAATATCTTTCACATACAAGGAGAAATCTTTTTAAAGTTTGTTTTTTTTTAATTTTTTTTGAGAGTGCAAGCCAGGGAGAGGGAGAGAGGGAGTGAATCTTAAGCAGGCTCCATATTGAGTGTGGAGCCTGACCTGGGGCTTGACCCCATGACTCTGGGATCATGACCTGAGCTGAAATCAAGAGTCAGGTGCTCAGGTGCCCCTGTCCAATAGTTAAAGATTTTTTTTTTTTTAATCACCGTACAGTGCATTTCATTGAACTTGTTAAGTCCAATTTGGGTTTTTTTAAAAATTAAATTTAATTTAATTTTATTATTTTTTTAAATTTACATCCAGATTAGTTAGCATGTAGTGTAACAGTGATTTCAGGAGTAGATTCTTTAGTGCTCCTAAAGATACTGAAGCTTCATGAATTTGCGTGGCATCCTTGTGCAGGGGCCGTGCTAATCTTCTCTGCATCGTACCAATTTCAGTATATGTGCTGCCGAAGCGAGCACAAGTCTAATTTGTTTTTTAGTTATCTTCTTATTGATTTATTAAGAGTTCTCCCGGGGCACCTGGGTGACTCCGTCGGTTGAGGGTCCTACTCTTGATTTTGGCTCTGGTCATGATCCCTGGGTCATGGGGTTGAGCCCCATGTTGGGCTCCACACTGAATATGGAGCCTGCTTGGGATTCTCTCTCCTCTCCCCTTGCATGCTCTCTCTTTCTAAAATTAAAATTAAAAAAAAAAAAAAAAAAAACAACTATTGGACAAAGATAAAAAAGATTAATGCTTGTGGTCAGCAAGGTTGTAGGGAAAATGGTTGTTGTACATTGTCATGATGGTAAAACTTTATATATAATCTTCCTATAGGGAATTTTAGTGATCTGTATTAAGATTGAAAATTCCAAATGTTCTGCAGGCTGCACAGATCCTGGGCTGAGCCTTTATTAAGCAGATCTAATATTTTTTGATGCCCATGGGCCAGTGGCCCTGGGCTGATCTGTAGCTCCCAGCAGTCCTCAGCCTTCTCCTCTGGCTCTGATGCATCTAGGGACTCCGGCTGTGAGCTAGGGGAAAGATATGGGTCTTAGCATTGGGGGATGCTGCCTGCTCCTGTGCTGAAGGCAAGAATTGTGAACCAGAATCCTGGCAGGAACTATTTTTCACCCTCCCTGGTGGCCACTTTGTTCTCCCATTTCTGATTCCCTGGCTCCACTCTACCCCAAATTAACCTTTTCTTTTGTTGTTTCTATATGACCTTTTTTATACTTGTTCAGGAAAAAAAAAAAGATTGAAAATTCCATATCCCATTTAATTCAGCAGATCTACTTCTAGGAAAGTACAACCTAAGGAAGTAAGTGCAAAAGCATGCAGAGTTATGTATATGAGGTAGTTCTGTATACAGTTGACCCTTTAACAGTGCAGGGTTGGGGCACTGACCCCCTTACACAGTCAAAAATCCATGTGTTAACTTTTAACTCCCCAGAAACTTAACTACTAATAGCCTACTATTGACCGAAAGCCTTACCAATAACACAAATAATTGAGCAACACATATTTTGTATGTCATGTGTATCATATACTGTGTTTTTACAATAAAGTAAGCTAGAGAAAGAAAATATAAAGAAAATCATAAGGAGGAGAAAATACATTTACAGTAAAACGTATTTTTGCTAGGCTTCATAAGATTCCACTTTTGGTTGTCATCACAGCTAAGGTTTATTATAACAGAAGGATACATGACAGGATTAGCAAGGGAAAAAGACACAGAATCTGGAAAACTCCATGCACAGACTTCCAATGCTGTCTCTCTCCTGTGAGGAGACATATCAAGTGTGCTCCTTTCTTTAGCAGTGAAAAATGCAATGATGCATGTGCAGTGTTTCTGCTCAGAGAAGCCCATTTCAGATTTGGTGCCCAAGATTTTTACTAGCTGGTTATGTAGGCACCCTCTGTGTAGTACGTGCCAATATTCCAGACTCCCAGAAGGAAAGTAGGTGTTCACCATAGACCATATGGTTTGTACAAACAGTTTAGGCACAGTGAGCCGCTCTTACCATTTAGGGAATGGTTGGAGTGCCAAGTTCCTAGATACCAGCTACAGGTCAGCCTTGTAAGTTGGCCCTTCTAAAGACAATAACCTCAGGCTTGTTGTGTGAATTCTTTTCTGCAGAAAAGAAAGAAAAAGATACAGTTTGCAAAATAGTATAAATATTGTGAACCCATCTTATTTGAAATGTGTTAAATTATATAAATATTTTTAGTTGCAGTTGTATACATAATATCTGTGTTGTAAGAGTCTGAAAGGATGCATACCAAGCTTTTTTTTTTTTTTTTTAAATATTTTTATTTATTTTTGAGGGAGTGCAAGCAGGGAGGGGCAGAGAGAGGGGAGGGTGGAAAGGGGGGTGAACAGAGGATCTGAAGCCTGTTCTGTGCTGACAGCACAGAGCCTGATGCAGGGCTGGAACTCACAAACCATGAGATCATGACCTGAACCAAAGTCAGATGCTTAACTGACTGAGCCACCCAGGTGACCCATACCAAGTTTGTTAATATTGCAGGTGTTTGGTTATCAGGGCACATTTCCCTTTTATTTTTCAGTTTTCTGTCATTTGAATTTCAAATATGTGATACATATTTTGTTGTTATTAGAAGTCTCCCTTAAGGGGAAAAAATGACCTGTTAGGTAGGTTACCGCTCCCATTTTATCGATGCTGAAACGGAGACTTGGGCGATTTGGGTTTGTCTGAGATCATTCAGTTAGTAGACAAATGCTGGCAGCGTTCAAAGGCATTGTGATTGATGAATGTGAACTTTGAAAGATGGCAACACATTAACTAAAATGGATGGGTTGGGGATCTTTCTTTTTAAGGGATGTTTCTGAAGAACATAAGAAACTTTCCTTGGAGGAGGAGACCATGTGGTTAAGAATCCGTTCCTTAACATTGAGGCTGATCAGTGGACTTCCAAGTCTTAATCATCCTGTGGAGCCAAGGAACTCAGAAAAGACCACTGAAAATGGCGTGTCCTCCCGGATTGATATTTTTCGTTTACTCCTTCAACAGCTGGAGTTGGCTATGGAGACAGGAAAGCGATTTATTGAGAAAGAAATTCAGGTATCAACAGTATTTACCATCAAATCTACAATAATCTATGACTGTCTTTTTAATAAATAGGAATTTGGGTTGGGGGGATAGTAGAGAACAGTATTTTGTTCCAGTATTTATGACACTTGAATTGCAGAGGCTTCCTCACTATCCAAACTGGATAATGAGGAAAAACAAAATAGCTTCATTTGTGATGGTAAATTTGTAATAGCTATCAACAAATTAATGCAGAGCTTCTGTTTTCACTGTAATGACTTAGTGATTAGTTTGATGATAAGTGGTTTGCAACTTAATCACTGAGATAGACTTTAGTAGTTGTAGTCCCGTTTTCTTGTTTTATATAAATTTAGGTGGATTTAAAAGACATTACTTTCCCTCCCTTTTTTCCAGTATCCTTTCCTTGGTCCTGTACCCACCAGAATGGGTGGATTCTTCAGTTCTGGCTGTTCTCAGTGTCAGACCAGTTCTTTTTATCTTGTTAGTGATATTTATGAGCTGGACACCAGTGGTTTAGGTAAGTATACATTTTTGCGAGTATTTACTAGGTCTTTGCCATTGAAAACTTAGTAAATGTAACAAAATATTTATAACCTCACATCTTTAGACAGATTGGGAGGAGGTAGAATCTATTCTGGAAATATCTGGTTTAATATCCAACAAGGTACATTCATAGGTAACAGAGTAATGTTTTAGAAATTTAAGTCCTTTTCCTCTTTCAAATCACTTGTTAGGTCCAGAAGTTGAAGAAATCCTTAATTTGTTGAAATATTGTTGGATTTCAGATTGAATTCTTTACTAAGCTTTGTGGAGAAAAGTTTTTTCCTTAACCCAGTGAGAATCACACATACTGCATAGATTCCCCCCTCCCCACTCCCCACCCCCCTGGCCAATTATAAATTTTGTAGATTCTGTCTATAAGTATTTGAGAGTATTTGAAGCACATAGATTTTAATTCTTCCTAGACAATTTGAGGTATTGCTCTTGATAGATAATTAATGCCTTTCTTCTATTTTTCCTTTTCTTCATCTTTTTCTTTGTCTCTCAGTAATAGAATTTGAGGCCTATGAGTCTTAAGAGAAAAGAAAATGTCCTTGCCCATGAGTTGCTTATAGGTGTTGATCTTGCTTTTTTCTTCCTAGCAAAATGAATTGAAAGTTTTTCTTTTTCTTTTTCTTTTTTTTTTCTTTTCTGTTTAGAGGATACAGTGGAGATCCAGGAGCGAGTAGAGAATAGTCTTAAGACTTTACTAGAACAATTAAAAGGTAAGCATTCTGATTGTGGATTTCCATGTTTTATCATGTTGTCCGACACTCATTTTTTAGTAGAAACTTGCAAGAGTTGCAAATAATAACTTGAAAATAATAATGCATACTTATGGTATTTTGAAAGACTTGTTTTTAATTTTAAAAAGTTTCGACTATAAAAGTAATAGATAACCTATTATGAAACAGTACACAAGTGGTCTTTCTCCCTTTCCCAGCCTCATTTCCCCAGAGAAGTAAGTACTGTTACTTACAAGGTAAGTAACACTTTGGAGTTGATACTCCTAGCTAGATGCCCCCTAAACAGTCATCCACGTGTATGTGGAAATACATACTAGTGATTTTTATTTAACATATGAAAAGGTATAATACATGCTTTTCTGATTTTAATTTTCTGTTGTCTTGGACACTTAACCATGTCAGTTGCATATAATATTCCACAGTATTATATCAGTGTACTAAGTTTGAGTTATTTATAACTATTTTTTTTTAATGTTTATTTATTTTGAGAGAGAGAGCATGACCCAGGGAGGGGCAGGAAGAGAGGGAAAGAATCCCAAGCAGGCTCCACACTCAGTGTGGAGCCCGATGCGGGGCTTGATCTCACAACCATGAGATCATGACCTGAGTCCAAATCGAGTTGGATGCTTAACTGACGGAGCCACCCTGGCGCCCCATATAACTGTATTTATAACAGTGCTGAAATGAACATCTTGGGACATAAATGTTTGGGTACTTACTTGAGTATTTCTTTGGGATTAAATTCCTAGAAATGGAATTGTTGGTGAAAAGGATACATATATGCAATTAAAAACATTTTTTTTAATTTTTTATTTTTATTTTTTCAATATATGAAATTTATTGTCAAATTGGTTTCCATACAACACCCAGTGCTTATCCCAAAAGGTGCCCTCCTCAATACCCATCACCCACCCTCCCCTCCCTCCCACCCCCCATCAACCCTCAGTTTGTTCTCAGTTTTTAAGAGTCTCTTATGCTTTGGCTCTCTCCCACTCTAACCTCTTTTTTTTTTTCCTTCCCCTCCCCCATGGGTTTCTGTTAAGTTTCTCAGGATCCACATAAGAGTGAAAACATATGGTATCTGTCTTTCTCTGTATGGCTTATTTCACTTAGCATCACACTCTCCAGTTCCATCCAGGTTGCTACAAAGGGCCATATTTCATTCTTTCTCATTGCCACGTAGTACTCCATTGTGCATTTAAACCACAGTTTCTTTATCCATTCATCAGTTGATAGACATTTAGGCTCTTTCCATAATTTGGCTATTGTTGAGAGTGCTGCTATAAACATTGGGGTACAAGTGCCCCTATGCATCAGTACTCCTGTGTCCCTTGGGTAAATTCCTAGCAGTGCTACTGCTGGGTTCATAGGGTAGGTCTATTTTTAATTTTTTGAGGAACCTCCACACTGTTTTCCAGAGCAGCTGTACCAATTTGCATTCCCACCAACAGTGCAAGAGGGTTCCCGTTTCTCTATATCCTCTCCAGCATCTATAGTCTCCTGATTTGGAGACTGGCGTGACTGGCGTGAGGTGATATCTGCATGTGGTTTTGATTTGTATTTCTCTGATGAGGAGCGACGTTGAGCATCTTTTCATGTGCCTGTTGGCCATCTGGATGTCTTCTTTAGAGAAGTGTCTATTCATGTTTTCTGCCCATTTCTTCACTGGATTTGTTTCTCGGGTGTGGAGTTGGTGAGCTCTTTATAGATTTTTGGATACTAGCCCCTTGTCCGATATGTCATTTGCAAATATCTTTTCCCATTCCGTTGGTTGCCTTTTAGTTTTGTTGGTTGTTTCCTTTGCTGTGCAGAAGCTTTTTATCTTCATGAGGTCCCAGTAGTTCACTTTTGCTTTTAATTCCCTTGCCTTTGGGGATGTGTCAAGTAAGAAATGGCTACGGCTGAGGTCAGAGAGGTCTTTTCCTGCTTTTTCCTCTAGGGTTTTGATGGTTTCCTCTCTCACATTCAGGTCCTTTATCCATTTTGAGTTTATTTTTGTGAATAGTGTGAGCAAGTGGTCTAGTTTCAGCCTTCTGCATGTTGCTGTCCAGTTCTCCCAGCACCATTTGTTAAAGAGACTGTCTTTTTAGCATTGGATATTCTTTCCTGCTTTGTCAAAGATTAGTTGGCCATACGTTTGTGGGTCTAGTTCTGGGGTTTCTATTCTATTCCATTGGTCTATGTGTCTGTTTTTGTGCCAATACCATACTGTCTTGATGATTATAGTTTTGTAGTAGAGGCTAAAGTCTGGGATTGTGATGCCTCCTGCTTTGGTCTTTTTCAAAATTACTTTGGCTATTCGGGGCCTTTTGTGGTTCCATATGAATTTTAGGATTGCTTGTTCTAGCTTCGAGAAGACTGCTGGTCCAGTTTTGATTGGGATTGCATTGAATGTGTAGATAGCTTTGGATAGTATTGACATTTTAACAATATTCTTCCAATCCATGAGCACGGAATGTTTTTCCATTTCTTTGTCTTCTTCAATTTCCTTCATAAGCTTTCTATCGTTTTCGGCATACAGATCTTTTACATCTTTGGTTAGATTTATCCCTAGGTATTTTATGCTTCTTGGTGCAGTTGTGAATGGGATCAATTTCTTTATTTGTCCTTCTGTTGCTTCATTAGTAGTGTATAAGAATGCAACTGATTTCTGTACATTGATTTTGTATCCTGCAACTTTGCTAAATTCACGTATCAGTTCTAGCAGACTTTTGGTGGAGTCTATCTGATTTTCCATGTATAATACCATGTCATCTGCAAAAAGTGAAAGCTTAACTTTATCTTTGCCAATTTTGATGCCTTTGATTTCCTTTTGTTGTCTGATTGCTGATGCTAGCACTTCCAACACTATGTTAAACAACAGCGGTGAGAGTGGACATCCCTGTCGTGTTCCTGATCTCAGGGAAAAAGCTTTCAGTTTTTCCCCATTGAGGATGATGTTAGCTGTGGGCTTTTCACAAATGGCTTTTATGATGTTTAAGTATGTTCCTTCTATCCTGACTTTCTCGAGGGTTTTTATTAAGAAAGGATGCTGAATTTTGTCAGATGCTTTTTCTGCATCGATTGCCAGGATCATATGGTTCTTATCTTTTATTAATGTGATGTATCACGTTGATTGATTGCGAATGTTGAACCAGCCCTGCAGCCCAGGAATGAATCCCACTTGATCATGGTGAATAATTCTTTTTATATGCTGTTGAATTCGATTTGCTAGTATCTTATTGAGAATTTTTGCATCCATATTCATCAGGGATATTGGCCTGTAGTTCTCTTTTTTACTGGGTCTCTGTCTGGTTTAGGAATCAAAGTAATACTGGCTTCATAGAATGAGTCTGGAAGTTTTCCTTCCCTTTTATTTTTTTTGAATAGCTTGAGAAGGATAGGTATTATCTCTGTTTTAAACGTCTGGTAGAACTCCCCTGGGAAGCCATCTGGTCCTGGACTCTTATTTGTTGGGAGATTTTTGATAACCGATTCAATTTCCTTGCTGGTTATGGGTCTGTTCAAGCTTTCTATTTCCTCCTGATTAAGTTTTGGAAGTGTGTGGGTGTTGAGGAATTTGTCCATTTCTTCCAGGTTGTCCAGTTTGTTGGCATATAATTTTTCATAGTATTCCCTGATAATTGCTTGTATTTCTGAGGGATTGGTTGTAATAATTCCATTTTCATTTATGATTTTATCTATTTGGGTCATCTCCCTTTTCTTTTTGAGAAGCCTGGCTAGAGGTTTATCAATTTTGGTTTTTTTTGTTTTTTTTTTTTTTTTTTTTTCAAAAAACCAACTCTTGGTTTCATTGATCTGCTCTACAGTTTTTTTAGATTCTATATTGTTTATTTCTGCTCTGATCTTTATTATTTCTCTTCTTCTGCTGGGTTTAGGCTGTCTTTGCTGTTCTGGTTCTATTTCCTTTAAGTGTGCTGTTAGATTTTATATTTGGGATTTTTCTTGTTTCTTGAGATAGGCCTGGATTGCAATGTATTTCCCTCTCAGGACTGCCTTCGCTGCATCCCAGAGCATTTGGATTGTTGTATTTTCATTTTCGTTTGTTTCCATATATTTTTAAATTTCTTCTCTAATTACCTGGTTGACCCATTCATTCTTTAGTAGAGTGTTTTTTAACCTCCATGCTTTTGGAGGTTTTCCAGACTTTTTCCTGTGGTTGATTTCAAGCTTCATAGCATTGTGGTCTGAAAGTATGCATGGTGTGATCTCAATTCTTGTATACTTACGAAGGGCTGTTTTGTGACCCTGTATGTAATCTGTCTTGGAGAATGTTCCATGTGCACTCGAGAAGAAAGTATATTCTGTTGCTTTGGGATGCAGAGTTCTAAATATATCTGTCAAGTCCATCTGATCCAATGTATCATTCAGGGCCCTTGTTTCTTTATTGATCGTTTGTCTAGATGGTCTATTCATTTCTGTAAATAGAGTGTTAAAGTCCCCTGCGATTACCACATTCTTATCAATAAGGTTGCTTATGTTTGTGAGCAATTGTTTTATATATTTGGGGGCTCCTGTATTCGGCGCATAGACATTTATAATTGTTAGCTCTTCCTGATGGATGGACCCTGTAATTATTATATAATACCCTTCTTCATCTCTTATTACAGCCTTTAATTTAAAGTCTAGTTTGTCTGATATAAGTATGGCTACTCCAGCTTTCTTTTGACTTCCAGTAGCATGATAAATAGTTCTCCATCCCCTCACTTTCATCTGAAGGTGTCCTCAGGTCTAAAATGAGTCTCTTGTAGACAGCAAATAGATGGGTCTTGTTTTTTTATCCATTCTGATACCCTATGTCTTTTGGTTGGCACATTTAGTCCATTTACATTCAGTGTTATTATAGAAAGATATGGGTTTAGAGTCATTGTGATGTCTGTAGGTTTCATGCTTGTAGCAATGTCTCTGGTACTTTGTCTCACAGGATCCCCCTTAGGATCTCTTGTAGGGCTGGTTTAGTGGTGACGAATTCCTTCAGTTTTTGTTTGTTTGGGAACACCTTTATCTCTCCTTTTATTCTAAATGACAGATTTGCTAGCTAAAGGATTCTCAGCTGCCTATTTTTTCTGTTCATCACATTGAAGATTTCCTGCCATTCCTTTCTGGCCTGCCAAGTTTCAGTAGAGAGATCCGTCACAACGAGTCTTATAGGTGTCCCTTTATATGTTAGAGCACGTTTATCCCTTTCAGATAGCTGCTTTCAGAATTTTCTCTTTATCCTTGTATTTTGCCAGTTTCACTATGATATGTCATGCAGAAGATCGATTCAAGTTTCCTCTGAAGGGAGTTCTCTCTGCCTCTTGGATTTCAAAGCCTTTTTCCTTCCCCAGATCAGGGAAGTTGTCAGCTATTATTTCTTCAAGTACACCTTCAGCACCTTTCCTTCTCTCTTCCTCCTCTGGAATACCAATTATGCATAGATTATTTTTCTTTTTCTTTTTTTTTTTTAATTTTTTTTAACATTTATTTATTTTTGAGACAGAGAGAGTATGAACAGGGGAGGGGCAGAGAGAGACGGAGACACAGAATCTGAAATGGGCTCCAGGCTCTGAGCTGTCAGCACAGAGCCCGATGTGGGGCTTGAACTCACGGACCATGAGATCATGACCTGAGCTGAAGTCGGACGCTTAACCGACTGAGCCACCCAGGCACCCGATTATTTTTCTTTAGTGCATCACTTAGTTCTCTAATTTTCCCCTCATACTCCTGGATTTTTTTATGTCTCTTTTTCTCAGCTTCCTCTTTTTCCATAATTTTACCTTCTAGTTCCCCTATTCTCTCCTCTGCCTCTTCAATCCGAGCCGTGGTTGTCTCCATTTTATTTTGCAGCCCATTTATAGCATTTTTTAGCTCCTCCTGGCTGTTCCTTAGTCCCTTGTTCTCTGTAGCAGTAGATTCTCTGCTGTCCTCTATACCGTTTTCAAGCCCAGCGATTAATTTTATGACTATTATTCTAAATTCACTTTCTGTTACATTGTTTAAATCCTTTTTGATCAGTTCGTTAGCTGTTGTTATTTCCTGGAGATTCCTTTGAGGGGAATTCTTCCGTTTCGTTTTGGATACGGAAACGATAGTCCCTGGAGTGGTGCGGGACTGCAGAGCACTTCCCCTGTGCTGTCTTGAATAACTTGGGTTGGTGGGCGGGGCCGCAGTCAGACCTGATGTCTGCTCCCAGCCCACCGCTGGGGCCACAGTCAGACTGGTGTGTACCTTCTCTTCCCCTCTCCTAGGGGCGGGATTCACCGCGGGGTGATGTGGCCCGTCTGGGCTACTTGCACACTGCCAGGCTTGTGGTGCTGGGGATCTGGCGTATTAGCTGGGGTGGATCGGCAAGGTGCATGGGGGTGGGAGGGGCAGGCTCAGCTTGCTTATCCTTTGGTGATCCGCTTCGGGAGGTGCCCTGCGGCACTGGGAGGGAGTCAGACCCGCTGCCGCCGGAGGGGTGTATCCACAGGAGCACAGCGTTGGATGTTTGTGGGGTGCAAGCAAGTTCCCTGACAGGAACCGGTTCCCTTTGGGATTTTGGCTGGGGGATGGGCGAGGGAGATGGCGCTGGCGAGCGCCTTTGTTCCCCGCCAAGCTGAGCTCTGTCGTCCGGGGTTCAACAACTCTCCCTCCCGTTGTCCTCCAGCCCTCCCGCTCTCTGAGCAGAGCTGTTTACTTATAACCTCCCAGATGTTAAGTCCCGCTCGCTCGCTGTGAGAACACACTCCGTCTGGCCCCTCCGCTTTTGCCAGCCAGACTCGGGGCCTCTGCTTGGTTGGCGGGCTGCCCCTCCGCCCCGGCTCCCTCCCGCCAGTCCACGTAGCGCGCACTGCCTGCTGCCCTTCCTACCCTCTTCCGTGGTCCTTTCATCTGCGCTTGGCTCCAGAGAATCTGTTCTGCTAGTCTTCTGGCGGTTTTCTGGGTTATTTAGGCAGGTGTGGGTGGAATCTGAGTGATCCACAGGATGCGGTGAGCCCAGCGTCCTCCTACGCCACCATCTTCTCCCCCTTTACTTTTTTTTAAAAACAAAAACAGGAATCTCTTTTTGTTGTTAGTTTATTTTGAGAGAGAGGAGTGCATGTGCACAAGCGAGGGGAGGGGCAGAGAGAGAGGGAGAAAGAATCCCAAGCAGGTTCCCATGCTGTGAGTGTGAAGCCCGCCATGGGGCTGGAACCCATGAACTGTGAGATGATGACCTGAGCCGAAACCAGAAGTTGGAAGCTCAATGGGACTGAGCCAGCAAGGTGCCCCATGTATATATATGTATTTTAAATCTGAGGGTCTTTCTTTTCAAGAACCTAAGTGGTCTTTTATTTTATTACCCAAATGCAGAATGATAATTAAAAGATCAAGATCCTGAGAATAAAATGTAGTATTTACTATGAAGGTGAATTTCTACCATGCACTTTGGTCTTTTGGTCTATAATGGCACACATTCTTCTATATCATTCACTTGGAGTCTTAATTTTATTGTGACAACGGTCTGTTTGTGGAAAGGCTAGCTGGTGTTTAGACTCTAGAACATATAGTTTATAAGGCCACTTTTTATATTTTGAAGACAACAGAGCAGTAGTTACATGGCTTTTTAAAGAGCTTAAAATAGGGGCGCTTTGCTGGCTCAGTTGGTAGAACATGCAACTCTTGATCTTGCGGTTGTGAGTTTGAGCCCCACCTTGGATATAGAGATTACTTAAAAATAAAATCATAAAAAAAAAAAAAAGCTTAAAATAGATATTCTTTGTTGTTTGGTTCACGTGGAGGAGAAAAGCTTTTGGATTAAGCTTTTATATTTACTATATTTGCTTATTCTTTCTTAGAGTGTATATAGTGTTTCTAAGGGGCGCCTGGGTGGCGCAGTCGGTTAAGCGTCCGACTTCAGCCAGGTCACGATCTCGCGGTCCGTGAGTTCGAGCCCCGCGTCAGGCTCTGGGCTGATGGCTCGGAGCCTGGAGCCTGTTTCCAATTCTGTGTCTCCCTCTCTCTCTGCCCCTCCCCCGTTCATGCTCTGTCTCTCTCTGTCCCAAAAATAAATAAAAAACGTTGAAAAAAAAAATTAAAAAAAAAAAAAATAGCATTGAAACAAAAGCTATATAAAACAATAAAATATTTTTGTTTTCAGATGTCTTCAGTAAATGTAAAGGTGACCTCTTAGAAGTTAAAGATGGTAACTTGAAAACGCATCCTGCTCTTTTAGAGAATCTAGTCTTCTTTGTTGAGGTAAGTTTTGTTCCCTTCCAGAAAAACTTGATTTTCCTTAGAGTGAAGGATTAATTTTTAAAAAATGAACAGGTAAATAGGCACCTTATACCTGTAATTTAATATCTCGCCCCCACCTTTTGTTAACTGAAAAGCAGTTTAAATCGTTTTTTTGAACGTGCTCCTTCCACGCATACCAGGAAGGTTTTGTTGATAATGAATAAAACTTGTAATTTGCTTTACCAATGTTTAAAAATTCCTCAGGTTCACTCCAAATCTGTCTGTTCTCTGTTCCTTTTCTTTTTTGACTTAACTATTACGTACTTTAAGTTAATTCCACTAGCTTTTTAAATTTGTTGCTACTACCAATTACTAAGATTCTGCATTGTGAAGGAGAATCTGGGCGCTGATTTAGCAACTCTTTTTTAACCAGAGAGAAGAGAAGGATTACAAACACGTATAATCCATTATCTTATTTTTGTCACGTTTATTTTCCTCCTCCTAGTCTGTTCTGGTAACTGGCACAGTGTAAGCGTATAAGCCTCTGAACAAATCAGTAATAACTGCATGTATATGTACATGCACACTCTGTAGCAGAGAAGAAGCATAGGTGTAAACACCTAAGTTACGACAAAGAAGAAATGTACTGACCAACTAGGGAGATTTCTGTTTATATTTAAGTTTAAGATTTGCAGGTGAGGTAATACCTTAATCGGGGAAGTGGGTGAGGAGAGGCATATTGTAAAGAACCTTTGGCTTCCATGCCTAGGAATTTGGACCTTTCACTTGAGTGAAAAAGATGTTAATAAATTGCTACAAATTTAAAAGGAAGCTGGATAGAGTAGAGGATGGGTTTAGAGCTGGGAGAGCTAGAAGGAAGGCTAAAGATTGAAGCAATCATAGTATTCTGAGCAGTATTCAGATGAAGGTCTTCTGGGTCTGTGTGGTGATTGTAGAAATGAATCTGATCACTCTAATCTGTAATGAGCTAGAGGAGACCTTGAAGGGATTTGCACAGCACCGTTGGCAAGGATTATTTAATCCATAACTTTGAACTGTTATTGATGAATTTGCGGTTTTTCCTCTTTCAGACTATTTCTATTATCCTTTGGGTGTCCAGTTACTGTGAGAGTGTCTTGCGACCATATAAATTAAATCTACAGAAAAAGAAAAAGAAGAAAAAAGAAACCAGCATCATCATGGTAATAACAGAAAACACAATAACTTGGCTGCGTGCAGCTTTTAATTTTCACTGTTTTCCTGCATATTGAAGGAGACCTTAGGATCCTGTGTACATTCATTTTCTCTGTCAAGCTTTTTTTTCTTTTTTTAAATTACATACCTACAGAAAAGCTTAAAGACCAGCATGATAACACTCAGATATCCTTACTTGACACTTGTTAACACCACGCCCAAAATATTTTCTGATTTTAATTATGATTTCTTTCTTGGCTTAGTTATAACTTAGAAATGTCTTAATTTCCACATTTGCCACATCTCCTTTATCTTTCTCTCATTCTATCATCTGTCCCAACCTCTTGTTTGTTGAACCGTTTAAAAGAAAAGTACAGACTGTGATACAGTCTCCTACAGAATCACAGTACTGAAGAAATTTTCATACCTAAGACATTTAATACTGATGCAATCCTGTTATAATGTCTGTATTCAGATTTCCCCACTTACCCAATTGTGTTCTTTATTATAGTGCTTTTCAAAATACTGGGATCCTGTTAAGTTTATCTGACATGGCTTTTAGTTACCATGTCTTTTTACCCTCCTTTCACCTTCCTTAGTCTTTTGTTTATCTTTATTGTTCAACGGTCTAGCTCAGTTTTTGGTAGAATGTCTTACAATCTGAATTTGGCTTATTGTTTCCTTGGGTTTAGGTTAAATATAGATGCTATTTCCTTTTTAGCAAATTAAGTCAGGGGGCACTCATGTTAAGTCCCATTATTGGTGATCTCAGATGAAATTATTTGATAAAGGCAGTGTCTATGGATTTCTTCATTGTAAAGGTGCCTTTCCCACCCTGTGATTAATAAGTCATCCATGGGACAATACTTTGAGATCGTGAATATCCTATTACCTGCCAGCCTTTCATCCGCTGGTTTTAACATCTGTTAAGTCTAACTTGCATAATCATTTATTTAAAGTTATGGTTCCACACTGGTGATTTTTAAAAATTCTGTCAATCCTTTTATCATGTATTGGTTGGCATTTTTGGTAGAGCTGTCCCACACTCATTCATATATATATTTGTATGTATATTTTTAAGTATCACCATCTATTTGAATATCATTCTTTTTTGTTTGCTTTTTAAATATTTATTTTGAGGGAGAGAGAGAAAGAGAGCGAGAGAGCATGAGCATGCGTGGGAGCACACAGAAGCGGGGGAGGGGGAGAGAGAATTCTAGTCCAATGATGGGCTCGATCCTATGAACCATGAGATCATGATCTGAGCTGAAGTCGAGTCAGATGTTCAACGGACTGAGCCACCCAGGCACCCCTTGAGTATCATCCTTTAAAAAAAATTTTTTTTAATGTTTTTCTTTGAGAGAGAGAGAGACAGAGAATGAGTATGAGAATGAGTGGGGGAGAGGCAGAGAGAAAGGGGGACACAAAATCAGAAGCAGGCTCCAGGCTCTGAGCTGTCAGCACAGAGCCTGGGACTTGAACACACAGACCACGAGATCATGACCTGAGCCAAAGTCGAACACTCCACCAACTGAGCCACCCAGGTACCTATAAATAAATATTTTTTAAAAAAGAATATGTTCCAGTTAATATAGACAGTTGCAGTACTCTGCAGAAACACTGGAATTAAAAACTGAGATTATTAGTGTGATATAAATAAAGTTCATTTATTTCTCTTTCTATTCAGTTTTGTAGTGTCTTCCCATCTTGATTGATTTAGTTTTTGAATGCGTAAAACATTAATATAAATTGTATCCTTTTCATAAGGAAAATTATTTAGGATTCATTCTGTGCAGGATATGCTATTTTATTAATGTTTGCATTTATCCTAGGTGGGAGATTTTTGTTCACTGTAGCAACATAGCAACCATTGTCATTTGAAAATGTTGATTTTTTTTTTAATGTTGATGGTTTTAGTAGTAATTTTGACTTCCTGCATAATTCAGTAACAATTCAGGAATTCTTTAGATTTGACACTGCTTTGCTGGATGTTTCTATTCATTCAGAAACAAAGGGTAGTTCTATTTGGAGCAGGATGTAATGAAGAAACCTGTCCTTTTTTTTCCCAATGTAATTTAACATATCATGAGTGTTAAGTTTGATGGCATAGAACAGAGTTGCTCTGTTACTTTCTCTTCTGATGAAAGCCTGTGCTCTTCAACTGTGTCAAATAGCTTTTTCGTATTTGGATTGGGATGGAGGTGGGTTATAGTTATTGCTTTTCTAGTTTCTAAAAATGAGAATAGCTTTTGTATATTTCTGATCATCAAAGTAACCTAAAGGTGTGAATAAAATGAAGACCACCCATATTCCCACCAACCAGTAATTGCCACTGCAAACAAACCAGAATTACACTCTATGGGAGGTTCTGCAACTTGTCTGTTTGTGTTTGTTTTCATTTAACAGGTTATCTGGGCATCTCTTCAGGAGATACGTAGATGTATCTCATTACTTTAAATGGTTATATGATGAAACATTGGTATTCCCTGTTTTCTCATTTGCATTTAAAAAAAATTGAGTGGAGGGTTGGCGGGGTGGGGCACTGCCTGACTGGCTCAGTTGGAGGAATGCATGACTCTTGATCTCAGGATTGTGAGTTCAAGCCCCACATTGGGTGTAGAGTTTACTTTAAAAAAAGAAAAAATGTTGAACCTTCAAGGAAAACTTCTTGAGTCAAAGGCTAGCCTTACTAATTGATTGGCCAGGTTTCTTGTGTTTGTCTGATTTTTGAATTTTGTCATATGTTTCTGGGATTTCTTTGATGTCTTTTTTGTTCATCTTTTTGCCCAGATTTCCTGTTGTGGTAGTAATATTTTTTCTCTTGATGTGTTTTGAGCTATTCAGGTCTTAATAATGTTACTCTATATCCTATATGATGCAAATTTTTCTTTTCATTTGTCTTTTGAGTATTTTTTTTGGTCAACATAGTAATTATATATATATATATTTTTAATGTTTATATTTGAGAGAGAGAGAGAGAAGGAGAGAGACAGTGTGTGAGCAGGGGAGGGGCACAGAGAGGGGCACAGGATCTGAAGCAGGCTCCAGGCTCTGAGGTATTAGCACAAAGCTCCACACAGGCTGGAACTTCCAAGCTGTGAGATCATAACCTGAGCCAAAGTCAGATGCTTAACCCACTGAGCCACTCAGCACCCCTAAAAATATTTTTTTTTATAGTTCTTAGCTTGGTGTAATGTTTAGAAAGGCCTTTTCAGTTTATGATTACACGAACCATTACCTAAATTTTCTTCTGGTACTTGGGTGGATTTTTTAAAGTTAAGTTTAAATCTACCTGGAATTTATTTTGGTACTTAACTATTTAATTCACTTAATTTATTTTTTAAAAGATGTTATTTTTAAGTAATCTTTATACCCAGTGTGGAGCTCAAACTTACAACCCTGAGATCAAGAGTCACATGCTCTACTAACTGAGCCAGCCAGGTACCCCTGTTTTGTTTTATGATTGATTTATTTTTATTTATTATTTATTATTATTTTATGTGGTTTTTTTGTTGTTGTTTTGTTTTGAGAGTGAGAGCTCACGTGTGTGTGCAAGTAGGGAAGCGGCAGAGAGAGAGAGAGAGAGAGAGAGAGAGAGAGAGATTGAGAATCCTAAGCAGGCTCCATTCTCAGCTTGGAGCCCTCATGTGGTGCTCAAACCCATGACTCTGGGATAATGACCTGAGCCAAAACCAAGAGCTGGCTGCTTAACTGACTGAGCCACCCCAGGCATCCCTTAAATTCATTTAAATTCCCTTATATTCTTCAGTTTTATCTTAGGACCTGTTTCTTTTCACTTTTTTATCACCTTACTTATATATCCATACTATCTGGATTTCATGTAACTTTATGATCTACTCTAATATATATGAGGGCAAATTCTACATAACCATTGTTTTTCAGAATTTTCTTGGCTGTTGTCTCCCATTATGTTTTCTATTAGAACTTAGAAAACTCTTATTTCTGTTATATTTCTGTTGTTAACATTAGAGGAAATCTCAGTGACATATAGAGAAATGAAGTTTTGGTTTCTTTCATCTTCTTTAGTGTTCCAGAAGAGTACCAGCCTGAAGTTGAGTAATAGCCAACTAAGATATTTTCTGTTGGTTTTTCCATCTCTAGTTCCCCATTTAAAAAAATGCTTGTCATTGTTTCTGAATTAGCATTATTTGGTGCCAGTTAAATTTACCTTGGTTTAGAGAGACTGTCTTAATATCCAAAACTGTATCCATCCCTGTTACTATTTATAGCATTAAGTAAAACTATAGCATGAAGTTAATATAGCTTATGTGATATGAGTGAAGGAAATATGTTTGATAATCTTTCATCTTTTAAAAAATCTTTTTTCCAGCCACCAATCTTTACCAGTTTCCAAGACTACGTTACTGGGCTTCAGACTTTAATTTCCAATGTTGTGGATCACATTAAAGGGCTTGAAACACATCTAATTGCACTTAAACTTGAAGAACTTATTTTAGAAGATACTTCTCTCTCGCTGGTAAGAGACTGTAGGCGATCAGCAATAATAATCTTAAAGGTCACAAACTTGAAAGAATGTCACATTGCTTCATGTGGTTGGGCTTTGCTGGGTATCTTTGAGAATGTTAATAAGCAGATAAATACAGTTTTATTGAGCTCGCTGTTGTTGGGTAAATGCTCATAGAAATACAGTGATCGAAAAACCTGGCTTTAGAGAGATATATTCAAAAACTACTTTAAATTGGAGATATGATATATGCACAGAAATGGAACGGGCCAGAAAGAGTCTCACTGGAGAGGGGACATTTAAGGATTAGTAAGTTTTCAGTAGGCAGACTGGAATGGATGAAAGGAATCTGAAACAGAAGGCACAGAGCAGAGGCAGAAAGGTAAATTGTGTGGGGCACCATGAGTCCGTTGGCAGAGCTAGAGCACATGGTATGTGGGAAGGACTGTCCGCTACAAAGATGACAGGCACAGTAGGCCACTGTTGATGGTTGTGTGGTTGTTGTTAAAGGATCTGTCTGCCCTCTGACATGAGGAATAAGATTGATCATTTTGAGTATTCTATTTTTTTTTTAATTTTTTTTTTTTTTTTTTTTTTTTACTGTTTATTTATTTTTGAGACAGAGAAAGACAGAGTATGAATGGGGGAGGGTCAGAGAGAGAGGGAGACACAGAATCTGAAGCAGGCTCCAGGCTTTGAGCTGTCAGCACAGACCCCGACGTGGGGCTCCAACTCACGGACCGCAAGATCATGACCTGAGCTGAAGTTGGACACTTAACCAACTGAGCCACCCAGGCGCCCCTCATTTTGAGTATTCTAAAGGTTATCTTTAACTTTGGGCTACTTTAGATTTTTCGAGCCTTGACTCTGTCCTCATCTTTTGACCTTGGGAAAGTCGCTTACCCTCTCTGGGCCTCAGTTTCTTTATCTGTATAATGAAAATCATAATACCTATTTTATAGGATTATAGTGAGCAAAATAATAATGGCCTTATATTGCCTATTTTTGTTGAAGTCATGATACATATACTGAGCAGCATCAGCCACCAAATATAGGATCCATATAGTGCTATTTATCTTTAGGGTAAAAACAAATTTTTTTTAAATTCAGTTTCCACTAGGTTTATTTCTTTATTCTTTCTTTATTTTTTAATGTATTTATTTTTGAGAAAGGGAGAGAGAGACATAGAGTGTGATAAGGGGAGGGCCAGAGAGAGGGAGACACAGAATCCGAAGCAGGCTCTGAGCTGTCAACACAGAGCCCACATGGGGCTCGAACTCATGAACCGCAAGATCATGACCCGAGTCAAAGTTGGCCACTTAACAGACTGAGCCACCCAGGCGTCCCTCTTTCCTTCTTTTCTTTCTAAACTTGAAACAACTATCCATAAGGCCTCTGGACTACCATCTCCAGTCCTGGTTCTTTTCCTCTTCCGTAGGGGTATCCACTGAAACTGGTCTGTGCCTAGACCTTTTAATGTAACCTTAAAATATACGCTAATAGCTGTTAGGTTTTTGAAAGTAAATGATACATTGTTTTATTCTGAAACTTGGCTTTTTTTTCACTTAACCTTATATTCAAGAGATTTGTTAAGGCTTCTTTTAAACAACTGTATGACATTCAAATATGAGTGCATCATAGCCATTGGATATTTCAGTTTTTTTGTTTTTTTGAGAGAGAGAAGGAGCACATGGGAGCAAGTAGGGGAGGGGCAGAGGAAGAGGGAGAATCTCAAGCAGTCTCCACACCCAGCATGGGTCTTGATCTCACAACTGTGAGATCATGACCTGAACCCAGATCAAGAGGTAGACACTTAACTGACTAAACCACCCAGGTGCCCCTTAGGTTGTTTATATATATTTACTTTTACTACAGTACTGAATGAAATGTATTTTATATACCTTCTCTTATGCACATGTGTACTTCCAAGATAGATTAGGTCTCGAGTAGTAGTATTATTTGGCTATAAGGTATGCTTACCTAATTTCTTCAGGGTTTTGCAATACTGCCAATTTCATGTAAGCCTGATTAGTTCTTAGCCAGCCTCCTTTTTTCTGTTTGAACATTCCATCCCTTTATTTTTTGTAAAATGTGCAGTAAGTATTTAACTCACATATTTGAGTAGGTCTCAGAAAGCTTTGTTCTTTTTTTTTTTAAGCTGTTTGGTCTGTGGAACCAATGGACTTTGTCAATATAGAGGGGGACCTATCAATATTATCGCTAGAAAAGGTGGCAGAGGTAAATTTGATGCTTTTAAGAAGTGGGTATGATAATGTCCAAATTAATAATAAATTTCCATTTTTGTTTTCTGATGAAGTAATCAGAAATATTAATTTTTCCATTTTGTGTAGCCTATAACAAAATATTAGTGATTTTATGTTCAAACTACTTAGTAATAAATTTTCTACCTTTTTTCTATATGAAAGATAATAATCGGAAATCTCAGTTTTTTCACTTTGTATAATTAAAACAGAGAGGGGCGCCTGGGTGGTGCAGTCGGTTAAGTGTCCGACTTCAGCCAGGTCACGATCTCGCGGTCCGTGAGTTCGAGCCCCGTGTCAGGTTCTGGGCTGATGGCTCGGAGCCTGGAGCCTGTTTCCGATTCTGTGTCTCCCTCTCTCTCTGCCCCTCCCCCGTTCATGCTCTGTCTCTGTCTGTCCCAAAAATAAATAAACGTTGAAAAAAAAACAGAGAATACTGATGGAAGAATTAAAAATAATAATGCTAGAGGCTCCTGGGTGGCTCAGTCAGTTTAAGCATCTGACTTTGGCTTAGGTCATGATCTCACAGTTCATGAGTTAGAGCCCTATGTCAGGCTCTGTGCTGACACCTCAGATCCTAGAGCCTGCTTCGGATTCTGCGTCTCCCTCTCTTTCTGCTCCTCCCTCACTCACACTCTGTTTCTCTCCCTCAAAAATAAACACAGGGGTGCCTGGGTGGCTCAGTCGGTTAAGCGTCCGACTTCAGCTCAGGTCACGCTCTCACGGTCCGTGAGTTCGAGCCCCACGTCGGGCTCTGGGCTGACAGCTCAGAGCCTGGAGCCTGTTTCGGATTCTGTGTCTCCCTCTCTCTGACCCTCCCCCGTTCATGCTCTGTCTCTCTCTGTCTCAAAAATAAATAAAAATGTTAAAAAAAAAATTAAAAAAAAACAAAAATAAACATTAAAAATTAAAAAAAAAGTAAAGCTAAAGTAATAGCGTTAGTGAACAATCACATGGAAAAATGTACATCTCTGATGAGCTTTAGCCTTCTTTGCATTTTTTGAAACTGAAAATGACCCACTGTATTCTGATGAAACTTGCCATGAGACCAAAGGTAATGGTAATTTTTTTTTTTAATGTGTATTTATTTTTGAGAGAGAGTGCATAAGTGGCGGAGAGGCAGAGAGAGGGGGCAGAGGATCCGAAGTAGGCTCTGTGCTAATAGCAGTGAGCCCGGTGCAGGGCTCAGACTCACAAACCGCAAGACCATGACCTGAGCAGAAGTCTGATGCTCTACCAACAGAGCCATCCAGGAGCGCCATTGGTAGTTTTAACATCTGTGAGAGGAACTA
Organism: Puma concolor; assembly: GCF_028749965.1. NCBI lineage: Eukaryota > Metazoa > Chordata > Mammalia > Carnivora > Felidae > Puma > Puma concolor. The sequence goes on along the minus strand of NC_141678.1, from coordinate 9,886,695 downwards.
TAATCTGGGAGAATGCTTTCAGAGCAAGACCACTAATTCTTGTCTCGTTTGTAGGAAGAGAGAAAATTTTCAAAGACTGTGCAAGGGAAGGTGCAAAGCAGTTATCTACACTCACTTCTGGAAATTGGTGAGCTGCTGAAGAAAAGACTGGAGACCACAAAGAAACTAAAAATTTAAGCAAGTGTGAACCACAGGCATCAATGACTCTGCAGCAGAAAATGACATCATCTTCCCAGGCAAAAGCGACATCTGGTTGACCATCATTTTAATCCAGAACTTCCTCATAAAATGCATGAAGGACTTTGATTGTGAATTAATTTTTTAGGTATTAAATGTATACAACTGATTAAATTATTGTATATAAACCGGAAGCAGGACCCTTATCTGGGTTTGACCACTTTTTATACATGTTCATATGCATATGGCAGCCACAAGAGAACCCCACTTTTCTTCTTTCCTTCCATCGCCAGAAACACCTGGTGGGGGGGAGGGGTGTCCTATAAAAGCAGCAATAGAAATTAAGCATAAAGCATTGACCTCAGAGCAGCTGAATGGCCCTACCATTATAGCAGTGGGTGTTTGGTCTGGTTCTTGAGCCTTAGGAAGCAGAAAGCAGTGGAGGGGGACCATGGCTGGGAGCAGGCCCTCTTTCCTTTCCACATTAGTTTAGTTTTGAGGTTTCCTCAGCTGCTTTGCTCCCACAGAATCCAAAGCAGGTACCCAAAAGGCCTCAGATGAAATTTGGCATAGGCACCTGTCAGTGAAGGGTGCCCCTCAGAAGACCACAGGCACTCAAGTGTTTGGTTTAATAGTCTAATAGCCAAGACATCCCCATCCTAGCTCCTGTGAGAGTTAAATCACAAATAGGCTTGTGTTAACTTACGGCTGTATGGAGGGGAAAGCAGTGCAGGCCACTTACGGTCCTGCTGAGTACTAGCTTGCTGTCTTTCATCCATCTTTGGGAAAGATGGGAATCACTGTTTTAAAGAAGAGAGGTGTACATAATTTATGCAGGCGAGTCTAATACCAGTGTCATTGGTTTTGTGAGATATATATATATGTATATGCTTTTACATATATATTTTCAAGCATATATATATATATATATATATGCTTGAAAATAAAGATTTAATACTTTAGTGTTTTTTAAGTGGGGAGTTTGGGGAGGAAGGAAGGAAGGAATGTATATTATGGACTTAATCTAGGTTTTAAGTTTTAGGCTGGCAAAAGAAATGTTACCCATTGGGTTTGACTTTCAGTCTGCTTTCTTCAAACTTGAGAATTGCACCAGGGTGGTGTTTACATTGTACACCTGGAGCTCCCCAAGACTGTAGCTTCAGAGGTCAGTCTGACAGAAAGGATAAACAATGCTCTTGAAAATGTTATACAGTTTATACAATTACTTTGATAAGTTTTTGTGTTTGAATCTGTGCTTCTGTTTTTGGTCTTTGTTACTCAAATACCATTAAGTTAATAATTCTGTAAGAGCAAACACATGAGTTTGATGAGGAAATTCAAGCATCTGATGGAGGACTGATTGGTCTTGACGATCTTACAGGTCATTTCCAATGCTTCTCCAGTGAAACGTGATACTTTTTTTCTTTTAAAAGCAACAAAAGAGAGCTCGGAAAATCTCTGTATGCAAAACAATTGTATTTTGTCCCCTCATCTTGACTTTCTTAGATTCACAATTTGATAGGATGATAAATAGCTGTTTAAACTTCCAAGGAAATTTTTTAGAAAATTACAAAATTATCTGTTCAAAATAAGACTTGCTGGAAATCCTAGTCCATCAAGTAGTTTCAAGAAGTTATTTTTTGATCTAAGTTGGTATCCACAGCCGTCATACCCCATCCCAAAAGGAAGAACTGCCTTGAACAAGATGAACTGAAAGTTCTAATTGATTCCAAATCTAATTTAAGGACAACATATCATAATTTTGTAAAACTATTGCCTATTTAGATGGAACTTGGTGTGTGTATGGGGGTGGGGGATGTGTGTATGACATGTGTTCTTGAAATGATGCTTCTTTGAATATCCAAAAATACTGTACATAGAAATAGAAATGCTCTATGAAACAAGTCTATTAACTGACCATGGTCAATCTAGCATATGTGTGCTCAGTGAGCTGGCTTTGGTCCTCAGGGACAGTGCTTGACTCCAGTGGTCTACCTAACTAGTCTTTTGCCTAGGGGCACCTGGGACCTCTACTGGTTTTAGTGACAAATAATGTTACGTCGAGGTTATGCTTCTTTTGTTACTTGCTGATTTTCCTACTAAATGTAGCATTTCAATTAGATCCAACCTCTTACATTTTGAGATAATTGTAAAAAGAATGAAATTATGCAGAAATGGCCAATATCTTTTATTGATCTGTTCTTTTGGAAACTGTTATGCACTATAAATTGTGTACAGTTAAAAAAAAAAAATATATATATATATATATATTCTTACATGAGTAAAAAGCACCCTCTCCAGCAATTGTATGTCATTGGTATTTGAAGAGAATTCCCAAATAACCCATTGCTGCTGCTGCTGTTTTTGGTTTGTGTGGGTTTTTTTTTGTTGTTGTTGTTGTGTTTGTTTTTGTGTGGTAAATTGATATTTAAAAAAAAGAAAAAACACGACTACTGTTTACAGACTGAAAAATTACTGCTTTTTATACTACTGAGATCCTAAGTTAAGACTCTCCAAAGCAAACATTTGGTTTAAATCATTTATCTGATGTGGATAAAACATAGAGAAATTTTTAGTGTCCTCCACATAATGGAAAATGTACAAATGCGTAGCTGTGTTGCCCATCAATTTTGTATATTTTCATAATTTTAATTGTTCAAAATTGCATTATATTTTGCAATCACTATGTTCAACCTGGATTTGTCTTTCATTTAAACTTTTAATATAAAAAGGGGTTTCAATGTATCTATGGCCTTGTTATTGAAACTCTTCCTACTTATTTGATGTCATTTATTAATATGGGAAGTATATATTCTTCCTTCTTCAGTACTACGTGAAGCATACATAGCAAATTAAACTAGATGGGTTAATTTATATAAACACTTCCATCTTAAGTTGCCTACCTGCCTGGGTCATTTCTGTTCAGATTCCTAGAAGCCACAACTTTTTTTTTTTTTTTTTTTTAAGATTTTAAGTAATCTCTATACCCAACGTGGGGCTTGAACTCACAACCCTGAAATCAAGAGTCACATGTTCCACTGACTTACAGGTGCCCTGAAGCCACAACCTTTTAAATGGTGTAATTCATCTCAGTTTTGTACTGAGAGTTACATTCCTCGGCAAAATTGTAGTATTTGTGAATTTAAAATTTTTATTTCAAGGCTACTAGTCTTTTTGTTTAAAAATAGTACCTCATGCTAGCATTCATGAATTCAGCATATATGAATTGAATGCTTCTTTACAATGTGCCAGATTCCACTTTAGGCTGTGTTGATAGAATGGTAAAATGATAGCGTATGTCCCAGTTAGTGGCCAAGGTGGAGAAGATAAGAAATATAAACCTTAGTTTGTAAGCCCTGTTTTAAGTAAGTCAGGATATGTGATAACCTGAATCATGAGTAGAGCCCTCTGACCCGACTGATGAAGAGTCAGCCACCAAAAAGGGAACCCAAGTGGAGAGGCCCCATGGCAGGAACTACTGACCATGTTTCAGTGACTGGGGGGAAAAAATGGGCTCAAGTGCTGGGTTTAAAGGAATGGAAAGGGGGAAGGAACTGAGGTAGAAAATACAGTTGGGGGCAGGGGGATCCAGAGCAATCTTAACTTTTTAGTCAGGGGAAGGAATGAGATTTCTAAAGTTAGCGGGAAGTTACTAGAAGATTTCAGGCAAACTGATGACATGATTTATCCAACCACTTGGGCCCACAGGCTGGGATCCAAAGTTGACACACACTGACAATACAGTGGAAAGAGGAGCTCCTAGTTTCCTTTGTGTCCAGTAATATTAAATGCCCTTGTCTGGGCCCTGAGAAAAATGTTTTCACCTGCTACTCCATCCCGATGCTGTTTCCCTTTTAACAAAAGGTGTGTAATTGGATATACCTCACTGCCACTTTCAACCTTACCTAAAAGGTGGGCTCAGGTTTATACTTTTTTCTTGTTTTTTTTTTTTAGATGCTGTCACTGCCTCGATGCAGAGATGTATTTCATAGTAATAACTGGAAGGTAAACAACCATGAGCCAAATATTTATAAAAATTATTCGTGGTGGGAATGTAAGCTGGTGCAGCCACTCTGGAAAACAGTATGGAGGTTCCTCAAACTAAAAATAGAACTACCCTACCACCCAGCAATTGCACTACTAGGTATTTATCCAAGGGATACAGGTATGCTGTTTCAGAGGGACATATGCACCCCCATGTTTATAGCACCACTACCAACAATAGCCAAGTATGGAAAGAGCCCAAATGTCCGTCAATGGATGAATGGATAAAGAAGATGTGGTATACATATGTACCATGGAGTATTACTCGGCAATCAAAAAGAATGCAATCTTGCCATTTGCAACTATGGGGATGGAACTAGAGGGTGTTATGCTAAGTGAAATTAGTCAGAGAAAGACAAATATCATATGACTTCATTCATATGAGGACTTTAAGAGAAAAAACATGAACATAAGGGAAGGGAAACAAAAATGTAAAAACAGGGAGGGGGACAAAACAGAAGAGACTCATAAATATGGAGAACAAACAGGGTTACTGGAGTGGTTGTGGGAGGGGGATGGACTAAATGGGTAAGGGGCACTAAGGAATCTACTGAAATAATTGTACTCTATGCTAACTGATTTGGATGTAAATTAAAAAATAAATTGAAAAAAATTATTTGTGGGATACTTATAGCAGTTTATGCTGTTGGAGCACAGAGCTTTCCTGCAACTTCCAGCTTCCATATATCCCAGTAAAAGTGGATTTCTCCACAATGTACTATTTCACATATGAGAAAAAAAGTTACCACAGAGAAGGCTACTACCTAAGACTACCTAGCAGGTTAGGGGGTGGGTAAAATTCAAACCCTTTCGTATATGTGCTGAAGTGAGCACAAGATTCAAATTCTTAAGCATTGATGAAATGAGGTGAAATCTAGACCACCCCCGTCCCCAAGTTTGCTCTTCTTAGTCTTGATGGCTAAGTTCAAATTCTCAGATTCTATCTTGGAACAATCAATCTTTCCAGACCAAGTCTGATGCCAACTTTTTTGGTGGCACAAATTACCAAGGACTATTTGAGATAACTTACAAGTTCCTCGGAACCAGGTTCTTATGTTGGATTCAAGGTCTCATTTGCTTAACCAACTTACCTGCAAATTCCCTTGATATTGTTATTTGTTTGATTCTGGGAAGCCATTCCATAGCCTCCATTACAACCTGATTAGCAGCATTTGAGCCACAATATTATTTAATTAAAGAAAAGAGAAGGAATCCATTTGACCCAAGTGTCAGGGAAAATTTAACTTATGTGGCATATGCAAATCACTTCAGACTCAAAACTAGAAAAGGGCCCATCTTTATGTTTTAAAGTTTATTTTGAGAGAGAGTGCAAAAGAGGGAGGGTCAGAGAGAATCCCAAGCAGCTGACAGCATGGAGCCCGATATGGGGCATGAACCCACAACTGCAAGATAATGACCCAAGCCAAAATCAAGAGCTGGACACTCAACCCGAGCCACCCATCTTTAATGAAAAATGTTTGATACAGGCGCCTGGGTGGCTCATTCAGTTGAGTATCTGACTCTTGATTGCAGCTCAGGTCATGATCTCAGGGTTTGTGGGATTGAACCCTGCATCGGGCTCTGTGCTGACAGTGTGGAGTCTGCTTGGGATTCTTTCTCCCTCTCTCTCAAATAAAAAACATTAAAAAAAATATTTGATACAAAAAACCTCTGATAGGATTATCTAGCCCTGCCCAATAGCTCATGTTTCTTCAACTCGAGACCCTAAGCTTGTAATACTCAGTCTGGACCCATCCAATGAAGTACCCATTGATGTGCTGCCACCTTTCCTTTCACAACTGACAAGATGAGATCATATTCAGGGACCATGGATGCATTTAGTTTTAGAGGTCTCTCTCTACCTGCCATTTGTTTTACTGTATTTCCCATAAGACCGTGAATACTTAGTTCTTTGGAAGTGAACCTGTTTTAGATGAGAAACAACTATAACAGCTAAAGCAAGTTTATCAGTGAGAAGCATCCAAAAAGATCTTCCGAAATTTTCAAGTAGAATGAAATAATAAGCAGGAGAAATATTGAAATTATTGGGCCAAATATATACAGTTATATTCATTTGTTGAATGTTGAGAGCACCTGTGCTATAGGCAGTTTAGGTCTGAACATCTTTTCCTTAGTTGGTTTTAGTTGTGAGCATAAGCTACCACAATTGTTTTTGTTAATCTGATTCAACACATGGATTTTCCTGTATTCTTTGTTTCTGATGACTTTCAATACCAACCTGGCTAAAAGGGAAGAACACAAGTTAAGGTTTTATTTGCTAACTCTGTTCAACTTAAATTTCTTTGTGTGGCTTCAATAATATTTTAGGGGCTGCACTTTAACATTTACAAATAGTTAAATATGAAAGTGGAGATGTTATCATGAAGCTTACCATTGCAGATAATTGCTTATCACTCCTGAGAACAGATCTGAGTCAGTTCCATGTGCTCCCACTCTGCTTTTTTAAAGCTGGTACTTACCAAGTAACTGACAGTGACAAAGTAGTTTAGATGGAAAACTGGAAAACACTCCCCTTTTTAAAAAAAAAAAAAAGGGGGCACCTGGGTGGCTCAGTTGGTTAAGCGTCCGACATCGGCTCAGGTCATGATCTCGCGGTTTGTGAGTTCGAGCTCCCATCGGGCTCTGTGCTGACAGCTTGGAGCCTGGAGCCTGCTTCAGATTCTATGTCTCCCTCTCTCTCTGCCCCTCCCCTGCTCACGCTCTGTCTCTCAAAAATAAATAAATGTAAAAAAAAAATTTTTTTTTAAACTTTCAAATTAGAAATTATATCATTTAGCTATCTAAACCAATTCTTAAAAAACCCATACTGGGGTGCCTGGGTGGCTCAGCTGGTTATGTGTCCAATTCTTTTTTTAATGTTTATCATTTTGAGAGCAAGAAAGAGGGAGAATCCCAAGCAGGCTCCACACTGTCAGTGCAGAGCCCAACATGGGGCTTAATCTCACGAACCTTGAGATTGTAACCTGAGCCAAAATCAAGAGTTGAACACTTAACCAGCTGAGGCATCCAGGTACCCCAAGTGTACCACTCTTGATTCCAGCTCAAGTCATCTTATGGTGCAGATTGAGCCCCGAATCAGAGTTGGCACTGAGTATGGAGCCTACTTAAGATTCTCTCCCTCTGTCCCTCCCCTGCTTACACGTGTTCTCTTGCTCTCGCTCCCCCCCAAAAAACACACACACAAAAAAACAAAAAAACCCTACAACATCCAATTATATCAGTAAACCTAAGAATTTACTCTATGTTTTTCATGGAGTATAGAAAATTACTACACTGAACTTCATTAATGTTGCTATTTCCACTTTAAGGACCAGAAAAAGGACAACGCATTTTGCCACCCACAATTGGTGCACCTGAGTTTGAACGCCAGTGGAAAGTAATAAAGGTAGGCCTTGAGCCAGTTTCCACCGGTTTCCAGTGTTACCAGGATAGTCTGTTATCCTGGTCGAGTGGAGTCCATACCAGCTTAGATTAAAAAATAAATTCAAAGGAGAAAGCAGGTCACAGGCCAAAGTATAATTTGTGAAAGAAAACTGAATGGCTTTAGGTCCACTTAACCAAAACACAGAAACTTTAATTGGGTCAGAATTACACCTGTCAAGGACCTGGACCGTACACTCTTCTTTACAGCACCCATTCCTTCTGAGGGGTAATTTAATAAGCCTATCTGCTAAGTGTTCCAGGTGTACACAGACTGGCTGTAGGGATATCCGAAGCATGGTCACATCAGCATCAATGTCCGAGTATGCTCAGATTTCTGGCTTGGTGCCACTTTCCCCACCACTCTCTTATATCCCAGGACAGTCTCATGGCCAGCAAATAACTCCCCTCCCCACCCCCACCAAACCCTGGAAAACCTGGAGTGCCTTTTTACAGCTCCTCCTTTTCGGCCCCCTTCTTCTGGAAAGCAGTCAAGATGTTTAAGCTCTTCTGGAGCTCTTCCTTCTTCCCATCACTCATCTTGTTCTTCTCAATCAGCTTGGTGATCCGGCTCATTTCTGACACTGGAAAGTCCTCACCTTGGTCTAAGACTTTCCCCATGATCTTCAGATACTGCTCGGCCCACTTCTTCTCAGTCTCTTTCACATTTGCGAGATTGTCCTGTCCCTGCTTCAAGAGGGCCTGGCGGGCCTCCACACCTGAGGCCCTGATGAACTCCCCGGCAAGGGCATCATATACAGGCAGGCAACCAGGCATACCTAGGTAGACTCCTTGACCCTTTAGCCAGCGCTGGATAGCTCCAACCTTAACCGCCCCACTATACAGGACTGGGTTCTCAAAGTCCCCATCACGGAAGAGGTAGAAGACTGGGTAGTTCTCTTTGTCCAGCTTGTATTTCTCACTCAGCTCCATATTTAGCTTATCACCATAATCTGTGAACAGAAACCAGATATGAGGAGCAAGACCATGAGGAATACAGGGCAGGAAACTGCTATGAGGCCCATCTGAGTTGACAGCAAGAAGGATCCTGGTTGTGTTTAAATTCCTCCTTGGCTACTTCTAGCCATATGGCATTAATCAAGTCATTTAGCCTCTCTGAATTTCACTTTCCTCACCTGAAATATGGGAATCCTTCTGAATACTTATTCTATGCCCACTACGTGCCATGTCCTGTTCTAAGTGCTACAGATCCGGTTGTGGCTAAGAGTAATAAGCTCTGTGATCGCAAAGAGCTTATGTTCTCTTAAGAGTGAGAAGAGAGATGATAAACATGATCAGGGCCATGATAAAATGGGATGATGTGAAAGTAGGTAAGAAGACCTACTTTGGGTGGTCTTGGAAGGCCTTTCTGTGGACATGATATGAGCTGAAGGACCAAAGTTTCAAGGAGGCAGACACATGATGACCCAGGAAAAACGTCTCAGGTAGGAAGTGCTGCAGCTGCAAAGCTCCGAGGCAGGAATGAGCTGGGTATACTGAAGGATTGCAAAGGCCATTCTGGCTGGACCTTAGTCCAAAAGGGGAACGCGTAGTAGATAACAGACAGAGTCCCCAACACATGAGAGGTTCTGGGAAGACCCAACGAAGGGAAACGTGCACTTAACCTGACAGAGTGTGCAATACGTGGTAGCTGTTAGTATTTGCTATGTCCTTCCTAACAGGCAGTGGCAGTCCCAAAGGCTGATGCCAAAAAGAAATGGTCAAGGCTGCTTATTACTGGGCAGTAGTATAGGAAGTGTAGGGTTCCAGTCCTTGTTCTATCACTTCAAACTCTACAGTCTTGAGCAAGGTACTCAAAGCATGAAGAATAGGAGTCACGGTACTTTTGTCATAGAGTTGTCACAAGATACACATAAAACACTTAGTGGCCTGGCACACAGTAAATGTTTGATAAATGTCAGCTGCTATTCGTCTCTTGGTAAAAGCCCCAAAGGAGTGGAATTGCAGCTGAGTCAGAATTGACACTTGCTGGGATGAGCACTGGGTGTTGTACAGAAACCAATCTGACAGAAAAAAAAAGAAAAAAAAAGAATTGACTGACTGCCCTGGAAAAGTGTGCTAACAATCTCTACCTAGGACCAGACTCTCAAGCTTATTAGGGAACAGAGGCATCCAACCTGGAAGGAAGTGGAGAGAGGGAAGAACCCTCCGCACTTGGGAATAGATACTTAGGTGGAGTTCCTTGAGCTTCAGTTTTCCTCAAGTATAAAAACAGGAAATGTGTCTCATTTTTTAGGCAGGGTTCAAGTGAAGATTAAAAATGCACTGTCTGGGGGTGCTTGGGTGGCTTAGTCGGTTGGGCATCCGACTTCAGCTCAGGTCATGATCTCAAGGTTTGTGGGTTCAAGCCCCGTGTCAGCCTCTGTGCCGACAGCTTAGAGCCTGGAGCCCGCTTCGGATTCTGTGTCTCCTTCTCTTTCTGCCTCTACCCCACTTGCACGCGCTCACTCTCTCAAAAATAAACATTAAAAAAAAATATTTTTTAATGCATTGTCTGTGCACACCTTTACAAACTGTAAACCACTACATGCTGGCAACTATTAGAGTAGTCACTGTGGTTGGAAGCTGTCCTTGATTTAGCGGTAGCTCTGATGGATTTCAGCTAAGGCCAAAACTCAACAGTTCCGATAAAAAAAGAACTGAAAAGAAGATGGAAGAAGTTACTATACAGACCCTAGGAAGACTGGCACCCCCCTGACCACAGTCCCCTGCAAGGAGAACTCCAAGTTCTCAGATGCAATTTAATGTCAGTGTGGGGTGGAGGGTGAAGGATGAGGGATTCTCTAACCTTGGGCACCTGCAAGGATGAACTGAGGTTCTGTGGTATCAGAATCTGTTCAAGCTAAGCCTGCCATGGGTACCAGATTCTTGAGGGCCATGACCCCAATTACACTCATGTGTGGCTCAGACAGAAAAGTGTTAGATATTACACCTACGTGGAGGGAAGTAATTCCCAGCTTCCTCCCCTTCTGCCCTCCACAGTCATGCTGAACTTGTCCATACCTGAGATCCCCACTTCCGCCACCAAGAGATCATCGCTGGAGGCCGAGTTTTCAGCCAGACGCTTGAACTCATCCTGCTTCTCACCATAGGGGTACTGGGTGTCGAACTTCACCAAGACGAACTTGCTTTTGGGAATGACCTGAGGGCATAGAGAGCTGAGCAAGTTCGGGATTCCAGGGACCTTTGGGGCTAATACCCTTTCTCAAGGGACCTCTGTTTAATAAACAAAGTGGAAACCAAGCCTGCAAGGGAGACCAGGACTTGCACACTTATATTCATTCATTCATTCACCCACCCAATTGATTGATTTATTCACCCACCCATTGATTCATTTAGCAATTTACTGGTTTTGGGTACACCACTAGGTACTGGTTCACAGTAATCAAAGACATATACAACCCAGCTCAGAATAAACAAAGCTGTACAGGTGCCTGGGTGGCTCAGTCGGTTAAGTGTCTGACTCTTGATTTCCGTTCAGGTCATGATCTCACAGTCTGTGAGACTGAGCCCCACTTTGGGCTCTGCACTGTGGGATTCTCTCCCTTCCACTCTCTCTGCCCCTCCCCCCTCAAAATAAATAAACATTAAAAAAAAGGAATAAACAAAGCTGTAGATGTATTAAGGCCTTCTCTTCCAGTGGCCTTTTTGGTAAGGTTAAGGAAACCCTTAGAAAACACTATGTGGTTCCCTGTCATGCCCATCATCCCAAACAGCCTTTTTCAGTAAACAATGAACCAGAAATCTGATAAAAACCAACAACCATCTGTAAAGGGCTTGGCACCACAGAGGTGCTTCAGCTAGGGAGCTCTGAGTCTGAACTCTGCAATGTCAGGGCTCACAGGAAGTTGCTGAGAGGCCAGGCTTAGGACAATGTCTCCTCCATAGATCACAGTTCCCTTTGGCTAGATCACCAGGTCCTAAACTGTCAGGGTCAAGATCTTGGCCTTAATAATTGTGGTAAAATTCCCATCACACAAAACTCATCATTTTAAAGTGTACAATTTAGTGGGATTCAGTCCACTAACAGCGTGCTAGTATCTATTCCAGAACATTTTCATCACCTGAAAAGAATCACATACCCACACATTTGAAGCAGTCATTTCCCTAAGACACAGCAACCACTTATCTGCCTTTTTTTCCTCTATGATGTCTACTCTGATGGAATCATACAACATGTAGCCTTGTGTGCCTGGCTTCTTTCACTCAGCATAATGTTTTCAAGGTTCATCCATGTTGTAGCATCGATTGGTATTTCATTCCTTTTGGTGGGCAAATAATATTCCATTGTATGGATGTGCCACATTTTATTTATTCATCAGGTGATGGACATTGGGTTGTTTCCACCTTTTGGCTATTTGTGAATAGTGGTGTTATAAACATTCATGTACAAATGTGTATTGAATGCCTGTTTTCATTTCTTTTGGGTATATACCTAGGAGTGGAAATGATGGTCATATATAGTAATTCTACATTTAAGTTTTAGAGGACTCCTCAAAATCTTTCTTTTGATGGTTTCTCCCAATGCACAGATTTTATCTAACAAACTGCCTTCTCCAACTTTTTTCTAATCAAAGTGATCAGTTCAGGTCTTTTTCATCACAGGCTATTGCTGTCATAATTAAGTCAAGCTGGCATCATTCCAAATTTTATTAGTCTTTATTCCTCTTTGTGTGTTGATATCCATTTGGTTTTAGCTTTTAAAAAATATTTAACACTGCCCAGGGACCCAAGGAAAGGAGGGAGAAGCTATTAGAACAGCTCACCTTTTAAGTGGTCACTGACCCCCAAAATGTGAGTTCTGAGGGCCTAAAAGCAGCGAAGCCTTAAAATATAAATCAGATCACATCCCTCTGGCCCAACTGGCCTTATTTCAGTTCAACACAAGAAACTAATTCCCACTTAGGGCCTTTTTAGGTGCTGTCTCCGCTAGCTGGAATACCCTTTCCCCAATTCCTTCCAGGATGTCTATCATTCAAAGCTCAGTTCAGACGTCCCCCCTAATGGAGAGGCCTCCTCTGCTCATACCATCTAGCACTGCTTCATTTTCCCCATACTACTATATTACCCTGCTCTTTCTTCACTGCATTAATCACCCTCTAAAATTCTTACCTGCATGTTTGTTGTCTGTTCTCTCCACTAGAATGTACATTTATGAGAATAAGGACCTTATCTGACTTGTTCTCTGTTATATCCCTAGTGCCCAAGAGTGCCTGGAATGTGGCAGATGCTCTGAAAATATCTGATAAATGAACACAACTAGAGAAGGCTACGGTAGCAGATGCTACATATGTCCGGGGGAAAAATATTTAAAAAGCATGGCACAGGATCCCTACCTTCAAGGGGCCTACATTTGTATTATGGAATAATATTAATAAGTGTACAGTGGTCTAACACTGAAACATAAGTGAATGGTCTTCATCTTTTACCATTTTTAGCCATAGGCACAATGGTTTTGAATGGCATACATTTGCACAGTGTATTTTTTTCCTTTTCATTAGTCATGCTGTATCTCTTAATTGCTTTAGAAATCTGTGTCCTTTCTTCATCCTTGAAGAACTGACTCCACCATACCCTATATTTAGGCAACTTGGTTCTTTAAGGTACAGAAGAATTCATCATTCATTCATTCATTGAATAAAAACGTACCAAGGGCCTATCGTGTGATAGTGAACACAGCAGTAAAAAAAGCATGGAGGGTTTCTTATCTCTAATGATGGTGAAGGGCAAGAAACAAAAGAAGACACTGGAAACTGCTGAAAGACAAAGCACAGAACAAGGCCCTTGGATGTATTACCAGGAAGCACCTCTTCTGTTCAGTGATGGAAGAGAGATCTAGAAAGGGACTGGAGAACACATTTGTTCATTCATTCAACAATTATCTTCCATGTGACAGGTAACCTGCTAGGTTGTACAGATGATCCATGAAAAAACAGACAATGCAGTTCTTCATAAACATATAACATTCTGGTGCAGGAGATGACAAAATAGCCGGCGGGGGGGGGGGGGGGGGCGGGAAGTCAATGATGAGAGCTCTACAGAGAAATCAAACTAACGTGACTGGCACTTTGGATGGGGGGAGGGGAACTCAAGGCAGGACTCTGAGAAGGTAATATTTAACCTAAGCCTGAATGATGAGAAGCAACCAACCTTTCAAAGATTGGGCAAAGAATGTTCTAGTCAGAAGAAACTGCCAGGGCAAAGGGCCTACATCAGTAATGGGCTAGGAATATTCAAAGGACAGAAGGCATGTATGGCTGGAAGCAGAGGGGACAAAAAGGAGAATGGTTAGGAGATGAGAGTAGAGGCTAAAGACGGAGACCAGCCAGAAGACTTCTGTAATGACAGCTGAGACCAGGGTGGTAGCAATAAAGACAGGCACCGACTGATTAGGAAATACTGTTAACTTCACAGCGCAAAATTTCCCTCTGAGTCACACTTGGTCTGTGATATTATCCCATTCCCGCATTTGGGGAGTGGGGTATAACTTTGCCAATAAAGAACCCCAAAGCATGAGGTGCTGTGGGGTGTGCCTTACAATCAACCAGCCATACCTACACTTTTAAGTTCTTGAATAAGCCACAGGTGCCAAATCCAGGACAAGGAACGCTTTTGAGAATAGAAAGAGTTCAACCACTTGCGACAGATTTAGAACTCTACAAAAGTAGAAACCAAAAATGGTTTCCCTTCCCAGCAACGGGTACAAATTAAGAAAATAAAATGAATGGCTTCTCTCTCAATGCTTAGCATGCCCGTCTCGTAGGTGAAGTTGAAAGGTGCCAGTGTGTGAAGATGGGTGCAAGAGGGAGTTGGGAATACATTCAGCCTCCAACATCCATTTACCCAGGCTAATCCTTCCACATCTTGACCCTATTTTACTCACTATGTCCCCAGGCCCAAGATATTCCCTAGAGTTCCCTTATTCTTCTTTTTTCTTTAATTTTTAAAAATGTTTTGTTTATCTTGGAGAGACAGATAGAGTACGGGTGGGGAGGCGCAGAGAGGGAGAGAGGGAGACACAGACCCTGAGGCAGGCTCCAGGCTCTGAGCTGGAAGCACGAGTGGGGCTGCAACTGGTGAACCATGGGATCATGACCTGAGCTTAACTGACTGAGCCACCCAGGCGGCCCCAGAGTTCCCTTATTCTTAACGCTTGCGCTCTTCAAGACACAGGACATCCGGACACTGTTTGCATACTACAAAACAGGCTGCACGCCACACCAAGAGAGGAGGGGCACAGAAATGCCAGGTAACACGCGGAGTTTTCAACCACTGCCCCCCCACTCCCTCCTCCGTCAGCCCAGAGCCGGGTGGCGTCCGCCTCGCACCGCCCTCCCGGCCTCCCACTTGGGTCTCGAGGATTGGATCTCGCCCGGCACCGCCCTCTCCCCCTAGGTGAGGGGAAGGGACAGCTTGTTCCCGTGACTGCATCTCCTTAGCTCTTTTGCAAAAGAGGAAGTACAAATACTGCAAAGGCAAGGGTGTGCGGGGACCCTGGACCCCATGGTCGTGATACGGCCCCGGCCCAAAGTCCACCATCCCTTTACGTTGGTGGATCGTCCCTACAGACCACCCTCCGCCAGCCCTGTCTCCTTCCCCACGGAGGTGCGCTCCATTACTAGCTTGAGGCTGCACCTGCGCGCGATTCCTCCGCCCCCGTTACCTTGTAGAAAGTGATTGTATCCAGGGGAAGGGCGCCCTTGGTGTGCAGGCCGCTACCGCCATGCGGGGCGGAGAGGAGCAGGAGGAACAGGAGAAGAGGAAACAGTGGGGAGAGAGAAGCGGCGCGGGGCAGGCCTGCAGCCATAACGCCGAATTCTGGCAGTAGGAGCTGGGAAGGCTGTAGTGGAGAAAACGCAGAGTCGGGAGTCACGTGACTTGCAGGGCCGGCTCGGAAGCGCGCACGTGGACAGCCCGAGAGGCTCCAGCCGGACTAGGGTGAGAGGGAGGGGCCACGTGAGGGGCGGGGAGATGGGGCTGCCGCGCGCGCGCGCACTCGGCGAAGCTCGAGCAGGCCGAGGGCGAGGGGGCGGGGCCGCGTGTGACTGGCCGAGGGGGCCGTGGAGAGCGTGGGTGGTGGAAAAAGAGTCTCCGCGCACGCGTACTCGGCGAGGCTCGCAGCCAGCCAGCCTTTCTCCCGTCGTTCTTGGCGTGAGGAGAGGCACGAAGCGCGTGCTTAGCGTCTTGCTGCTGCTCGTAGTTCTCTCTCTTTACTCTTCTTCGAAGATGAGGAGGCCGGCCATCGTTTCTTCCTGATTGTGGCGCGTTGGGCAGTCAGTTGGGACCCGCCAGTACTTTAGGTTGGTATGTCAGTTTGTGCTACCACCCTCAGGCGGTTGGTCATGCTCTGCCACCCCCCGTCAACCAGGACCCGAGTAGGCCAAGCAGACGAGGCTGTGCGTCAGCATGGCCGTCGGAGCCAGTCCTGAGCCCTGCCCAGGTGCCTACTCTCGTGACCGCCTGCCTCAGCGGCGAGGCCCAGGCTCCTATAAAAAAAGACTTTACTGAAAGTTGAGTACTGCCCAGCTATGCATATCCCAGCCTCCTGAGAATTAAAAACAAACAAAAACAAGTCCTAATGATTCTTTCAATAGATACTTGTTCAGGGCATGGTTTACACCAGCTTCTGGTTTGGGTTGTGGGAATACAAAATAGAGATGAACGAGACAGCTCTGGTCTGAACGAATTCACAGTGTTGGGGAGGAGGAGACCGAGCAATAGTTACATAACCGTTACCTTGTTCACTTAGTCCTGCTCAGGAATGTCGGGGTAAGTTGCAGACAGGAAATGACTTTTGAACTGGATCGTGAAAGAAGAGTAGGCATTTACAAGGCAGACACCAAAGGATATTTCTAGAAAGAGGAAAAACAGGAATCTGTAAAGGTAAACTGGCCAGTGTTGCAAAGGGTCTCATCAAACTAAAGGGTTTGGTGCCACCGCAGGTGTTAACCAGGAGAGTGAAGTCAGATTTGCTGTCATTTAGGAGTGAAGGGAATGGGTGGGAAGGGAGAAGGTTGAAGGCAGAGAGACTAGTAAGGGTCATTTGCAATAGTGGAGGTGGGATAGGTTAAGGTTCAGAAATAGGACAAAATTAGAAGAAAGGTTGGAATTCACAAGACTTGGTGAACAAATGGATGTGAAATGAGACTAAATTACATAACGCGTTGTGAGGGACTTAGCACCATGTTAACCATTGTATATGTTCAATAAATGTATATGTATAAAATGGTCATCAAAAATCATAGGATCCAATCATGGGCAACCAGTTTGCATAGAAATTTTGAAAGAAAGTCGAATGTGTGGGGGGGCGTGTTTGGGGGAGGTTTGGAAAAATTTATTTTGAATTTGCCCTAGTAAGTTAAAATGAGCTACATAGGGGCACCTGGTGTCTCAGTTGGTTAAACGTTCGACTTTTTTTTCTTTAAGTTTATATTGAGAGAGGGAGAAAGTGTGAGTGGGGGAGGGGCAGAGAAAATCCCAAGCAGGCTCCACGCCATCAGGACAGAGCCCAGTGTGGGGCTAGAACTCAGGAACCATGATATTAACACCTAAGCCTAAAATGAGAGTCCATGCTCAACCGACTGAGCCATCCAGGCACCCCAAGTATCTGACTCTTGATTTTGACTCAGGTCATGATCTTATTTATGGTGGTGAGATCGACCCCCATGGAACCTGCTTACGATTCTCTCTCTCCTTCTAACCTCAGTCCCCACCCCGCCTTGCACAAGGACATGTGTGCTTGCTCTCTTTCAAAAAAAAAATGAGCTACATAGACAAATGATTGAAGAGGAGGGGAAAATTATGAGCTGGTTAAAGAAGGCTTCATGTAGGAAGTGGAAACAGTTAAGCCGTGGAAGAAAGAACACTTTTTTTAGAGTTTATTTATTTTGAGAGAAAGAACAAGCGGGGGAGGGGCAGAGAGAGGGAGAGAGAATCCTAGGCAGGCTCCATGCTGAGCATGGAGCTTGATTCTGGGCTCAGTCTCACAATTGTGAGATCGTGACCTGAGCTGAAATCAAGAGTTGGATGCTTAAACTGACTGAGCCACCCAGATACCCTGGGAGAAAGAACATTTTAGGTGGAGAACAAATGAAACAAGTGGGAACAATTCATGACAGTTTGGGGAGACTGAAAACCATCTTGGTTGGAGGGAGTTCTCAAAACACTACTTAGTAAGACAGTTTTAAGCCCCGGTAGGGGAGAGTCTTGCAAATCAAACTTAAGAATTTTCTGTTTTGTCCTGTACAAAATAAGGAGACTTTAAGAGTTTTTTATAACCCTTTATAAGACATTTAGACTTTTTAAATTATTCACTTCTGAATATGTAAAAGCTTTGGGTACACCTAGTTAGTATGATTAATCAGGAATGACTTTATAGTCACAGTTTTGAAGTAGGTTTTGGAAAAAGTGACGGAAGAGGATTGGTTGGAGAGGGAAGTATCAGTCCCTTGCTATGAATTGTAATAATTCCATGCAATGTAATAATTGTCTCAATGCTTCCTTTTAGTAGTGCCCTGGTCCCAATTATTTTAAAATTTGATTATATTCTTAGCTTCAGGACCCTGACAACAAATAACACAAATAAGCCAGGTATAATTGTCCGTATTTGGGAAGTTATAAAATCCCACAGTTGAAACTGATGTTGAAAATCAAGAGGCTCACCCTGGGTATTGTATAGAGGTAGGGAGGAAGAGACAAGTCATGTTAAGTGAGTGTGCCCTCATTAACTCATGTTAAATGAGTGTCATGTGACTCAGTGTAGCACCTGGAGTAAGGAAAAAAGTACCATCTGCTAAAGGCAACTAATAAATATCAATCTTTTTTCTATATCATCAAGCCAGAGTCCCCAGTCTCATTGATTTCTTTGCTATTCCTTATATACACAAGGCATATTCCTGCCTCAGGGCCTTTGTACTAGCTTTCTCCCTCTAAAACACTTTTCTTTAAGATATTCATATGGCTGAGTCCTTAACTTCCCGAAGTCTTGGCTCAAACTTCCTAAGATCTATCCTGACCATCCTTTAAGAAATTGCTCCTTCCTCCTTTCTTTCCTCCTTTCCTCCTTGCTCCATGCTCCTCCTTGCTTTCTATCTCCCTTCTGTCTTTTTTCTCCATAGCACTTTTTAGCTTACTAATATACAGTATAATTTGCTTATTTTTCTTATCTGCTTCCCATGAGGGCTGGATTTGTCTTTATGTTTTTGACTGTTTAGGTTAGCTACTACAGCCCCCTGTCTGGCATAGGTGGGCGCTCAGTAAATAATTGTTCGGTGAATAAATCAATCAATGAGAGAGAAACTATTCCATGGTTATCTCTCAAAATTCCATTGGCCTTTACTACGTTCTTTCCTTAGACCTCATACTGTTCTTCAGAGATATGCCATTCCTTAGAGCTAATTGTTCTGCTCTTGTGAATTTTTGTTGGTGTTAACACTAGTTCCTTTGACATAGATGAACACTATAATTGTCTAGTGAACACAAAGCAGATTTCATCTGTTAAAAATTGTTATTGAAGGAATGATTTTCTTCAATCCCTGTCCTCCTTTAAGAATTCTTTCAATATTGGGGCACCTGGATGGCTCAGTTGGTTAAGCATCCAACTTCAGCTCAGGTCATGATCTCGTGGTCCATGAGTTCGAGCCCTGCATCAGGCTCTATGTGGACAGCTCAGAGCCTGGAGCCTGTTTCAGATTCTGTGTCTCTCTCTCTCTCTCTCTCTCTCTCTCTCTCTGCCCCTCCCCTGCTCACACCCTGTCTCCCTGTCTCTGAGAAATGAATAAACCTTAAAAAAAATTTTTTTTTGATAGAAATGATGGAAGACTTCTTAAGAATGATCAGAAAAATTATGTATTCTGTCCTAGATTTTATCCAAGATATGGAGAAGAGATAATCCACAAAGCAGGTTTGCAGGGGCAATATTAATAATTTTAAAAGTTGGTTCATTAGCATGGATAAGTCCCCTCCCTTTTTACCCAACAGTTACACGTATAATACCCATTTACAGCTAAAGTCTGTAATAGTCTGTTTCTTTCAGGTTGCAAAGAGGAGGTGTGCCGAGATCTCCTTAGCCATTATGGACTTACTCTAACAATACACATGGAATTCAGGAAGATAGTTCATGGAACTATCTGAACAGGCATACAGTCCTTTAGATCACCAACATTAGAATGTAGAACAGCCTCAAGGAACTGAAACCTGGACACTTCCAATTGCTTGAGGCACAATGGTAACTCCTGTTGTCCTAGGCATCTTGTATTACTCTAGAATGGACCATCTTGCTACTCCTCTCTTCTCTGTGGGCATCTTACATTTGATAGGCTCAGCTTGTCACCATTCAATATGGAGCACCCCATTGGGCAGTTTCACACCATTTCCTAGGCACCTGACTGGACTTCCCCTTGCTCAAGGACTAATCATTTGGGGCTAGAGTAGGGAATTCTGTGGCTCAGACATGGCAGATATATGAAGACAGAACTGCTTGTACTCACATCATGAGATGAGGTCTGTGGGCATAGCAGGTATCAAGGTCTGTGGAGTTTTCCACCAAACACCATCTCTCCTTCACCACATTTCCATAAACAATCGTTGGGTGGCAAATCAGTTATTCTTTTTGGTACATTGCTTCTTGTGTTTTTTTTTTATTGTTTTTATTTTTTATTTCTTTTATTTTTTATTTTTTTTAAATATGAAATTTGTTGTCAGATTGGTTTCCATACAACACCCAGTGCTCATCCCAACAGGTGCCCTCCTCAATACCCATCACCCACCCTACCCTCCCTCCCACCCCGCATCAACCCTCAGTTTGTTCTCAGTTTTTAAGAGTCTCTTATGTTTTGGCTCCCTCCCTCTCTAACCTCTTTTTTTTTTTTTCTTCCCCTCCCCCATGGTCTTCTGTTAAGTTTCTCAGGATCCACATAAGAGTGCAAACATATGGTATCTGTCCTTCTCTGTATGACATATTTCACTTAGCATAACCCTTTCCAGTTCCATCCATGTTGCTACAAAAGGCCATATTTCATTCTTTCTCATTGCCACGTAGTATTCCATTGTGTATACAAACCACAATTTCTTTTTTTTTTTTATTTTTATTTTTTTTATTTTTAAAAAAAATTTTTTTTTTCAACGTTTATTTATTTTTGGGACAGAGAGAGACAGAGCATGAACGGGGGAGGGTCAGAGAGAGAGGGAGACACAGAATCGGAAACAGGCTCCAGGCTCTGAGCCATCAGCCCAGAGCCCGACGCGGGGCTCGAACTCACGGAGCGCGAGATCGTGACCTGGCTGAAGTCGGACGCTTAACCGACTGCGCCACCCAGGCGCCCCCAAACCACAATTTCTTTATCCATTCATCAGTAAAAAAAATTTTTTTTAAGAATTCTTTCAATATTTAGGAGCATCCAACTTTGGCTCAGGTCATGATCTCGTGGTTCATGAGTTTGAGCCCCACGTTGGGCTCTGCGCTGGCAGTCGGAGCCTGCTTGGGATTCTCTCTGTCCCTCCCTCTCTGTACTTCCCCCTACTTGCACTGTCTCTCTCAAAATAATACATTTTTTAAAAAATATGTTTAAAAATACTTTTAAAAAGAATTATTTAAATATTAAAAAAAAATTCTTTCAGTATTAAACAACTGTTTACAGCTTTCATGTGCCATACACTCTTTTGAGGATCAGGGTTACACTGGTGAACAAGATAGATGTGCTCCCTGCAGACCTAGTTGGGGAGACCAACATTAAATAATCACACAAATAAATATATAATTACAAATTGTGATAACTCTAGAAAGAAAAGTTGAGGGCCTAAGAGAAAATATGATGGGGGATCAATTGGGATTGGAGTTCGTGGAAAACCTCTACAATCAAGTACATGTGAGCTAAGACCTAAAGGATGGAAAAAAAAAAAGACCTAAAGGATGGATAGGATTCAGCTGTCAAGGAACTTAAACTTGTGTGATAAGAAAGACCTTAAATAATTATGAATAAATATGAAACTGCAGATTGTGTGTTAGGAAACATTTTAGGACAAGAAAACAGCATGTGCAAAGGTTCTAGGGTGAGAAAGAACTTAAAATATTTGAGAACTAAAAGAATTCTACTCTGGAACCTATCCCATAGTAACAAAATCAGCAGAGAAGGAGGTGATACATAAGAGGTTAGGAATGTTTATTGCAGCATTGTTTGCAGAAGCAAAGAAGAAGAAGAAGAGGAGGAGGAGGGGGAGGAGGAGGGGGAGGAGGAGGAGGAGGAAGAGGAGGAAGAAGAAAACAACTCGCATGTCTATGACAGGAAGTGTTGAATAAATGATCTTTTTTAAGTAGGCTCCCTGCCCAACGTGGGGCCTGAACCCAAGACCCCAAGATCCAGAGTCGCATGCTCTGCTGACTGAGTCAGCTAGGAGCCCCTGGGTAAATGATCTTATGTAGAATATTACACAGCCATCAGAATGAGAACTATTTCTTTGAGATACTAGATGAGAAAAGAAATGTATACAGAAATATATCATCCCATTTTTAAAACCCTACAACCATAACAACAGCCCCTATACACACACACACATATATATATGTATATATATGTATATACATATATATACATATATATATATATATATATACACACGTATGTATGTATTTGGGTATGGTTTTGTTTCTTTTGTTTTTGCACAAAGTAATCTTATTTGCAGCAAATAAGGAGATCATGGAAATAGCTTTCAAAGCTGTGACTTCCTAAGGGTAAATGGGTACCTTTTTTCTTTTCCTGATTTAGAAAGTATTTGCAATTTATTTATTTTAATTTTATTTTTTATTTTTTAAAATTTACATCCAAATTAGCATATAGTGAAACAGTCATTTCAGGAGTAGATTCTTTAATGCCCCTTACCCATTTAGCCCATCCCCCCTCCCACAACCCCTCCAATAACCCTCAGTTTGTTCTCCATATTTGAGTCTCTTCTGTTTTGTCCCCCTCCCTGTTTTTATTTTTGTTTCCCCTCCCTCATGTTCATCTGTTTTGTCTCTTTTTTTTTTTTTTTTTTTTAATTTTTTTTTTTCAACGTTTATTTATTTTTGGGACAGAGAGAGACAGAGCATGAACGGGCGAGGGGCAGAGAGAGAGGGAGACACAGAATCGGAAACAGGCTCCAGGCTCTGAGCCATCAGCCCAGAGCCCGATGCGGGGCTCGAACTCACGGACCGCGAGATCGTGACCTGGCTGAAGTCGGACGCTTAACCGACTGCGCCACCCAGGCGCCCCTGTTTTGTCTCTTAAAGTCCTCCTATGAATGAAGTCATATGATTTTTGTCTTTCTCTGACTAATTTCACTTAGCATAATACCCTCCAGTTCCGGTTACATAGTTGCAAATGGCAAGATTTCATTCTTTTGAGAGCCGAGTAACACTCCATTTTGTGTGTGTGTGTCTGTCCCATCTTTATCCATTCATCCATCGATGGACATTTGGGCTCTTTCCATGCTTTGGCTATTGTTGATAGTGCTGCTGTAAACATGGGGGTGCATGCACACCTGTATCTCATGGATAAATGCCTAGTAGTGCAATTGCTGGGTGGTAGGGTAGTTCTAGTTTTAGTTTTTTGAGGAACCTCCATACTGTTTTCCAGAGTGGCTGCACCAGTTTGCATTCCCATAAATGGGTACCTTTTGTTTAGGGTTAGGATGTATGTATGTATATTTTGTTTGTTTGGTTTTTTTGTTTATTTATTTATTTGGTTTTTATTTTTTTTAGTAATCTGTACACTCAACACGGGGCTTGAACTCATGAACCCAAGATCAAGAGTCACATACTCTTCCAACTGAGCCAGCCAGGCACCCCAGGATGAATAAATAGGGAAACCTTATAATTTGTAGAGGTGGGCATAAAATGGTGCATACACCTTAATGAAAAATGCCTGTACATATATTGTATGTTATGTAAATAAGGCTGAGGCACCTTTTTGGGCAGAGATTTTAGTATTATAATGAGGTAAAGGCAAATGTGGGTCACTCCATAGTCCATCAGGTTTAGCTCAAATGATGTGGGTGTTTTGGACTGGTGAGAGGTCTTATCAGGGCAGTTGCTGTCACCTGAGGGGTGGTTTTGGATTTCATTTGCCTTTCCTTGGTGCATGCTTCCAGTGACCCAAAGAGCTGCTGCCTCCCTTTTCCCTGTTTGGATATATTTTAACAAGTATAGAGAAAAATGTAGAGAAATATTTTAGGCTTTTAGCATTTGTTATAATCCCAATGGAATGGAAAGAAAATAAGACAAAAGGAAAAAAATTACTATGGAATAATGTTCAGAAAAACATAGAATATAAAATACTAGCTGTAGAATTACTACTAATATGTAGAAATTGAATATAGGGACAAGAACTTAAAGTAACATCAATAAATAAAACATTGTTATGAGTATATGATGAGATTGTAGGAAACTTTATTTGGGATTTCTATTATTTTAATACTGTTTTTTCAATGAAGTAACATTAAAAAAAATCATAGAGATTTTAACATCCATGGATCACATCATTTCAAAAAAGATGTTTTTGTTCTTTTGTCCCACTTTGAATTCATGTTATTTTGTTTTATGTACTCCTGTAAGCCACCTGAAATGTTCTCTGTGTCAATGTGGGATATAAATAAGTAAATAAAGGTATCCTAGCTCTTGCCAGTTTCTTCCCCTTTTTAATCTTTCCCGCACACTGCCAACATGTTATTACTTAACAATATTAGCATGTAAAATAGGAATGATAATAATACTTCATAGGATTAGGAGTGGATAAAATTAGTACATGTAAAGCATTTACAATGGTACCTGCTATAAGGTATATTTTTACTTAAAGAGTAGCTATTAATCGTTATTATGTCATATTTTTTTTCTTGGAAATTTGCTTGATCATGGAAGTTTATAGTGGCATTTCTGTAGGATTAAATCCAAATCCAAGAGCCTGCAAAATCTAGTTCTAAATCAAAGAGTCTAAATAAAAATGCCATTTATAATATCACATGTAGCTACTAAGCTCTTGAAATGTGGCTACTCTGAATTGAGATGTTGTTTTGAGAGTAAAATACACACTGAATTTCAAAGTACAAAGTTATGAATGTAAACTATCTCAGTGATTTTTTTATATTGCATGTCGAAATGATGAAATTTGGATATTTAAGTAAAATTTATTAAAATTAATTTCATCTTTTGTTTTTTTAATGTGGTCTCTAGAAACTTTTACATCACATATATGACTTAATATTTTTACTAGATAGAACCACTCAAGATTTTTAAAGTAAAATGCTTTGCTACCTTTTCATCCTGATCTTTGTCCAGTTGGTGTTTTAGATGCAAGGACAGTATACTTAAATTTATTTCTATTAACTTTTATTAAATAAAACTCATTATTTTAAAGTATTCAGATCTTATTAGATCTTAAATCTGTCCTCTAGCTCTCACAACTTGAGTACATTCATTTAATAAATACTGAGTGCCTGTTGTAGGCACTCTTTTAGGTATGTGAGATATTGGGGTGAATGAGACAACATCAGTTGCCTGTGCCCAAAGACATAGTCTGCTAGGGCGAAACAGCACAAGTAAACAAGATATTGTGGAGTTTGATAAATACTACATCTCTGAGGTAATGACATTTAAGCCGATACTTGAAGGATGAGAAGGAGCCAGTCATGTGATTATCTAGGGGAAGAACATTTCAGACAGGGGGAATAGCTATTACAAATGATCTGAATTGGAAAAGTACTAGACATATTGGATGGATACATGTGGCAAACGCTAAGATAGACTCCAATAGTCCCTGCCTTTTGGTATTCACACTCTCATCTAATCCTTTCTCTTGACTGTTGGCAAGATATGTGGTCAGTAGACTATAGGAAAGGTGATGGAATGTCACTTCAGTGACTTCATTACAGAAAGTTCTGACTTCCATCTTGCTGGGAGGGCATCTTGCAGAAATCCACATGGCAAAGAACTGAGTGAAGCATTTTGCCAACAACAATTAGTTTGGAATTTAGGCCATTAGACCAACAACTCTCAAGAAACTGAATTAGACCAACTTTGTAAACTTGAAAACAGATCCTTCCCCGTTTGAGCCTTCAGATGAGACCCAGCCCTGGTTGATATCTTGATTACAGCCTTGTGACAGATACTGAAACAGAGGACCCGACTAAGCTATACTTGGACTCCTGACCTACAGAAGGTCCTGACCTACTGTTGTTATGCAACAGTGAATAACACACCCACACAACTTGATAAATATGCCCGCTATATTTCCTTTGAAGTTATTGATGAAAGTGTTTTACAGAACTGTGCCAAGTCAGAATGCTGATTCACTCCACTAGAAGTCTTTTTTTTTTTTTTTTTTTTTTTTTTAGAGAGAGAGAGCATGAATGGGGAAGGAGCAGAGAGGGGGAGGGGAGAGAGAGAATCCCAAGCAGACTCCGTGCTGTCAGCACACAGCCTGATGCAGGGCTCAATCTCTGGAACCTGAGCCAAAATCAAGAGTTGGACACTTAAACCAACTGACCACCCAAGAGCCCCAGAAGTCATTTCTAAGTTGATATTGATCAATTAGTTAACACTCCCTGAGGCTTATTTGTGCAACAAATGCCATTAATTATGCTTCCATTTTATCTATATTTCCTTATTTTTGTATCATGAAATTTTTTCGTCAAAAGCTTTGTCAAAATCCCATATATACTATGGTAATTGTATCCAAAGGGGATAGGGTGAGTCTGGCATGATTTTTTTTATGAATCCATTCTGTTTTAGTGGTTACTTTTTAAAAAAATTGTTTAAAAAGCACACCTTTTGAATAGTTCATTCTAGAATCTTCCTTGGGTTCAGTACTGAGATCTTTTTTTTTTTATTTTTTAAGTTTATTTATTTTGAGAGAGAGAGCAAGCGAGCAGGGGAGGGGCAGAGACAGGGGGAGAGAGAGAATCCCAAACAGGCTCTGTGCTGTTAGAGCCTGATGTGGGGCTCGAGCTCATGAACTGTGAGATCATGACCTGAGCTGAAACCAAGAGTCAGACACTTAACTAACGGAGTCACTCAGGCGCCCCAATGCTGAGGTCTTTGACTTAGGGTTTGCAGATTCCACCATCCTTTCTCCTTGTAAAAATTAAAAATTGAGTTATCACCAGTTTTCTACAATTCCAAGCAATTTCCCCATTTTTACGCAAACTCAGATTTCATTCAGTGGTTTATTGGGTTAACCTGAAAGTTTCTTTGTTCAAGGTTTATTTATTTTTGAGAGAGAGGGAGCACAAGTGGGGAAGGGGCAGAGGTGGAGGGGATAGAGGATCCAAAATAGGTTCTGCACTGACAGCAGCAAGCCTGATGTGGGTCTGGAACTCACAGACTGAAAGATTATGACCTGAGCCGAAGTTGGATGCTCAACCGACTGAGTCACCCAGGCACCCCAGGGTTTTTGTTGTTGTTGTTAATTTAAATTCAAGTTAGCTAGCATATAGTGTAGTATTGGTTTCAAGGGTAGAATTTAGTGATTCATCTTTTACATATAATACCCAGTGCTCATCCCAACAAGTGCCCTCCTTAATGTCCAACACCCATTTAGCCCATCCCCCCCCCCACCTCATCTCTAGCAATCCTGTTTGTTCTCTATATTTAAGAATCTCTTATGGCTTGCCTCTTTCTCTGTTTTTTTATCGTACTTTATTTTTCTTTTCCTTTCTGTATGTGCATCTGTTTTGTTTCTTAAATTCCACATATGAGTGAAATCATATGATGCTTGTGTTTCTCTGACTTATCTCGTTTAGCATAATACACTCTAGTTCCCATCCATGTTGTTGCAAATGGCAAGATTTCATTCTTTTTGATTGCTGAATAATATTCCTTTGTGTTTATATAGCACATCTTCTTTATCCATTGATCAGTGGATGTTTGGGCTCTTTTCCATAATTTGGCTATTGTTGATTGTGCTGCTGTAAACATTAGGATGCATGTACCCCTTCGAATCAGCATTTTTGTATCCTTTGGGTAAATACTTAGTAGTGCAATTGCTGAGTTGTGGGGTAGTTCTATTTTTATTTATTTTTTTGAGGAATCTTCATACTGTTTTCCAGAGTGGCTGTACCAGTTTGCATTCCCATCAACAGTGCAACAGGGCTCCCCTTTCTCCACATCCTCACCAATATCTGTTGTTGCATGAGTTAATTTTAGCTATTCTGACAGGTGTGAGGTGGTATCTCATTGTAGTTTTGATTTGTATTTCCGTGAAGATGAATGACGTTGAGCATCTTTTCATGTGTGTGTTAGCCATCTGGATGTCTTCTTTGGAAACATGTCTATTCATGTCTTCTGCTCATTTCTTCACAGGATTATTTGTTTTTTGGGTGTTGAGTTCGACAAATTCTTTATACATGTTGGATACTAACACTTTATCCAATATGTCATTTGCAAATATCTTCTTTCATTCCATCTGTTGCCTTTTAGTTTTGTTGATTGTTTCCTTCATTGGGCAGAAGCTTTTTATCTTGATGAGGTCCCAGTAGTTCATTTTTGCTTTTGTTTCCCTTGTCTCAAGAGACACATCTAGTAAGAAGTTTCTGTGGCCAGTTCAAAGCAGTTGCTGCCTGTTTTCTCCTCCAGGATTTTGATGGTTTCCTGTCTTATGTTTAGGTCTTTCATCCATTTTGAATTTATTTTTGTGTATGGTGTAAGAAAGTGGTCCAGTTCCATTCTTCTGCATGTCATTGGCCAGTTTTCCCAGCACCATTTGCTGAAGAGACTGCTTTTTTTTTCCATTTAACCAGCAAGTTTTATCAGAGTCCTGGAGTATAATTTGTTCAAACCAGGAGTGGTGGATTCATTTAGAGTAGTCAGGTGCTCTCTTACAATCTTTATCGTCAGTTCCCTCTTACAGTGTTTGTTTTACACTTTTTGTTCTAAATATTTTTCTTTTCAGTAGGAAAGACAGAAACATGTTATCCGTTAATCATTACACAATGAATTTCAGCAATGGGATATTTACTGTGTCCCTCTAAAATTCGCCTATTTACAATTCATCCTTTTAAAGTATACAATTCAGGGGTGTCTGGGTGGCTCAGTCAGTTGAGCGTCCAACTCTTGATTTTGACTCAGGTCTTGATCTCACGGTTTGTGGGTTTGAACCCCATGTCAGGCTCTGCACTGGCAGTGCAGAGCCTGCTTGGGATTCTCTCTCTTCCTCTCTCTCTGCCCCACCCCCACTCATGTGCGCGCCCGCTCTCTCTCTCTCTCTCTCTCTCTCTCTCTCTCAAAATAAATAAACTTTAAAGTGTACAATTCACTGGGTTTTAGCATATTCATAAAGTGTGCAACCATCACCGCTATCTTAATTTTAGAATATTTTTGTCACCCTAAAAAGTCTCTTGCCCATCAGCAGTCGCTTCCCATTTTCTCTCAAATTACCTTCTTAGCCCTAGGCAACTACTGATGTACTTTGTGTCTGTAAATTTGCTTATTTTGGATATTTCATATGAATGGAATCATACAATTTGTGGTCTTTTGTGATGGGCTTCTTTCATTTAGCATAATGTTTTCAAGGTTCATCATGTTGTAGAATGCATCAGTACTTCTTTTAATTGCTGACTAACATTTCATTATATGGATATACTATATTTTATCCATTTACCAGTTGATGGAACATTTGTGTTGTTTCTACCTTTGTCTTTTATGAATAACACTGTTATGAATATTTGTTTCCAAGTTTTTGTGTGGACATATGTTTAATTTCTCTTGGGTGTATACCTAGACGTAGAACTGAGTTTATACCTAGGAGCTGAGTAATATAGTATATGTTTAACCTTTTGAGGAACAGCCAAAGTGGCTGCAGTACTTTACATTCTCTCCAGCAGTGTATAAGGCTTTCTCTTTCTCCACATTTTCATCAACATTTGCTGTTCTCTATCTTTTTTATTATAGCTATTCTGGTAGGTGTGAAATAGCATCTCATTGTGATTTTTTTTTTTTCAAGTAGGCTTCACTCCCTGCGTGGAGCCCAACAAAGACTTGAACTCATGACCCTGAGATCAAGACCTGAGCTGAGATCAGGAGTCAGACGTTTAACCGGCTGAGCCACCCAGGCACCCCAGCATCTTATTGTGATTTTAATTTTTACTTCTTTTTTTTTTAAAGTTCTTTTTAATGTTTATTTATTTTTGAGAGAGAGAGAGACAGAATCTGAAGCAGGTTCCAGGCTCTGAGCTGTCTGATGTGGGGCTCAAACCCATGAACCATGAGATTGTGACCTGAGTCGAAGTCAGATGCTTACTGACTGAGCCACCCAGGTGCCTCTTAATTTGTATTTCCCTGATGGTTTATGGTGTTAATCATCTTTTCATGTGATTTTAGTCATTTTTTTATTTTGGGGGAGAAATGTCTATTTAAAACCTTTGCCCTTTTTTAAATTGGGTTGTATTTTTATTATTGAATTGTAGGAGTTGTTTTTTATATTCTCAGTGTAAGTCCCTTATCAGATACGTGCTTTATAAATATATTTTTTTCCTGTGGATTGTCTTTTCACTTTCTTGATGGTATCCTTTGAAGCACAAACATTTTTTTTTTTTTTTTTTTTAAATTTGATCTGTTAATTTTTTTTTTTTCAACGTTTATTTATTTTGGGGACAGAGAGAGACAGAGCATGAACGGGGGAGGGGCAGAGAGAGAGGGAGACACAGAATCGGAAACAGGCTCCAGGCTCTGAGCCATCAGCCCAGAGCCCAACGCGGGGCTCGAACTCCCAGACCGCGAGATCGTGACCTGGCTGAAGTCAGACGCTTAACCGACTGCGCCACCCAGGCGCCCCGAAGCACAAACATTTTTAAACAATTTTAATAAAGACCAAAAGACCAATGTATTATTTCTTTTGTTCCTTATGCATTTGTAGTCATATCTAAGAAGCAATTGCCTAATAAAAGAGCTTCCTCAATGTCACAATAATTTTTTGAAATTATCTTTTCCTGCCTTCTTATTAACCAGGTCTCCGTTAGAATATTGTATGGGTTATGTGAGAACTATGAAGTCAGAATAACTGAATTTGAATATTGGTATTACCACATGATAACTTTGTAACCATTGGGAAGTGGCTTTTTTTTTTTTTTTTTTTTTTTTAGGAGATAAAAGTTCATTGAATACACTGCAAGGAAGTGGCAGGCAGGATAGCAAAGCACAGACTATTGTCAACCTTTTTTTTTTTTAAGTTTATTTTGTTGGGGGGAGGGGTATAGAAAGAAGGAGAGACTGAATCACAAGCAGGGTCTGCACTGTCAGGGCAGAGCCAAATGTGGGGCTTGATCCCATGAAACTTGAGATGATGACCTAAGCCAAAATCAAGAGTCAGACACACAACTGACTGAGCCACCCAGGCACCCCCAAAGGGAAGTGACTTCTTTAAGCCTCAGTTTCTTCATCTGAAAAATGGGAATATTACTCGGGTGCCTGGCTAGCTCATTTGGTAGAGCTTGTGAGTCTTGATCTTGCTGTTGTAAGTTCAAGCCCCACATTGGGAGTAGAGCCTACTAAAAAAAATTTTTTTCATGGGACTATTACTTACCTCAAAGGTTGTGTTGAGGATTAAAATGCTTAGCATAGAGGGGCGCCTGGGTGGCTCAGTTGGTTGAATGTTCAATTTCAGCTCAAGTCATGATCTTATGGTTCGTGGGTTCAAGGCCCGCATCAGGCTCTCTGCTCTCAGTGCAAAGCCCGCTTTGAATCATCTGTCCTCCTCTCTTTCTGCCCCTCCCTCTCTCTCTCTCTCTAAAAAATAAACATTTGAAAAAAAAATAAAATGCTTAGCATAGAGCCTTACCCATAGAAAGTACTTGATAATTGGTAGCTATTAATACTAGAAATCTTTAAATACAGTTTTTTAAACTATATTTAAAATAAAAAATATTTTACTAGGTAAGTGTTTTTCTTGACTTTGTATCCACAGTAGTAACTTGCTCATGGTAGAGGTTTAATGAATATCTGTTAATTTGATTTATAAAATGTAGCAGCCCATTACATGAAGTGAGCTGTGATGTATTTTTTTTAAAAATGCTTATTTATTTTGAGAGAGAGAGTGCATGAAGGTGTGCACACGTGCAATCAGGGTAGGGGTAGAGAGAGAATCCGAAGCGGGCTCCGACACTGGGCTCAGTCCCATGAACTGTGAGATCATGACCTGAGCCAAAATCAAGAGTTGGAAGCTTAACTGACTGAGCCACCCAGGCTCCCTGAGCTGTGATATATTTGAACTTACTAAGAAACTAAGTAAAAAGAGAAAACTAAAAATAAGTACCACCCACTTCATTTGTGCGTGGATTAGCCCTTGCAGAAAAGGAAGATGGGAAGATTATATTTCCAAAGACATTTCAAGGGGGAACACTGCTTAATATACAAAAAGCAGGGGGCTAATTTAGAGAGAAAAATGGAAAAGTAAATCCCTGAATGGGAATTTGGTCAGTGGCATAAGACATTTTAGAAGAAATGCCAAAAGAGAAAAATTGTTATGTCAAGAGCAGCAGACTGATTTGGCATGGCTGTTTCCCAAACAATTTGAGATTTGTTCTTGATTGAGACAAGAGTCCTTTGTCTAAAAGCATTCTCTTATCAGTTGGTGAGACTGTCATTAGTTCCCTCACCCTTATTAGATAGATGTATGATTAGAGGCCTCAGAACACTCTCTGAGACCTTATGGTAGGGATTTTTGATCCAGAAATTTACTTGTATTTTTTTTATTTGTTTATCTAATAATTTAAGCAAAGTGGTTAGAGCGTACCTCCACTTAACAGTTTCCCATCAGAACCTATTTAATGATATCCCTTCTTCTACTCCACACTAGATTCTTAACCTCACTTGAATAAAAGAATCACGTTTAAATTACTGAACCCATGCAAATGATCCAATTTATGTTATCAGTTAATATTTGTAGAATGTATGAAAGTATGCTTAGATGAAATGTAAATGGTTACATAAATGAAATGGTCTTCCTTCTCTGCTTTCTCTGTACTCTAGTCTTTGTCCAAATTTCACCAGTTCTTCCAAATTGGTTCAAACGACAGTGTATTTTTTTATCAGATAATTTGAGATTTTGGTATAAAGGCCATTTTTCCTACTGTATTATAAGCTCCTGGAAGTCTTGGTCTGTCTCTTGTCTTTATAGCTTCTGTAGCATAATGTTTTGCACAGAGTTGATATGTAAATATAAGTATATTAAATGAATCATGTAACTTAATGTATTTCTGGTGGGAATTTTTGGTATAGAATATTTAAGATGTTACTATTAACTATGAGATATTAACAACAACTGCTCTTCACAGCTTTTCTTGGTATTACTAAAAATTTATTGGTCGCTTCAATATACAGTCTCCCTTTTCTGCCACAGGCTTTTGTCCCTAAACATGGCAAGCTTTAAGCAGATCTCTCTTCTTCCTTATTTTTCTGTCTCTTTGTTCTGTTCCATTTCTCTCTTGCAGCTCTATTTATCTTTTCATTATGACTCATTCTATTTTTTATCATTCCTGCCTCTTGCCCCTTCTTACAATTCCTAATGCTTTTTAGAACTTTGTTTCCTTGTCACCTGCTCTTTCTATTTTTGTTCTTTCTGCTTGGCTTTCTCCTCCACTTGTCGCCACCTTCTCTCCTTGTCCTCAAGATACAGGGCTGGATTGGGTAGGGAGGAGGAGCCCAGCTGGGCTAGGGGTGGAGCCACCAGTTCAGTGTTTAGGGACTCAGAACCTGAGAAGGATCACGCTCGTTAAGCATAGCTGGGGCTGAAGTCCCTATGGCCTTCCGGCTGGAGGCTAGCATTCTGGAGGACAGTTGGGACTTGGTAAGCCTAGAAGTTGTCCCTTTCCTTTTTTTGCTTCCCGTTTCTTCCTCCTTGTTTTGTATTTCTCACTCACAGTATCTCTTGACTATTAACTTTTTTCTTCCCATTTTTTATTGCTTACTATTCTATTTTCTCTCTGTGTAGCTGTCCATCAACTCTATTTAGTATTTGTTTGCTTTTCCTATTACCCATTCTTTTCGCACATCTATCTCTTCTCTCTCAAAATTTAACCTTATCTACCTCTTCTCCATTTTGTTCTTTCCTTTGTAGATTTTCTCATCCAGTTCTCTTTACATTTAGTCATTTTGTATCCACCTCTCTATTCTTTTTATCTTACTGGTTCCCAGAGATGGAGCAATAAGAGAGTAAATAAGGAGCCACCCTGCCTTTCCAGGGGCCTTTCTACTCATTCTCAGACCCGTGGGGTATTTTGATAGGCACTGAAGAGTTTGCTCTGCACAGATATTTAATAAACAGTGAAAATGGAGTGAGGTTGAATCTTAAATGTAAAAGACTTAATTTTATTCTCACTTTGTTTTTATTTAGATTTTTTCTGCAATACAGTGGATACAATTTGTTATGGCTGCTCTGAGGTAGGTTTATTTAATCTCATGTACTATAACTTTATTGTAAGCAAAACTGTAGAATTCTGAAGTTTTCTACTTTTTTCCCCTAGGTATTTGTTTATACTCTTAAGAGAGAAATGCTGTTCTTTACCATGTTGACATTTTTTTAATGTTTTTTGTATTTACTTTTTATGAGAGAGAGCGTGCATATGTGTGCATGCAGGGGAGGGGCAGAGAGAGAGTGGGACAGAGGATCCAAAGCGGGCCTACGCTAACAGCAGAGAGACTGACACTGGGCTTGAACTCACGAACTGTGAGATCACAATCTGAGCCAAAGTTGGATGCTCAACCAACTGAGCCCCACAGGTGCCCCACCATGTTGACATTTTCTGATTCATAACATGTAGCGTCAACAACAACAAAAAAAGCAGATTGAGAGATAACATCTGAAAGTCAAAGGACTTAGGATTGATTTGCAAAGTCAGTCGCAAAGTGCTTGCTTTGGCAGCACATGTACTAAGAATTGGAATGAAACAGAAGAGAGTAGCATGGCCCCTACACAAGGATGACACACAAATTCATGAAGCGTTTCATATTTTAGAAAAATGTGCAGCTTATTTTGCACCTATTATATATCAATAAAGCTGTAAAAAATTATTAGCAAAGATGAAGGTGCCCCAGTAGTCCTGTTTTAATGATCACCTTCTATCTGTCAGTGTTATAGGTTCAAGTTCACTTATTGCCTCTGCTGTATTCCAGAATATACAGAAATCTCCTGAGGTGAGCAGTTTCTTTTTGTGGTGGATTTGAACTTTTAGTGACTTAGCCTTTGATGTTCGTTTGTTTTTTTGAGAGAGAAAGAGAGACAGAGCGTGAGTTGGGGAGGGGCAGAGAAAGAGGCAGACACAGAACCTGAGGCAGGCTCCAGGCTCTGAGCTGTCAGCACAGAGCCTGATGCGGAGCTGGAACTCACAGACCACAAGATCATGACCTGAGCTGAAGTCTGACGCTTAACCGACTGAGCCATCGAGGCACTCTGGGAGTTAAGACTTTGAAATAAATAAGAGAAATGTCACCTGTAAATAATGGAATAATTCTATGAATTACTTGTAAATTTGTCATTATGATACATTGAGATATTTTACTTTTTAAAAAAGTTTTATTTATTTATTTTCAGAGAGAGAGAGAGAGAGCCCCCTGCACGTGCAAGTTGGGGAAGGGCAGACACAGAGGGAGAGAAAGAGAGAATTCCAAGCAGGTTCTGCACTGTCAGCATGAACACAGCCCCCAAATTCACAAACTGTGAGATCATGAACTGAGCCAAAATCAGGAGTTAGACGCTCAACCGCCTGAGCCACCCATTGATATTTTAGGCACAGTCAATAGTTTTCCCTTTTCTTCTAAGTAATTGTTTTTAACTGTAACTGACTGTGGAGAGATTGCCTACTAAATGTGCATTTTTTTTCTTTGCTATGCATTGATTATTAAAGTTAAGGAAACAGAGTGCTGTGTGAAGCCTATATTAACTCTAAGCACAGTAGGGTCCTGTCAAGAGGTGAGTTTTCTGATATTGATATCTTGGTAAAATTGTTAATGGAGCTAGGAAATAGTTCAGAGACTTTGTTGTACAAAAGATACTAGTTTTGCTGTTCAGGCCTTCTAGGAAATTACAATACATCTTATGTAAAATTATTTATACCAAAAAGATCAAGTAAAAAATCTTCCTGTTATTGAGGTACAACTGACAAACAAAAAACCTTCCTGATTGAGAGAGGACTAGGAAGAGTGATGTATTTCCTAGCTACAAAAAGATTTTAACAGGGGCACCTGGGTGGCTCAGTCGGTTGAGCGTCCGACTTCAGCTCAGGTCATGATCTCACGGTTCGTGAATTCGAGCCCCGCGTCGGACTCTGTGCTGACAGCTCAGAGCCTGGAGCCTATTTCAGTTTCTGTCTCCCTCTCTCTCTGACCCTCCCCCATTCATGCTCTGTCTTTCTCTGTCTCAAAAATAAAAATAAACGTTAAAAAAAAAAGATTTTAAGAGAAATGTGAATACTGTTTCTCTACCCAGGCCAAATGGCAGAAAATTAGACAAAATGTAGTTCAGGACATATATGGGAGAGCTTTTGCATGTGGAAAATGTCAGGTTTTATTGGTTCACTTTAATAATCAAAATAGCTTTGTATGTTGAACACTTTCTGAGTTCTAAGCTGGGTGCTTCACAAACTTTATCTTATTGGCCCTCACCACTCTCCCATGAGAATAATGGTAATAGCTCCATTTTACCGATGAAGGAATTGAGGCTCAAAGTTATGAAATAATTTGTTCATGTTTCACAGTAAGTAGCAGAACAGAGATTTCCAAAAGTCCCAACTTTTTTTTTAAATGTTTGTTTATTTTTGAGAGAGCATGAGTGGGGGACGGGCACAGAGAGAGGGGGACAGAGAATCCAAAGCGGGCTGCAAGCCCAATGCAGGGTTTGAACTCGTGAACCATGATATCATGACCTGAGCCAAAGTTGGATGCTCAACTAACTGAGCCACCCAGGTGCCCCTCAGAAGCCCAACTCTTAACTACAGTCCCCTTTCCAAGTAAACATTATGTTTATTATTTATTATATTCTAGACAGATACGCAATTTTAAATACATTTTCCATTCAAT
The DNA here is from genome assembly GCF_028749965.1 of Puma concolor. Taxonomy (NCBI): domain Eukaryota; kingdom Metazoa; phylum Chordata; class Mammalia; order Carnivora; family Felidae; genus Puma; species Puma concolor. The sequence continues at coordinate 9,849,977 of NC_141678.1, read as the reverse complement.
CCTTAAAACAACTTTGTGAGGTACATATTACTAATCTGATTTTATAGTGAGGAAATGGAATCCTAGTAAGGTTGAGGGACTTTACTAAGGTCTTATAGCCAGGAAGTTGTTAAAGCCAGAATTTGAGTACAGGATTGCCTTCTTCCAAAGCCTTTCACCATATATACTTTTTAAACCACTGAAGTATGATACCTAATGAAGATAGAGTTTTAAATTTCAGATGTAGAATGTGACTCTGTAAGTAAAACTAGAAAATGGAAGTTTTGATACTATATTGTCATTGTCTGCCAAAGTAATTTTAGGCCACACATCTTCCCATGATTCAGATTTCCCTAATGTTTCTCTCCTTTGCTGAAATTTGAATTGATATGTGTTTAAATCAGTAACGCATTAGTTACATAGTAGAGAGAGCTAAACAGAGATTCTCAGTCTCTGCATTATTGATCTGTTTGGCTGGATGAATATTTTTTATGGGAGGTTGTTCTGCAAATTAGGATGTTTACCAAACTTTACCCACTAGCTAGAAGCTAATCTCCTCCCCCCACCCCTGGGATTGTAAAAACCAAAATATCTTCAAATATTGCCAGATGTCTCCTGGAGGAGGCACAATAGCTCCTGGCTGAGAACCACTGCTCTAAAGGTGACCTCTCACATGATAGTGGGTTGGAGCTTTATAAAGATATGACCTGTAGTTTGGCCTAGGATGTGACCTTTAGTTTCTCTGGCTTTAGTTCTTATACCTTTCACACAACCTGAGCCTAAAGGACTTTAGCAATCACTAGTTCACTGGTTCCCACACATTCTGTTTTCTTGGTGTAGGAAACATTCCAATTTTTCCAGGTTAAGAATGTTAGTCATTTTCCACTGTATTTCTTTATTCTTCACCAAAGAACATTTTTAACAGCATAAAATGAAAGGCTAATATGAAAAAGACAAAAATAGTCTATTAAGTTAAAAACAAATACAGTAAACTGGAAAAATCCATGGGGAATCTTTGAGGGAACTAGCTGATAAAACAGTGACTCAAGAGAGGCAACCTGAAGAGAGAAGAAAGTGGCCCAGGCCAGCCAATGTTAAAAAACACTCAAGGGGCTCCAGGGTGGCTGAGTTGGTTAGGCGTCCACACAGGCCCAGTGAGGAGCCCAATGCAGGCCTCGAATTCGCTAACCATGAGATCATGACCCAAGCCAAAATCTAGAGTCAGACGCTTAACTGACTGAGCCACCCAGGCACCCCTAAGGATCACTTTTGATATTCTGTTGATTTCACTTGAATAGAAATATTGGGAAGCAGTTTTAGAAGAGCGTTAATAAGAACTGTTTTAAGTCTTTGATCTCACCAGGGAAAGCCTTTCATTCAGAGCATTTCCTCCCCTCCTCACCTCTTATCCTGCTCTTGATTTAATTAGGTTCAAATTAGGCATGTTTTCTTAAAAGAGTTTTTGCTTTCATATTTAGGACTGTGTCTTATGCTTTTTTGTGTCTTCTGTATTACCACACATTGTGCTGATTGTACTTTTCCTTAAACCATGGGTTACACCGTACTTTTCTTTATATTACCTTTGACATGAAACACAGGCAGGGTGAAATTTTTCTTGATTTCAACAATGGGTACTCAGTTAATTTTTGTTGTTTGTGACTGATTTTATCTCCTGTTACTAGAACTCATGGTTTTGTAATCATGAGTGAAAATATATAAACCTCTTTTTATCCATTTCCCTGCCAAAGACTTGAGGTATGCTTTAATGGCAAACAGTTCTCTCTATATAAGGCTATTTATTGCATCAATAACCATAAATAAAATTACATTCTTGCTCACAAAAGCCTGTTGGCTGCTTTTCTCTTCCAGAGTTTCTGTTCAGTTTTAATTTTTTACCCATTAACAGTTATAAACTTGTGGGAGGTCATGGGCCAGTAGAATCTATGAATGTGCCATCTGGATACAATTTTAGCAGGCTTACCCAGAGCAAAGGCTATATATGGTTAAAATAATAATCACATCTGATATTTATTAAATATAATTTAAAATGTTATTTCACTTGTTTTTGTTTCTGTTTGCCAAAGCAACTTGACCATTTACCTCTCTTTCCAGCGTATTAGTATCTTAGCTTTCCTCTCGTTTGGAAGAGGGTTATGAGAAAAATTCCCTTTTGTACAGCTGAGATTGGTTTTTATATTGAGTAGTATATGATGATAACTTTAAAAAATTTTTAATTTACTTTTTATTTTGATATATATCAGATGTAAATTAGAATTCATAAAACATGTATGTATTGTTTAAAGAATGATTATAACCACTAAGGAGAAGAAATAGAAATTGCCTATACCCCAAAACAAACCTGTGCACCTTACTGGTTATAATTTTCTTCCTCACCTCTGGAGGTAACCACTATCCAGACTTTTGGGATCTTAATTTCTTTGTTTTTATTTACAGTTTTGTCAGTAATGTATGTATTTCTAAACAATTTAGTTCAGCTTGTTTTTGAACTTCTTATAAATGGATTAATACTGTATATGTTTTTTAATATATATATTGTTTTGTGGTTTGCTGTTTTTTGTCAGTATTATTTGTGAGATTTACCCATGTTATGTATAGTTCTGGTTCATTTCATTTTCATTGGTGTTTAGCATTTTGTATTATGAATTTACCACAATTTATGTATCTAGGTTGCTATAAACAATCTTGTGTATGTCTTCTGGTGCATACATGCACACATTTCTCTAGTGTATTTACCTAATAATGGAATTGTTATAGGAGATGCATGTCTCCTAGATAAACCAAACTTTTTCCAAATGGTTCTGCTAGAAGGGTCTTTACCCGGTTGCTTCATGTTTCCATTAATACTTAATATTGTCAGACCTAAAAGATTTTTGCCATGAATATATAATTTTTTCTTACCATGAATTTAATTTTCATTTCCTTGATTACTAATGAGGTTAGGCATATTTTCATATATTTATGGCCATTTGGACTTCCTGTTAAGCACCTGTCCAAATCTTTTGCCCATTTTTTTCTATGTATATATTTTTTATTGCTTTCTAAGAGGTTTTGTCTTGTTTTGTTTTTGTTTTTCATATTGTTTTGATGCTGGTCCTTTGTCAGTTTTATGTGTTGCAAATATTTTCTCCCATTTTGTGTCATGTCTTTTCACTTTCTTTTTCTTAAGTAGGCTCCACACTAGGCGCCCCTCTTTTTACTTTCTTTATAGTGTCCTTTGATACATTTTTCTTTTTTTTAAATTTTTTTATAACTTTTTTTAACATTTATTTATTTTTGAGACAGAGAGAGAGCATGAACAGCGGAGGGTCAGAGAAAGAGGGAGACACAGAATCTGAAACAGGCTCCAGGCTCTGAGCTGTCAGCACAGAGTCCGATGCGGGGCTTGAACTCACGAACCGTGAGATCATGACCTGAGCCGAAGTTGGACACTCAACCGACTGAGCCACCCAGGCGCCCCGATACATTTTTCTTTTTAGCAGGTTGGATTTTTATCCTTTAGAGCCTTTTTGTTTTGTGTAGGAAAACTTTCTGGCCAGAAATTAAAGACATTCTCCTCTGTTATCTAAAAAAAAATTTTTTATGGTTTTTGCCTTTCATATTTAGGTGTTTAATCCAGTTGGAACTTACTTTTTGAGTATGTGAGATAGAAAGTAGGGGTTTGGGGCACCTGGGTGGCTCAGTCATTTAAGTGTCCAACTCTTGATTTCAGCTTAGGTCATGATCTCATGGTTCATGAGTTCAAGCCCTATGTCGGGCTCTATGCTGTCAGTGTGGAGCCTGCTTGGGATTCTCTCTTTCCTTTTCTCTCTCTGCCCCTCCCCTGCTCACGTGCTCACCTTTCTCTTTCTCAAGAATAAATACATTAAAAAAAAAAAGAAAGTAGGGGTCCAGTTTTATTTTTATCTATATAGATTCCCAGTTGTTCCAACATCATATTTTGAAAACACTATCCTTTCACCATCTCATGGGGTGTATGGCTGGCTCAGTTGGTAGACTTTGTGACTCTTGATCTCAGGGTTATGAGTTCAAGTCTCTACACCACTGGGTGTAGAGATTACTATAATAATAATAATAATAATAATAATAATAATAATAATAATAATATAAAAGTGTTTTAAAAAAGCTATCTCCATCATGTATCAAAAATCTGCATATATGCTTAGATTTGTTTGAGCTCTGTATTCTGTTCCATTTGTCTATTTGTCTATCCTTGTGCTAGTGCCACAGTACCTGCACTCTAGATTTATATTAAATTTTGACGTGTAGGACAAGTCATCTTTCTCCTTTTTCGTCAAGAATGTCATAGTTATCTTGATAGTTTGTATTTCTGTATCAGATGTAGAGCCAACTTGTCAAGTTCCATGAGAAGATATTTTGAGGTACAGCTGAGATTGCATTTAATCTGTATATCAATTTAGGGAGAACCAACATTTTTGTAATTTTCCATCTTAAAATCCATGAGCATGGTATATTTCTTCACTGTTGTAGATCTTCTTTGATGTCTCTCAATGAACATTTTACAATTTTATCTGTAGGAGAACCAAATGTTTTTTTAGAAAAGTGGGAGTAGGGAGGCGAAAAGGGAAAGGATACTAGAAAGTGACAAAGAGGGGCACCTGGGTGGCTTTGTTGGTTAAGCATCCGACTTCAGCTAAGGTCATGATCTCTGGTTTGTGGGTTTGAGCCCCACATCAGGCTCTGCATTGACAGCTCAGAGCCTGTAGCCTGCTTCAGATTCTGTGTCTTCCTCTTTCTCTCTGCCCCTCTCCATGTATGTTCTCTCTCTCTTTCTCAAAAATAAATAGATAAAACATTAAAAAAAAGTGACAAAGACAGACTTCACTGAGGGGGACAGAAATTGAGAGACAGCATACACAATTCATACTGGTATTTTTTTCCACTCTGAGTTTTCATTGATGAAATAAGGTGAATAAGGCCTGAGGATCTAATGTGTAGTGTGGTGACTATCGTTGTTATATAACTGAAATTTGCTAAGAGAATAGAACTTAAATGTTCTCACCAAAAAAAAAAAAAAAAAAAAAAAGGAAATATGTGTGGTGATGGAGATGTTAACTTGGGGAAATGCTTTCACAATGTACACATATATGAACAAAAATCACACTGCATGCTTTAAATATCTTATAATTTTTCAGTAAAGAATAAAACAAATGTAAATTAAACTTAAGATTTAAAAAACCCTGTTTTTATTTTCTTTAAGTCCTCAACAATATCCCTAGACACTCAGCTGATGATCTCATTTCCTACTGTTAGAAGATGTTGGCTATGCAACTAGAACACTTTTAATTTTCTATTTGTGGTGTGTCTCCATTGCAGAATTTTTCATCTGTCCATTCTTTCCTTTCACCCTAAATCTGAGGAAGGAATATGTATTCCTTGTGAGGAAGAAGTTCCCATGCTAATCTATCCATGAGTACTCTGATTCCAGGGCATTTGGGATAGTTGCAATTACAGATTCCTTCCTGCCTGGAGTATTCCTTTACACTCTCCACAGTCAGCCAATGGGCAGAGGCCCCAGATAAATGATGCCCACGTTTCTACTAGAAAGGTGTAACACAAAAATAATTGATTGTTACATGCTCTTGGCTACATCATTTATGAAATGAAGCTCTTGTTGCTTTGACAGATAAGGCCACTCTTTTATATGAGCTTTTCTGACCTCCTCCTGGGGATATGCCGGCTCATTGAGGCACTTCTCTATGGAACTTCAGCAGCCAATAAGGACATTGTTTGCTATAACCTGCAAGCAGTTGGACAGGTGAGTGGTCCTACACTGTGATTGTATCTTGTAAGACAAGAATACTCATACCTAAATAAAAAGCAAAGATAGTCCATCTTGGGAAGTAGGACCCCTCTGTTTATTGTTAGACTTTGAAACAATAGCTCTTATTGTTTTCTGTATTAAAAAAAAAAACACTACTTATCATAGAAAATGCGGAAAATTCAGAGAAGCAAAAAGATAATTAAAATCACCCAGACATAATCACTCTTTAATATTTTAGTATAGATCTTTCCAATCTTTTTCTCTGTAGGTATATGCATTTTAAAACAAAAGAAGACATTAATACTTTCTGTAATTTGCTTTTGTTATCCAACATATCCAACATATTATGAATGTATTTCCATGTAATGAAACATTCTTTAACAGTATCTTTTGAGATTAATGCATGTTTTTTTATTAAAGGAATAGAGTAAACATTGGCTTTGGGAAATATTACAGATCATGATGTTTGGGTTATAGATCTTTAACAGATTTTATCAGTGGATTAACCCACGCAGTACCATCTGTATATATAATGTTTCTTCTGTATTTCTCAGACTTGCTATATGAAAAAGTAGAGGTTAAAAAGTCTGTACTCATTGCTAGGTATTCCCTTTAGGATTTGTAACTAGAGGGAAAATTTCTTTCAATTTAGTAGGAAATAACATGTAATTGGTGGTATGAAATCCAGGTACTAATATATGTTAACTATCTCATATGAATTTCAGTGTCATAGAAACATACTTTATTCAATCCTCCTAATACATCATAAATAGAGTAACATTGTATTGTTTCCTCAGATAAGGAAATGATATAGTTTTGGAAGTAAAAAAAATCTGCATAGAATTCATGACCTGAGCCGAAATCAAGAGTCAGCCATTCAACCAACTGAGCCACCCAGCTGCTTCTGAACAACATATATTTAAAGTGTACAATTTGATCTTTTTTATGTATACCCCTGTCAATTCATTACTGTAATCAAGATAACAAACATTTCTATTTTCCATCATCCCCCAAAATCATTTCAAGTGTATTTTCCTTTACCTCATGGAGCATATGAATAATAATAATAGTTGCTTTTTAAATTACTTGTTGGGTATTTCCAGTATCTGGCTCATTTCTGAGTTGGTGTTTATTGATTGTCTTCTCCCATGATAATGGGTGACAAATTTCTCATATGTCAAGTAATTTAGGATTTCATCTTGGACATTGTGAATGCTATTTAGCATAGGCTCTTGTGGTTCAAATCTTAGTCTAGTTCTGTAAACTTTAACTATGCTGGTTTTGGGCTGTCATGTGCATGCACATTGTAGGGGTTAGGTTGAGACTTATATGGCATCATACACAGAATTAGGACATCTGCTTTTCTGGCTCTGTCACTTTTGGGATTCCCCCCACACTTTCCTGCCTGAAGGGGGACCTTCTCTGGTGGCCTAAAAGATAGGTTTCTATTAGAGTTTTAGGTTCTTCATTGAGAAGCATCATGATTGGGGTGCACACTTGAGGAAAAGCTATAAGAAAGCGAGAGAAAAAAAATTTGGAAAGCTCACTTTTGTGAAGTTTACTTCTGCATGTATGACTCCCATGTTTGATTTTGTTTACTTTTCAGAGTCTTCCAGAAGTTGATTTTTATAATTTTCCCAGAGTTTTTGTTTGTAATCAATGGGAGGGATGGGCTGTAGAGGGCTAAAACACACTAGCTATTGTGATAAAATATGCATAACATAAAACTTACCATTTTGATCATTAATTTTTTAAAAAATTGTGGTAAAAAACACAGCATAAAATTTACCATCCTGAACATTTAAAAATGTACAGTTCAGTGGTACATTCACATTGTTGTGTAATATCACCTCCATCCATCTCCTGAAATTTTCGTCATTCCAAACAGAAACTCTCTTTCTAGTGATTCCACTTCTCTCACCAAGCCCCAACCATTTTACTTTCTCTAGTAATTTGACCATTCTAGTTACCTCATATCAGTGAAATCATACAATATTTGTCCTTTTGTGTCTAGCTTATGTCACTTAGCCTAATGTCTTCAGTGCTCATCCATGTTGTAGCATGTGTCAGAATTCCATTACTTTGTAAGGCTGAATAATATGCTGTTGCATGAATGTACCACATTTTATTTATTTATTCATCCATCAGTGGAACCTTGAGTTGCTTCCATCTTTTGGCTATTCTACGTAATGTTCCTGTGAACATGGGTATACAAATACATGTTTCAGTCTTTGCTCTTCTTTTGAGTATGTGAAGTAGAATTGCTGGATCCAATGGTAATTCTATGTTTAATTTTTTGAAGAACCACTGTATTATGGTGTCATCATTTTATATTTCCACTACATAACTGTCCTAATTTCTCCACATCCACATTAACACTTGTTTTCTGGTCTTTCTTTCTTTCTTTCTTTCTTTCATAGCCATCCTAATGAGAGTAAAGTGGCATATCATTTTGGTTTTGGTGTGTATTTAAAGTGATATTAGTGATATTAATGATGTTAAATATCTTGTCATGTGCTTATTGGCCATTTATATATCTTCTTTGGAGAAATGTCTGTTTAAGTTCTGTGTCCGTTTTTAAAATGGGTTTTTTTTTTTGTTAAATTATAGGAGTTCTTTATATATAATGAGTATTAACTCTTTATCAAATGTATGATTTGCAAATATTTTCTCCCATTCTCTCATAGGTTGCCTTTTCACTCTGTAGATTGTATCTTTTCATGCGCAGAAAAGTTTAATTTTGATGTAATCCAATTTATTATTTCTTTGGTTCCTGTGCTTTTGATGTTTTATTCAAGAAATCATTACCAAGTCCAGCATCAGGAAGCTTTTGCCCTATGTCTTCTTCTGGGAGTTTTATAGTTTTACCTCTTAGGTTTAGGTCTTTGATCTATTTTGAATACATCTTCGTATATGGTAAGATGAGGGTACGTCTTCATTCGTGTGCATGTGGAAATGACTGTCCTTTCCACATTAAATCATCTTGCCACTCTGCTTTAAAATCTTTTGATTTACACGTGACAGTTTATTCCAGGCTCTCTATTCAGATTCATTAATTCTGTATGTCTTTTTTTTTTTTTAAGTTTATTTATTTTGAGAGAGACAGAGCATGAGTTGGGGAGGGATAGAGAGAGGGAGAGAAAGAATCCCAAGCAGGATTCAGTGCTGACACTGTTGGCACAGAGCCCAGTGTGGGGCTTGAACTCACAAAGCCATGAGATCATGAGCTGAGCCAAAACCAAGAGTTGGATGCTTAACTGACTGAGCCACCCAGGCACCCCTATATGTTTGTCTTTAAGCCAGTACCACATTGTTCTGATTACTGTCACTTTATACTAAGTTTTGAAATTAGGAAGTGTCAGTCTACCAACTTTGTTCTTGGGGTTCTTGGGTGACTTAGTTAAGTGTCCGATTCTTTATTTCAGCTCAGGTCATGATCTCATAGTCATGAGGCTGGTCATGGAGGCTGCTCAAAATTCTCTCTCTCCCACTTCCTCTCCCCCACTCACACGCACACATATTCTCTCTCTCTCTCAAAGAAAAAAAAGGGGCGCCTGGGTGGCTCAGTCGGTTGAGCGTCTAACTTCGGCTCAGGTCATGATCTCATGGTCCGTGAGTTCGAGCCCCGCGTCGGGCTCTGTGCTGACAGCTCAGAGCCTGGAGTCTGCTTTAGATTCTGTGTCTCCCTCTCTCTCTCACCCTCCCCCGTTCATGCTCTCTCTCTGTCTTAAAAATAAATAAACATTAAAAAAAATTTTTTTTCAAAGAAAAAAAATGTTAACGATTGTTTTAGCTAAAACAATCTCAGGGCCCCTGGAGTTTACATACGGATTTTAGGATGTATTCTACTGTTCAGTACAATGTTCTATACATGTTGATTATGTCAGGTTGGTTGATAATGTTGTTGAGTCCACTAAATTCTTAGTGATTTTCTTTCTACTTATTGTATTCATTACTGAGTGATAGTGATATTTCTGATAATAATTGTGGGTTTGTCTATTTCTCATTCCAGTTCTGTTAATTTTTGCTTCATGTATTTTGAAGTTCTCTTATAGAGGCATAAAAATTTAAGATTTTTATGGTCTCTTAATTAAATGAACCAGATGTCATGATGAAATGACCTTTATCCTTGGTAATAGTCTTTGCTATGAAATCTACTTTTTTTCTGATATGTATGTAGTCATTTCACTTTTCTTTTCAATTATCATTAGTATGGTGTATCTTCTTCCTTGTAAATTATAATTATTTATGTATTTTTATTTAACATACACTTTTTATAGACAGCATATATTTAGTTCTTACTATTTTATCCAGTTCAACAGTGTCTGCCTTTTATTTGTGTTTTTTAGGCCACTTACATTTAATTTGATTTATACTGTTGTGTTTGAATCTATCATTTTGCTGTTTGTTTTCTGTTCTTTGTTCCCTTTTCTTTCTTTTTCTGCCTTTTTTGGATTAATATACTATATTTTATTATTACCTTTTATCTCCTTTATTGGCCTATTAGCTAAAACTTTTTGTTGTGTTACTTTAGTGGTTATGTTACAGGGTTCATAGTACACATTTTAACTTACCATAGTTTAACTTCAAGTGCTATATCTTCTCACATATTGGGTGAGAATCTTACACTAGAATACTTTCATTTCTCCTCTCCTGGCCTTTATGCTATTGTCTCGTATTTTTTTATATGTATATTATAAAGCCCACAATTATAATTATAATATAAATTATTATATTTGCTCAGTTAATTATCATTAGAGATTTAAGTAGTAAGAAAAAAATCTTTTCTGCTTTTTATTTCCAGTATTCTTCATTCTTTTGTCTAGATTCAGATTTTTGTGTGATACCATTTTTCTTCTGCCTGAAGCAAACTCTTTAACATTTCTTGTGTTGTGAGTCTGCTTTTGTATGTTTGAATGTGTCTGTTTTGCCTTTGTTTCCTTTAAGAAATATGATAATATTATTATCTTTGTTTCTCTGTGCATCTTTTTTTCTCTGGTTGCTTTTAAGATTTTCTATTAAAAATGAACAATTTGATCATTATGGGTCTTGGCATCATTTTCCTCATATTTCTTTTTCCTGAGATTAATTAAGTTTTGAATCTATGAGTTTATGGTCTTTGTCAAATTTGGAAAGCTTTTGTCCATTACCTTCAAGTATGTTTTCTGTTTCCCTTTTGCCCACCACTTCCATTACTTTTCAGGCATCCTATTACCTATGTATTAAGCTGCTTAAAGGTTTCCCACAGTTCATTGATGCTTTTTTTAATTTTTGGATTCTTTTTTTGCTTTTTTTTAATTTTGGGTATTTTCTACTGTTACGCCTTAAAATTCATTAGTCATTTCTTCTGCAGTGTTTAATCTGTATATTTTTAAGTTTCATCCATTATAGTTTTTATCTTTGGCATCTCAAATTAGGTCTTTTAAAAAATATCTTTCATGTTTCTACTTATTAAAAATATGGAATACAGGCACCTGGGTGGCTCAGTTGGTTAAGCGTCTGACTCTTGATTTTGGTTCAGGTCATGATCTCACAGTCATGAGATCGAACCCGTGTGGGGCTCTGCATTGGCGGTGTGAAGCCGGCTTGGGATTCTCTCTCCTGTTCCTCTCTCTGTGTCCCTCCACCATGCGCGCGCATGTGTGCGCACGCGCTCTCTCTCTCTCAAAATAAAAAAAAGACTCTAATAAAAGGGGGAGGCACCTGGGTGGCTCAGTCAGTTAAGAGTTAGATGACTCTTTTTTTGTTGTTGTTTTAATGTTTATTTTTGAGAGAGAGCAGAGAAGAGAGCACAAGCAGGGGTAGGACAGAGAGAGAGGGAGACACAGAATCTGAAGCAGACTCCAGGCTCTAAGCTGTCAGCACATCATCATGACCTGAACCAAACTCAAAGGCTCAACTGACTGAGCCAGCCAGGCACCCCATGAATCAGATGATTCTTAATTTTGGCTGGGGTCGTGACCTCACAGTTCATGAGTTCAAGCCCCATGTTTATTTTATTTTGAGAGAGAGGGAGAGAGAGAGAGAGAGAGAAGGGGAAGGGCAGAGAGAGAGGGAGAGAGAAAATCCAAAATCTCTGCACTGTCAGTCAGTGTGGAGTCCAAGGTGGGGGTAGAATTCATGAACCATGAGATTATGACCTGAGCTGAAATCAAGAGTTGGACACTTAACTCACTGAGCCACTCAGGTGCCCCTAACTTGGGTCTTTTCTTTAAATTGAGGGCCACAATTCAGATGAAATATTTCAATTGGTCCTTTTATTCAGCTTTAGGAGAGAATGAAATACAAGTATCCCCCACTTCTCAAAAATTTGTGTTAAACCATTTTGCTTTTACAAAAGATCTACATGAATACCTGTTTTTGATAACCAAAAGAAAATAAAGGAAATCCAAAGGAGGAATTTTGCTTTTGTGAAAAAAGGCAAAAAGTGAAAATAGCATTTAGTGTTGTTTTGCAGCAAGCCATTATAGAGGCTGTGTGTACTCCAACCAGAGAGAGTGACACCACCAAGTTCTTTCCCTGGGAATACATTCAGCAGGTCAGCATCAAGCTGCCCTAACTTTGAACTGTGTATGTGAGCATTTGTGCTTTAATCTCAGTTTATTTTGTACATCCATTAGCAAGATATGTTCATTAGCAGGGGTATTGGAAGATCTTAAGTGTGCCTGGGAACACTAAAAATTTTTTCCATATAAATTAATGGTAATTATTTCTTCACTTTACACTATTTCAGCTTACAAAAGTTTTCATAGGAACACTGTACTTTGGGTACCAGGTTAAACCTGTAGACCCAAAGTTAGGAGACCTGATTTTTCATTTTGCCGTTGAGAATCCATACGACTTTGAGGAAGTCTTTTGGTTAGTATCCTTTGTTTCGTTTTGTTTCTGTAAAATGACCATCATTTTTGCTAATTGAATCTATTTCATAGAAGTTTTTGAAGTATTAAATAAGTGTACATATTTAAGTAAAATTTTGAAGTATTAAATAAGTGTACATATTTAAGTAAAATTAAAAGTTCTGTATGAATGTATGCTGGTTTTATGAATTTTTCTGTTTGAGCAAGGGAATTAAGATCATTAAACTAAGTACTGTATCAAGAGTGGTTGCTTCTTCCCAGTCCTGAAAGTAGATTCAATTTATTACTCAGTTTTGAAAGGTTTCAAAAATCTTGTTTTTTGGATAGTTTCTTAGGGAGAGAAATTTTTGAAACTTCTGTCTGACAAGATTGGTTGACTGTGCTGATCTGTTAATACATTAGAGCCTCCTTCTCCCAAAATCGGTTTGGAAATAGCCAAGATACTCTAGATGTTTTGGCTAGATACAGGATACTCAGAGCTGGTTAGGAAGGAGAATTGGCTCAATACAGCTGCAGCACCTTTATGTCATTTCACTGAACTGGAACAGAAGGAATCAGTCATTTATTTTTTTTTTTTTAATTTTTTTTTCAACGTTTATTTATTTTTGGGACAGAGAGAGACAGAGCATGAACGGGGGAGGGGCAGAGAGAGAGGGAGACACAGAATCAGAAACAGGCTCCAGGCTCTGAGCCATCAGCCCAGAGCCCGACGCGGGGCTCGAACTCACGGACCGCGAGATCGTGACCTGGCTGAAGTTGGACGCTTAACCGACTGCGCCACCCAGGCGCCCCAGGAATCAGTCATTTATTAAAAGCTCCTAGGCCCTGGGGCGCCTGGGTGGCGCAGTCAATTAAACCTCTGACTGTTGATCTCAGCTTATGTCAAGATCTTACAGTTTGTGAGTTTGAGCCCCACACTGGGCTCTGCGCTGATGGTGCTTGGGATTCTGTCTTTCCTTTTCTGCCCCTTCCCTGCTTGTGCTTTTGTTCCCTCTCTCTCTCTCTCAAAATAAATAAACTTAAAAAAAAAATCTCATAGGCCCAAGATAAGTTATGAGAAGAGAAAATATGCTCTAACTGTAGAAGCAGTCAAAATAAAGAAAAGAACCAGGTTAAGGGCACCTAGGTGGCTCAGTCAGTTAAGCGTCCAGTTTTTCATTTCAGCTCAGGTCATAATCTCATGGTTTGTGAGTTCGAGCCCCACATCTGGCTCCATGCTGACAGCATGAAGCCTGCTTAGGATTCATTCATATTCTCTCTCCCTCCCTCCCTCTCTCTCTCTCTCTCTGTCTCTCTCTGTCTCTCTCTCTCTCTCTTTCTCTTCCTTCCCCTCCCTGGCTCATTGTCTGTCTGTCTGTCTGTCTGTCTCTCTCTCTCCCTCTCAAAATAAACAAACTTTAAAAATAAAAATAAAAATTGTAGAAATTACCCTGAACTAGAGATTAGGTGATCTTAGCCAATGCCAAACTAGAACTGCATTTTATGTAGTTCAACACCTCTTCTAAGAGTTAAGGTGCTAAGCATACAGCAAGACTCTTGTCTCTGAATTCTCCGTTTTAAAACTAATACCAAAGCCTGAAACGTTTTAAGTCTTGCTTAAATACAGTTTTTCACTAGCCCTAGATAAATATGCAGAGCCATGTTAAAATATAGCCTGTATTGATCTTCTGATAATCCATTTCTGTTGATCTCTTTAACTTGACAGCACATCCAGGCATCAGTTTTATAGAATCAAAGGTTCCTAGAGTTAGTTTCTAAGTCCCTGAAGAGATCACTTTCAGTCTGGTACCATAAGCTAAATTTCTTTTTTTTTTTTTTTTTTTTTAAATTTTAATGTTTATTTATTTTTGAGAGAAAGAGAGAGAGGGAGAGAGAGAGAGACAGAGCATGAGCAGAGGAGGGGTGGAGAGAGAGGGAGACATATTCTGAAGCAGGCTCCAGGCCCTGAGCTGTCAACACGGAGCCTGACGTGGGGCTTGAACTCACAAACCATGAGATCATGACCTGAGCTGAAGTCAGATGCTTAACTGACTGAGCCATCCAGGTGCCCCCTAAATTTCTTTTTAGACAAATTAAGATGAGAACATTTTTAAATAGATCTTCAGGGCCGACCTTTACCTTTTCCCTTATTGAGTTAGTAGGAATTATTTTCTATTTTCTCTTGCTTTAGAGCTGGGAATGAGATGTCACAATTGATTATTCTATTATTTTACTGAAAAGATTAAGGAAAATTGTTTCTTTACTCATAATACTCTGACACCGAATGTATTGTTCTGACACCAGCGAATTCCCCAACTTCCTAGACACCAACTAGGTGTCCTATGATTTAATTCTGACACCACCTGAAGTTAGCACAGATCCCATAGGTTAAGTGCTCAGTTCCACAAGACTACCCAACACTTCAGAAACAAACTGTAAGTATTGGGTCCCCACATTACCCACACTTCTGTTTGACTTGGCCATCAGTGGGAGTTCCCATGACCTCCTCCTCAGGTTTGATAATTTGCTATAACAGCTCAGAACTCAGTGAAATGCTTACATTTACCAGTTTATTATAAAGGATATAATTAAGGATACAGATGAATAGCCAGATCAGCCAGGTAAAGAAATACATAAGTCCAAAAGGGTCCTGAGTGCAAGAGCTTCTGTCCCTGTGGAGTTGGGGTGTGCCACCATCCTAGTACATGAATATATTCATCAGCCCAGAAGCTGAGTCCTATAGTTTTTATGGAGGCTTCATCATGTAGGCATGACCATTTTTTTAAATGTTTGTTTGTTTATTTATTTATTTTTGAGAGAGAGAGAGAGAGAGAGAGAGAGAGAGAGAGAGCACAAGTGGGGGAGGGACAGAGAGAGAGGGAGACACAGAATTTGAAGTAGGCTCCAGGCTCTGAGCTGTCAGTGCAGAGCCTTATGCAGGGTTCGATCCTACCAACCATGAGATCATGACCTGACCTGAAGTTGGATGCTTAACCGAGTGAACCACCCAGGCAACCCTCGCATGATCAATTATTAATTGGACCTTTAGCCCCTCTCCTCACCCTAGGGGATGGAGGTGGGTAGGGCTAAACTTGTAAGCCTCAAGTCATGGTTTGATCTCCCTGGCAACCAGTCTCTATCCTTAAAGTTATCCAGGAGCTCACTAAGAATCACCTTATTAGAACAAAAGATGCTCCTATGACCCAGGAAATTTCAAGGGATTTAGGAGCTCTGTTTAAGATGCTTCTTCTATCACTGCCATCACTCAGGAAATTCCAAGGGTTTTGGGAGCTCTGTGTCAGGAACTGGGGGGCAGATACCAAACATGTATTTATTATGTCACAAGAACTAACCCAAACTTGACTCTTTTTTTTCTTTCTCTCTCCATGTTACTAGCGCATCTTGGTACCTAGTTTAATACTTTTTAGGGACCTGGAGACTAAGACAGAAATACATACTTTCCTTAAAAATGGAACATTTTCATTTTTTAGTTTTTCTACATTCAAATTTTTTATAATTTATAAAATGAATACATGTTCTTAATAAAAATTAAAATACATGTTTTTTGTATACATAGGGTATACAAGTGAAAAGTAAAAGTTTACCTCTCTTTTCTACCCCTGATTTTCACAGTTCTTCCACTGCAGGTTAAATATCTCTACTTTTCCAAATTCTCCCCTAGCTGGTTCTTGAGAAAAAAAATTGGGAGTGGGAGAAGGTGGGGCACTCCTTATTTGCACGAACAGATGAAGAGGTCCTAGATTTTCCAAGAGTCATAGTAAGGAAAGGATTAGTCACCTGATCTAAATAAATAAGATATACAACTTCCTGAATCTAGATTTCCAGTTTCATTCTTTGAGCAGGGAGACGCTTTTAGAAAAAATCCTTATGAAAACTGATGCCAAGATTTCTAGAACATAGTAGTTATTTCCACGGAAGCAGAATGAAAGAAAATGGACTTGGGCAGTAGTAGGAAAAAAATTTAGTTTGGGTGGAAACCTTAAGGATAATTATGCAGGAATAAATCATTAGGATCAGTTTGGTGTTTCCCCATCAAATGTGGTAAAATTTTCATCTGTGTGAAAAGGATTTGCTACTTTTTACGAAGGCCAGGTGATAGACGAGATAAGTGGTTCAGTGGCTTTAGACTTAAGGATTTTACAGATGAGTAAAACTAAAGAGAGATGTGTGAGTTGTCATACTGTTGCTAACCTTCTATTTTTGCTAAATTAAGAATACTTTAAAAACAACTACTACTTAATTTTATAAAAGAAATAATTCATACTAAAAAAACTAGGCAAAATATTATCTCCAACTAGAGGACGGACTCTTTAAATTAGTAGATTTAGCCATATGAAAAGATTATATCACCTATGTTTTTCTCAATATTTCTTAGGCCAATGACTATTTTGTCAGGGAACAGCATTAATTTCTAAACTAGCATTTGGAAATTATTGTACTATATAGGATTTCAAAGTCCTTTCCAGGTTTAGGATGTTAAAGCTTTAAGGACACGAGGATTTTTTGTTTTGTTTTGAGCTTTTCCTTCTCTACTGGGGTGGGTGTGGAATGCATGCTAGAGTCAATATTCATCTCTTATAATATTACTTGATTATGTTCCTGCAGTTACTGAGTTCCTGCCTGATTTAGATAACGAAAAGAGTAGGAGACCCAGAGCTGGTCAGGGGTGAGAACTGGCTCAGTAAAGCTCTGGCACATTTATGTGTCTTTAGTGAACTGGAACAGAAGAAATCAATCATTTACCAAGAGTTAGTCATTTGTTCTGGAACTTACCTGAGAAGCAAAGTGAGTTTGAGAATTAGGCCATCAGAAATGTATTTCATTCTTTGATTAATAAATTGAGATATGGGACTTTCCAAATGCTGTGTGTGTGTGTGTGTGTGTGTGTGTGTGTGTGTGTGTGAACTCTGCCAGCCAATAGATAGATATCAGAGTGCCAGAACAACATTGGAATCAGAAGGCTTTGTCTAGCCTACAGCATCTGGCTCTGAAAGATGGAATCTGATCTGTAGCCCAAGATGCTGAGAATTTTTAATTCTGTTAGATGATTAGATATTTACCAAAAGGATTAATTTGGTTGTGTATGATTGTCCTCCAGATCAATCCTGGGATCAGGAACAAATTCCATGCTTTTTCCAGAAGGGTCTAGGAGTATTGCTGTACAGAGTATCTCTGTACAGTTTATCAGAGATAACTGCTTTGGAGAAATAAGGGAAAAATGACAATGCCAGACACTGCCCCAGTCTGCTTCCCTATTTACTCTTGGCTATCCTAGTGTTTATTTTGACACAGGTTGAAGGGTCAGCAGTCATAATTTCTCAGTGAATGAACCAAGTTTCATTTCCTAGAAGAATATGCTAGCCAGGAACTTTATACCAGTTTGGATTGCAAATGACATGAAGTTTGTGGCTTGGAGTTAAAACATAGAGCTTGGAGTCAGAAATATCTGGGTTTAAATCCCAGCTCTGGTACCTATTAACTGTGTGATTTTTAAGCAAGTTAACTTTTCTTTTCTTTTTAAAATTTTTTTTAATGTTTGTTTATTTTTGAGAGAGAGAGACAGAGCACGAGCAGGGGAGGGGCAGAGAGAGAGGGAGACACAGAATGCAAAACAGGCTCCAGGCTCTGAGCTGTCAAGCCCGATATGGGGCTTGAACTCACAAATCTCAAGATCTGACCTGAGCTTAACCGACAGAGCCACCCAGGCACCCCAGCAAGTTAACTTTTCTAAGTCTTCGTTTTCCCATGTAAGATAAGAATAAGGATAGGATTATCAGGGTTGTCATGAAGATTAAATTAAGTAACAAATGCAAAGTTCTTGCCCATAGAATATTACTGTTCTTATTGTCATTATCTTTGGAGGTAAAACAGGATATCTCCTTATCTCCTTAAGAACAGAATCTACCTGCAGTCCTTGTGTTTCCACCCCATACTTACTGATCTATTACTTTCTGAATTTGTCTGGTAGGAAGCGGTCTATGAAACAAATTTTTTTATCTAAGATTAGACTTCATGGTATTTGCTTGTTAATATATTCTCACTGCCTTTCTGACCTTTTGGACTTAGCTTGCCTAACTCCAAGACCTAAATTGTACAGTGGTTGGGCTTTTATATAACATTATTATTGTGATTTTTAGGGTCTTTTATTGGTTTAAATATAAAAGGAGCTCAAATAAACTTTTGCTAATTGATAGCTGACCTCCCTGGATTTAATTCTATGCTTAGAGGCACTAAGGCCTTCTCCATGGGTAGATTTCTGATGCTAGCCCACTTTGGCTAGCATTTACCTCTTTTAGCCGTGGTGTACTAACCAACATCTGATTAATGCCATGGCACCATGTCTGATCTGTGACAGGGCAGATTTGTGTCATGACACATCCCCTTTGTTAGGGGTAAGTATTCTTTTTTTTTTTTTTTAAATTTTTTAAATGTTTATTTATATTAGAGAGAGAGTGACAGAGCCTGAGCAGGGGGAAGGGTAGAGAGAGCCAGAGACAGAACCTGAAGCAGGCTGCAGGCTCTGAGCTGTAAGCACAGAGCCTGAAGCAGGGCTTGAATTCACGAGCTGTGAGATCATGACCTGAGCCAAAGTCAGACAGATGGTTAGCCGACTGAGCTACCCAGGCACCCCAAGGTAAGTATTCGTAACAACAATAGCAAAAATCCCTTGTACCCCAGCTGCATGGAATAGAAATAGCTTTATCAGTCGTTTTAAGTGTTTTAGGACGTCTTGGCTCTACTTTAGAGTGGAGTTCTCTCATCTTATTTTCTGCTGCTCAGAAAATGGATTCTGTCTACATAGAGGCAAGAATGAGTTTGTTCAAAAAATGTCATCTGAGAGTATTAAAAAAATTTTTTTAATGTATATTTATTTTTGAGAGGGAGAGACAGAGTGCAAGCAGGGGAGGGACCAAGAGAGAGGGATACCCAGAATCCAAAGCAGGCTCCAGGCTCTGAGCTGTCAGCACAGAGCCTGACATGGGACTCGAACTCACGAACCACGAGATCATGACCTGAGCCGAAGTCAGATGCTCAACCAACTGAGCCACCCATGTGCCCCATCTGAGAGTATTTTTATACTAGATTGTACTCTGTTTCTGTTTCTAAGGTAAGCTTGAGCTGCCATCTTTTCAAGACAATTTTACAAGAAGTAGAAAACCACATTTGAGATTTAGGCATCCTCATTTTGTATAAGAATGAACTAATAAGTTATTGAGATCATGTAGTCTCAGGACTCAACAAAAATAAATAAGGGGCGCCTGGGTATCTCAGTCAGTTGAGCGTCCGACTTCGGCTCAGGTCATCATCTTGCAGTTTGTGAGTTTGAGCCCCATGTCGGTCTCTGTGCTGACAGCTGAGAGCCTGGAGCCTGCTTCAGATTCTATGTGTGTGTCTCTCTCTCTCTGCCCCTCCTCCGCTCATGCTCTGTCTCTCTCTCCTTCGGAAATAAATAAAACTTTAATAAAGAAATAAAGGAAGGAAAGAAGGAAGGAAGGAAGGAAGTCGGTCTGGTTGAAAACCAAGACTTTGGAGTTACCTTTTGGATCTGTTTCGGCTGGTGTACAGGATTTTTCGGGCAAATAATTTCTTATGTTAATTTTTTACTAATTTAATAATAGAAACAAATTGTTTCTGACACTTAACAGACTATAAATAAGTCACGTTAAAATACTAGTTTTGGGGGCGCCTGGGTGGCTCAGTTGGTTAAGCATCTGACTTTGGCTCAGGTCATGATCTTGTGGTTCGGAGGTTCGAGCCCCGTGTCAAGCTCTGTGCTGACAGCTCAGGGCTTGGCCCCTGTTTCAGATTCTGTGTCTCCCTCTCTCTCTTTGCTCCTCCCCTGCTCGCACTCTGTCTCTCTCTGTCTCAAAAATAAATAAACATTAAAAGAAATTAAAATACTAGTTTTGGTTTTTTCATCACAAATATAGGATGAAATCTCAGTATATATGTAAAAGTTCTTTTAGTTATAAAGTATTCTACAAATATAAGATTGAGTAGAAGGTTATTAGTCGTCTTTCCTGTTACAGATATGGTAACATGGTACCATGGTAGTCATTCAATAACTGTTTGCCTGACTGAGATTTTAGGAGAATAAAGATGATGGATTTGATGAGTTGCAAGTTTCTCGAAAGAATACAAAGTAGTTAAAATGATAAATTTATAGTCACTTCTGTTTGATATTGAATAATGTTAACATTAGTCATAATTGTCAAGGTTATTAACAGCAATACTCTCAGGCTTTAGCAAATTTTTAAATCTGAAAGCTCCAAGAAAGGTCTGATTTAGAATGTTTACATATCTAGTGTGAGGGTGGAGGAGTCTGTCAGATATAATGACATCCTGGTTCCCCCTACTGGGCTTAAATGAAATGACCTGTTCCTTCTTTTTTTTGTTTTTGAGTTTGTATTTAAGTTAATTAACATACAGTGTTATATTAGTTTCAGGTATACAACGTAGTGATTCAATGCTTCCATACATCACTCTGTGCTCATCCATCACAAGTGCACTCCTTAATCCTCATCACTTACTTCATCCCTTCCTTTACCCCCTCCCCTCTGGTAACCAACCATCAGTTTATTCTCTATAGTTTAAAGAGTCTATTTCTGGCCAACTAATCTTTGACAAAGCAGGAAAGAACATCCAATGGAAAAAAGACAGTCTCTTTAACAAATGGTGCTGGGAGAACTGGACAGCAACATGCAGAAGGCTGAAACTAGACCACTTTCTCACACCATTCACAAAAATAAACTCAAAATGGATAAAGGACCTGAATGTGAGACAGGAAACCATCAAAACCCTAGAGGAGAAAGCAGGAAAAGACCTCTCTGACCTCAGCCGTAGCAATCTCTTACTCGACACATCCCCAAAGGCAAGGGAATTAAAAGCAAAAATGAATTACTGGGACCTTATGATGATAAAAAGCTTCTGCACAGCAAAGGAAACTAAACTAAAAGGCAACAAACAAAATGGGAAAAGATATTTGCAAATGACATATCGGACAAAGGGCTAGTATCTAAAATCTATAAAGAGCTCACCAAACTCCACACCCGAAAAACAAATAACCCAGTGAAGAAATGGGCAGAAAACATGAATAGACACTTCTCTAAAGAAGACATCCGGATGGCCAACAGGCACATGAAAAGATGCTCAATGTCGCTCCTTATCAGGGAAATACAAATCAAAACCACAGTCAGATATCACTTCACGCCAGTCAGAGTGGCCGAAATGAACAAATCAGGAGACTATAGATGCTGGAGAGGATGTGGAGAAACGGGAACCCTCTTGCACTGTTGGTGGGAATGCAAATTGGTGCAGCCACTCTGGAAAACAGTGTGGAGGTTCCTCAGAAAATTAAAAATAGACCTAAACCTATGACCCCGCAATAGCACTGCTAGGAATTTACCCAAGGGATACAGGAGTACTGATGCATAGGGGCACTTGTACCCCAATGTTTATAGCAGCACTCTCAACAATAGCCAAATTATGGAAAGAGCCTAAATGTCCATCAACGGATGAATG
Source organism: Puma concolor (assembly GCF_028749965.1). Lineage (NCBI taxonomy): Eukaryota > Metazoa > Chordata > Mammalia > Carnivora > Felidae > Puma > Puma concolor. The sequence continues at coordinate 9,827,816 of NC_141678.1, read as the reverse complement.
GATAAAGAAATTGTGGTTTATATACACAATGGAGTACTACAAGGCAATGAGAAAGAACGAAATATGGCCCTTTGTAGCAACGTGGATGGAACTGGAGAGTGTGATGCTAAGTGAAATAAGCCATACAGAGAAAGACAGATACCATATGTTTTCACTCTTATGTGGATCCCGAGAAACTTAACAGAAACCCATGGGGGAGGGGAAGGAAAAAAAAAAGAGGTTAGAGTGGGAGAGAGCCAAAGCATAAGAGACTCTTAAAAACTGAGAACAAACTGAGGGTTGATGGGGGGTGGGAGGGAGGGGAGGGTGGGTGATGGGTATTGAGGAGGGCACCTTTTGGGATGAGCACTGGGTGTTGTATGGAAACCATTTTGACAATAAATTTCATATATTGAAAAAAAAATAGTCTATTTCTTAGTTTCTCTCTCTCTCTCTCCCCCCCTCTCCCTCTCCCTCCTTCCACCCCTCTCCCTTTCCCTTTCTCTTTCCTTTCCCTTTCCCTCTCCCCCTCTTTGCCTTTTTGTTTTGATCTCATATGGTATTTGTCTTTCTCTGACTGACTTATTTCACTTAGCATAGTAGTCTCTAGATCCATCCATGTCATTACAAATGACAAGGTTTCGTTTTTTTTTATGGTTCCATTGTATATAATGGATACCTATTGCTTCTTAAAACTTGTTTCCTTGGCATGGAATTGTCAGTCTCTTTAAGTGGCAACAAGAGGAGAGAGAAGACAAAGGAATCAGATCGCGTTTCAAATTTTACTGCCAATGTTGGAGAGCCATGTAATTAGAGGATACTACTCCCTACTGTAGACCACCACTTCTCTCACATGTTCACCTTAGTAATGGTGGGAAAGTTCTGGGGATTTTTCTCTACAGATTAAAAAAAATTTTTTTTTACTGTTTATTTATTTTTGGGAGAGAGAGAGAGAGCAAGCAGGGGAGGGGCAGAGAGAGAGAGACACACACAGAATCCGAAGCAGACCCCAGGCTCTGAGCCTGTCAGACAGAGCCTGATGTGGGGCTCGAACTCCTGAACCACGAGATCATGACCTGAGGAGCCAAAGTTGGACGTTTAGCTGCCTGAGCCATACAGGTGCCTCTCTACAGATTTTTTCTAAAAAATAAACTTGCATGTATCTATGGCCTTGGAAGGAACTCAGTTATTAGATGAAAAATTTTTGAGTGTTTATGATGTGCCAGTCATTATACTATAATCTGGAGCACACATCCTTTAAAGTTTGATCATGAGAATCCAGAAATTCAGTCACATCTTCAGGCTCTGCTTCTGGTTCTTTTGCAGTACACATCTGCAGTACTTCCTCCACTGCAGTCTTAAACACCTCAAAGCTGTACATGAGGGTTGGAATCAGCTTCTTCCAAACTCCTGTTAACTTGATATTTTGACCTCTTCCCATGCATCACAGATGTTTTTAATGTTATCTAGAATGGCGGATCCTTTCCAAAGGGTTTCATTGTACTTTGCCTAGATCTGACAGAGAAGTCACCAACTGTGGCAGCTATAACTTTATGAAATATATTTCTTAAATAATAAAACTTAAAAGTCTAAGTTACTCCTTGATTCATAGGCTGCAGAATGGATATTGTGTTACCAGGCATGAAAACAGTGTTAGTTTCATCGTACATTCCTATCAGAACTCTTGAGTGACCCAGTACATTGTCAATGAGCAGTAATATTTTGAAAGGAGTCTTATTTTTCTGAGCAGGAGGTCTCAGCCTCAGCAGTGGGCCCAAAATATGCAGTAAACCATGTTGTAAACAGATGTGCTGTCATCCAGGCTCTGTTTTTCCATTTCTAGAGCACAAGCAGAGTAGATTTAGCATGATTCTTCAGGGTCGTAGGATTTTTTCTTAGTGATAAATAAGCGTTGGCTTCAACTTAAAGTCACCAGCTGCTTTAGCCCTTAACAAGAAAGTTAACCTGTCCTTCGAAGCTTTAAAGCCAGGGATTGACTTCTTCTCTCTGTGAAAGTCCTAGATGGCATCTTCTTCCAATATAAGGCTATTTCATCTATATTGAAAATTTGTAATTTAGTATAGCCATCTTTATTAATTATCCTAGCTGGATCTTATGGATAACATGCTACAGCTTAAAATCAGCACTTTCTGTTTCACCTTGCACTTTTATGTTCTGGAGGTGGCTTCTTTTGCTGGCTTTAAAGTTTTCTGCTATAGCTTCTTCACCTCTCTCAGCCTTCATAGAATTGAAGAGAGTTAGGGCCTTGCTGCAGATTAGGTTTTATCATATGGCATTGTTGTGGTTGGTTTAATCTTCTGTCTAGATCACTGAAACTCTTTCTGTATTAGCAATAAGATTGTTTCACTTTCTTATCATTTGTGTGTTCACTGGTATAGCACTTCTAATTTCCTTCAAGATTTTTTCCTTTTCATTCACAACTTGGCTAATTGGTATGAAAGGCCTAGCTTTTGGCCTGTCTTGGCTTTCGCCATGCCTTCCTCACTAAGCTTAATCATTTCTAGCTTTTGGTTTAAAGTGAGAGACATACTACTCTTTCTTTCAGTTGAACACTTAGAGGCCATTGTAGGGTTATTGATACGCCTAATTTCAAAATTGTTGTGTTTCAGAGAATAGGGAGGACTAAGGAAAGGGAGAGAGACCAGGGAATTGCCAGTTGCTACAGCAGTCAGTATACAGAGTTTATCGATTAAGTTCACTATCTTATATGGGTATGTTTTTTAGGGCCCCAAGACAATTGCAGTAGTAACATCAAAAATCATAGATCACCATAACAAATATGGTAATAATGAGCAAGTTTGAAATCTTGAGAGGATTACCAGAATGTAATGGAGACACATGAAGTACACAAATGATATTGGAAAAATGGCGTCAATAGACTTGCTTGACACAGGGTTTCCACAAACCTTCAATTTTTAAAAGATGCAATATTTGTAAAGAGCTGTAAACTAAAGCACAATAAAATGAGGTATACCTATATTTTTAATTATATTTAATATTTATTACTTTATATCTAAATAGCCACATGCATACAGTAACTCTTCTGTTGGACAGTGCAAATCTAGATAATGACTTTATGGTTAGCCACTGAAAGATGGGGACCTGGCACTTTACTGTGATCCTTTGCAGGCTGTTTTAATGTGAACTCTTACATCAGTCACCCAAATTCTTGCCACTGATCTGTTTTATAACACTGAGACTACATCCCAAATTTTTGTGACTCACTGATGTCTGTTGCCTTCTCTGTTATTTTTAAAAATAGCTTCTCTGTTAGTATTATTTAAATGTTACTGTAGGGCTTTGCAAACTCCTGTAAATAATGACTATTTTTTGAATGCTTAAACTATGTGCTGTGGACTACAAAAAGTACTTTATATGTATTATTTAATGTAATTTTTATAGTAATTCTGTAAAGGTAGAAATTTTCATTTTTGTTTTATATATGAGGAAACTGAGGCTTAGAGAGGTGTGGGTAAAGTGTTAAGAAAAATTCCTTTCTCTGTCTCTGGGGTCAAATTTGACTTTGGATTAACTTTCTACTCTATTCTTATGGAAAACCCAGTAAGATGGAACATCAGTTGTGTTACCAGGCAACACTGCTTATAGTAAAAAATGACCTTTGATAGATGAAATATACTTAAACTAGGAAGAGTGTAAATAAAGTGTAAATACTTGTTTGGAAGTTATACTTTTATGCCTCTCTGGATATGGTGAATCTCGGAATTAGGCATGTTCCTGATAGAGATAATGGAAGCTAAATTAATGGACTGTATTTGTTCCTGCTTGGGACATAAGCCAAGGTGGCTGTCACATTTTGATAATGACAATGTAATCATGTCCCCGCATACTTAAGCTGTTACTTTTGAGAAGTCTGTGACTAGTTCTTGAAGTGCAGGAACTTTTAATGGAGAGAAATGCCTGATGCTGCCCTGTTGGTACACTGTCTCCTGGTCTGTACCCTTTCAGTGCAAAACATGGCTTACAGTAATCATGTGAGTTTGATTGGTTGAGCTTGGTGGGCTTTGCAAGAGATCAAGTAATTTGATCCACAAAATAAGTAAATGGGAAATTTCCAGAAGAAATACAAAGGCCAATAAATGAACATATGCTCAATTCCCCTAATAATTAAAGTATAAATTAAAATAATAAGATGGCAAAAATTTAAAAGATAATGCGAGTTGTTGACAATGTGAAAAAAACAGGCATAGTTGTTGGTAATATCAACTGGCAAAAAATTTTGGTAGGCAATTTGGCAGTATCTCTCAAAATGATAAATTTTGGGGGCACCTGGCTGCCTCAGTCAGTTGAGCATCCGACTTTGGCTCAGGTCATGATCTTGAAGTTCATGAGCTCAAGCCCCACCTCCGGCTCACTGCTATCAGCAAAGAGCCAACTTCGAATCCTCTGTTTCCCTGTCTCTGCCCCTCCTGTACTTGCACGCTCTCAAAAATAAATAAGCATTTAAAAAAAAAATAATAAGTTTTCATATCTTGTAGCGGTTTTACTTCCAGGAATCTGTTCTACAGAAATATGTGCACATCTGGGCAAAGAATTGCAAGGATGTTCATATATAATTTTTTTAATAGCAGAAAGTTGGAACTCAAATATCTGCCAGTTAAGGAATAATTAAATAAATAATGGTGCATGCAAATAGTGGGAAAGTATCCATTCTTTCAAAGTAATGATCCCCAAGGGTATAAGTATTGAACATTGAGAGCTGTTTATATTATATGCAGGAAAGCTATTTGATACTATGTGTTCCTTGAAGGAAGAACAGACCAAAAACTATGAAGTATTACTGGCCAGAACAAAACAAAAAAGACAAAACCTGAGTTTGATCTAATGAGGTGGTGATATATATCTAACCATCAATATACAGGAAATACAGAGACAGAAAAATATGATAAACTGTACCATACAGATGGAATCAGAAAAATCCAGAATGTGGAAGATTATGGGATTTAAGAAGTATGACTTCCGTAAATAAATAATTAAAAAAATCCAAAAAGATGGAAGGGGAAACTGACAGTTAAAAGAGATTTAAGGGGCGCCTGGATGGCTCAGTTGTTTAAGTGTCCAGCTCTTGATTTTGGTTCAGATAACAATCTCCCGGTTCGTGAGTTTGAGTCTTGCATCCGGCTCTGTGCTGACAGTGCGGAGCCTGCTTGTGATTCTCTCCCTCTCTCTCTGACCCTCCCCTGCTTGTGCTCTGCTCTGTCTCTCTCTCAAAATAAATAAATGAATTTTAAAAAGAGAGAGATTTAAAAATACGTATATTGCAAAGGCAGGACTTCTGGAAAGGTGAAGTTGAAACACCCTCTGCCCAGTGAAACAGCTATTTAAGTCTGAAAGTTATTAAAAAACAACCATGTAAAGTCCCTGGAAATTGTCCTATGGACATATAACAAATAGACAAATATTCAAGAAAATTTACTAAGTCTTTTTTTTTTTTTCAACGTTTATTTGTTTTTGGGACAGAGAGAGACAGAGCATGAATGGGGGAGGGGCAGAGAGAGAGAGGGAGACACAGAATCGGAAACAGGCTCCAGGCTCTGAGCTGTCAGCCCAGAGCCCGACACGGGGCTTGAACCCACGGACCGCGAGATCATGACCTGACTGAAGTCGGACGCTCAACCGACTGCACCACCCAGGCGCCCCTACTAAGTCTTTATAAGAACAGTGAGTCATTGGCATTTGACACATGACTTGTTTCCATCCTCCTCTCAGATTTGTGTGATGAAAGCTCTACTCTAGGTGTTTTATTGTGAGTGGGTGTGGCCAAGAAGGTGGAAACTTGCTTCCCACCCAGCTCCTGGTGTGGGGCTACAGTTTCTCTCCAGGAGGGGCATGGGAAGACTGCCAACATCTTTCATCCTTTCCAGCCCAGTGCTCTGTTTCAGACAAGTGCAGCTAAGAGAACAGAGGTTTCTTTTTCCTACTCAGCCACTAATAATAGAGCAAAGGTTCTGCCTCAGATGCAACATTTATACTAACTTAATTCCAGTGAGATTAGTCCTATATAGTTCCACCCACTCTCCTTTTCCTTTTTGTGCTATTTTTTACACATACTACATCTCTATATATTAGAACCTAACAATGCATTGTTACAACTAATGTTTCTGTAATGTCTTAATGAAAGCTAAGAGAAGAAACGGGGAAACAAACATTTCTAGAGTTATATTAACCTTCTACCATTTTGGTTCCGTTTATTAACCTTCTTACCATTTGCGGTTCTGTTTATTCATATGATTTAAGTTACCACCTATTAAAATGTTCTTACTGCAGTATAGCCTTATTCCCACCCTATCCTTTGTACTATTGCCAAATATAATAAAGTTAAAAAATAGTAAAAAAAAAAAAAAAAAAGATTCTCTCTCCCTTGCCCCTTTACCCCACTCGCACACACACTCTAAAATTAAAATAATTATTTAAAAAAACTAGTTTCTCTTGCCTGTGTTGGGCTCTGTGCTGACAGCATGGGGCATGCTTGGGATTCTCTGTCTCCCTTGCTCTATTCCTCTCTCTCTCTCTCTCATAAATAAACATTAAAAAAACTACAAAGTTTCATTAAGACAGTGTAGTACTGGTATAAAGATTGACATGTATGTCAGTGGAATGGAGCTGAGAGTCCAGAAATAAACCTTAACACTTTGGAACAATTGATTTTTGACAAAGTGGCTAAAACAATTCAATGGGGAACCATAGCCCTTTTATTAAGTTGTGTTTAGTCAACTGGATATCTACATGCAAAAGATTGAATTTACCTTAGAGTATACACAAGAATTAACTCAAAGTGGATTACAGGCCTAAAATGTAGGAGCTAAAACAATAAAACTCTTATTAGAGAAAACATAGAAGTAAATTTTTGTGGTCTTGGATTAGGCCATGATTTCTTAGATATTATACTAAAAACACAATAAAAGAAGGCTGATAAGTTGGACTTTATAAAAATCAAAGCCTTTGTGCTTCAAATAACATGTTTAAGAAATGAATGAAAAGTCAGCTCACAAACCAAGAGAAGATATTTGCAAATTGTATGTGTGATAAGGGACTTGTATATACAATGTATAAAGAATTCTTGTAATTCAATTAAAAAAAACCTAATTTTTAAAATGGGCAAATGATTTGATAGAGACATTTCTCTGAAGAAGATAAGATGGCTGATAAGCACATAAAAAGATGTTCAATGTGATACAACAGAGAAGATGTAACAGTTTTACAGTAATTAACTTCAATATTTGAAGGCTCATCTTACATTCATGCATATAATTAAGTCCAGTGGTTAGAAATTACTTGTGTCTTAGTTCAATAAAAGGAGGATATTCTGACAGTTATTTTTCCTTTTGAGGAAATAGGAAACTATTTGTCCAAAGGGTTTTAGGACCAATTCCCTCTCAGTTGGAAGCATAGGATTATGTATTAGGGTTACTCGTTGTAACACAGAGAAAGAGACTCTGGCTATCTTAAAGAGAGAATTTACTGGAAAGATGCAAATTGGAATACAGAATCTAAGGAACACTATAGAACCTTGCACAGGAGAGGCAGAAACAGGATAGTTTCAGGGATGTAGGTAGCCTAAATTAATTCACAGTTTCTTCAGGTTACCCTAGCTGAAATAAATGGGCGTTGCCTGTACCCATGCTCCTCAAGATTGGGGAGTCCTAGGAGAAAGATTCCAGTTTGTTTGGTTGTTTATTTAAATGTTTATTTATTTTTGAGAGAGAGACAGAGTGTGAGCGAGGGAGGGGCAGAGAGAGAGGGAGACACAGAATCTGAAGCAGGCTCCAGGCACCGAGCTATCAGCACAGAGCCCGATGTGGGGCTTGAACTCATGAACCATAAGACCATGACCTGAGCCCAAGTCAGATGCTTAACCACTGAGCCACCCAGGTGCCCCTCTAATTGGTCTGTTTAGGTTTTGAGTCCATCCTTGACTTAGGGAACTAAGGGACAGGCTTGGTGACAGGCTCACCAAGACTACACATAATCTAGGTGACATAATTCCACATAATGAAATTGACATGCTGTTATTGGAAGAAAGGGGAAATGGTATTTGGCAGACAAAAAACCCACACAAAAAACCCAAAGTCCATTTTAGAATGGATAACTTCCTATTTTTTAAATATTAGATATGAAAAAGGAGACTATTAACTGTCATATGCAGAGTGATGGCATTTCCCCCCGTATTTTTTATTGTAGAAAACTATGTAAAATTTACCACCACAACCATTTTTAAGTGTACAGTTCAGTGGTGTCAAATACATTAATAATGTTGTACAACCACCATCACCACCCATCTCCATAACTCTCTTCATCTTTTTTCATCTTGTAAAACTGAAACTGTGTACCCATTAAGCATTAATTCTGCATTTTCCTTTCTTCAGCCTCTGGCAGCCACTACTATTCTACTTTCTGTCTCTGTGATTGTGAATACTCTGCATACCTCATATAAGTGGAATCATGTAGTATTTGTCTTTTTGTGACTGGCTTATTTCACTTAGTCTAATGTCTCTGAGGCTCATCCATGATGTAGCATATTGCAGAATTTCCTTCCTTTTTAAGGCTGAATAATATTGCATTGTGTGTGTGTGTGTGTGTGTGTGTGTGTGTGTGTGTGTACCACATTTTGCTTATCTATTCATGCACTGATGGACACTTGGGTTGCTTCCATGTTTTAGTTCTTGTGAATAATGCTGCTCTGAATGTGAGTGTACAGATACCTCTTTGAGTCACTGCTTTCAATACTTTTCTGTATATATCCAGAAATGGAATTGTGTATGTATCCAGGAACACTTTCACACCTGCCTGCCCACAAGGCTGAGGTTGGTGGATGGATTGCTGTTATTGTGGTAGGAGCTGAAAATGATGGAAACAAATCACATGCTGGATAATATGGTAATTCTGGTTTTAGTTATTGTTTTTGTTTTTATTAGGCTGTTTCTGTATCAGGAATCAGCCTGAGGTGTAAACTTAAGGTTTTTTTCAGGTCTTTTTTGAGCCTCCACATTTCCTCAGGTATGTGTGGTCACTTTATTTATGTTTTAATGTTTATTTATTTTTGAGAGAGAGAGAGTGTGTGGTCACTTTCTAATTTTCTCTATATATGCTAGGTGCTTTTGGATGTCCTGGTCTTTATTCTCTATCCCTTCAATGGGGAAAAAACAGAAAAATGAAGGGAGAATTAGAAGGTTCAGACTGTTTAGTTCCCTGCAAATCACTTCAGCTGGAGGTGGGGGGCTTGCAACAATGGGAGAGGTGTGGAAACAATGGCCACCCACCTCTTTATCTGCACCTCTGTGATTATAATAGTGCTATCAGTGCTCAGAGCACAGATCTCTGGGATTTGAAGTACATACAAGGTCTTTTTTGCCCACCTGGTTCCTGCAAGCTATATGCAGCCTGCTCCAGGAACACTTTCACACCTGCCTGCCCACAGGGCTGAGGTTGGTGGATGGATTGCTGTTATTGTGGTAGGAGCTGAAAATGATGGAAACAAACCACAATTTGCCATCCATGCCTTCCCTGGAAAGCGGCAAGCCTTCAGTAGGTTCCAGTGTTTCAAAATAGTTGTATCGGACAGATTCTGCCAGTGCAATTATTGTTTAGGTAGGATGACAGATTCCTGGTGCTTCCTATTCCACCATCTTCTCTGAATCCTCCCTAGGATGGCAATTATTTAAAAATGTGTATGCATGTGAGCACTCGCTTCAGTAGCACATACACTAAAAATGTGTATGCATGTGGACAAGGATTGGAAAATAAGATGAAAAAGAACATAGTTTACTTAGGAGTTTAAGATTTGGATACAGGGAGTTGTGCAGGGGGAAGCTTTATTTAATAATGTTTCTTTGCCTTACAACTTTGAAACTTTGAAACTTTGAAATATACATAAGAAAGTGCATAACACTTAGAGTACGAGTTAACTGATAATTGTGAAATAGTATTTATGTAGCTGCCATACAGGTCAAGAAATATAACATTGACTACACCTCAAAAGCTTTCTTTGTGCTCCTTTGCACAAAGGAGCCAAGTAACAAACCAGGGACAGATGGTTCCCTCTTTCCAGAAGTAACCCAAACCCACTACCCTGATGTGATGATATCCTTACTTTCTTTGTGGTTTTACCTTCTGTGTTTGCATCTCTAAAATATATAGTTTAATTTTGTCTATTTTTAAGCTTAATATAAATGGAATTATACTATTTATATTCTTTTGTCTTGATTCTGTTATATGCAGCATCATATTTGTGTAATTCATGTTGTTTGTAGCTCTAGTTTTATTACTAATTTCCATTGTTATATTCCTTAGTCTGACTCTATCATAAGTTATTTGTGCATTCTACTTAGGATGGACATTTGTGTTGTTTTTTTAATTAGTTTTTCTCTTTCACTTCGTTAATATGATTAATTAGACTGATTGATTTTCAAATGTTAAAGCAACCTTGTATTCCTGGGATAAACCCTACTTGATCTTGACATTTAGTTCTTTTTTTATGTTGTTGGATGTGAGTTGCTAAAATTTTATAAAGAATTTTTTTACATCAGTATTCATGATAAATATTAGTCTAGTTTTCCTTGTTTGACAAGTCTTTGGTTTTCTTATCAGTGTATTTGTGGCCTTTTAGAATGAGTTTGGAAGCATTTCTTTCTCTTCAATTTTCTGGAAGTGTTTGAATAGGATTGTTATTATTTCTTTCTTCCTTAAATATTTGGTAGAATTCACTAGTGAAGCCATCTGGAACTTGAGTTTATTTTGTGGGAATTTTATACCAAGAATTTAATTTATATATTAAATATAGAGCTATTCTTGGTTATCTGTTTCTTCTTGATTAAAATTTGGTAGTTTGCGTCTTTCAAGGAATTGCAAGTTCTTTCAATGAACTTCTATTTCATCTGAGTTATAGGATTTATTAGCATAAAGTTGTTAATTACATTCCCATATCATTTTTAAAAATTTTATTTCTTTATTCTGAGATAGAGAGGGAGAGAGAAGGGCAGAAAGAGAGAATCCCAAGCAGGCTCCGTGCTGTCAGGACAGAGTCCAGTGTGGGGCTGGATCTCACGAACTGTGAGATCATGACCTGAGCCACAATCAAGAGTTGGTTGATTAACTGACTGAGCCCTCCAGGCACCCCTCCCTATAATTGTTAAAAATAGCTGTAAGATATGTACTGATACCACCTCTCTCACTTTTGATATTGGTAATCTGTTTTCCTTCTGCCTTTTCTTGAGCAATCTGGATAAAGTTTATCAATCTTATTGATAAAACAACTTATTGATATGTAACTTACACATTTAACGTGTGCAATTCAGTGGCTTTTAGTATATTCACAGAGTTGTGAAACTATCATCACAATTAATTTTTGAATATTTTTATTACCTCAAAACCCCACACTTCTTATTCATCACCATCCAGTCCCCTTGTTCTTCCAGCAGTAGGTAACCACTACTATACTTCCTGTCTTTAAAATTTTGCCTATCCTGGACATTTCATGTAAATGGAATCATACATACCATATAAATGAAGTCCTACAATATGTGGTCCTTTGTGACTGACTTCTTTGACTGACAATAATGTCCTCAAGGTTCATAATATTTCAATATTCAAAGTTCGTAATGTGTGTTGTGGCACGTATTAACACTTAATTCCTTTTTATTGCTGGATAATCCCTTGAATGGTGATGGACTTTTGAGTTGTTTGCACTTTTTGGCTGTTATAAACAGTGCTGCTCTGAATGTTTGTGTATATGTTTTTGTGTGGACATGTTTTCATTTCTCTTGGATATATACCTAAGAGTGCATTTGCAAGGTCATATGGTAACTCTGTGTTGAACCTTTTTGAGGAACTGCCAATTTTCCAAAGTGACCAATTGTCTTATATCCTGATCAGTAGTGTATGAGAGTTCCAATGACTCCATCCTTGCCAACTCTTGTTATTACATCTGTCTTTCTGATTATACCCATTCTAGTAGGTGTGAAGTAGTAACTTACTGTTATTTCATTGATTGACTTTGAATTTCAATTTATCCTTCATTACTCAGACTAACTAACTTGTTCCTTATGTATTCCTTTTTATTTATTGATGTGTTCAGTTGGTAGTGCTTTGTATCTATGTTCATATTGCTCTGTAGTTTTCTTTCTTTGTCTTTGATACTATCTCTGTTAGGTTTTGTAATCAGGATAATTCTCTGTTCATGAAGATAAGCTGTGTAGTGTTGCCTCCTCTTTTTTTCTTCTGAAAGCATTTATGCAATACTTTGTAATTTCTTCCTTAAATGTTTGCTATAGTTTACCAGTGAAGCTATCTGCACCTGGGCCTTTCTTTGTGGAAAGATGTTTACTTATGAAAAGTGTATTATTTCCTCTTGTGTAATTTTTTGTAATTTGTTTTATTTAAGATATTTTCCAGTTTCATTTACAATGTAGAATTTACTGGCATAAACTTATTAATAACATTAAAAAATTTTAATGTCTTTAGGATCTGTGGTGGTAGCTTCCTTATCATTCTTAATATTGGTAATCCAATTCTACTGTATTTCTTTCTTGATCTTAGTTTAAATGATTACCAGTTTTACTGATATTTCTAAAGAACCATGTTTTGGTTTCACTGATTATTTCAGTTGTTTGTTTATTTTCTATTTTATTGATTCCTACTCTGTTATTTTCTTTCTACTTAATTTGGGTTCTTTTATTTTAGCTTCTTAAGGTGGAAACTTAGAATATTGATTTTAAACCCTTTAAAATTTTTATTTTTTATTTATTTATTTTTTTAAACATTTTTTTTTCAACGTTTATTTATTTTGGGGACAGAGAGAGACAGAGCATGAACGGGGGAGGGGCAGAGAGAGAGGGAGACACAGAATCGGAAACAGGCTCCAGGCTCTGAGCCATCAGCCCAGAGCCCGACGCGGGGCTCGAACTCACGGAGCGCGAGATCGTGACCTGGCTGAAGTCGGACGCTTAACCGACTGCGCCACCCAGGCGCCCCAACCCTTTAAAATTTTTTATGTAAACATTTAAAGTTACAATTTTCCCTGTAAACATTATGATAGCTGAATCTCACAAATTTTGGTGTCCAGCACTTTCATTTTTATTCAACTCAACATATTTTCTGATTTATCTTATAATTTCCTCTTTCATCCATGGGGTATTTAGAAGAGTGTTTGTAGCCTCCAAATATTTGTTGATTTTCCAGATTTATTTTTGTTACTAATTTGTAATATAATTTTATTGTTCTCAGAGAACATAAATTACAAAATTTTAATCCTAAATTCATTGAGAATTGTTTTGTGGCCTGATATGTGATCCATCTTGTAAAGTGTTCCATGTATACTTGAAAAGAATATGTAATCTGATTATGTAATGTTATTTAACCTACAGATTTTATTCATTGTCTCCTGATTACCACCCCCCCACCCCCCATTAATGTCTTTTTTGGTCCAGGATCCCATCCAGAACCTCACATTACGTTTAGTTTTCATATTTCCTTAATCTCATTTAATCTGGGACAGTTCCTCAGTTTTTCTTCTTAACATTGATGTTTTTTAAAAAAATATTTTTGATGTTTATTTTATTTTTGAGAGAGATACACACAGAGTGTGAGTGGGGTAGGGGCAGAGAATGAGTGTGACACAGAATCTGAGGCAGGCTCCAGACTCTGAGCTGTCATCACAGAGCCCAACGTGGGGCTTGAACTCATGAACCATGAGATCATGACCTGAGCTGAAGTCAGATGCTCAGCTGACTGAACCACCCAGCGCCCCTAATATTGATGTTTTTTGAAGAGTACTAGCAGGTTACTCTATAGTGTCATTCAGTTTGGTTTGTCTAACTTGCTCATGTTTAAATTCAGTTTATACATTTTAGCAAGAATATCATAGAATATCACAGAAGTAGCATCACATGCTTCTCAGGACATCATCTCAGGAGGCATGTTTTATGAATACATCTCATTGCTGGTATTGTTAATTTTGATCACTTGGTTCAGTTGATTTCTGTCAGGTCTCTATTTTTCTCTCTCTTTTTTTGTCACCTTTAATCAAAAGTCGTGTGTGTGTAATCACATTTTCTTTTTTTATCCACTGACACATATTTAAGTTGTTTCCATATCTTGGCTGTTGGGAATAGTGCTACAGTGCCAGTATCTCTTTGGGATCGTTGTTTTCTTTCCTTTGCATATATTCCCAGAAGTGAGATTGCTGATCATATGGTAACTCTCCATGTCGTTATTCATAGTGGCTGTACGTTTCCTCCAATAGTATATATAAGGATTCCCTTTTCTCCACATCCTTGCCAATACTTGTTATCTTTGACTTTTTTTTTTTTTTTTTTTTTTTTTTTGAAGGAGAGAGAAAGACAGAGCATGAGCGGGGGAGGAGCAGAGAGAGAGGGAGACACAGAATCCGAAGCAGGCTCCAGGCTCTGAGCTGTCAGCACAGAGCCCAATGAGCCCAATGCGGGGCTTGAACTCACGAACCGTGAGATCATGACCTGAGCCAAAGTCGGACGCTTAACCGACAGAGCCACCCAGGTGCCCTTCTTTGACTTTTTTATAGTAGCCATTCTAACAGGTATGAGGTGATGTCTGTGGTTTTATTTGCATTTCCATGATGATTAGTGAGGTTGAGTAGTTTTTCATGCACCTGGTAGCCATTTGTATGCCTGCTTTGGAAAAATGTCTGTTCAGGTCCTTTGCCCATTTTTAAATCAGGTTATGTTATGTTATGTTATGTTATGTTATGTTATGTTATGTTATGTTATGTTATGTTATTGCTGTTGTGTTGTATGAGTTCTTACATATTTTGGATGTTAACCCCTTATTAGATACAGGTTTTGCAAATATTTAATTCCATTATGTAGGTTGCTTTTTTATTTTGTTGGTTTCCTTTGTTGTGCAGAAGCTTTTTAGTTTGATGTAGTCTCACTTGTTTATCTTTGTTTTATTGCCTGTGCTTCCAGTGTCATATGCAAAATTCATTGCCAAAACTAATCTCAAACATTTTCCCTTGTGTTTTCTTCTGGGAGCCTAGAATTTTAGGTCATACATTTAAGTCTTTAATCCATTTTGAGTTGACTTTTGTGTATAGTATAAGGATCCAATTTCTTTTTATTTAAAACAAATTTTTTTTTAACGTTTATTTATTTTTGAGACAGAGAGAGACAGAGCATGAACGGGGGAGGGTCAGAGAGAGGGAGACACAGAATCTGAAACAGGCTCCAGGCTCCAAGCTGTCAGCACAGAGCCCGACGCGGAGCCCGAACTCACAGACCACGAGATCATGACCTGAGCCGCAGTCGGCCGTCCAACCAACTGAGCCACCCAGGCGCCCCTCTTTTTTTTTTTAATGTGGATATTTCGTTTTGCCATCACCCTATATTGAAGAGATTATCTTTTCTCCATTGTTTCCTTTGTCAAAGATTAGTTGACTGTGTATGGTTAAGTTTATTTCTGGATTCTCAATTCTGGTTTTTTTGTCTTATATGTCTGTTTTTTTTTTTTTTTTGTAACATTTATTTGTTATTGAGAGACAGAGAGACACAGAGCATAAGCAGGGGAGGGGCAGAGAGAGGGGGAGACATAGAATCTGAAGTAGGCTCCAGGCTCTGAGCTGTCAGCACAGAGCTCGACGCGGGGCTCGAACGCACAAACTGCGAGATCATGACCTGAGCTGAAGTCGGTTGCTTAACCAACTGAGCCACCTAGGCCTCCCTTATATGTCTGTTTTTATTCCATATTATTTTGCTTACTATACCATACTATAGCAATTGCAATAAGCATTATTTTGCTTACCATACCGTATTATTTTGCCTAGTATAGCTTTGTGACATAATATGAAATCAAGAAATGTGATGCATCCATTTTTGTTCTTGCTTGAGATTGCTGTTGCTATTCAAGGACTTTTGTGTTTCCATTTTTCTCAAAAAAAAAAAAAAATGCCATTGGAAGGGTGCCTGGGTGGCTTAATCGGTTTAGTATCCAAAACTCTGGATTTCGACTCAGGTCATGATCCCAAGGTCATGGGATCGAGCTCTGCATTAGACTCTGCACTGAGCACAGAGTCTGCTTAAGATTCTCTCTCCCTCTGTCTCTCTCTCTCTCTCTCTGTCTCTCTCTCTCTCTCTCTCTCCTTCTGCCCCTCTTCCCAGCTTGTGCTCTCTCTCTAAAAAAAAGAAAAAATGCCATTGGAATTTTGATAGGGATTGGACCTGTAGTTTGTTTTGGGTAGTATGGACATTTGAACAACCTTAATTCTTCCAATCCATGAACACAGGATATCTTTCCATTTATGTGTGTCTTCAGTTTATTTAATCAATGTTTTGAAGTTTTTGGTGCACAGATCTTTCATCTCCTTGGGTAAATTTATTCCTTTATTATTATTATTATTATTATTATTATTATTATTATTATTATTTTAATAGCAATTTCTTTCTTTTTTTTAATGTTTCTTTTAATTTTGAGAGAGAGAGTGGGAGACAAAGGATCTGAAGCAGGCTTTAGGCTGATAGCAGAGTCCAGCATGGAGCTCGAACTCACAAATAGATCATGACTGGAACCAAAGTCGGATGCTTAACCAAATGAGCCACCCAGGTGCCCCTAACTATTTTATTATTTTTGATGCTATTGTAAATTAGTTTGTTTTTTAAACTTCTTTTCATATAGTTTGTTGTTTGTATTTAGAAACACAGCTGATTTTTGTAGGTTGGTTTTGTATCCTGTAGCTTTACTGAATTTGTTTATTCTAAAAGTTTTTTTATGGAGTTCTTGACATTTTCTTTTTTTTTTTTTTTTTATATATATGAACTTTATTGTCAAATTGGTTTCCATACAACACCCAGTGCTCATCCCAAAAGGTGCCCTCCTCAGTACCCATCACCCACCCTCTCCTCCCTCCCACCCCCCATCAACCCTTAGTTTGTTCTCAGTTCTCAACAGTCTCTTATGCTTTGGCTCTCTCCCACTCTAACCTCTTTTTTTTTTTTTTTTTTGTTCCCCTCCCCCATGGGTTTCTCTTAAGTTTCTCAGGATCCACATAAGAGTGCAACCATATGGTATCTGGCTTTCTCTGTATGGCTTATTTCACTTAGCATCACACTCTCCAGTTCCATCCACGTTGCTACAAAAGGCCATATTTCATTTTTTCTCATTGCCACGTAGTACTCCATTGTGTATATAAACCACAATTTCTTTATCCATTCATCAGTTGATGGACATTTAGGCTCTTTCCATAATTTGGCTATTGTTGAGAGTGCTGCTATGAACATTGGGGTACAAGTGCCCCTATGCATCAGTACTCCTGTGTCCCTTGGATAAATTCCTAGCAGTGCTATCGCTGGGTCATAGGGTAGGTCTATTTTTAATTTTCTGAGGAACCTCCACACTGCTTTCCAGAGCGGCTGCACCAATTTGCATTCCCACCAACAGTGCAAGAGGGTTCCCGTTTCTCCACATCCTCGCCAGCATCTATAGTCTCCTGATTTGTTCATTTTGGCCACTCTGACTGGCGTGAGGTGATACCTGAGTGTGGTTTTGATTTGTATTTCCCTGATAAGGAGCGACGCTGAACATCTTTTCATGTGCCTGTTGGCCATCCGGATGTCTTCTTTAGAGAAGTGTCTATTCATGTTTTCTGCCCATTTCTTCACTGGGTTATTTGTTTTTCGGGTGTGGAGTTTGGTGAGCTCTTTATAGATTTTAGATACTAGCCCTTTGTCCGATATGTCATTTGCAAATATCTTTTCCCATTCCGTTGGTTGCCTTTTAGTTTTGTTGGTTGTTTCCTTTGCTGTGCAGAAGCTTTTTATCTTCATAAGGTCCCAGTAATTCACTTTTGCTTTTAATTCCCTTGCCTTTGGGGATGTGTCGAGTAAGAGATTGCTACGGCTGAGGTCAGAGAGGTCTTTTCCTGCTTTCTCCTCTAAGGTTTTGATGGTTTCCTTTCTCACATTCAGGTCCTTTATCCATTTTGAGTTTATTTTTGTGAATGGTGTGAGAAAGTGAGTTCTTGACATTTTCTATGTAAGAGATCATGTCATCTGCAAACAGAAACAATTTTACTTCTTCCTTTCCAATTTGGATGTCTTTTATTTCTTTTTCTTGCCTAACTGCTCTGGCTAGGACTTCCAGTGCAGTGTTGAATAGGAGTGGCAAGAGGCAACATCCTTGTCTTATTCCGATTTTAGAAGAAAAGCTTTCAGATTTTCCCTGCTAAGTAATGATGTTAGCTGTGGGCTTGTCATATATGGTTTTTATTGTTTTGAAGTACATTTCTTTTATATCTAATTTGTTGAGAGTTTTTATTATGAAAGGAAGCTGAATTCTGTTAAATGTTTTTAATGTAGTTGAGGCGATCATGTGATTACTTTGTTCTGTTTATGTACTTGTTATAACTTTGTTAAATTTGTTAAGTGGAGCACAGTGGAAGTGTACATCCCTCTTTAAGGGGCCATATGGCAAGGTCAAGGACTGACTGTAGACAGAGAGGCAGGATCTGGGTCTGTGGGTGGAATGCTTTGGGGTGCCTAGGCTAGGTCCAGATCAACCAATTCAAACCAAAGGAACAGAATTTTCATAAGCCCATGGAGGTATTATCCAAGGAGCACATAAAGCACACTGGTGCTGGGAGGCAGGGGATACTGTTGGTCACAAGGGCTACTGGGGAGATCATATCAGGAACTTACATTTACTGTTACTCTGTGGACTACTGTCAAGGACATGCACTCACCTGAGGGGGCTAGTGTCAGTTTAAGGATATTGCAGACGCATTGGTTCAACAAAATGGAGGCCAAGGCAGCAGTGCCATGGAGTAGCTTAGGTAAGCTCTCAGCAGTGGTGTATCACATTTATTGATTTGCATATGTTGAAACATCCTTGCATTCCAGGAATAAATCCCACATGGTAATGGCATATGATCTGCTTTATGATATGATATGATTTAATGTTCTGTTGAATTTTGTTTGCTGGTATTTTGTTGAAGATTTTTGCGTCTCTGTTCATCAGGGATATTGGCCTGGGATTTTCTTGTCTAGTAGTGTTTTTGTCTGGCTTTCAACAGGATAATATTGGCCTCCTAAAAGTATTCCATCCTCTTGAAATTTTTTGGAAGAGTTTGAGAAGATTTCACATTATTTTCTTTTCAAATGTTTGGTAGAATTCAACAGTGAAACTGAATGGTCTTGAACTTTTCTTTGTTTGGAGGTTGATAGTTACGGATTCTGTGTCTTACTCATTATAATTCTGTTCAGGTTCAGTCCTGATAATTTGTATATTTCTAGGAATTTATCCATTTCTTCTATGCTATTCAATTTGTAGGTGTATAATTGTTTATAATAGCCTTTTAGGATCTTTTGTATTTCTGTGGTATTGGTTGTAATGTCTTTCCTTTCTTTTTCTTTTTTTGACAGTAAAAAAATGGTAATTAAATGTTATTGGATCAATGATCCTTTTGTCCTATTACCCAGTTCATTATCTGTTAGTAACATTAAAAAATTGAAAGAAAATTTTTTTAATGTTTATTTTTGAGAGAGAGAAATAGACAGAATCTGAAACAGGCTCCAGGCTCTGAGCTGTCAGCACAGAGCACATGTGGGGCTTGAACTTACGAACTGTGATATCATGACCTGAGCCAAAGGTGGATGCTTAACCAACTGAGCCATCCAGGCACCCCTAATTTTTTTTTAATTTTAAAGAGAGAGGGCGAGAAAGCTAGCATGAGTTGGGGAAAGGGGCAGAGGCAGGGAGAAAGAGAGAATCTCAAGCAGTCTCCACACTCAGTGCAGACCCTGATATGGGGCTTGATCCCCCGACCTTAGGACCCTAGCTGAAGTCAAGAGTTGGACACCCAACCAACTGAGCCACCGAGGCACTCCATGTTAACAATATTTTTATCAAATAATGTACAATTGCCAAAACTTCCATAATATTTTCCAATAAAGCTGATCAAAATCACTGAAGAAAATGTTTTTGACTGTAGTTGACACACAGTGTTACATTGGATTCAGGTATACATCATAGTGACTCAACATCTCTATACATTATGCTGTGCTTACTGTGAGTATAGCTACTATCTGTCACCATACAATGCTGTTACAGTATCATTGACTGTATTTCTTGTACCATGCCTTTTATTCTTGTGTAATGTCTCCTCTTAAGTTTCAGATTTTATTTACTTGAATCTTTTCTCCTTTTGTCTTAGTCTAGGTAAAAGTTTGTCCATTTTGTTTAGATTCATAAAAAGCTCAGTTTTGTTGATATTTTTATTGTTTTTCATCCTCTATTTGACAGAGAGAGACAGAGCATGAACGGGGGAGGGGCAGAGAGAGAGGGAGACTCAGAATCGGAAGCAGGCTCCAGGCTCTGGGCCATCAGCCCAGAGCCCGACGCGGGGCTCGAACTCACGGACCGCAAGATCGTGACCTGAGCTGAAGTCGGACGCTCAACTGACTGAGCCACCCAGGCGCCCCTCATCCTCTATTTAATTTATTTCTGCTCAAATCTTGTTATTTCCTTCCTTCTACTCTTGGGCTTGGTTTGTTCTTTTTCTAGTTTCTTGAGGTGTAAACTTAGGTTGAGATATTCATTTTTCTTTATGTAGGCATTTATTGCTCTAAACTTCTTAGAACTGTTTTTACTGTATCCCATAAGTTTTGATATGTTGTGTTTCTTTTTGCATTGGTCTCAAGATATTTTTAAATTTGTCTTTTGACGTTTTCTTTGCTGCATTGGTTGTTCAGTAGTGTGTTGTTTAGTTTCCACATATTTGGGAATTTTACGGTTTCCCTCTTGTACTGATTTCTAGTTTCATATCATTGTGATTGGAAAAGATACTTGATATGATTTCAGTCTTCTTAAATTTGTTAAGACTTGTTTTGTGACCTAATATTTGATCCATTCTGGAGAATATTCCAAGTGCACTTGAAAAGGATGTATATTCTGCTACTGTTGGATGGAATGTTCTGTATATGTCTGTTAGGTCCATTTGGACTAAAGTGTAATTCAAGTCCAGTGTTTCCTCATTGATCCTCTGTTTTTATTATCTCTCCATTGTTGAAAGTGGGGTATTGGAGTCCCCTTTATTATTGTATTGGTCCTTATTTCTCCTTTAAGATCTTTTAATAATTGCTTTATATATTTAGGCATTCCTCAATATATTTTGGTAGTTCTTCATTCCTTTCTTCATCTCTTACTTTCTTCCTTTGTGATTTGATGTTTTTCTTTAGTGTTAGGTTTGGATTCCTTTCTGTGTGTCTATTCTAGGGTTTGGTTTGTGGTTACCTTAAGATTCATATATAATATCCTATGTATATAGCAGTTTATTTTAAGTTAATGATCACTTAAGTTCAAACACATTCTAAAAGCACTACGTTTTTGCTTGCCTCCCTGTTTTATGTATTTGATGTCACATTTTATATATTTTTATTTTGTGTATCCCTTAACTATTTTAGATATAGTTGATTTTACTGCTTTAGTGTTTTAACCTTCATATTAGGTTTATAAGTGATTGATCCACTACCTTTACTATGTTTGCTTTTAGCAATAAGATTTTTTTCTTTCATAATTTCCTTCCAGTTATGGCCTTTTCTTTTCCCCTTAAAGAAGGTCCTATAACATTTCTTTGAAAGGTTGGTTTAATGGTGATGAACTACTTTTTTTGTGAAATTCTTTATTTTTCAATTCTGAATGATAATCTTGCTAGATGGAGTATTCTTGGTTGTAGTTTTTTTTCCTTTTAGCACTTTGAATATACATATCATGTCACTCTCTTCTGGCCTACAAAGTTATTGCTTGAAAAGTCAGCTAATAGTCTTATGAGTGGTCCCTTTTATGTAACTAACTAGTTGGTTTTTTCTTACTGCTTTTAAGATTCTGCTTAATTCTCTGTTTAAATTATTATGTGTCTTGATGTGGACTTCTTTGGATTCATTTCGCTTGGGGTGCTCTTTGCTTCCTGGACTTGGATGTTTGTTTCCTTCCTCAGGTGAGGGAAGTCTTTAAGTTTTCTGCTTCTTTCTCTGTTTTTCTGAGACCACTATAATGTGAATGTTAGTATACTCAATGTTACCCAGAGGTCCCTTCAACTATCCTCATTTTTCTTTTTCTGGGTAATGTTTTTTAAAACTATCCTCATTTTTCTTTTTTCTTTTTTCTTTTTGTTCAGCTAGGATGATTTCTGCTACCCTCTAACAGATTGTTGATACATTCTGCATGTTCTTATCTGCTGTTGATTCCCTCTAGTTTGCATTTCAGTTACTGTATTCTTCATCTTTGATTGTTTTTTTAATATTTTCTATAAATTATCACTGTGTTTATTCTCCCAAGTTCAGTGAGCATCTTAATGACCATTACTTTGAACTTTTTATCATGTGGAGTGCTTATTTCCATTTCATTTAGTTGTTTTGCTGAGGTTTTGTCTTGTTCTTTCATTTAGAACATATTCTTCTGTCTCCTCATTTTACCTGGTTCTCAGTGTTTGTTTCTCTGTATTATGTAGACCTGCTGTGCCTCTTGGTCTTAATGCAGTGGCCTTATGTAGAGGGCATCCTTTGGGCCCAGAAACACATTCCTCTCTGGTCACCAGAACCAGGTGCTCCAGGGATGTCTTTTGTATAGGCTGTATGTGCCCTTCTGTTGTAGCTGGCCCATTACTGCTATGGGTGCATGGTATGCAGGATTGGTCCCTGGCACAACTGGCTTAAAGGCCTGGCTGTGGCTGCTGTGGGTATGCTGGTGGTTGAGGCTAGCCCCAGGTGTAGCTGCATGCAGGGCCCAGCCACAAGTGTTGTGAGTAACTGGTAGGTGGAGCCAGTCCCATCCCTGGCAGGAGCTGCTTTGGAGGGGGCACCTGCTATGGCAGGTGGGTTGGGTGGGGCATGTCCACAGGGGAATGTTGAGGTTGGTTGAGCAGTGCTTGCAAGGTAGGTGGAGAGTGTCAGAACAGGTGCCCACCGGAGTTGGGCTAGCTAGATCAAAGGAGGGCAAGAATAATGACATTTACCAGCATTTCCATTCCTAGAGAAAGTTCCTATAGATTCCATCCTTCCATCACCTGCCCTAAAATTAGTCAATAAATCTTCATATATGGCCCAGGTTCTTTTAAAACTGCAGCCCTGGGGTGCTTGGGTGGCTCAGTCAGTTAAGTGTCTGACTCTCTCTCTCTCTCTCTCTCTCTCTCTCTCTTTATTTGAGAGAGCATGAGTGCAAGGTTGGGGGGAGGAGCAGAGAGAGGGAATCCTAAGCAGGCTCCTTGCTCAGAACAGAGCCTGACACAGGGCTCCATCCCACAATACTGGGATCATGACCTAAGCCAAAATCAAGAGTCAGATGCTCAACTGACTGAGCCACCCAGGTGCTCCTAAGTATCTGATTCTTGATCTCAGCTCAGGTCTTGATCTCAGGGCCGTTGAGTTCATGCCTAGCTTTGGGCTCTGCGCTGGGGGCTTGTCTTCCTGGTGCTGGTCCCCAGGGCAGGTAGTGTCCAATGTGGTGTTTAAACCCCTTGCTCCTCAGGGAGGACCTCCATACCTGTGACATCCTTCCTACTGTGGGTCACTATGCTGAGGGTATGAGTCCTGACCAGTCCATGTCTCTTCCCCTCCAATTTTTATTGATATGGCTTTTTCTTTATATCTTCAGGTATGGAAGAACTGTTCTACTAATCTTCAGATTGTTCTCAGACAGTTGCTTTGTTTGTAGAGTAGCTTTGGTGTGTCAGTGAGAGGGGAGCTCAGGATCCTCCTATTCTACCATCTTCATCAGGATCCTCTCATGCCCAAAAAAATTTTTAAGCAATTTATTGAGATGCAGTTCATGTAAGATAAAATTGACCATTTTTAAAAATTAATTAATTAATTAATTAATTTTAATGTCTATTTTTGAGAGGGAGGCAGAGCATCAGTGGGGGAGAGACAGAGAGAGAGAGGGAGACACAGATTCCAAAGCAGGCTCCAGATTCTGAGCTGTCAGCACAGAGCCCAATGCAGGGCTTGAACCCGTGGAGGTAAAAGATCATGACCTGAGCCGAAGTCAAATGCTTAACCGACTGAGCCACCCAGGTGCCCCTAAAATTGACTATTTTAAAGTGAACAGTTCAGTGGTAATAGTACATTCAACAATGTGGTGAAACCCCCATCTTTATATAGTTCCAAAACATTTCTGTCATTCCAGTGTAAAACCCCTTTCTCGTTAAGCAATTTCTCCCCATTTTGCCTATCTGGAAACCACCAATCTGAGTTTAGTCTCTATGGGCATATCTATTCTGGATGCTTTGTATTAATAGAATCATTCAAAATGTGACCTTTTGGGGCGCCTGGGTGGCTCAGTCGGTTAAGTGGCCGACTTCGGCTCAGGTCATGATCTCGCGGTCCGTGAGTTCGAGCCCCGCGTCGGGCTCTGTGCTGACAGCTCAGAGCCTGGAGCCTGTTTCGGATTCTGTGTCTCCCTCTCTCTGACCCTCCCCTGTTCATGCTCTGTCTCTCTCTGTCTCAAAAATAAATAAATGTTAAAAAAAAAATTTAAAAAAACAAACAAAATGTGACCTTTTGTCCGGTTTTATTCACTTAACATAATGTTTTGAAGGGTCATCCATGCAGCATGTATCAGTCTTTCACTCCTTTTTATGGCTGAATAGTATTTCATTGTATGGATATATCACAGTTTATTTATCCACTCATATGTTTATGGACATTTGGGCTATTTCCACTTTTTGGCTATTATTCTCAGTGCTTTTATGATCACAGGTATACATGTAATTGTTTATTTGTTTTCAGTTCTTTGAGTTGTGTACCTACGAATGAAATTGCTGAATTGTATGGTAATTCTGTTTAATTATTTAAGGAAGCACCAAACTATTCCCATTTTTGGTACTCTTAATTTCTTTGTATAGATTCAAATTTCTGTTATCACGTTTTTTCCGGAATGACTTCCTTTAACACTTCTTATAGTAATGGTCTGCTTCAGTGTATTCTCTCAGCTTTTGTCTGTCTGCAGAAGCCCTTAACTTTTGTCCGTGTTTTTTTTTTTAATTTATTTAAATTTATTTTTTATTTTTTTATTTTTTTAAATTTACATCCAAATTAGTTAGCATATAGTGCTACAATGATTTCAGGAGTAGATTCCTTAGTGCCTCTTACCCATTTAGCCCATCCCCCCTCCCACAACTACTCCAGTAACCCTCCGTTTGTTCTCCATATTCATGAGTCTCTTCTGTTTTGTCCCCCTCCCTGTTTTTATATGATTTTTGTTTCCCCTCCCTTATGTTCATCTGTTTTGTCTCTTAAAGTCCTCATATGAGTGAAGTCATATGATTTTTGTCTTTCTCTGACTAATTTCATTTAGCATAATACCCTCTAGTTCCATCCGCGTAGTTGCAAATGGCAAGATTTCATTCTTTTTGATTGGTTATACTCCACTGTATATATATACCACATTTTCTTTATCCACTCATCCATCGATGGACATTTGGGCTCTTTCCATACGTTGGCTATTGATGATAGTGCTGCTATAAACATGGGGGTGCATGTGTCCCTTCAAAACAGCACACCTGTATCCTGTGGATAAATGCCTAGTGGTGCAATTGCTGGGTGGTAGGGTAGTTCTATTTTTAGTTTTTTGAGGAACCTCCATGCTGTTTTCCAGAGTGGCTGCACCGGCTTGCATTCCCATGTCCTTGGTTTTTAAAGGTGTTTTTGACATGTATAGAATTTGAGGTTGACATTTTTTTTTCTTATTAAAGTTACCTTAAAGATATGCCTATGTTTTCTGGATTGTATTATTTCTTTTTTTTTTTTTTTTTTTTAATTTTTTTTTTTTCAACGTTTATTTATTTTTGGGACAGAGAGAGACAGAGCATGAACAGGGGAGGGCAGAGAGAGAGGGAGACACAGAATCGGAAACAGGCTCCAGGCTCTGAGCCATCAGCCCAGAGCCCGACGCGGGGCTCGAACTCACGGACCGCGAGATCATGACCTGGCTGAAGTCGGACGCTTAACCGACTGCGCCACCCAGGCGCCCCGGGATTGTATTATTTCTTATAAGAAGTGTGATGTCATTATTATCTTTGGTCCTGTGTACATAATATGGCTTTTTACCCTGAATGCTTTTGTTGTTTTCTGTTTATCACAGATTTTCATTAATTTGATGATAATGTATCTTGGTATTTTTTTCCATGTTTCTTATGCTTTATATTTTCATTAAATTTGAAAAAAAATGGTTATTTATTCAAACATATTTTGTTTCTCCTTGCCTCTCTACTCCTGGAATTCCAGTTCTATGTGTATTAATTAGCCTTCTTGATATTGTCTCACAGCAAACTGAGGGTTTGTTCATTTTTTTAAGTGTGTTTTTCTCTCAGTGTTTCATTTTAGATATTTTCTATTTCTGTATCTTTAAGTTTGCTAATCTTTTCTTTTGCAGTTTCTACTTTGTCATAATTAAACTTCATATATTTTTCATCTCTGGAATTTCAAATTGGGTCTTTTTTATCTCTTCTATTTCTCTACTTGTCATGCTCACACTTTCTTTTTGGACATATAAAGTATATCATTAACATTTTTTATCTACTTATTTTCATAATCTGTCATTTCTGTGTCCGTTTCCATTGATTAATTTTTCTCTTGGTTGTGGGCCATATTTTCCTGCTTCATTGCATCATTTATAATATTTTTTTTTAAGAAGGCAAGGTAAACAAATAGCTTAAGTATTTTATTTGTTTGAAAGTAAGCTCATTAACATTATATAATGAAAATGTACAAAGAATAATGGTGCAGTTTTTGGTTAGATTTAAGTTAGACATTCATTAATAAGGAATCTTAGAATATGAATAGTCCAAAAATTTCTCTAAACCATATGGTCAGAACAGCTGTCTCTGAGTATTACCTTACTTTGAAAGGTACTGGCATACATCTGAATTGAACTCAGAATTTTTCAAAATAAGCCCTAATTAATAAAACTATTCTATATTCAGACAAACAATTTTAATAAAACTTATTTTCCAGAAACAATAATAAAGGACAAAGCGACCACATTTTACAAAATGTGGTCCTGAACAAATAAAAAACGTATACTTCCACCTCCTCAAAACAGAGACTGCTTTCTTTTCCTCAACCTTGGAAACAAGGTGAAGAATAGTCTGCAAGCAAGTTTGGGCAGGGGTTTGCTAAAACAAAGCTCAAACAGTTGAACATGGCACCTCTTAAAAAGAATTTGGGGAAACTTGACCAGAAAATCCAAATTCTGTTTTTAATGACAGATACAGAGGTGAACTGGATTCTCCCAAGCAGCAGTGCAGGACGAGGGGAGGGTGGTGGGTAGGAGTGGTTGGCCCAGACCTAAGGGAGACTTTTTCTTCCTTTTTTTTATTTTGAAAAATTTTTAATGTTTATTATTTGTTTTTGAGAGGGAAAGAGAGAGAGTGCAAGCGAGGGAGGGGCAGAGAGAGGGGAGGACACAGAATCTGAAACAGGCTCCAGGCTCTGAGCTGTCAGCACACGTGGGTCTCGAACTCACCAGCCATGAGATCATGACCTGAGCCGAAGTCAGATGCTTAACCGACTGAGCCACCCAAGCGCCCTGAGACCTTTTGTTTTTAGAGGTTCAGTGTTCAGGGAGCTCTTTGTGTGAATGAGAGGAGCACAGATTCCACATGGGTATTTTAAGGTATGGAGGCAAAGTATTTTTCAACACAACTAGGCAGAGTCCATGTGTTAAATGGTCCGTCTCCATCCAGTTTGTCCTAATTCCTGACCATGCATTTGTAGAATTAGGACCACAGACCTTTGCTATGTGATTATAATCGTATCCAATATCCATCCTAACTTATGATTCATATTCTGTGCCTGGAAACAGTCCCTCTATTTAACAATAATACCTACACATAGAACAACCCACCGTTACAACTTAAATGGTCACAAAACATTAGTGATTTTCTGTAGACCAGCAAATATTTTTGACCACAATTATTGTGCATCAAGTTCACAGCCAGAATCCCTGATATCAAAAATTTTTTCACAATATTAAATAATAATTTAACATACACACTTACACAAACACACACATACTTCTTACAGAATTGTGCTCGGGGAAACTCCATTTGTTGAGTGCCACGGAGGGCCTACTTTGCTAAACTGCTAAACGTTTTGTTTGGAAAATCTATCACAGTAGGTCACAGATGTTTACTGATGAGTAGAAAAGAAAGATACACTTATGGCAACCAGAAAGTTTTAAGGTCTTTCAAGTTCTATAAAATAGACCTGCAGAAATGTTTAAGTGTTCTTAGGATGCAAAGTTGGAGCTGAAATGTGATATAAAACCAGCTGCAAAATATACAGCAGCCATCTCTTCAGGTCAAACCTGGTACCTAGATATGCAAGAAAGCTTCATGACACCTAGCTTGTTGGCTTTGTCCCATATTCTTGCATAATCTGATCTTATGTGGAGCCAGGCAGAGGGCCAGGCATGCTACCACCTCAGGGAACCAGGGCTCAGCAGTGCTGGTGCGATCTCCATGGGCCGACTAAACGTTGCCTACCACTGAGGAGCCAGGACCAGGAGCTGACGGCAGGCAGCAGTGGCCCAACCTCAGGCTCTTCAGTGGAGCTCACAAGCCAACCATGATGTATAATATTTTATTAGTTGTTAGACATTACAGATTTTACATTGTTGATTATTATATATATATATATATATATATATATATATTCCTTTAAATTTGGTTTTGTTCTTGGATGTAGCTAACTCTGAATCTGTGGGATCCTTTCAAGGATTATTTTTGTAAGGCTTCCTTTAAACTTTCATTAGAGCAGTCTCTCATATACAACTAATTTGGTGCCATTAGTGAGGCAATCCTTCTCCTCCTCCTCCTCCCCCTCCTCCTCCTCCTCCTCCTCCTCCTCCTCTTCTTCTTCTTCTTCTTCTTCTTCTTCTTCTTTTTGAAGTTTATTCAGAGAGAAAGAGCAGGGGAAGGGCAGAGAAAAAGGGAGAGAGACAGTCCCAAACAGGCTCTCCACAGCCCAGTGCAGGGTTTGAACTCACGAATCGTGAGATCATGACTTGAGCCAAAATCAAGAGTCAGACACTTACTGACTGAGCCACCCAAGTGCCCCAGGAAATACTCATCTTATGATTCTACCTTATTCTATAGTACTTTCATTTTCTGCTTATGTCTTAGGAAGTCTTTCTACTCTGTCTGATAAAAACACAAACTTATTCCTTTGAAGACTGTTCCACCTATTTCTCTATGGTGGGTTTTTGTTTTTGTTTTTTTTTTTTTTTTTTTTTTTTTTTTTTTTTTTTAAATTTTTTTTTTTTCAACGTTTATTTATTTTTGGGACAGAGAGAGACAGAGCATGAACGGGGGAGGGGCAGAGAGAGAGGGAGACACAGAATCGGAAGCAGGCTCCAGGCTCTGAGCCATCAGCCCAGAGCCCGACGCGGGGCTCGAACCCACGGACCGCGAGATCGTGACCTGGCTGAAGTCGGACGCTCAACCGACTGCGCCACCCAGGCGCCCCTGTTTTTGTTTTTAGTAGGCTCCACACCCAGCGCACAGCCCAACGCAGGGCTTGAACTTACAACCCTGAGATCATGACCTGAGCTGAGATCAAAAGTCAGATACCTAACAGGCTGAGCCACCCAGGCACCCTGCTCTTTGGTGGTTTTGTTCCTGATCTTCATGGTTTTCGATCTCACATGCGTATATAAATACTTAATCAAGGACTTGAGGGTACCTCTGCAAATTTCCAGAGCACTGTATCTCTGTGTGGGTACCTCTTCTCTGATAATCTGCTTCATGTACTATAGCTGCCTAGACCTGTCCAACTCTGAACTGTCTCTTCACTCACCAAGACAGCCCATCCATTTGGATTCTCCCTCATTGCATGTGTTCCCCTCACCACCACCCCCTACCTTGCCAGTGAGCTGGGGCACTTGTTTGTTTTTCTTCTTTCAGGGATTACACTTCTGTACTGATTATTACCTAATGTTTGAAAACCAAGTGTTTCATATATTTTTCCCAACTTTTAGTTTTTAGGATGCAAGGAAAATTCTGTTACTTCATCAGAGATGGGAGCAGAAATTTTTACTCTTGGATTTTGTCCTGTTGATTCCTTGCTATATCTTCCCAGTTCTTTGATGCTTTTAAGGATTTAAAAACTCTTTTATACAGCATGTTTAAAGTTTTTAATGGGAAATTTGGTTCAAATAGCCTAGGCTATCATTATTAGAAATGGAAATCAGTATGGTCTTTCCAATTAAAGAATAAAATAGAAAAAGTATTCTAAGATATCTTCATAAAAGTGGAACAGTTGGGTGAGAGGGTGTGGATAATGCTGTGGTTCCTCTAAACAGTCAAAAGGATAAAATAAGGAATCTGGGGGGCGCCTGGGTGGCGCAGTCGGTTAAGCGTCCGACTTCAGCCAGGTCACGATCTCGCGGTCCGTGAGTTCGAGCCCCGCGTCAGGCTCTGGGCTGATGGCTCAGAGCCTGGAGCCTGTTTCTGATTCTGTGTCTCCCTCTCTCTCTGCCCCTCCCCCGTTCATGCTCTGTCTCTCTCTGTCCCAAAAAAATAAATAAACGTTAAAAAAAAAAATTAAAAAAAAAAAATAAGGAATCTGGGACATATATTAGGCAGGCCTGGGTAGAATTCCCAGACATGGCCCAGTTTTGCATGTAATGGATATTAGATGGTAAGTTACTAATAGACCATTAAGGTAGGATTTTTATAGTAGAAAATAATGTAATAAACTGAAAGAAATCATAGTGGGACAGTTATGATGAGTTGTTTTGATTTCCACCTAGATATTCTACATTTCCTCATCTTTTTACACCGTCAATTACATCTGGTATCTGTACAAAGAGCTGAGGATGAGACACAACCAGAGTGGACAGAACACATTTGCACTGGTGAGTTTTATTCAGAGCTAACAGTTAACAATATGCTAAAATAAACCTATATATCCTTGATAAACAGTGTAAGCAATCTGCACTGGCTAGGTGAATTCATGGAGGTTAATAAAAGAAAAATCATGTTCTCACAGAGTTTCCATTTTGTTGACAAGATTTTTTCTTCTCTCTTGCTACCAAAAAAATAAAAAGGTTTTGATTATAGGAAACATTATTTACAGTACTGTCATTATTGCCTGGTTCCATCAAGTAAGGGAAATCCTTATTGGCTCTATGCTAATTCATCATTGTTGTTAGAGTAGAGAATAAGATCTTAGGTAGAGTCAGGGAAAGTGCTTAGTTTGCTAACATGGGATTTGGGCTACAGGTACTGGAAAGGGAGAGTGTTCTGCTTGGCTGTATTGCTTCAGTATGTGTGGATAACAGATACAGTTTGCAGAAGGGCAGAGGAGTTAATGTGTGGCCATCAGAAAACAAGGTAGATCCGGGGAATAGTTTTCCTCCTTTGGTTCAGAGGGAGTTTGGGGCATTGTGTAGTATTACACTTACAAAAGAGAGGAGAACTCTAAGTCAGTGCATCTGGATTTTGTGTGTGTGTGTGCATGTATGCATGCATATTTTTACCTATCAGATAATTTATTATTTCAAGTGTACAATCCAATGACTTTTAAATTTTTTTTTTCAACGTTTATTAATTTTTGGGACAGAGAGAGACAAAGCATGAACGGGGGAGGGGCAGAAAGAGAGGGAGACACAGAATCGGAAACAGGCTCCAGGCTCTGAGCCATCAGCCCAGAGCCTGACGCGGGGCTCGAACTCACGGACCGCGAGATCGTGACCTGGCTGAAGTCGGACGCTTAACCGACTGCGCCACCCAGGCGCCCCTCCAATGACTTTTAAAGCAGACTTACCAGCTTGTATAATAGTGATCATAAATAAGTTGTAGAATATTTTCTTCACCCCAAATTCTTCATGACCATTTATTGTTAATTTCCTGCCCGCCCCCTGCACTAGACAACAGTTAATGTACTTTCTGACTCTATACATTTTCCTTTTCTGGACATTTCATATAGGTAGAATCATCCAATATATAGTCTGTTGTATCTGGTTTATTTCACTTGGCATACTTTTGAAGTTTACCCATCATAGCATACATAAGTAATTCATTCTTTTTTCAGTGTTGAATAGTATTCCATTGTATAGTACACTCAGTTTCTTATTTTTGATTCTATCAGTATATCACTAAGTGATCTTAGAAGACATTTTTATGATGTTAGCCATTTTCATTTCATTTTTTTTCTTTTGAGAAAGAGCAGGGGAAGGGAAGAGGGAGAGGGAGAGAGAGAATCTTAAGCAGGCTCCACGCTCAGCATGGAGTCCATCACAAGACTCAGTCTCACAACTGTGAGATGATAACTTGAGCCAAAATCAAGAGTTGGACCCTTAACTGACTGAACCACCCAGGCGCCCTAGCCATTTTCATTTCTTTGACTGTCATTATACATTTTAATCTTCCTATACAAATCTTACTAAGTATTCCAGTTTTCTTATTTCTTACAGTATCCATTATGCTGTGTGTTTTTTTTTAAGATTTTATTTTTTGGTAATGTCTACACCCAGCATGGGGCTTGAACCTACAATCCCAAGGTTAAGAGTCTCACACTCCACCAATGAGACAGATGGGTGCCCCTGTTGTGGGTTTTTTTTTGTTTTTGAAGAGGAATTTTTGTTTAAGAGCATCATGGAGTAATTGAATCTGGAAAACCTCCCTACATACATTTCTCTAGCTCCTACAGATCAGTTGTAGACTAAATGAAAGTTGGTATACTGTCATGCACATGATGAAACTCAATAAAAACTTGTTGAATGAGTAAATGGTACTATTCCATTGTCAAAAGAGATTTGAGGGTGAATCAGGAAATCTGTCTTCTAGATGCAGTTCTATCATTTATCTCCTTTCTGATCTTGAGCACATCATCTCCTTTTCTTGGGTCTCAGTTTTCCATAAAATGAAGCGTTGGTCTCTGTGATCTTTAATGTCACTTATAGCTCCAAAATGCTGTGATACTCTAAATCCTCATCTGACTGGTTTCTAAAGAAGATATGTTTCTTGCATTTTTCTAGCCTTGTCCTAGATATATGTTGTTGGAGAAGATTGAGAGCATAGAATGCTTTGAAAACTTTTCTCTTTTTTCTTTTTTGCTGGAAGAATGGGCAGTGAGGAAATCATTGAAAACTTAATGTGAAGAGACCTTAGTTAGCATCCTGAACAAGATATTATAGTCTATCCAAGCCCTGTTCAATAGAACTTTCTGCAGTGATCAAAATATTTCATGCACTGTCCAGTTCAGTAGCGATTAACGAGTGGCTGTTGAGCACTTGAAATGTGGCTGGTGTGATTGAGGAACTGAATTATTTAATTTAATTTTAATTTTAACCACATGTGGTTAGTGTTTACCATAT
This sequence comes from Puma concolor, assembly GCF_028749965.1. NCBI lineage: Eukaryota > Metazoa > Chordata > Mammalia > Carnivora > Felidae > Puma > Puma concolor. The sequence continues at coordinate 9,794,462 of NC_141678.1, read as the reverse complement.
TGTGTAACACAGTACTCTGTTCTGGTGTTTTTTTCTCTTGTTTACATCTGGTAAGTCAATGCTTATAATTGATCTTCTGTATTTTAAACTTGTATAGTTTCTCAGCTCCCTACAATTTAGTAATGGCTATGGATATTATGTCCTTTTACGTGTTTGTCTACATAATCCTAGAATCCTAGAGCTGGAAGATACTGCAAAAAAATAATTCATTTCTCTCCCTCAAGCACATGAATGTCTAAAAAGTTCTACAGCCTTATATGGGTAGTATTTCAACTTTGGTATGTGAGGTTCATTCACTCACAAGCTAAGAGACTGCAATTTGGGAAAAGTTATTTGGCTAAAGAGGAATTCTCTAAAAAACTTACCATAATGAGACCAGAAGCCGAGAATGGGAACAAGGAGAGATATTTTTCTGAGGCTTGGGTTCCTGTCAGGAGAACAAATTAATCTTTGAAAGAAAGGGAGAGACATAAAATTAGCTCTTATATATATAGCATTCTACCGTTTTTTGTCCATGGAAATGCACATACTGTACTTTATAACTCATGCCATGGCATGAGAAGACAAACCCTAGCCCCAAATTTTAACCCCACTGCCTTTTATTCTGTCATAGCTTTATATCAGGAGCCTTGAAAATGTTTTTTTCATTTTGAATTCTCTTTTAAATATCCTAGCAAGACTTGTGCCCTAAACTGTTATCAGTAAGGCTTTTTTTTTTAATGTATATTTATTTTGAGTGAGAGAGAGAGAGAGTGTGTGTGTGTGTGTGTGTGTGTGTGTGTGTGTGTGTGTGTGTGTGTTTGTGTGCGCACATGAGCAGGGGAGGGGCAGAGAGGAAGGGAGAGAATCCAAAGCAAGTTCAGCGCTGTCAGCACAGAGCCCTGCGGGGTTTGATCTTACACACCGTGAGATCATGACCTGAGCCAGAATCAAGAATCAGATACTTAACCTTCATGAGATGGAGCCCCAAGCTGAGATCAAGAGTTGGATACTCAACTGACTGAGCCACCCACGTACCCCATATCAGTAAGTTTTTTTATCAGAGATTCATTAACAGAAATATAAGAACAAGAATTAAACACAGGTTAGTCTGATTCATAGGGGATAGAATAAAAAGAGAAGGGACATGGGTGGAAAAGGTCACCAAAGACTAATTTTACTTATTTCTCCTTTTACTTAAAGTCAGCATTGGCTGTCTTACTTGAAATCATTTGCTGTTCCTGATCTATAGTTTTTAGAGCACATCAATTACCCATCTCTGATTACTGATTAATTGCTCACTTAATGTTTATTGATCCCTAACAATGCCATTCTAGAAGATAATATGATCTCTTACCTCAGAACAGAAAAAAGCTTGTTTTCTATTCTGGTCTCACTTTAAGGTGATCTGTTCAAAGTCTTCTACCATAAACTTCTAGTGGGTAGATACCATTCTTCTGTTAAGTTATTTTTCAGTGTCTAACACAACTGGGGGTTTTTGAAATGCTCTTTCTTTTAGAGTGTGACAGGTGTTATATCTAAAGGGCTTATTTGACCCCCCTCTATTATGCTAATCATGGCTTATTAAGTTTTCTGCTGGTGATCTTATACACGGATTTCTGCTCCACCCATAAGGTCTGAAAAGTCCACACCTCCCTGGATCTAAAGAGAAGAGGATTGAACTATTATTAGAAGATGGAGGAGTACTGTGTGATTTCTTATTTACCTTTCTTCTTAAGAGAATTTGTTGTATCCAAGTCTTATATCAAGCTACTTCCCTCAGGCTCTCTTTGTGGCTATTGTTGTTATACTTTTTAGAATATAGTAATACAAACACAATTCTCTTATTGCCAATGCTAAGGAACTATCTATTTAATTGAATTTTGTAGCAAATATTGCTTGACACAACCAAGGTAGCTCTTGGGAATTTTTGCTCTATCAAGTGGTAAGTGATGACCTGATATTAGTATATTATGATCAACAATATTCTTTTTTTTTTAATGTTTATTTATTTTTGAGAGAGACAGAGACAGAATGCAAGTGGGTTAGTGGCAGAGAGAGAGAGAGAGACAGAAGCAGAAGCAGGCTCCAGGCTCTGAGCTGTCAGCACAGAGCCCGATGCGGGGCTTGAACTCACGAGCTGTGAGAACATGACCTGAGCTGAAGTCAGATGCTCAACCGACTGAGCCACCCAGGCGCCCCATGATTGGCAGTATTCTAAAACTTTACTCACATTTATTCTTTTCACAGGTTGTAGATTATACTTGTCATGTTGGTCAAATAGCCATCATTTTGTCAAGGTAAGGTTTTTGCTTTACTTTCTGGCTAGGTATAGACTCTCATTATTCTGTGGTCCAGGTTGGAGCAAATAGGAGGACAGTGCCCTTTATTTCCATTGACTGTATAACTCCTAGGTCCTCATAGAACTTTACTGACTTGGAAGCAACAAATATATTATCATTGGTACCATATTCCCAGATAGAATAGGCAAGCAGTTTGAAGTTACAGTTTTGAATTTTAGCCTCAGTTTTGCCATCAACTCTATGTGACTATCAACAAATATTTGCCTTTAAGTCTTTAGACTTCTAATTCCTTTTTATATCATAAAGAGTTGTAATAGAAGGCTGTCAAAATCTTACCCACCTTTATAACATTGGGTGAGAGTCTTACAACTATTAACCCCAGCAAAGGTCTGGATTTTACCTAAAACAGTGGTCATATCAGAGTTGATGTTAGAATTTTTAACTTTTATTTTTGGGTCTTTTCCTCTTACAGAGAGCTGGCTATAATTAGCTGGATAGGTAATTGGTTATTTAAATGTATGCTTTCAAAAAGCTCCCAGGAAGAGGCTGATGAGAATGAAGTTATTCCTGGTTGTCATAGAAAGTGAGCACAGAACTCCTTGTTAGATTTTTCCTTTCACTTTGACCCATTCCCAGAGACTCTCTGACAATGTTAGATTTCATTAATTTAGGTATGAAATGCATTCTCCACTCCACTTAGCAATTGGTTAAGGAGTATTTGTAAGGCTTTTGAGGTATTTTTCTTGAAGAATTTATATATATATATATACACACACACACACACACACACACACACACACACACACACACATATACACACACACACATATTTGTGGAGAGTGGTGGAGTGATAGAGTTAGGAGAAGAACAGAGTATTTTGCAAAGGGGAAAGGGAATAAAAATGTCTGAATATTAGGGTGATAAGTTTTTTTTTTTCCTCCCAGCCTGATACCTCTGCTGTTGATGATACCTGTATTTTGTCTGGGCAATGTCAGTGAATGTTTCCGCAACTTCAGTCAGAGCCACAGGTAAGCAAGGACCAGATCTATCACTTTCATGGTAGACTACACCTTTTCTTTTCCATATATAGAGATGGAAAAGACTTTCTACGTATACTTTGGCCAAGTTGTTTGTATTTGGAACAAGGTTCTATGGTACCTTGGTGTAGTCTATAGAGCAAGGTATAGTCAAGGCAAAAAATACATAAGTAGAAATATAACACAAAGATACTAGAAGATAATGTGTCTATCAGAAAGAATAAGGGGTTATGGGAAAGGGTTAGCAAAAATGATAAGTAAAATTGCATACTTAGTAAATTTTGTTGCACCAAATGTGGGTATCTCTCTGCATCTTTAGCAGTGTTCCTGTCCATTGATTCTCTTCCTAGGTGTATTCTGATGTATTCACCACCGTCAGCCATGGCTGAACTGCCTTCTGTCAACACATCAGTCTGTACCACACTTTATTTTTATGGGATCACCATTTTCCTGACCAGCTTTCTCCTCAGCCTCCTTGCTATTGTGGTACGGTGCTACCTGCCTTTATGGACAGATAGGGAAGATTGGGAGGGATGCAGCAGTATTCCTAGGGACTGGGAAAAATGGGATGGAGAGGCATTTCCTAAAGTTCTAGATCTAAGAAAGTAGCTAAGAGATATTGATACTTTAATTACTACCTCAGTTTTTGGATTTCTCAAGATTAAATGATTAATGGGGAAAGAGCCTGTATTAATTATGTGATAATTATGCTCACCCTAGAACTAATATATGTTCCTGTGGATCCTCATGGAAAACCAAACCAGAAGATTAGTATGTGTCAGGTATATCCTTTATACAGGATAACACTCCAGAAATAGGAAATATGCTTTGATTTAATTTGATAATTTTCCAAATAACAAAGGAGTTTTCTTTTCTCAATTATTTATTGGGTGTAAATGCATATATGCTGTGTCTGACTGGGGTTAAAGTGCTAAGTGGCTTAAGCAGTTACTAAATACTCATTTGACATCACCAGAATGATGTACAATTAAAATAATTAGCTATGGGACAATATGTTATTTACATGTAACTGCCTAGTATAAAATCAGTACACAAGTGAATATGCCTTTGTATTTGCCATATCTACTTTTCAGTATCATTTTTTCCTTTCTTCATATGCTAATTCAAGGATTACAAACTATCTGCCTGCAGACCAAATTTATCCTACAGAGATGTTTTATTTTGCTAGCACAGCTGGAACATGTGAACCAAATATAATTGCAGAGAATTTCCTTTGACAATTTAAAAATAAGTTAGGGGGATAGCTTAGTTCAAATCAGCAACTATGTAAAGAGGGTGAAATGGTTACTTTATATTAAGATGGTTTTGATAATCTACATTTAGAACTAATTGACAAGAGAGTCAGGTATCCCAGAGCCTGGCATCCTGGAGAATCTTGCTTCTTTAGAATAGCCTAAGCTTCAGTGGGCATTCAGAATCAGAACTGATTCTAGTAGATGAAAATATTCCTAAATAAGTAAAAGCCGCCTTTTGATTCCAGTGTCTGTGGGGAAAGGAAACTACATGGCTAAACTTAATTAAATAATTGACTTGTTCACTTGGAGAGTGGGTCTGGATTATTTGGGAAAATTTTAGATTTGGTCAGATTTGTTACCAAGATTATTACTTAATTTACTCCCCACAAAAAGCACTTTGGAAATCTAAACTGATTTGTATTCCATGAGCTTAACCTTATTCAGATAACCCCCCAAAAGAAGGGGGAAATGGTATTTTCCATCTAAGGACAATAAGACTTCCTAAAATTTTTTTTTTCTTAGAGTTGAGAATTTAAGCCCAGCCACAGTGCTCAAGTATTTATTTTAAGGGTATTAAGTACAGAATGCTTTCTAACATAATCTCTAGTAAAGTGTTTTAAGAGGGTCTGGGTAGATCTTAACTTTAACTTCCCGTGCATATATGGTGATTAGCCTCAGTCAGGGAAAAAAAAAAAAAAAGCCTGAGTGTTGATGTAATGTTTATATATGGAATATGATAAACACAGGTTTATTTGTCCATTTCCTGGCCAAGCAGAAGTTCACTCTGAAGATAATTTTCTCTCAGAAGAAGCCAGGTCTCTAAGACACGTCTCTAATGGTAAAGACAGGAGAATGAGTTTTCTTGCTGTCAGATCCCAAGAGAAGTGATCCCTCTACAATGATAGGAGGCCACACCTGGGAAGTTTTACCAAGCCTCAGGCAAAGCTACTCAACTGCTGTACCCATGTTTAGGTCTTACTCATCCAAACCCAGACCCTATATAAGAAGTTTGTGAAATCGACTGGCTTTCTGGGGACCGAACAGTGGGCAGTGATTCACATCGTGGAACAGCGAGTGCGCTTCTATCCAGTGGCCTTCTTTTGCTGCTGGGGCCCAGGTGGGTATCTTAATGGAAAAAGCTGGGTAATGATGAGGGCAGCTATTGGGTTCTGATCAAGCAAAGTGGTCTTACCAGTAAGGGTGACTGCAACTTGTAAAATTCTTGTCCAACTGTAGAACTTATGTTTGTCCCACTCATATATCAAGTTTCCCCAACTTTCTTGTTTTTCTTCTTATGTTTTAGAAATTATGGTAATTAGACATGAGATGCAATCCAGTAAGAGAGAAAATGTCCTGACAGAGCTCAGAGATCTTAACACCTGCCCTTCCTACTACACAAAGTGTAGTGAGGATCAGATTGGATAATGTTTATAAAAAAGCTTGGTAAATTCTGAAATGCTAAGAAGTGTAACTTATCTTCCTGTAGTGTGCCTTACCATCATTGCTACACTAATAACCTGCAAAGGTTAGTCAATGAGGAATAGAAGTTGGAGATTGGAGGCCCAGTGGTTTATGGAACTGGTTAATCTCAGTCCTAGTCTTCATTATGCCTATGGCTTTATTTCTCACAGTGCTTAGGCATGTATACTGGACAATTTTATGCTTAGAGGACAGGGTTGTCAACAAGATTCATACTTTGTGTTTTCACAGCCGTCATTCTGATAATCATGAAGTTGACTAAGCCACAGAACACGAAGCTTCACATGGCCCTCTGTGTTCTCCAGGTAACACCTTCCACATCTGTTTTTATACCCTCTTACTCTGTTCTCTTACACTACCATTACTCAGTAAGCACAATTTTTTTTTGCCTTAGCATATTTATTTCAACATTGCAAAAGAAAAAATGTATTCTTTATATTTATGAAGAATGTGAAATTTTCCTCACAGCTGAGGTAGATACTTTGGTGAAAGTGCTGCCATGCATTTCAGAGCATATGTATCTCTGGTCAGCTTCATTTTATTGATAGTTTTTAAGGGATACGTAACAAAAAAACAAGATCTACTAGATAATGTTTTTGTGAAACACTGATGGTGACATGATTCTGTCCCATCCAGAGTGAACTGAATGGGGTAAATTAGCTATTCTAGGTAAATGGGGAAAGACGAATGCAGAAATAGAATGATTCTCTCTTTTCCTCTTTTATCAGATTTAAGAAGGCTTTTTGGGCTATCTGACTATACTGATAGGGCAGTTTTCTCAAGCCTAACCTGGGAAATGGAAGTAACAAGGAAGGGCATTGAAACCAGTTCATTTTCCTTATGTTTATGCCAAGAAATCTGACCAACTCTGTCATCCATGACGAGATACAGTATGAAGAGTGAGTTTATTAGGAAGAGCTAGAAAAATATAAAAAACTGACACTAGATCTTGATGTTTGAGATAGAGGAAATGTAACAATGCTTTATAAATAAGGGGAATGGGGACTACTCCCTGGATCTCTGAAAACCTGAAGGATGGGCTCCATCACCCCTTCATCTCCTCCAGGCTCTAACAGCATCATCCCAGGGTCTGCTCAACTGTGGAGTATATGGCTGGACACAGTACAAGTTCTACCAACTAAAGCAAGAGGCTCGGCGTGATGCAGACACCCAAACACCATTATTATGCTCACAGAAGAGATTCTATAGCAGGGGCCTAGATACAGTGGAGTCTACCCTTGCTTTTGCTACCAGCCCTCCACCATTCTTTGAAACTGTAATACTGGAACATCCAGGAACTGGAGTTATTCCACACTAATGGATTGGGAAGCGTGTGGGGGAACATCTCCAGTCTTTTCCAACCATGCCTTGAACTATGGAAGGGAAAGAGGATGTAGTGCGTGGTTAGTGGCTTTTCTCATTGAATTGGGCAGGATCTCTCCAGTATTCTCAGATTCACTTGTGATTCTTAAAGTCTTATTCAGAGAGGTGAAGCCACTGTCCTATGAAATAGACTCCTATTACCTCAGTGAATATTAGATTTGTTTAAATCTCTTGTAGATAAATTCTAGGTTATTATTTATATGTGCCCTTTCCAGGCTCTCTACTCTGTGATTGTGGGGGAAGTAGGGTGACATACAACAACTTGCTCAGATTTTGCCAGTATTGTTACTCTAAGACCAGACAAAGAAAATCCTGGGTTTCTGTTCTTTGAAGGTTTCTGAGACTCAGAAGAAACAAAGACAATAACTACCAAAAAAATGACCGTGGGATCCTCAGGCACATCCTACTCTGTTATTTGCTCAGTGCTGTTTCAAGTCTCAACAGTGGGGACCATCTGCTCTAGAAAATTAAGGCCAATCTTACGAAGTTACAGAGGATAATAAGATTTAAGAGAAATCAGGATTAAAAGAAACTTTAGATATCAAAAACTCTCAACTCCATTTACAAGCAGTAGTCCAAAGATAGGTTTCATAGTGCCTGAACATAGAATTAGGTTGAACCATGTGAACTTGCCATTTTTATAGGTGAAGAAGGCCTAATATCAATTTTACATGGTTCGACCTACTGCTAAGTGCTAAATGTATGTTTATAGAAAAAAAAATGAATGAACAAGTGAATGAATGGCTAGTAAGGAGAATTTGAACCTTTTGGGAAAGAAAAGATTTCCAGCCTGCAGAGTCACATTCATAGTAGGAATGTCTAATCCGTTTCTTTAACTATACAAGTGATGTTTGGTCTCTCCAGTTGAGTCATGAACAAGTCTGAGGCCAGGGCATCATATACTATGATGCCCAAAGAAAGAGGAAAGCCAAGTGGACAAAGTGGCTGGAATGAGAATCAACTACAACACCTAGAGTTAATAATCAGATGCTTCTCACCTGATATACTCCTTTGGTTTGTCCAAGGAAAAATCCTTAAGATTAGAGAAAATTTACAGAGTAGATTACAGTGGGGGATTAGACAGGATGCTCTGAAACGTAAGTTCTAGAGATCGTTCCAAAGGAACTCTCTACAGAAATGTTAGGGAGCTCACAGTAACAGCTTAAACATTAAAAAAAAAAAAAAATCACATCTTGAGGCCTCTCATTGCCCCAGAGCTCTGGAGACCTGATTTCTGGATAGCACAGAACAGGAAAGATTGCTTCACCAAGGGAGCTGCTTTAACCTCTTTTAATTTAAAAATGAATAAGTATTTGACATTTGAAGAGACAGATGGAAAAAAGAAAGAATTCCTATTTCCATAGACCTTGAGGGACACCAGAACTACAGAGTCCAATTGTTAAAAAGTCCTTTTAGTGTCACTTCATATTTGGCTTTATTACCAGAAAGAGGGTAATTATCAAATGTTTGTCAAGTTTGTTCATCTTGCTTCTCTGATGAATTTTTAAATTGACACTGGTCTTACATCTTCTATAGATGTAAGCAAATAAATAGATAGTAGGAATGAGGAATTGTAAAAGGCTAGGCAAGATCCAGATTAGTATTATCAGCTTTTTATCATACTGAGAATCAGAGGGGACACGTAGAACTGGGCCACTATTCAAACTGTCCCCATAACCTTCAGATTCACATGTAGGAAGGGTATAGACAGATATAGTGGCAGTTCTTAAAATTGTTGCAAATACCCCTCCATGACACTTGTCCAGGCTGTAGTCATAATGGAGTATAGTGGTTTTATCTAAGCAGGTTTGATTAATATAGATTTTCTGTGGACCACTTTGGGTACCATCCTTCATCTCCCTGTCATCAATTCTGTCTGTGGCTTCAAAACTGTGCATTCCAATACCACATGTCCCATATGGGGAACTGGGTGTTTGATGTTTTTCAGTTTAGTCAACAGCTTTTCACATTTTGCATCTTTGGCCTTGCAGTTAATGAAGATCTTAACCATCCCTTTAGATTCACTGCCACAGTTTCTAAACCTGCCACTCTTGGTATTCGGGTAATGATATCAACTTTCTAGGCAACCTTTGTGCCCTTTCCAAAGATTTTAACACACTGATTTGCTGTGCTTTAACACCAGGCCTGCTAACGGTAACCTTGTTCTTTTTAAGGTGTGCTGTCTTGCTGGTAGATATCTGTCTGGCACCACCTTGAGGTGCCATTACTGTGTTCTGGGAGGTCACACTCATCTACACTGAGGCAGCACTTTCTACCTTTAGAAATATGCAGGTTTTGGAGAAGGATCCAAGTGTGCAGTCTGAACCTTTCTTCAGCTGGCATGAGGGCAGACAACAATGATCCTTTTAACAGTCACTGCCACAATCACATTCTTTTCCTTTATCTATTGTCTTTTTTTTTTTTTTTTTTACAATATGGCTTTCCAAAGGAGCTTTGGAGCTCAGGTTTATTAAACAGACAGTTCCCTCAGTGCTTGTACAACAGCTGGTGGAAGTTGTCAAAGCTGCAGTTGCTGAAGCCCATATCTACAGTAAGAAATTCATGCATAGGGCAAAGGTTCTGGCTATGACACTTGCAGGCCACATGGTCATGCTTCATTCCCAAGTTTTGGCCAAGCTCATGAGCCATAAAAGCTGTGAAATGTGGTATATTTTCATGAGATAAGGATTCAGTACTGGTTGCATTCTCAGCACTGCAGATAACATTAAGAAATGCATGGTCCTCGTAGTTCCCAAGACTTTGGCTTAATGATCATATGAGTAACATTATGCTTCACCCTTCTCAAAAGATGCCAGTCTGTCTAGCAGTTAAAAATTTGAAGTGTTTCTTACAAATTCAGGGAGATTTTCTGGTTTCTCTGTGTCCATATCTTTAACCCAGTAAGTAATACTGTCACGTTTACTTCCTTCATGTACCAGTTAACCATAGCATGAACATCCATTACCATCTGTGTTGTCTTGGTAACATTATTCCACATTTGGAACTGCTTGTTGTCAACCACAGTAAACATTTCTGCATACTTGGGAAGTGACTACATTTAGGACATTGGAAACGAGGAGGGTTCTATTTTGCTGTGAAATTGTGAAGTGGTTAAGAGCTCCTCCTGTTCATCTCCACTGACTACATAAGACTAACCTGATTTTAAAGATATGCTGAAAACCATATGCTCAAAATTCTTTGAAGTGTATATAGGTTTGATGCCAAAGACAATGTCATGTAAGGTCAGGATTCCCTTTATAGCCCAGCAAGTGTTGATAATAACAAGAGAATGCAGGTCACCCTCTGAATACCCAGTCGTCCTGAATAAAAGGCATGATCCAAGCTTAGTTTTTCATTTTGATGTTTATAAACAGAGAAGTTCTTGACAAATATCCCTAAACCTTATCAATGACCATTTGATTTCATAGAGGAAAGGGCAAAAGGGAGGCAAAATAACTAGGGTTGTCATTGTCATGGCCCAGTTGAAGCAACTAATGATCCTGCACTTCTGTCTCAGTTGCGTTCCCCAAGATCCAGATCTTTGTCCACGACACAGTTGTTTGGCCAAAGCTCAAAGCTTTGCTGCCTGTCAGAAGGATAGCTGCCCCAAGCCTGAACATCACATGGTGACATCTGCTGTTTGTGCCTCCTCCTACTCTTGTTTTGCTCTGTCTTCTCAGTAGTGTCCTTACTTTGTAACCCTCATCAAAGCACAACAATTGTGCTGCTTAGCTGAACTCCTGCTGTCTTTATAGAGGAGTATACCAAGGAGAGGAAACTTTCAGAGATCCTGCCAATACTGTTACTCAGCATCAAGCCCCAAGGAAAGAAAAAGATACAACCTTCTTCCTTTAGTCCTAGTCGTAGTCCTCATGGGACAGTCTTCCCCTCCTGTCATTCATTGTTCTTTTGAGTCATTGAAACCAAAGGTTTCAGGAGCAGGGGTTTGTGGATCTCTGGGTAGGTCACAGGCCTCTGCTGTTGAATGCATTTTGCATCATTCCCTACTCTGTACTCTACAGCCCTTTCCAAACCCTCAGTCCTTTTCTCTTTCTTTCTTTCTTTCTTTCTTTCTTTCTTTCTTTCTTTCTTTCTTTCTCTTTCTTTCTTTCTTTCTTTCTTTCTTTCTTTCTCTTTCTTTCTGTCTTTCTGTCTTTCTTTCTCATGATATGTTTATTGGTTTCTTCCTAGAATACATGAAAAGTGTTTTTAGAATAACTAATCCATGCCTCTCTGAAAAGCAGGTATATGGGGGTGCCTGGGTGGCTCAGTTGAGCATCCGACTTCAACTCAGGTCATGATCTCGCGGTTTGTGGGTTCAAGCCCCATGTCAGGTTCTGTGCTGACAGCTCAGAGCCTGGAGCCTGCTTCGTATTCTGTGTCTCCTCTTCCCCTCCCATGTTCATGCTCTGTCTCTCTCTCTCTCTCAATAATAAATAAATGTTGGGGCGCCTGGGTGGCGCAGTCGGGTAAGCGTCCGACTTCAGCCAGGTCACGATCTCGCGGTCTGTGGGTTCGAGCCCTGCGTCAGGCTCTGGGCTGATGGCTCAGAGCCTGGAGCCTGTTTCCGATTCTGTGTCTCCCTCTCTCTCTGCCCCTCCCCCGTTCATGCTGTGTCTCTCTCTGTCCCAAAAATAAATAAACGTTGAAAAAAAAATTTTTAAATAATAAATAAATGTTAAAAAAAATTTTTTTTAAAAAGAAAAGAAAAACAGATATATGAACTGGAGAATGGTATGAGGTCAAAATAATGTTTTCCAAAATTATTTCAGTTAGTACTTCTGTATCTAGACCTATCCTGTCTGATGATATTATTCCTTTTGGATACAGTTAAGTTCATATGTTACTATTTGTATTTCACTTTGGGTTTGCCCTCACATTTTGGATGATGATGAGTATTTGGGGGACATGTGAAATATTACCATGATTCTAAAACTCAGTACTATCCCAAAAATGTACCCAAAAGTACACTTCCTTAAGCCTTTAATCTGTTCCTGTATCCTACTTCTTTCCATCCAGTTACCAACCACCAATCTTAATAGTACTCAAGTTTATTTTTCCTGTATTTCTTCCTGCACAAATTAACAGATACATGTGTATTTTCTTATAGCCTCTTCTTTATTATGTAAAGGTAGCATAACATTTTCCACTTTCCTTTTTAAAGTTACATCCTATAAATTATTTCCATAGCAGGTCAATGAAATCTTCCTCATTCTCTCTCTCTCTTTTACTGGTGCATAGTATCCATATCGTGGATATAATTTATTTAATCACTCTCCTATGTGTGGGCTTTTCAGTTGTTTACATCATTTTGAAATTACACCAATACATCAACAAATAATCTTACACATATGTATTTTTGTGGAGGCAAGTTCCTCCAAAATGGGAAGGCAGTGCCCAAAGCTAACTGCATATGTAGCTTTGTTTGGTATTGCCAAAGTTCCCTTCAGAAGGGTTTTGCCAGTTGCATTCCCACTAGCAATGTATTAGAGTGCCTATTTTCCCACATTGTAAGTAAGAGAGTTGTGTTACCATTTCATAAATTTTAATTTTCACCAAATAGGTAAGAAGTGGCATCTTGCTGTTGTTTAAGTTGTATTTTTCTAATTTTGAATGAATTTGAACATGTTTGAATATGTTTATGGCTGTTTTTATATCTTTTAATAGTTATCTCTTCATGTCCTTCCCCCTTTTTCTATCAAGGTTTTGGTCTTTTTTCTCCCTAACCTTTTTCCCCAGCTTTATTAAGGTATAATTCATGAATAAAATCACATATATATTAAACTGTACAACATGCTGACTTATGTATATACGTATAAAATATATATTAAATATATTTATGTAAATATACATTTTCTAAAAGGCAAAGGAGCTAGAAGAGTTAAAATAATTTCCAAGAAGTGGCGCCTGGGTGGTTCATTCGGTTAAGCATTCAACTCTCGATTTCAGCTTAGGTCATGATCTCACGGTTCGTGAGTTTGAGCCCCTCATCAGGCTCTGAGTTGATGGCACAGAGCCTGCTTGGGATTTTCTGTCCCTTTTCTCTGCCCCTCTCCCACTCATGTTCTCTATCTAAAAATAAATAAATTTAAAAAAATTAAAAAATATAATTTTGGAGAATAACATGAAAGGAACCAGTATATTCAATTTGAAGACTGTGTGGTATTGGTGATGAGACAGATACACAGATCAATCAAACAGAAAAGAGAACTCACACATGTATGGCCAACTAATTTTTGACAGAGAGGCAAAAGCAATTGCATAGATGAAAGACAGTCTTTTCAACATATGATGCTGGAAAATTAGACATACATAGACAAAAAAATGACCTCAAGCTAAACCTCACATTTTATACAAAAATCACTCCTAAATGGGTCATAGACTTAAATATAAAATATAAAACCATGAAACTTTTTTGGAGAAAATATAGAACATCTTTAGGACTTGGGGAGGAATTCCTAAACGTGATACCAAAAGTGTGATCCATAAAAGAAATCCATAAATTGGACCTCATCAAAGCTAAAAAAAAAAAAAAATTCTTAATTTAGAAAAGATCTTGTTAAGAGTATGAAAAGACATGCTATAAACTGGGAGAAAATATTTATAGACCGTATATCTGATAAAAGACTCATCTAGAATATATAAAGAACTCTAATTACTCAACAATCCAGTTAGAGAATGGGCAAAAGATGAAGAGACATTTCACTGAAAAGGATATATGAATAGTAGATAAGCCCATGAAAAGATGTTTAACATTAGTAGGCATTAGAGGAATGCAAATTAAGACCCCCAAGAGATCATTACAGACCTATGAGAACAGCTAAAATTTGAAAAATAGGGACCATGCCAAATGTTGATGAGGACGCAGAGAAACTAGATCTTTCATACATTTCTGATAGGAGTGTAAAATTGTATAGCAACTCTGGAAAACAAGTAGTTTCTTTAAAAAACTAAGCAAATGGCATGACTTAGCAATTATGGTTCTGGATATTTATCCCAGAGAAATGAAAATGTATGTCTGCATAAAAATCTGTACATAAATAATTACAGAAGCTTTATTTCTAATAGCCAAAAACTGGAAGCAACCAAAGTGTTCCTCAATAGGTGAAAGGTTAAACTGTGTTAAGTCCATATTATGTATTAGCATCAAAAAGGGACGAAACATTGAGCCACAAAACAACTTAGCAGGATCTCAAGGACATTAAGGTGAGTGAAAAAAGCAATATCAAAAGGTTAGAGACCATATGATTCTGTTTGTGTAACATTTTTGAAATGACAGTATTAGAGATGGAAAAGATGTTAGTGGTTGCCCGGGGTTAGGAATGGTGGAGTGACTATATAGAGGGGTGGTATGAATGAGATCTTTGTGGTGATAGCATAGTCCTCTTATCTTGATTGTGGTGGTGGTTACAGAAATCTACACATGATAAAATGGCATAGAACTCTTCACATTGTTTCACTGTCGATGTCCTGGTTGTGACACTCTTCTGTACCAAAGGGGAGAAACTCAGTGAAAAGTATATATGACCTTTTTATGTTATATTTGCAATTTCCTATGAATTATTTCAATACTTTTTTTTCTAATACCAACATGACTGCCAAACACATTTAAACTATTAGAAATATAAGGAGGGACGCCTGAGTGGCTCAGTAGGTTAAGCGTCTGACTCTTGATTTTGGCTCAGGTCATGATCTGAGGGTTATGGAATTGAGTCCCACAACAAGCTCCATGCTGAGTGAGGAGTCTGCTTGGGATTCTCTCTCTTCTTCTTCCTCTCTCTCTCTCACTCCCTTTCTCTCTCTTTCCCCACCCCCCTGTCTTCCCCACCCCTGCTCACATGCATATTCTGTGTCTCTAAAATAAAAACAAAAATTAAAAAAGAACTGTAACAAACAGCTGATAAAAACATAATTTAAGAGGAAGTTTTATTTATTAAAACAATTTTTTTTAGAAAGAGGGCTCAAGTGAGCAAGAGGCAGAGAAAGAGAGAGAAAGAGGAGGTGGGGCTCACCCGGGGCTTGTGTCTTACCTTAAGTGGGGCTTGTGCTCACCAGAAGTGAGGTTCGTGGGGTTCGTGCTCACCAGAAGCGGGGCTTGTGCTCACCCAAAGCAGGGCACAAGCTCACCTGAAGTGGGGCTCGAGCTCACCTGATGTGCAACTCAAACTCATGAACTGTGAGATCATGACCTGAGATCAAGCAGACAAGTGAACTCAAAAAGAAATCATTGGAAATAATTCAGTTAGAGGAGCAAAAAGAAAAAAAGAAAAGAAAATGAAAGTTCAGGGACTTAAAGGATATCATAAAGCAGAGCAATATACACATTATAGGAGTCCCAGAAGGACAGAAAAAAAAAAGTAAATAAAAGGACTAGAAAGCTTACTCAAAGAAATAGAGGCTGGAAAACTCACAGATCTGGGGAAGGAAATGGATGTGTACAGATCCGTGAAGACTCTAGAGAACACCAAACAGGAGGACTCCAAAAACAGCCACATTGAGACATGTTATAATCAAATTGTCAAAAGCCAAAGACAGAAAATTTTGAAATCAGAGAAAAGCAACTTGTCATATAAGAGGGAACATTTATGACTCTCATTGGCTTTTTTCAGCAGAAAGTTTGTAGGCTAGAACAGAATTGCATGATATATTCAAACTGAAAGAAAAAAACCCCTGCCAACCAAGGCTACTTTACCTGGCAAAATTATCCCCCCAAAATGAAGAGAGAAAGAATTTTCTAAACAAAGGTTGAAGGAGTTAATCACTACTATAACTGCCTTGAAAGAAATGATAAAGGGAGTTCTTCAAGTTGAAATGATGCTAAAAATCAACACAATGGCTTAAGAAAATATGAAACTCATTGGTAAAGGCAAATATATAGACAAATACAGAATACTGTATTACTTTAATGGTGGTAAATAAATTGCTTTTAATTCTAACATAAAAATTGAAAGACAAAAGTATTGAAAGTAACAAAATATATTACAAAAGACAATATGAATAGATGCTAATTATGACAATAATAACAAAGTAGCAAGTGGGGTAGAAGTTAAAATGTTGATTTTTTTTAATGTGATTAAGCTTAAGTTGTTACCAGCTTAAAATAGACCCTTATAACTATATTTTGTGTGAGCCCCA
Organism: Puma concolor; assembly: GCF_028749965.1. Taxonomy (NCBI): domain Eukaryota; kingdom Metazoa; phylum Chordata; class Mammalia; order Carnivora; family Felidae; genus Puma; species Puma concolor. The sequence continues at coordinate 9,777,890 of NC_141678.1, read as the reverse complement.
AGGTAACCACAAAAATTACCAATAGAAGTTACAAAAGAAAAAAGAAAGTAGTTAAAGCATATCAATACCAAAAAAATCAATAAAATGGAAAGGAAGACAAGAAAGGAAAAAGGCAGACGAAATAACCATAAAACTACCAGAAAACAGCAAAATGGCAATACTAAATCCTTCCCTATCAATAATTACATTAAATGTAAATAGATTAAATTTCCCAACCAGAAGATGTAAAGTGGCTGGATGGATTAAAAAAACAAGACTCTGTGAGAAACTCACTTCAGATTTATGGACACACATAGGCTGAAAGTGAAGGGATGGGAAAAGATTCTATGCAAATGATAATTCAAAGAGAACAAAGGTGACTATACTTAGGTCAGACAAAATAGACTTTAAGTCAGGATAGCCACAAGAGACAAGGACATTATATAATGATAAAAGGAGTAATCCACCAGGAAGAGAGAACAATTATATATGCACCTGACATTTCACGGGAATACAAAGATACTACAAAAACATAGTAAAGACTGTTTACCAAAATCTAATAGCCCCTAAATATATAAAGCAAATATGGGCAGAACTGAATGGAGCAGATAACAATATACAGTAAAACCTTGGATTGCAATTAACTTGTTCAGTGAGTGTCCCACAAGATGAGCAAACATTTCTAATAAATTTCAACTTGATAACCGAATGATGTCTTGCAATACAAGTAGTACGTAACACCACATGTGACATGATCACCACTGAGCCAAAGGTTGTTCTCTCTGTCTCTCTGTCTCTCTCATTTGCTGAGGGATTGTGGGAGATTGTCTCCCATGCTCAGATGCTTGGTCTCAAGCCATGGTGTTTGGCAGAAATCAATGATTTTTCAGAACATTGGAAGGTGCCCACAACCAGCATTAGTGTATTTTTTTTTTGTCCCTTCAAAGCACCTATAGACATTCCTTTGCTTTTCCATACAAGAGTAAGCTTAGGAATGCTTGGCTTCATTGTAGGTCAGGCTGCCTGCAGTTATTGACCCTTTCCTATGCTGCCTTATTGCCACTTACATTAAATACAGTATATGACAAGTTTATTAATACTGTACTGTAGTCAATATCCATTAGTGGTAGTGAAAGTCATACTACACAATAACCCTACTCTCTCTTGTCTCCCTCACACCAGCCAAGAAGGTTTTCAAAGGTAAGTGCAGGTTAATCTGTTTATTTTTCCTTACATTTTATATTTTCTTTATCATTTTGTATTATATTACAGAATTGTAATCATTTTTATATGAATATTTTGGGGTTGTGGAATGAATCATCTCAGTTTCCATTATTTCTTATGGGGAAATTTGCTTTGATATACAAGTGCTTTGGATTACAAGCATGCTTCCAGAATGAATTTTGCTTGCAAACCAAGGTTTTACTGTACTAATAATAGGGGACTTCAATATCTCACTTTCTTTTTTTTTTTAATGTTTATTTATTTTTGAGAGAGACAGAGAGAGTGTGTGTGTGTGTGTGTGTGTGTGTGTGTGTGTGTGTGTGTGTGAACAAGGGAGGGCCAGGGAGAGAGGGAGACACAGAATCTGAAGCAGGCTCCAGGCTCTGAGCTGTCAGCACAGAGCCCAATGTGGGGCTCGAACTCACGAATTGTGAGGTCACGACCTGAGCCCAAGTCGGACGTTTAACCAACTGAGCCACCCAGGCGCCCCATTATATTCTACTTTCAATAATGGGTAGGACATCCAGGTAAAGTATCAATAAAGAAACAGAGGACTTAATATAGACCAAATGGACCTAATAGACATATCAGAGCATTGAACCTAACGGGGGGCAGAATATACATTCTTCTCAAGTGCACCATACACAAAAATCAACTCAAAATGAATTAAAGACTTAAATCTAATACCTGAAACTGTACACCTCCTAGAAAAAGCTTCATGACATTGAAATGATTTCATGGATATGCTATCAAAAGCACAAACAACAAAAATAAAAATTAGTGGGACTACATCAAGCTAAAAAGCTTCTGTACATCAAACAATCAACAGAATGAAAAGTCAGGTTTCAGAGTGGGAGAGATTATTTGCAAACCTGATACCTGTTAAGGAGTTCATCTCCAAAATATATAAGGAACTCCTACAACTCAGTAGCAAAGTTAATATCCCAATTATAAAATGGGCTAAGGACTTGGATAGACATACTTCAAAGAAGACATACAGATGGCCAACAAATGTATGAAAAAATGCTCAACATTATAATTATCAGGGAAATGTAAATCAGAACTACAGTGAGATATCCCCTCACAGCTGTTGGGATGGCTATTATCAAAAAAACAGTGTTAGGATTTGTCGAAATTAGCCGCCTTGCACACTGTTGGTGGGAATGCAAAACAGTGTGACCACTATAAAAAACAATCTCGAGATTCCTCAAAACAACTAAAAAGGAATTATCCTACAATCCAGCAATCCCATTTATAGCACTTATTTAAACAATTGAAATAAGGATCACAAAGAGACACTAGCATTCCCATGTTCATTGTAGCCAAGTTTACCATAGCCAAGATGTAGAAACAATGTTGAACAGATAAAATCTGCATGTATGTACCACAGAATACTATTCAATCTTAAAAAATAAGGAAGTTCTGCAATATGTGAAAACATAGATGAACCTTGAGGACATTATACTAAATAAAATAGGGAAATCACAGAAAGATACTGCATAATTCCACTTATATGAGGTATCTAAGCCAAATGCATAGAATCAAAAAAGTAGAATGGTGATTGTCACAGGCTGGGGAATGGGGATTTATTAATAAAGTTTCAGTTAAGCAGGGTGAATAAGTTCTGGAAATCTGTACAACATTATATCTATAGTCAACAATAATGTAAAGTACTTAAAATTTTATTAAAAAGGTAGATTTCATGTGTTGTTACCACAATAAAAAAATGAATAATTTAGGAATGTATGATATGGGTACAGAAGAGATTTGAAACTACAAATATATTTGTGCAAATTTGTTTTCACTAAATTTGAAAATCTAAAGGAAAATATGGAAGGTTCTGTATGGAATTAACGTAATCATAATACCCCAACTTGATAAAGATGGCATTTTTTAAAGGCAGAGATAATCTCACTTATTCTGAGTGTAGACACAAGCAAAAAGATATATCAAAAATAGAATCTTGTATATTGGAGGAAAATACCATGCTCAAAAAGAATTTATGCCACGAAAGCAGACACATAGATCAACGGAACAGAATAGAAAATACAGAAGTAGACCCACAAATGTCTGGCCAACTAATCTTCGACAAAACAGGAAGGAATATCCAGTGGAAAAAAGACCGTCTCTACAGCAAATGGTGTGGGAAAACTGGCCAGCGACATGCAGAAGAATGAACCTGGACAGCACTTCCTTAACACCATACACAAAAATAAATTCAAAATAGATGAAAGATCTAAATGTAAAACAGGAAACCATCAAAGTCTTAGAGGAGAAAATAGGCAGCAACCTCTTTGACCTTGGCCACAGCAACTTCTTACTCAACACATCTGGAGGCGAGGGAAACAAAAGCAAAAATGCACTATTGGGACCTCATCAAGATAAAAAGCTTCTGCACAGTGAAAGAAACAGTCATCAAAATAAAAAGGCAACCAATGGAGTGGGAGAAGACATTTGCAAATGACATATCAGATAAAGGGTTAGTATCTAAAATCTATAAAGAACTTACCAAACTCAACACCCAAAAAACAAATAATCCAGTGAAGAAATGGACAGAAGACATGAATAGACACTTTTCCAAAGAAGACATCCAGTTGGCTAACAGACACATGAAAAGATGCTCAACATCATTCATCATCAGGGAAATACAAATCAAAACTACAATGAGATACCACCTCACAGCTGTCAGAATGGCTAAAATTAACAGCTCAGGAAACAACAGACATTGGCAAGGATGCAGAGAAAGGGGAACCCTTTTGCATACTTGCTGGGAATGCAAACTGGTGCAGCCACTCCAGAAAATAGTATAGAGGTCTCTCAAAAAGTTAAAAATAGAACTACCCTGCGACCCAGCAATTACACTACTAGGAAGTTATAGAAAGGATACAAAAATGCTGAGAGGCACATGTGCTGCCGTGCCTATAGCAGTGCTATCAACTAGCCAAATTATGGAAAGAGCCCAAATGTGCATTGACTGATGAATGGATAAAGAAGATGTGGGGTGTGTGTGTGTGTGTGTGTGTGTGTATGTATAATGGAATATTATGTATTATTATATAATTTGATGATCAAAAAACATGAAATCTTGCCATTTACAACAATGTGGATGGAGCTAGAATGTATTATGCTAGGCAAAATAAGTAAGAGAAGCACAAATATGATTTAATTCATATGTGGAATTCAAGAAACAAAACATGAGTATAGGGAAAGGGAAGGAAAAATAAGATAAAAACAGAAAAGGGGACAAACCATAAAAGACTCTTAAATACAGAGAACTCAGGGTGGCTGGAGGGGATGAGGGGAGGGATGGGCTAAATGGGTGATGGGCATTAAGGGAGGTCACTTGTTGGGATGAGCACTCGGTATTATACGTAAGTGATGAATCACTGAATTCTACTCTTGAAACAAATACTGCACTATATGTTAACTGACTTGAATTTAAATTTAAAAATAATTTATGCTAGAAACATAAGCATGAGTTTCACTTTTTAATAAATGCATCATCATAATCCATGACACAAAAGCTTAAAGGAGAAAAAAGTGAACCTAAGAATACCTACCAAAAATTTTGTTAAAATTCACCAACTATTCCTATTTTTAAAATTTTCATGGGAGGGGTGCCTGGGTGGCTCAGTCAGTTGGGTGTCTGGCTCTTGATCTCAGTTCAGGTCATGATCTCACAGACCGTGAGCCCCGCATTGGGCTCCAGCGCTAAGCTTGGAGCCTGCTTAGGATTCTCTCTATGCTCCTCCCTCTCTGCCTTTCACTCTCTCTCTTTCCCTCTCTCTCCAAATAAATAAATAAAATTAGTTTAAAAAAACTTCATGGAATACAAAGATATTACATAAACATAGTAAAGACTGTTTACCAAAATCTAATAGCAAATAGCTTTTTTAATATCAAATCTATTGTCAAATTGGTTTCCATAAAACACCCAGTGCTTATCCCAAAAGGTGCCCTCCTCAATACCCATCACCCACCTTCCCCTCCCTCCCACCCCCCCATCTACCCTCAGTTTGTTCTCAGTTTTTAAGAGTCTCTTATGCTTTGGCTCTCTCCCTCTCTAACCTCTTTTTTTTTTTTCCCCTCCGCTCCCCCATGGTCTTCTGCTAAGTTTCTCAGGATCCACATAAGAGTGAAAACATATGGTATCTGTCGTTCTCTGTATGACTTATTTCACTTAGCGTAACACTCTCCAGTTCCATCCACGTTGCTACAAAAGGCCATATTTCATTCTTTCTCATTGCCACGTAGTATTCCATTGTGTATATAAACCACAATTTCTTTATTCATTCGTCAGTTGATGGACATTTAGGCTCTTTCCATAATCTGGCTACTCTTGAAAGTGCTGCTATAAACATTGGGGTACAAGTGCCCCTATGCATCAGCACTCCTGTATCCCTTGGGTAAATTCCTAGCAGTGCTATTGCTGGGTCATAGGGTAGGTCTATTTTTAATTGCAAATAGCATTTTAATCATTGAAATAGGGAAGGTATTTCCACTTAAAATCTATTTTCTTTGCCTTTTTGTCCTAGTCCGTTTGAATTACTTCCAGTATATTCTCCCCAGTGTGAGACTTTGTCCTGGAAGTTTAATTTTAAAAACTCGTAGTCCTTAGACTTCTCTGGTATGTCCCCACTTTACAGTTGACTTCTTGCATTCTCCCCAAAATTGAGGTGTCAGAAACCCTTTCCAGTTTCAGGTGCTTTTTCTGCAAATTGGCTCACTCTGCTTCCCAGAATATCTGTTTGGTAGTTAGGGTATTTCCTTTTGTGGGGCCCAGTAGACATCTCATTACTCTTCTCTGCTTTCTCTCTGACAGATCCTAATACCACTTGGGTCTTAACAGCTGTCAATAGTTTGTCCTCATCTACCCATACTTGGGGGTTTGTCGATGCCTTATCACCTTTTGTTGCTGTTGTTTGTAGGTTTTGATTTTACCATCCTAGTGCTTTGGCATTTTTTATGTGGTGATTTGAGGAGACTGTGAAAAACTGAAGTGCTGCTGCCACTTTGTGCAAATCTCCCTTCTTTTGTCATATGTAAATTTGTTTCCTAATCATTAAAAAATAGAATGTTACATCCTATGGTAAATAATTTTTTCCATGGACTGTGATATGGAGCCTTGCTCAAAAAGTTGTCTTTTTTTTTAAACCTAGAAAACTTGAATTCAAGTCCCGGTTTGGTTATTTGCAAATTGTTGTTTTTGTCATTTAATCTGAGCATCAGCTTCTTTTTTGTAGTGTGGAAATAACAGTATCTGAGTTTTGTTGATTATTCAACAGCATTTCTAGAAATGCTTTGCAAAGTAAAAAGCGCAATCAATGCAAATACAAAATATCATTACTTCTTCAGTTTGCCTTAACTGAGAACTTTCCTAGGGTTTCCCCTTTCCCATGCATGTTTTTTCCAAAAAGTTTTTTTTTTTAATTGCAGGAGAGTATAGCAAAATTCTTACTATGTAATCAAGAATATTTGACCCATTATAGAGGCCCAGTGAATTAGCCAGGTGTGAAATCCTTTGCAGAAATGATAGTGTCTTTCTTCAAATACCTTGATGCTGCTTTATTTGAATCACATCAAATATAGTAAGCATTAAAATGCCCAAGATCCCACCAAAGCATTTCCTTTGAAGAGCTCGTGGACCCATCTCCAAAACAAAACGAGTTATTTGTTTGTTTGTTTGTTTGTTTGTTTGTTTGTTTCTTATAGAGTGCAAGCAGGGAAGAGGACGGAGGGAGGGAGGGAGAGAGACAGAGACAAAGAGAGAGAGAACCTCGAGCAGGCTGCACGCTCAGTGGAGAGCCCAATGAGAGGCTGGATCCCACAACCCTGGGATCAAGACCAAAGCCGAAATCAAGAGTCAGACACTCAACTGACTGAGCTACCCAGGCACCCCCAAAATGAATTTTTAAAGCATAATACTATTACACATACATTTATGTATATAAAACCTTATGTTTTCTACCTAAAAATAGACCATACTGATAATAATAGGGAGGACTGGGAAGATCAGAAGTAGTGATGAACAGGGATTTAGCCCTATATTTAATGTTTTAAACTTTAAAAAATAGCTTTAGGGGCACATGGGTGGCTCAGTAATTTAAGCGTCCAACTTCGGCTCAGGTCATGATCTCATGGTTCATGGGTTCAAGCTCCACTTCGAGCTCTGTGCTGACAGCTCAGAGCTTAGAGCTTGCTTGCTTCAGATTCTTTGTCTCCCTCTCTCTCTGCCCCTCCCCTGCTCATGCTCTGTCTGTCTCTCTCACTCTCAAATAAACATTTAAAAAAAAATTTAAATAGCTTTACTGATGTATAATTAATATACTATAAAATTCACCCATTTAAAGCTTATTTACAGATTGTGCAGCCATCATCATAATCTCATTTTAGAACATTTTTATCACTCTAGAAAGAAACCTGTGCTCAGTAGCAGTCACTCCTCATTCTCTTCCATCAGCTTCTTCCTTTCTTTATGGATTTGCCTATTCTAGATGTAAATATAGATGAAATCATGTAATATGTGACCTTCTGTGACTGGCTTTTTTCATTTAGCACAATGTTTTTCAAGGTTCTCCTGTACTATATAGTATGTATCACTATTACTTTCCATTTTATTACTAAGTAATGGTCCATTGTATGGTGATAGCACATTTTATTTACCACCAAGCTCTAGGCAGAACCACATTGCCTGATGCTAACACAGTTCCTCACTTTCCTCTTTGAAGATTCTTATCCTGCCCACTCTACCAGTTCCCTCTTCTTCATGACAAGTTTTTTTTTTCATGAAATATTTATTTAAGAAAATAAGTATTACACAGAAGAAGACTCTTTAAACTAGTTAAATTTAGGTGAATCTTTGTAAAGCATAAGCGGGGTCCTCATTTCAGAGGTATATCCTGAATAGGAATTTCTGGGGTTTATAACTTATAGACATTGAGGGGATGTGGGATGAGAAGGATTTACCCTACAATGGCCTAATTTGCTAATATGAGATGTAACAAAGGAAAACAATGGTAACCTGAACAAATATTTATTGCATATTTTGTTCTGAACAGTAGTCTAAAAGTTTTACATACTAGCAATCCTCATGGTAACCCTGCAAGGTATGTATGATGTATTCAATTTATGGTTGAAAAAAAACCTGACGTTCATAGGGTAAAAATGTTATCCAAACTCAAAGCTAAGAAAGATGAGTAGAGATTCAAACCCACATTTCTATGACTTCAAAGTCCCAAGTGCTTTGGTCAACCTCTCTAATTAGACCTAGAGTTGGACAGTGGTATGGGAAGTGCTATCTCTGTATATGAAGTTTAGATTCATTTTAGTGAATTCAAGGGGCAGTAGGCTTGGGGCAGAAGATCCAAAGCCCCAACAGACTATTCCTAAACCTGTAATGTCATATCTGGGAAAAAACATTGATTTTTTTTTTTCATTGAGAGATGTCTTCTGAGGCTACCTCGGCAAGGCCATATAGGAGAGGGGCAGGTTCCCATAAATCTCCTCTGCCTCATCCACTGCTAACAATGAATTCTGGCTGTGGAGTTACTGTTTCTCTGAACCAAGTGGGATCCAGGCAGCCAAAGTTTGAATTAACTCAAGCAAGCAACAGGCTTGCCTGAAGCAGGATACTGGGAGGTGCTTCTCACTTGGTCTAAGTTTCCAGAACTAGCCTGTCAGTTGTTACTGAGAGAAGAATTCTGCCAATAAGAGTGGTGGAAAAGAGAAAGGAATAATGGGAAGACAGCACAGGTAAAGAATAGGACCCAGAAGAAAATCCTGGATGGATTTTGTTGGCAGTATTACTTATAGTGGCTAAAAACAACAACCCTGGGTACAAAATTCATGTTTGTCTATTAAAAATGGTTGAGGGGTACCTGGGTGGCTCAGTCAGTTAAGTGTCCAACTTTGGCTCAGGTCATGATTTCACAGTTCGTGGGCTCGAGCCCCGTGTTGGGCTCTGTACTGACAGCTCGGAGCCTGGAGCCTGCTTCTGATTCTATGTCTCCCTCTCTCCCTGCCCCTCCCCTGCTCACACTCTGTCTCTCTCTGTCTCAAAAATAAATAAATGTAAAAAAAATGTTTTAAACAATTGTGTTAACTATAGAATATCGTTAGTAATATACCATGGAATACTGTGCAGTCATGACAAAGAGTGGTTTAGAAATGCACAGAATGACTTGGTGAGCCTGCCACTATGCAGATAAAAGCAAGATTCAAAGGAATGTAGATAACATGAGGTCATTTTAAAAAGATTACCCCTAAAACATTTATATCTAATTATATGACTATGGAAAAGAATGTGGAAAGTTGTACACCAGGTTAGCAGTGATTTCTAAGAATAAAGTGGGGAGAACTGCAGTCAGTCAAGGGGGTGAAAAGAGAATATGGTAAGTGAAATAAATTAAGAGAGCATCTTATTAAAGGGAGGGAGTCCAAAATAAAAGGAGCATATAGGATATGATTTCATTTTGTAAAAGTATTTGGTCTAAGCTTTCTGAAAATAGCAGGGATTACCGTTCAGAAATCAGGGGATAATGGATGCTTGACATCAATGCTTCAAGACTTCACAGAGGCTACCCCTCCGGGGTGGGGGTTGGGGGTACCTTCAGACATTCTCATGCCTCAGTCTTTTACCTGCACACTTTTATACAAAGCCCAAGTCCCCAACTTCCAACTTTCTCTCACAAAATCCTTCCTTCTCAATGATCAACATTACAATGAATTCTATAAGAATGTAACTTTGCCTGCATTGAAGACCACTCATTTATAAGTTTAGTCAAGCTGTATAATCAGTCTTGTCTCAACCACTCTAATGAAGAACAGGCCTTGAGTTTGACCTTTAAAATAAAACCTCACTAAAAGGTTCTCCTACAAAGGCAAATTTTGCATCCCCCTCTGATTAAACAAAAACTGATAATTTGAAATGTCTATAATTACAGTTATGTCATAGGTTTCAAAGATACAGGATCTATTTCAGAGGTAAGATCAAGGTCAAACTGTTTAGCTTCTCTCCCCGGCAGTCTCTGGAATAGAATGATTTTTTCATAACAGGACATAAGGTGGTAGATTGTGCATATTTATGGGGAAAGGTAATGGAAGATTCATTTTCCCATTACAGAGTAATCACCTAGAGCCATAAGACATATATAATGAAGGGATTGATAAAGAAGCTCAGGGGTGCCTGGATGGCTCAGTCGGTTAAGCATCCAACTTTGGCCTAGGTCATGATCTTGCCGTTCCTGAGTTCGAGCCCTGTGTCAGGCTCTGTGCGGGCAGCTCAGAGCCTGGAGCCTGTTTCAGATTCTGTGCCTCCCTCTCTCTCTCTTCCCCTCCCCCACTCACACTCTGTCTCTCTCTCAAAAATAAGTAAACATTAAAATTTGTTTTTAAGTTTAAAAATTTTGATAGCTGTATGTCTAGAAGCAGGGTGAAAACTTATTTTAAAGTTGTTTTCATTGGTGGAGGAAGATTGCTTTTTTTAAATTTCACTTTATGAAAACATTTTAGTGAGACTTTTGATCAATACCCCACCCTAAATGACAAAATTCTACTCAGGAATGTAGTTTCAGCCCACAGCTAATAACATCATACACAGTGATAAAAATCTGAACGCTTTTCCTCTAAGATCAGGAACAAGACAAGGATACCGACTCTAACCACTTTTATTCAACATAGTATTGGAAATCCTAGCCAGAGAAATTGGGCAAGAAAAATAAAAGGCATCCAGAGAGGAAGAAGTAAAGCCTCACTACTTGCAGATGACATATAAAGACTCCACTAGGGTGCCTGGCTGGCTCAGTCAGTAGAGCATGAGACTCTTGATCTCAGGGTTGTAAGTTCAAGCCCCATGTTGGCTGTAAAGTTTAAACATTATTAATAGTAAGTAATAAAGACTCCAACAGAAAATTTAGAACTAGTAAGTGAATTCAGTCAAGTTGCAGGATGCAAAATCAATATACAAAATCAGTTGTGTTTCTATACACTAATAATGAATATCAGAAAAATTAAGAGCCCCATTTACAATTGCCTCAAAAAGAATAAAATACCTAGGAATAAATTTAACCAAGGAGGTGAAAGACCTGTAATTGAAAACTGTAAGACGCTGATGGAAGACATTGAGGAAGACACAAAGAAATGGAAAGATACTTCATGCTTATGGGTTGGAAGAATTCATATTGTTTATTTTTTTAATGTTTATTTTTGAGAGAAGCAGAACAGGCAGAGAGAGAGGGAGACACAGAATCTGAAGCAGGCTCCAGGCTCCGAGCTGTCAGCACAGAGCCTGACGCAGGGCTCAAACCCATGAGCCGCGAGATCATGACCTGAGCAGAAGTTGGATGCTTAACTCACTGAGCCACCCAGGTGCCCCAAGAATTAATATTGTTAAAATGCCCATACTATCCAAAGAAATCTACAGATTGAGTTCAGTTCCTACAAAAATTTCACAGTATTTTTATGTAGAAATAGAATAAATACCCTAAAATTTGTGTGGAACCACAAAAGTAACCAAAACAATCTTAAGAAAGAAGAACAAAGTTGGAAGCATCACACTTTCTGATTTCAAACTATATTACAAAAGCTTAGTAATCAAAACCGTATGGCATTGGCATAAAAACAGACACATAGGTCAATGGAACAGAATAGAAAGCCCAGAAGTAAACTCACACATATAGGCAATTAATTTAGGACAGTAAAGCCACAAATAGGCAATGGGGAAAGGACAGTCTCTTAAATGATGTTGGGACAACTGTACAGCCACATGCAAAAGAATGAAGCTGGACCACTATCATACCCATACACAAAAATTAACTTAAAATTGATTAAAGATTTGAACATAAGACCTGAAACCATACAACTCCTAGAAGAAAACATAGGCGATAAGCTTCTTGACATTGGTCTTGGTAGTGCTTTTTTGGATCTGACACCAAAAGCAAAGGCAACAAAAGCAAAAATAAACAACTGAAACTACATCAAACTAAAAGTTTCCATAGCAAAGGAAATCATCAACAGAATGAAATCATCAACTACTGAATGGGAGAAAATACTTGCAAATCATGTATTTAATAAGGAGTTAATATCCAAAACATGTAAAGAACTCATACGACTAAAAAGCAGTAAAACAACCCAATCAAAAAATGGGAAGAGGATCTGAATAGACATTTTTCCAAAGAAGACCTACCAGGGGACATCTGGGTGACTTAGTTGGTTAAGCGTCTGACTCTTGATTTTGCTCGGGTCATGATCTCCATGTTTGTGGAATTGGGGCTCTGTGCTGAATGTGTGGTGCCTGCTTTGAATTCTCTCTCCCATTCTCTCTGCCCCTCTCCTGCTCGTGTGCATGCAGGTGCATATGCACACACGCTCTCTCTATATATGTATGTATATTTGTATATGTATTTATATATATTTATTTATATATATATGTTTATATATATAAAAACATAGGAGCACCTGGGTGGGTCAGTCGGTTAAGCGTCAGGCTTTGGCTCAGGTCATGGTCTCCTGGCTCTTGATTTAGAGCCCTGCTTCCAGCTCTGTGCTGACAGCTTGGAGCCTGGGGCCTGCTTTGGATTCTGTGTCTGTCTCCTTTTCTCTGCCACTCTCCCGCTCATGTTCTTTCTCCCTCTTTCAAAAATGAATAAACATTAAAAATTTTTTAAAGGCCATACAGATGGCCAACAGGTTCATGAAAAGGAGCTCAGTATCACTCATCATCAGGGAAATGCAAATCAAAGCTACACTGAGATATCACCCTACACCTGTTAGAATGGTTATTATCAAAAATGCATGAACTAACAAGTGTTGGTGAGGATGTGGACAAAAGGGACCCCTTGTGCGCTATTGGTGGGAATGTAAATTGGTGCATCCACTATGGAAAACACTATGGCATTTTCTCAAAAAAGTTAAAAATAGAACTACTATATGATTTAGTAATTCCACTATTGGCTATCCAAAGGAAACAAAACACTAACTTGAAAAGATACCTGTACCTTCATGTTCACTGCAGCATTATTGACAATAGCCAAGACATGGAAGCTACCTAAGTGTTATCAGTGGATGAATGGATAAAGAAAATGTGAAAATATATATGTATGTTTATCTACTATATATAAAGGAGTATTTTATATATATATATATATATATATATATATATATATATATATATATATATATATATACATTCATTCAACAAGAAAAAGAAATTTGCCATATGTAACAACATGGATGGACCTTGACAGAATTTGAAATACATCCGTAGAGAAAGACCAATATCATATATTCTCAAATACATGTGGAATCTAAAAACAAACAAAAACCAGAAATACCTCATAGATACAAAGAACAAATGAAAAGTTTCCAGAGGCAGGGGATGAAGGGATTGGTGAAATGGGTGAAGGCAGTCAAGAGATACAGACTTTTCAATCATAGAATAAATAAGTCCTGGGGATATAATATACAGTATGATGACTAATACTGTGTTATATATTTGAAAGTTGCTAAGAAAGTAGAACTTACAGGTTCTAATAAGAAAAAAAATTATGTGTGGTGATGTATGTTAGCTTATTGTGATAATCATTTCGAAATATATCCAAATACAAATTACTGTGTTGTACACCTGAAACTAATGTTATGTCAATTGTATATCAATAAAAATAAAAAATAAGCTTAAGAAATGAAGTTTGAACATATAAAAAAGCTAAATTTTTGTCAAACTAATTTCATGCTTTGTCTCTGTTCTGTGTTCATGTGAGGTTATGATGACGTGATCTAGGTTTTCAGTTGTCATTAAAAAAAAAATTTTTCCCCTTCTCACTGGGCGCCAGAGAATGTGGTGGAATCTGATTCCAAGTAATGAGGATATTATCACAAGCACTCCTACAGGAACCATAAAGGATGTTAGGTCAGGTCAAAAAGGAGAGAGATGGCCTATCCAGGTCACCAGTTGGGCATGACCCCTGGACTCTTAGAAACATTAATACATATCTGCAGCATCCAAATGTTTTTCTTTTCCATATTATAATTTCTCTTTGTTCCCCTCAACCACAAATGTAGATAAAAATGTAGAGCCTGGATGGAGCTGTGCTTTGAGGAACTAAGGGAAGGGCCTGGGTCTCCGCTCGCCTAAGGCAGCACAGAAAGGACAATAGTTGACCAGGAAAGATGGGCAAAATATAGAAGCGGGTCACCATCAGAAGTTTTAGGAAAGCAGCTGTCTGTTGACTGCTGACACAGATTATTGGATAGTGCTACAAGTATTCGTCAGAATCCCTCAGATGGGGAGGGGAGTCAGGTGAAAAGGTGTGCTTTCTAGAGTACACACAATGCGGAATTGTCACCTGAGCTTTACAAGAAACTCGGACCCTTGGAACACGGAGATTTCATAGCCCAAGTTACATCTGCTTTCTCCTGCCCACATTAAAACTGGCCACCTGCCCTACCATAGACTATCATAATCTGGTTTAAACTTCATTTGCTGGAATTTGAGATTTTATAAACTTTTGATTACTTGACAATTTATAAATGTTTAGCAATCGATATTGTGTCTAGATTTCACTTGTGTTAAGGAGTAGCAAGAGACCTTCTGCCCAGGGAATGAATCTGGCCCTATATTTTATGGTTAGCACCATTTAATTATTCACTGGATAAACATTTATTAAGCATCTACAACCAACACTAAATAAGATGACCATTCCATGATGTCAGGATGTAATAGGAGAAAAGACATTTTCATCAATAATGATTACACAATTTTGGAATTCATAATAGAGGTCAGTTAGGGGCATATACCTATTGAGTGTCTTCCCCATCACTTTTTACCACAGGAAAAAGCTCATGAAGAAATGGAAAATGGAGACTGAGTCATACCTGAGGAAAGATACAGGTTCTACTACTTAACCAGATCTAGAGCAAATTTTCTTTGCTTCCTCATGAACAAGATGGAGGTTTCATAGGGAAGTTGGGAGGATTAAGTTGAGACAATGAATGCAAAGTATTTAATACAGTTCCTAGCACAGAATGAATAGCATTAATATTACACTTGCTTTGTGCTGTCTTCACTAAGTAATATCTACCACCTCTAAGCTCCATTACCTGTAATTGGAGAGATTGCTTCAGATGTCAGTCAACAAGTTATTAGTTTCAATAAATTTTAAAAATAGACAAAATTTTAGTTTTGTACATATACTTAGCACTGTGGTAGGGGCCTCTATACTATTATAAAATTAGTATAAATAGAGTTTGCTAAGTCTACATGATGTTCATCAGACATGAGATATTTGGAGATCTGAAATTCATCCCATGAAGATTAGTACAGAGGAAATGCTATGAAAGCTTCTCTAAAAGAAAAAGAAATGAAACCTTTTCGATAAAGAGTGAGGATGGCTATAGGAAGGTCTTGGAAATACCAGGAAGTAATAAATTGTATATACATATGTCATATTAAACATCTGCCAGATTTGATAAGGTACATGACTTCAACACTTGCCCCTTGACAATCAGGGTCTTCTGGTTTACCAGGTATAGCACATCCCACAGAGTCCCAGAACAAAGTAGACTCAATAACTATGCCAAGTGGAATCTGAAGAGATGTATAATCTGAATAAAGTTTTATTTATTTTTGGATTTAAACACTCCTCGTTTTCTGAATGCACATTTATAGGACAAATTGCTCACATTAAAAACTGTCCTCATAATATGTAGTGGTATTGCAATGAAAAAACAAGTGAAAATAATAAATGTAGGTACATGTGGTAATGTATGTCAAACAGCCTACATGAAAGATGACGTGTCCTAAAAAAGTTCCTGGTGAATGGAAAAAAATGGCCCAAGGCAGACAATGATGTCTATAGATGTATATGAAGAGTTCAAATGAAACGTGGAAAAGTAAGTAGTAAAACATTTACTATATTAAATAAATAAAACCTCAGTTACTAAAATGAATAATAAAAGCAGATGAATCCCTGCTCCTACATGAGTATATTTTTACGGACTGAATAATTCTAGTTAGAGCCACTGGAGCTATCAATTCCCACTTCACCTATACATCCCTGAGCCTTTCATTCCCACTCAGTGCTTGAGATGTTTGATATATTTGACTTCTTCCTCCCTCTTATGGCTCTGATTCCTCCTCTTCCTCCTCTTCCTCTTCCTCCTCTTCCTCTTTCTCTTTCTCTTTCTCTTTCTCTTTCTCTTTCTCTTTCTCTTTCTCTTCCTCTTCCTCTTCCTCTTCCTCTTCCTCTCCCTCTTCTGATGGAGGCTCTTCAGCTGCCTCTTCTGCAGCAGGTATTTCAGGCTCTGGGGGCTTTACCACAGCCTTTTCTGGACCCTTTTCTGTGGGTTCTGGATGAGCTTCTTTTGTACATTTACAAAGGATGATGACACAAACAATTATCAATACTGTGCCCAAAAGTATCAGGAGTAATATGAGCAAATAGTCTGAGAAATTTTCTTTATCTTTGTGAACAGTGGTAGTGTTTTGAGTTTCACCTGGGTGTGGTGCACTAGGAGAGCCACTGTCCACACTACCCCCATTTCCTGCAGTTTTGCAGTTGGGGGGTGCATAGCCAGCCTCACAATGGCAGTGCTTTAAATTGTTGCAAACTCCTCTCCCATTACACATTTGCTTCGGTTCACAGTCGTAGTTGAGCACAGCATGATCAGTGCAGGAGCGATTCATACAGATTTTCTCTGGGGCACAAAGAGTGCCAATGTGCACATATCCATTATCAGGGATATCAGTAATGTCATAGACATCCATGCTCCAGCAGAAATCATCTTTATGAGGGACCTGAATCATTGTTTGATTAGGTTTAATTTCTGGTACATGTTTAATATTTGTACATATGATTTTCCCACAATATATGTTTTCATCCTCACATTTAATGTATTCTGACCTAGGTGATGTGGGAAAGCCACAGTTTCCAAATCGGTCTCCTTTGGTGTTCATGGAAATGTAACAGTCTTCTGGGGCAGACCTTGCAGGGTACCCAAAGACATGTAGACATTGAATATCCGGGGTCCTGCACACACCCTGAACACAATAGTGAACTCTTTCACAAGTTGTACCATCTTGCTTGTATGTGTCGTGGGGGCATATTGCAGTTGTACCATCACAATATTCAGGAAGGTCACACTCTCCAAGAGCAGGACGACATATGAATCCCTTTTCTGCAAATCCACATGTTTCATTACAGCAGGGTCCAGGACTACACTTTGCATTTTCCTTCAGCCTACATGTTTGGTCACAGCACCGGTTATTACCACAGTCAGGTCCACAGTCACACTCCTCATTGTCCTCCAACACACCATTTCCACACTCTGCATTCCTACGCAGGCGATGTTGGGGCCGAGGCTTGTTAAATAGGCAGCCCCCTTTGTGTTCCCGGAGGAACTGGTAGAAGTAATCAGAGCTGCAGTTGCTGAAGCCACCTTCTTTGGTGATATTTTCACGCATGAGGCACAAGCGTTTATCTCTACAAGCGCAGGCCGAGTGGTCGTGCCGAATACCCAAGTTGTGCCCAAGCTCGTGGGCCATGAGCGCTGCAAACAGGAGGACGTCTTCATGATGGAAGGACTCAACGGCTGCCGCAAAGCCACTTGAACAGGCACCACTGAGAAATGCCTGTCCCACGTCTCCTTCAGGACGATGTCCGACGATCATGTGGGCAACATCGTGCTTCACACGACGGGAGAGCTTCTCCTGTCTCCAGCTGTTGAAATTCCCGAGTGTAACTTGCAAGTCCGCCGGGACTTCTATGAGGTCCCTCTCGGTCCAAATCTCCATTCCAGCCAGCACCACCTCTGTGTTTATCCCCCTGGTGAAGCTGTTGGCCAGAGCGGTGATGTCCATGACCCTCTGGACTGTCTCACTGACGTCACTGCCCCACATTTGGAACCGCTGGTTGTTGACCACGACAAACATCTCCACGTACTTGGTGTGTGACCAAAAGGAGGACGGTGCCTGTGGACTGTGAGGCTTCCTGCTCCCCTGCTGCCGGCTGGCAGGCGCCACTTGGCTGCCTTTGGAAGTGACCCCACAGGAGACTCGAGCTTGGTGTGCCATCGCGTACAACACATGTTCAGAGCGTTTCGAAGTGTCCTTGGGCTTAATGCCATAGGGTTTCCCCTCCTTAATCAGGATGCCCCTGAGGCCTGAACAGGTGTTGAGAGAAACAAAAGAACCCGGGACTCCTTCTATGTAGCCTTCATAGTGACAGTCATGTGAGATGAAAGGCATTTCTTGCCCCAGGACGCCACCGTGGTAGCTGAAGACTGGAAAGTCCTTCACAAAACAGTCTCTCTTCGCCTTCAGGTGAATCATCCATTTCTGGCCCTGCATTAAGAGCATATAGGATGCCTTTTCCACTGGGTCTTCCCTTCCCTTGACTGTCAGGCTCTTGGGGATGACTGTTTCATAAGAAGAGTAATATACAGATCCCAGGTCACAGTACAAGGTTGGCAGGAAAATCAACGCCAACACTAGCATGATCCCCAACCTGACACACGGAGGTCCCGGCACCACTAGTGCCCACCTCGAGCCCTTCATTTGGGGAGCCCGAGTCGGAAGTGCTCTGCCAGCCTCATGTGTAACCACTTGGTATTTCTGTAGACAAGACAAGGAGGAGGCAGAGTGTCTCACAGAGGCTGCCACTGGCATGGCCATTGTGAATCGGTTGATGGTGTGCGGCCTGTGTCCATTAGCAGCAGCCCTCCCTGACACGCCGACCCTCACATGGGAGTCTGGCATTATGGAGTCAAGGCATTAGCTCCAGATCTATGCTGGCTGTAGGAAGGGTGGCTGGCTGCTGCCTACTTCTGAGAGACACAGCCTCTGGCTGTGTCCTTTCCAGTCTCTCTGATCTCTCTGTAATCCTTCAGATAGTGTCCTTTCTCTGTGACTTCCTTCCACAGCATCAGCTTCGGTGCTCCGTGGCTACGGTCCTTTTGACACCGTGGAGTGATGTAATCACGAAGGGCTGTGAACTCTAAAACGCAAGACCATCCCTTGAGAGTGGAAACAAAACCTGCATGCCTCCTTCAACTGTGCCACACGGAACGCCCCGCCCCGCCCCCACCCCTCCTGTTGTCCGTTGCTTGACTAACTCCAAGTGTTCCAGACCAGGGGGCTTAGACATCTTTGGTGGGCACCCTCTGTTGCTCACTTCCCCTCTTCTAAACCTCTTGCTCTGTAACACATGGACATGATAACTCAGAGTGTCCTTTATCCCTCAGTGAGGCATTATAGTGACGTGCACATCTCCCAGGCCAGTCTGTTCGCTAAGGCAAATGGGGTGGTGGGCCTGTGCCGCAAGATAGACCCAAGTGGGCTGGCGACCCATGGGGCACGGGTCAATACGCCTATGTTTTAACATCTTCAAAGCTCGGTTCCTCAAGTTCTGTTTATGACACTGTCCAAAAGTGTGTATGGGAGAGGCCAACAGAGCAGCCTCCTCTTACGTGCGAGTGTGAGTATCATGGGCATGTCAGTGGGTGAGTCCAGGCCCACACCCTTCTCGGGATGGCCCTGACATATGGCATGATGCTAAGGTTATGCCCGCTGTGAACTAGGTATCCTAAAAGTCTCCCCTGTGTTAGAATGTGGCCTCTACATGTCCAGTGACCACTTCAGTTTGTTCACCTTTATACCCTCAGGTCTAGAAGAGTGCTTGTCCAAGAGTAGATGAACAAGAATTATTTACTGAGTGAATAAATGACTCCCAGGTATGGGTGCTCTGATTGATGTCTCATCTGTTGCATGTTATTCGTTTGTACTTGCTGAACACCTGCCCTGAATGGCTGAAAGTGTCTTCAGGAAAACTCACAACCATGCTGACTAATGGCACATTTGTGATCTCAATGTGTACCTCTTCCTACATTTCACCGGTCAGGTCACCCTAATTTCTTCTTGCCTCACATTTCACTGAGAATATGGAAGCAATCGAAAGGGAACTTCCACATGTAGAAGCCAGGCGAGCCCACCTGTACCTAGATTTTCCTCCTACTGTAGTGGATAAATTGTCCATGCTCCACTCTGAGGCCTATCCCTCTGTTTGTATCTAGAGTCACCTTCGCATTCTGTTTCTCATGGGCTTCACTTTTCCAGTGGTCCCGTCTCTCTTTTACACCTTAAACATCTGTTTGTCCATTGTATCCTATCTCATTATGTGCTGTAATATCTCACTTTTATGAAACCATCCTTCTCAGTTCATATCACTGCCCAGTCACATCCAGGTTCTCTTCTCTGTTTCACAAGGAAACTTTTTTGAAAGGGTGTGTAAACATTCTGTTCCAAGTTGCATCACTAACTTTCTTTTCCAAAATGTTTTCCCTTGAAATACAGCACAAACACTACACGTGCATGAAACATGAATGTATTTTACTACGAGTTACTAAAAAGAGAACAGCTGAGCCAGATACAAAAGGACAACTATGTTATGATTACATTTATTTGAGGTTCCTCAAAGAGTCAAGTTCAAGAGACAGAAAGTAGAATAGAGGTGACCGGGAGCTGGGGAAAAGAGTAATGGGGGAGTTCTTGTTTAATGGGTGCAGACCTGCAGCTTGGGATGATGAAAAGTTCTGTAAATGGGTGGTGGTGACAGTTGTCCAACAGTGTGAATGTATTTAATGCCACCAAACTGTACACTGAAAAACAGTTAAGATGGTTGATGTTACATATATTTCACTCAGGGAGAGAAATAGCTGTGTGTGTACAACTCCACTGAAGTAATCAACAGTTTCAGCTCCACAGAAGTCACCCATTTACCATTCATTGCCAATCACAAACCCTCCTGCTCCAGAGAGAACCATGATCCTCTCTCTTTTGGTAACTCCTTTCTCACTTCTTAAAAAATTGTTTTGCTTCCTAAATAAGGCATCCCAGAATTGTGGAATTTAGTTTACTTGTCTTTTAGTGACACCTTTATTGAGCTACAACTCACATAGTTTAAAGAGTACAATTCAGTGGTTTGTAGTATGTTCAGAAAATTATGCAGGCATCACCACAGTCGAGTTTGGAACATTTTCCTCAGCCTCCAAGGAAAGCTCTCGTATTCATTATCAGTCCCTCCCCACTCTCCCCTCCCCTGAGCCCCTGGCCACCACTAGTGTACTTTCCGGCTCTATGAATGTCTGTTCCAGGCATTTCATAGCAATGGACTTTCTACCCGTGTGGTTTTCTGTGACTCCCTTGTTTCACCTCGCATCTTGTCAAGGATGAGCCATGTTGTAATATGTGTCCGTACCTCCTTGCGTTTTGGCCAAATAACGCATGCTTTTTGAATGAGTATTTACCGCATTTTATTTTTTGACCCATCAGTCGATGACCATTTTGATTGTGTCCACTTTTTGGCTATTGTGAATAATCCTGCTGCTATGGTCATTTGAGTACAAGTTTTTGCATGGACAAATGTTTTCATTTGCCTTGGGTAGGTTCTTGGGAGTGGAAGTGCTCGGTCCTATGTTAAGTCTGTTTAGCCTTTTGAGGAATGGCCCAACTGTTTTCTAAAGCAGCTACACAATTTTACATTCCTGGCAGCAGTAAGTGAGGATTCCAGTTTCTCCACATCCTCTGACATTCATTCCTGCCTGTCCTTTTGATTTTAGCCATCCTAGTGGATGTAAACTGGTATCTCGTTGTAGTTTTGATTTGCACTTTTCTGATAATTAGTAATATTGCACAGCCCCCTTCGTATTCTTATTGGTCATTTATTTCTTCTTTGGAGAAATGTCTCTTCACATCCCATGCCCTTTTAAAATTGGGTGTCTTTCTCCTTGACTTGTGAGAGTTCTTAATATTGTCTGGGCATTAGTCCCTATCACGTAGATGATCTGCAAGTATTCTCTCCCATCCCGTGGGCTGTCTTTTCACTTCCTCAGTGCTGTGTTTCTCTCCGAGCGGACAGCTATTTCATTTTTCTTCTTCTTTTTTTCCTAATGCGTTAAAACACACAGAACATGAATTTTACCGGTTTTAAGGACACACTTCACTGGTTTTAAATGCATCCATAATGTTGTGCTGCCGCCACCACTATCGATCTCCGGGACTCTTTTCGTCTTTTGACTGAAACTCCATAGTCAATAAACTATACATCCCCAGGGTCTCCTTGCCTCCATCCCCTCGCAACCACCATTCTACTTTCTGTGTCTGTGATTGTGACTACTCTGAGTAATTCCTGTGAGTGGAATCACAACAGTATTTGTCTTTGGGGGACTGGCTTATTTCACTTAGCGTAACGTCCCCAAGGTCCATCTGTGTTGTAGCATGCGTCAGAATATTTTTTCTTTCTAATGGTGAGTAGAAATATTTTTTCTTTCTAAGGGTGTTACATTGTATATGTGTATACCACATTTTGCTTATCCGTTCGTCGCCCGTTGGTGGATACTTAAGTTGCTTCCGTGTTTTAGCCACTGTGAATAGTGCTGCTAAGCACATGACATACAAATATCTCTTCCAGACCCTGCTTTCAGCTCTTTTGGGTATATGCCCAGAAGTGGAATTGCCGGATCGTACAGCAATTCTATTTCCGATCTTTTGAGGAACCGCGACACTGTGTTCTGCAGTGGCTGTATCATTTTACGTTGTCACTGATAGCACACGTGGGTTCCAATTTGCTTCACATCCTCTCCAGCACTTGCTCTTTTCTGGGTTTTTTGACAGTAGCCATCCTCATGGGTATGAGGTGGTACCTCAGTGGACTTTTGATTTGCATTTCCCTAATGATTGGCGATGTAGGCCATTGGTGTATCTTCTTTGCAGACATGTCTTTTTGAGTCTTTGGCCCATTCTTTGAATCAGGTTGTTGATTTTATAGTTGTTGAGTTTTAGGAGCTTCTCTGTATATTCTGGATGTTAATCCCTTCTCAGATACTTGACTTGCAAATATTTCCTTCCATTCTGTGAGTAGCCTTTTTACTGTGTTAATAGTGTTTTTTGGGGGCGCCTGGGTGGCGCAGTTGGTTAAGCGTCCGACTTCAGCCAGGTCACGATCTCGCGGTCCGTGAGTTCAAGCCCCGCGTCGGGCTCTGGGCTGATGGCTCAGAGCCTGGAGCCTGTTTCCGATTCTGTGTCTCCCTCTCTCTCTGCCCCTCCCCTGTTCATGCTCTGTCTCTCTCTGTCCCAAAAATAAATAAACGTTGAAAAAAAAATTAAAAAAAAAATTAGTGTTTTTTGATGCACAAGATCTAAAAATTTTCTTGAAGTCCATTTTGTCTTTTTTTGTTGTTGTTTTCTGTGCCTTCGGTGTCATTAGTTGGGGAAATCTTTGCCAAATCCAGTGCCGTGAAACTTTTGCCTTCTGTTTTCTTCTAAGAGTTGATAGCAAGACAGGTCCTGTGAATGGGGATTTTCTGGGGAAGTGCCAGATGTGTAAGTTAGTAACAGTTCTATGGCCATGGGGCCTTTGAAGAAGCTCCAAACTGTTCTGCCCCTTACACTGGGTGCTAGGCCGCCTGTTTTCACAGCTACTGCTGTTGATAGGATGTGGTTTTTCAAGGCTAGTGGGGACCTGAGGGAGAAGGGGGATATGGGACTAGGGCAATTAAAACTTCACAGAGTTCACTGCTCTAACCAAGATTCGGCTGCTTTACTGTTTCTGTTTTTGAACAAACCGGCTTCACATGGTTCTGTCTTGGATTAATTTTCATACTGGCGAAAAATTGATTTTGACTGTTTTTGCCTGTGTTGTGACTACCTTTATGGAGGAGGGGACTTGGGGGGGACCCTGCTTTAACCATTTGGAAATCTTCCTGTTTTACCTCTTAACTTCATGTGAATTCATAGGAATGCAGTGTGGCCGGCCTCTTTTGCTCCACATGGTATTTGAGTTTACACTTACTCTTTTTGGGTGCCGCCATAGCTCATTCCTTTCCACGTTGTTCTACACTTGCATTTCTCTTTGTGGATCAGTCACAACATTCACTGTATTATCTGTGAACACAGGGTTCTTTTCTTTGGGAATACTATGAAGAGTGCTTCTATGACCATTTTTGTCCAGTAACATGATGCAAATAAGCAGCAAGTTCTAGGGTGTTTGCCTAGGAGTAAAATAGCTAAGTTACAGGGTACTTGAGACAATGAATGTAACTAGACAATAAAAAGTGCTATTTAAAAGCAGCACGGCTGTGTACATTTCTGAAGCAGTTTATGAGCGTTTCCACCGTTCCGCGGCAATACTTGGAGTTTTCAGTTTTATATAGTCAATCTTGGGTGTGTGGTGATATCTCTTTGTGGCTATCTAATCTGTATTTCTCTGAATACTGATGACATTGAACACTTCCACGGATGTTTGTTTGACTCATCCTTTACATCTTGACTCCAGTAGAATGAGCTTTCATTCCCACCCATCCATCCAAACTGCTCTGCTCCCGGATACCAATGGGTAACTCTCCGTTGTCATATCAAACGATCACCACTCCGTCCTCACCTTACGGGCCTATTGACAGCATTTAAAAGATGATGGGTATGTTCTGCCTTGCCTTTTAAAACAATCACCCTGCCCGCTGGGTGGAGAGTAGGCTATTGAGGGGAACCAGGGTGGAAGCAGAGAGACCAGCTAGAGACTCTACAGTTGGCCAAGAGGGAGTAGACGATGGCTTGCAGTGCACTGGAGAGTGGGGTGGGGGCGGTGGTGATAAGAGGTCACATTCTGGATATATGTTGATGATAGAGCCAAGAGAATTTGCGGGTGGACTGGGTTTGAAGTGTAAAACTCTCCCAGAAACACGTTCTTGCTTGGTTTTCAGGACAGTGCTCTCTCCTGGTGGTAGCCCTACCATACCAGCCACTTCTCCCACTTCTTTCCTGAATCCTCACCTTATCAACACCTACACATGGAATGTCCTGGAGCTAAGTCCTCACCCAGTCCTCAGATCTGTTCCTTTCTCTAGCTGCTGTCTCCCTAGAGCACTCCCAGGACAGTGTCAGCCTGTCCCTAGCTTGGATATCATCTCCATACTGACAACTCTCAAATATACATCTGTAGCTGACTTCCCTCCTGACTTCTAGACCCAGTCCTCTCGCTGCCTGCCTGGCATGCCCGCTTAGGTGTGTAATAGGCATCTCAAACTAAACATGTGCAACGGCTGCTCTTTCTACAGTCCTCTGCCCCTCAGTAAATGGCAACTCTGTTCTTGCAGTTGCTCAGGGCGGAGCCACTGGGGTTGTCCTTCCCGCCTTTGTCTCACACTCTACATCTGCTCCCACGGCAAATCCTTTGAGCTCTACCTCATAATCCTCCCAGACTCTAGCCTCTTCTCACCACTGACACTTCAACCACCATCCTCAAAGCCTCTGATATCTCCCACTTGGCAAATCCCAAGGTCTGTAAGGATTCTCTGCTCACGCAGGGGCTCATCGCCCTACCCCTGCCTGTTCCTTGATCATGTAGCATATGGAGTGATCCTTCAGTACTTCTCCGCTCTGGTCACTCCTTTGCTGAAGCCCCTCCATGCTTCCCATCTCCACTGAATAGAAAACATAACTCCTTACCAATGCTTACCAAGTCTTCATGTGATCTGTCTCCACCCACAGCCCTCAACTGCTACTCTCCACCATGCTCATTGTGTCCAGATAATGCTGACCTCCCTGCTGTTCTTCAAACATGCCAAGCATGCTGCCATCTCAGGACCTTTCCACCTAGACTTCCCTCTGCCAGGTTTGTTCTTCCCCTGATACCTGCTGAGCTTCTGCTGTCACCTTCTTTTTTGAAAAAATTGTGTTCATTTTTTTTTATTTTTTTTTTTTTATTATTTAAAAAAAATTTTTTTTTCAACGTTTATTTATTTTTGGGACAGAGAGAGACAGAGCATGAACGGGGAAGGGGCAGAGAGAGAGGGAGACACAGAATCGGAAACAGGCTCCAGGCTCTGAGCCATCCGCCCAGAGCCTGACGCGGGGCTTGAACTCATGGACCGCGAGATCGTGACCTGGCTGAAATCGGACGCTTAACCGACTGCGCCACCCAGGCGCCCCATTGTGTTCATTTTTGAGAGAGAGAGAGACTGAGAGCGAGCAGGGGAGGGGCAGAGAGAGGGAGACACAGAATCCGAAGCAGGCTCCAGGCTCCGAGCTGTCAGCACAGAGCCCGGCAGGGGGCTTGAACGCACAGACTATAAGATGATGACTTGAGCTGAAGTCGGATGCTTAACCGACTGAGCCACCCAGGCGCCCTTGCCCTTACTTTCTACCTGTCTCTCCTCAAATGTCACCTTCTCACACAGGTCTTCTCTGACCACTGCCTTCATATAACAGTCCACCCTGACACCACTCTACTTCCCCTTGCCCTGCTTCATTTTGTTCCATCACACAGATTATAACCTGGCACATCATGTCGTTATCCTTTTGTTTGTGCTGGGTTCACAGTTTTTTAAAATTTCCATGGGATCTGGGGCTTTGTCTTATTTACTACCATGTCTATTGTACTGGTAGTACAGTTCATAGGTAAAGACTCACTAGTGGTGGAACGAATGAACGAGTGAGACAATGAATGAATGAATGGATGGATGGGGAGAAGTGACACGTGTCAGTTTAATAGTAAAATTAGAGTTCTATAAAAAGCCTTGGGCTTGGATGGGGGGTGGGAGGGAGAGAGGGTGGGTGATGGGTATTGAGGAGGGCACCTTTTGGGATGAGCACTGGGTGTTGTATGGAAACCAATTTGACAATAAATTTCATATATAAATAAAAAAAAAAAAAGCCTTGGGCTTGGACAGCAAGGCTCAAATGTGCCAATTTGGTCCATCCCGAGCCATTTGCACTTTAAGGATTGAGGATACAGTCAGAAGAAGGAGAAGGCTAGAATCCGTGACTTAGGATCCAAGAAGCAAGACTGTTTTAATGCCACTATGGTCTTGAGAGGGGTCTAAGGAAAAGAATAAAGTCCTTACCAGTCTTACGTGGGTAAGGACTGGGCCCAAGGCAGTGATTGCCACATTAGCCAAATCTTATTCCTCCTCATCCTGAGATTTTCAGTTTAGTAGAGGAAGTAGAATATGTTTGCAAATGACCATATATAGGGTAGGTCAGAATGCCATAGGTATAAAGGAAATTCAGTATTATGACTCAGGAGTGGACAGACCTTACCGTTGCGGAACAACGTACAATTAATAGAGTCTTACAGCCATTGTCACAGTTGATGTTAGATCTTCTCGGTGTTTATTCGAGCACCCGCTGTATGCCAAGCACTGCACTGGATACCAGCACACACACACATTACCGAACTTAATCTCTCAACCGTTCTGTGAGAGGTAGCCTTTGTGGGTCATCATACTGAGGCAGAAACCCAGGCCCAAGGAAGTGAGGTTTCCTGTTCAAGACCAGTGAGCTAGAATGTAACGCTTAGGATTTAGGGACACGGAATGTGAAAGCCCCCTCGATAAGAAGAAAGGTGACTTTCTTCTTTTATTTATTTATTTAAAAAAATTTTAATGTTTATTTATTTTTGAGAGAGACAGAGACAGAGAGTAAGCGGGGAAGGGGCAGAGAGAGACAGAGATGCAGAAACTGAAGCATGCTCCAGACTCTGAGCGGTCAGCACAGAGCCCAACAAGGGGCTCAAACTCACGGACCGTGAGATTATGACCTGAGCTGAAGTCAGATGCTTAGTTAAGCCACTGAGCCAACCAGGTGCCCCGACTTTCTTCTTTTTTTAAAAAAAGTTACTGTTTACCCTCAGAAAGTTCTTCCTGGTTGGATTTATTAGGCTAGGAGAACACAGGACTCAATGCTTACACGGCACTCATGCTCTTAGCATCCAAGGAGGAGAAGACAACTCTCACAGTGCTTAGGAAAGGTAGCCTATTGTTTTCTCTTATGCTTAAATTGTTTTGTAAAACACTACTAGACATTTACGTTGGTCATCAAAATGGCAAACATGACAAGAAAGATGATTAAAAATTGTATCTGTTTTGGGGGCGCCCAAGTGGCTCATTCGGTTAAGTGTCCGACGTTGGCTCAGGTCACAACCTCACAGTTTGTGAGATGGAGCCCCACATCAGGCTCTGTGCTGACAGCGCGGAGCCTGGAGCCCGCTTCAGATTCTGTGTCTCCCTCTCTCTGTGCCCCTCCCCTGCTCTCACTCTGTCTCTTTCTCTCTCTCAAAAATAAACAAACATTTTTTAAAAATTGTATCTGTTTTGGAAAAAATCATGAATAAAACTAATGGTTTCTTCTTCTAGGTTCATATTGTGATAGAAAATGTAAATACTTCAGGAGAGACTCTGAATAGTTGGGGGATCTGATGTACTGGTATCATTTTGTTGCAAAAGTTTTATAGATTCCTGTCTGTGGGCTTTTCTTAAATCCTGACACATCAGTTACCTCCAAGTTGGGGTCTGTTCTTATTTTTACAAAGCACTGAATTGGTAGCCTTTGCTTTATTTCACATACTTAATTGCGTAGCTGTATTTTTCTACTGGCCTAGCTTACCTATGGACCATAAAGGAAGGCTTTGGGTGGAAAAGGGGTCAGTGGACGCATGAGGGAGGGCCTTCTCTCCTGCACCTTTTTCATGCGAAATTGTCCGCACTGACACCCTGCTTGTGATTCTTCAGCCACTGGAAACGCGTTACTAGAAGAAATGTCGCGGCTTCGAAGCTCACTCCCTTTGTGTCTCACACGGCTTTTTTTCCATTTCTCTAATAATGCATGAATACCTCCAGAATTTGAGATTCTGAGAACATGTCACCTGAGTAAACACATTTCTTGTGCTGAAAGTACTAATCGGAGATTTCACTCAAGGAAGGACGAGGATGGGTAACTGCTGTTCTGTAGAAAACCGTCACTTGATGGTCTGTTTCATACCGACTCCCCTCTTAGTTCTTTCCGTGAGTATCCTCAGAGAGAACCCATGTTTTCTTCAGAAAAGTAGAGAAAGGTTTGCTGGAGCCTGTCCGGAGCTGTGATGGTTGAACCAAGCAGGGGTGGGGAAGAGTAAGGTCATTTGGTGGAATCAAAAGCCCAGAGTGGGAAGTGGCCATGGCATGTAGTGAGGACACGGGTCCTTCCTGTCAGACATACTGAGGTGAGGAAGGAGGGCATGCATGTTTTCAAAGGTCATAGGAGACAAAGGACAGGAGGACCCAATTGTCACGGCCCTTTAATGCCACACCAGGTTTACATCTTCTGCTCTAGAAAACGAGAGAGCAGTGGAAGTTCCTGAACTCCAGACTGTGGTGACAAGATCAGTGTCTGTAGAAGCTTAGGAAGGCCTTAAGAAACCTGGTTAAGTAGTTTACAGCAGTAAAACGGGCAGGTGCTTGTAAACACTTGGTCAGCCATGATTCCATCTCTGCTGTTTCTTTTGTAGATATGTTAACTATAGTTTTCTAACTGTGAGAAGAGTCCCCATGGCTTTGTCATTCACATACTAACCCAACACCTTGCTTACCCTCATGCATTTCCTTGCAGCATAACCTCCTCACGTAAAACTTGCATAATTTTATTAAATAGCAGAAGTGGTATGGACCTTTTTTCCTTTCCTTTCCTAGTCCAAAACTTTTTAAAGATAAATGCCCAGAATCAGGGGGAGTATTAATTTTAAAAAGTCAGCATTTTGCAAACATTCTTGGAAGAAGTCTACCTTGGTCTTGAGAAAACATTTCAATGAGCATATTTGCCCAAAGGAAACAGCAACATTCTGTTCTGAAATTAAGTTTGTAAACACTGGAAGATTTTATTTCAATTTTTAATACGGTGTCAAGAAACATTGCAAACCAGGGCAAAACGTTACTTAGTGCAGAACTGCATCCCTGTGAGGTTGATAATGTCACCTGTGTTGAAGGTAAATCTTTTATTTTTCCTTCAGCTGAGCCCCAGAGGAGAGGTTGGTGTTTGAGTCCAAGTTATGAGGATATTCCCCAGAGTACTCCTGCATGGATGAAGAAAGATGTCAGGTTGGGGGCATCCAAAGAAAGAGAGCACCTATCCAAGTCACCCAGGGAGGAAGAGACATGACCTCTGGACTCCACGAACATTAATGCCACATCCGAGTGCGTTCTTTTCCATATTACGTTTCCTTTTGCTCCCTCTAAGTCTGGATAAAAATCTAGAGCCTGGACTTAGCTGTGCTTTGGGAAACTAAGGGAAGGGTCTTGGTCTCCACCAGTCTTAGGGAGCACAGAGAGGACAATAGCCACCCAGGGAAGGCAGGTGAAGGACGGCAAGGAGTCACTGTCAGAATCTCTTGGGGCTGCAGCTGGCTGGGTCATGAGTGACTACCAACAGAGATCACTGGAATACGTAATCAAGCCTTCCTCAGAATCCCCCAAACATGCTGGGGGAGGGAATCCGGTGAAAGAGTGGGCTTTGTAGAAACAATCACACAAAATGCAGAACGCTGAACCTCAAACCAGAGTGCCCCTACCTCCTCTCTTAAACTTGGTCACCTCCCTTCTACAGCAGATCCTAAAGAACCCCAACCTTTAATCCCTGGAATTTGGGGGTTCCACACTTCTTAAGATCTACCTGGCAGTTAGAAACATGTCCCATTTTCTATCAGTTTTTCAGAGGAAGTTCATTCGAATAGCCTGTCCTAACCTTTGTTCCCTGCCTTCAACCTCGTCTTGCAATCATAAGGACAGCAACTAAAAATAGCCTATTCTACCTGCCACTTCCATACTGCTAATTTTTTGTACATTTTGTTGTCAAACATTGTGAAGTTTTAAATAGGTTTTATTGATTGATTCTCGATTTTCCATCTGACTTTTGGTCTTTTAAGAACACCATTTAATTAGCTAAGCGTAATCACCCCATACGTAAATCATGATTCCCTTAAACTTGAGAAGCTAGCAAAAATATGTGATGCTTTTTACCTTTTATCATAGTCCCCATCACATGTGCAGTTAGGAATGTCATCCCTCCTGTTCTCCACTGAAGTGCTTTTCAGCAGAAATCCTCCACATCTTTTTCAAAAGTCTCTAACCACAAGTTTACATGTGGGGGCCTTCATTTACCCAGTCTGCCCTTGTTCCCAAAGCTCTCAGCTGACTACTAATTAATGGTACGTTTTCACCGCAAATCCTGATCTGTCATAAAACACTCTGAGATTCGGTTACCAGCAAATCTCATGACCTAGAATCTTACATACCTGAAGTCGTGATTTTGAATTTCCCCCTGACGTTTAGTTTTGTTCCACCAAAAGTAATTAATGTAAGCTTCTAAAAAGCAGAAATCAGGTCCTATCCTTCCCTTGTCTGCTCTTTCCCGCTCACGTAGGTCAAGCAGTTAGAAGAGGGACTCAGCAAAAGTGTCGGCAGGGACTGATGCTCAGGAACTTCCCTGAGGCTCAGAACGCTAGACCTGTAGCAGCAACACTGCACCTGAGCAAGGTTTTGGCCAGTGCCATCCATAGAAGTTACCCTCCTATTTTAAGGTTGGTTCTGGCTAAGTCCTTCACTTGGTCAACATTTACCGAGCACCTACAATGAGCTGAGACCTCACAGCTGAGTAGGATATGAACCTGCCACTCCAGGAGGTCAGGATGTAATGGGGTAAAGGCACTTTTCATCAGTAATGACTACACAACGTGGTAGGTTCGTGACAGCAATTAGCATCCATCCCGTAAAGGTTTTGTTTTGTTAGAGTCACTGAGGAAGAAGCCACGTTCTGGGCAATTGAGGACATACCGATGGTTGTTCTGGTCACTTTTTTTACTGAAGGCCAGGCTCATGAAGCAGGGGGGAATGTAGATTCCGTCGTACCTGAGGCAGGACACAGGTTCCACCCGAACTCTGTGATGTCTGTTTCCTCATGTAGCAGATGGAGGTCTCAGAGTGTAGATGGGAAGATAAAATTAAGGCAAGGAATGCAAAGTGTTTTACACAGTGTCTTGTGCTATTGGATTATGTAGTTATTAAATGTGTTTGTGCTGTCTTTACAATTAAGTACCACTTAAAGCTCTGTTCCTTTCTACACTCACTCAACAGGTATTAACTTAATAAAGGAATTGAGAAACAAATATTTTTAATAAAGCAGAAAATAGAAAAAGGTAAAACGGGTATTTTAACTGAGCACTGGTCAAGATTGCTTCTTGGCTAGGTTGCCCACCTCTGGCCCATTTACCCCAACCAGAGTAATCATACCATCCTGAATTAAATGGAGCTCTTTCAAGAAACTGCAAAACTAAAGGACATCCAGTTTATAGGCCATATAAAGCCTAAAGTGATGTGTTGTTTGAACACATATATTTACTTACTTACTAATTTAAAATCGTTTCATTTCATGAATAAACTTCACAGGGAAAATTAGAACAATGAACATATAAACAACTTTCTAACATAATGTGTAGTTTTAAGTGGGGTGAAAAAGCCTGGGACTGCAATATATAGAAGCATAAATAATGCTGTACACCCAGTAAAATAGGTGGAAGATTATATCCATAAAAGACAGATTACTCAGAAACTGAGCCTACTAAGGCAATATATTTATCTGAATATTTCATGAGAAAAGTTTAATTTAAATGCTTCATAAAATGTGAAAATGAAAATTTGAAATATTTTTGTAAGTGATTTTACATATGCATAGATAACCAGTGACTAAGTTGAAGAAGAAAAATCCTCCTCGCACAGTTTACCTTTCCACAGGCTGTAGACTTCCTGTCAGGGCCTGCAGCCGTCAGTGTAAACTTCATGTTTGCTCCACTGAGCCTCTATTCCACCTAATGATTCAGGTATTTGCTATACTCGCCTTCTTCCTGTCACTACTCATTTTTCCCCCTGGTTCTTCCTCTAATCTGCCTACTTCTGTTTCTGGTACAGTTTCTTGAGTATCTTCTAGAACCTTTTGTTGGCACTGTGATCTCTCCTTTCCAGCCCCAATAATGGCACCAACAATCAGACTTAAAAATACTATTAAAAGAAATAAGGCGAATAAGTACACCATCCTGGAAAGGCCTTTGCTTTCATCTTCATTCTCACAACCTCTGCCAGAATTACTACGAGAAACACTATGACTTCTGCTTTCATCTTCACTTGGATTTCCATCATGTGGCTTTCCAGGAGGGCCACTGTCCACACTACCCCCATTTCCTGCAGCTTTGCAGTCAGGGGGTGCATAGCCAGCCTCACAATGACAGTGCCTTAAATTGTTGCAGACTCCTCGCCCATTACACATTTCATTAGGTTCACAGTCGTAGTGGAGCACGGCATGATCAGTGCAGGAGTAATTCATGCAGACTTTGTGTGGGGCACAAAGAGTGCCGTTGTGCACCTCTCCATCATCGGGGATGTCAGTCATGTTATAGGCATCCGTGCTCCAGCACCAGTCATCTTTGTGAGGTACCTGGATCAGAGTATGGTGGGGTTTGATTGCTGGTATCCGTCTAATATTTGTACATATAAGTTTCCCACAAAATATATGATCATCAGAGCAATTAACATACTTTGTCCTAGACGAGGCCCACAAGCCACAGTTCCCGAACCGGTCTCCTTTGGTGTTCATGGAAATATAACAGTGTTCTGGGGCAGACCTTGCAGGGGACCCATATATATCCACACATTGATTATCAGGGTTCTTACACCGGCCGCCAAAACAATAGTGAATTCTGTCACACAATGTGCCATCTTGCTTATAGCGGTCTATGGGGCATTCTCCGGAGGTACCATCACAATATTCAGGGAGGTCACACTCTCCAAGAGCAGGACGACACATGAATCCCTTATGTCTCAACTGGCAATCAGAACAGCATAGTCCATCACTACACTGTGCGTGCTCCTTCAGCCTACATGTTTGGTCACAGCACCGGTGATCACTACAGTCAGGTCCGCAGTCACACTCCTCATTGTCCTCCAACACACCATTTCCACACTCTGCATTCCTACGCAGGCGATGTTGAGGCCGAGGCTTGTTAAATAGGCAGCCCCCTTTGTGTTCCCGGAGGAACTGGTAGAAGTAATCAGAGCTGCAGTTGCTGAAGCCACCTTCTCTGGTGATATTTTCACGCATGAGGCACAAGCGTTTATCTCTACAAGCGCAGGCCGAGTGGTCGTGCCGAATACCCAAGTTGTGCCCAAGCTCGTGGGCCATGAGCGCTGCAAACAGGAGGACGTCTTCATGATGGAAGGACTCAACGGCTGCCGCAAAGCCACTTGAACAGGCACCACTGAGAAATGCCTGTCCCACGTCTCCTTCAGGACGATGTCCGACGATCATGTGGGCAACATCGTGCTTCACACGACGGGAGAGCTTCTCCTGTCTCCAGCTGTTGAAATTCCCGAGTGTAACTTGCAAGTCCGCCGGGACTTCTATGAGGTCCCCCTCGGTCCAAATCTCCATTCCAGCCAGCACCACCTCTGTGTTTATCCCCCTGGTGAAGCTGTTGGCCAGAGCGGTGATGTCCATGACCCTCTGGACTGTCTCACTGACGTCACTGCCCCACATTTGGAACCGCTGGTTGTTGACCACGACAAACATCTCCACGTACTTGGTGTGTGACCAAAAGGAGGACGGTGCCTGTGGACTGTGAGGCTTCCTGCTCCCCTGCTGCCGGCTGGCAGGCGCCACTTGGCTGCCTTTGGAAGTGACCCCACAGGAGACTCGAGCTTGGTGTGCCATCGCGTACAACACATGTTCAGAGCGTTTCGAAGTGTCCTTGGGCTTAATGCCATAAGGTTTCCCCTCCTTAATCAGGATGCCCCTGAGGCCTGAACAGGTGTTGAGAGAAACAAAAGAACCCGGGACTCCTTCTATGTAGCCTTCATAGTGACAGTCATGTGAGATGAAAGGCATTTCTTGCCCCAGGACGCCACCGTGGTAGCTGAAGACTGGAAAGTCCTTCACAAAACAGTCTCTCTTCGCCTTCAGGTGAATCATCCATTTCTGGCCCTGCATTAAGAGCATATAGGATGCCTTTTCCACTGGGTCTTCCCTTCCCTTGACTGTCAGGCTCTTGGGGATGACTGTTTCATAAGAAGAGTAATATACAGATCCCAGGTCACAGTACAAGGTTGGCAGGAAAATCAACGCCAACACTAGCATGATCCCCAACCTGACACACGGAGGTCCCGGCACCACTAGTGCCCACCTCGAGCCCTTCATTTGGGGAGCCCGAGTCGGAAGTGCTCTGCCAGCCTCATGTGTAACCACTTGGTATTTCTGTAGACAAGACAAGGAGGAGGCAGAGTGTCTCACAGAGGCTGCCACTGGCATGGCCATTGTGAATCGGTTGATGGTGTGCGGCCTGTGTCCATTAGCAGCAGCCCTCCCTGACACGCCGACCCTCACATGGGAGTCTGGCATTATGGAGTCAAGGCATTAGCTCCAGATCTATGCTGGCTGTAGGAAGGGTGGCTGGCTGCTGCCTACTTCTGAGAGACACAGCCTCTGGCTGTGTCCTTTCCAGTCTCTCTGATCTCTCTGTAATCCTTCAGATAGTGTCCTTTCTCTGTGACTTCCTTCCACAGCATCAGCTTCGGTGCTCCGTGGCTACGGTCCTTTTGACACCGTGGAGTGATGTAATCACGAAGGGCTGTGAACTCTAAAACGCAAGACCATCCCTTGAGAGTGGAAACAAAACCTGCATGCCTCCTTCAACTGTGCCACACGGAACGCCCCGCCCCCACCCCTCCTGTTGTCCGTTGCTTGACTAACTCCAAGTGTTCCAGACCAGGGGGCTTAGACATCTTTGGTGGGCACCCTCTGTTGCTCACTTCCCCTCTTCTAAACCTCTTGCTCTGTAACACATGGACATGATAACTCAGAGTGTCCTTTATCCCTCAGTGAGGCATTATAGTGACGTGCACATCTCCCAGGCCAGTCTGTTCGCTAAGGCAAATGGGGTGGTGGGCCTGTGCCGCAGGATAGACCCAAGTGGGCTGGCGACCCGTGGGGCACGGGTCAATACGCCTATGTTTTAACATCTTCAAAGCTCGGTTCCTCAAGTTCTGTTTATGACACTGTCCAAAAGTGTGTATGGGAGAGGCCAATAGAGCAGCCTCCTCTTACGTGCGAGTGTGAGTATCATGGGCATGTCAGTGGGTGAGTCCAGGCCCACACCCTTCTCGGGATGGCCCTGACATATGGCATGATGCTAAGGTTATGCCCGCTGTGAACCAGGTATCCTAAAAGTCTCCCCTGTGTTAGAATGTGGCCTCTACATGTCCAGTGACCACTTCAGTTTGTTCACCTTTATACCCTCAGGTCTAGAAGAGTGCTTGTCCAAGAGTAGATGAACAAGAATTATTTACTGAGTGAATAAATGACTCCCAGGTATGGGTGCTGTGATTGATGTCTCATCTGTTGCATGTTATTCGTTTGTACTTGCTGAACACCTGCCCTGAATGGCTGAAAGTGTCTTCAGGAAAACTCACAACCATGCTGACTAATGGCCCATTTGTGATCTCAATGTGTACCTCTTCCTACATTTCACCGGTCAGGTCACCCTAATTTCTTCTTGCCTCACATTTCACTGAGAAAATGGAAGCAATCGAAAGGGAACTTCCACATGTAGAAGCCGGGCGAGCCCACCTGTACCTAGATTTTCCTCCTACTGTAGTGGATAAATTGTCCATGCTCTGAGGCCAATCCCTCTGTTTGTATACTTGAGAAGCTAGCAAAAATATGTGATGCTTTTTACCTTTTATCATAGTCCCCATCACATGTGCAGTTAGGAATGTCATCCCTCCTGTTCTCCACTGAAGTGCTTTTCAGCAGAAATCCTCCACATCTTTTTCAAAAGTCTCTAACCACAAGTTTACATGTGGGGGCCTTCATTTACCCAGTCTGCCCTTGTTCCCAAAGCTCTCAGCTGACTACTAATTAATGGTACGTTTTCACCGCAAATCCTGATCTGTCATAAAACACTCTGAGATTCGGTTACCAGCAAATCTCATGACCTAGAATCTTACATACCTGAAGTCGTGATTTTGAATTTTCCCCTGACGTTTAGTTTTGTTCCACCAAAAGTAATTAATGTAAGCTTCTAAAAAGCAGAAATCAGGTCTTATCCTTCTTTTGTCTGCTCTTTCCCGCTCACGTAGGTCAAGCAGTTAGAAGAGGGACTCAGCAAAAGTGTCGGCAGGGACTGATGCTCAGGAACTTCCCTGAGGCTCAGAACGCTAGACCTGTAGCAGCAACACTGCACCTGAGCAAGGTTTTGGCCAGTGTCATCCATAGAAGTTACCCTCCTATTTTAAGGTTGGTTCTGGCTAAGTCCTTCACTTGGTCAACATTTACCGAGCACCTACAATGAGCTGAGACCTCAAGCTGAGTAGGATATGAACCTGCCACTCCAGGAGGTCAGGATGTAATGGGGTAAAGGCACTTTTCATCAGTAATGACTACACAACGTGGTAGATTCGTGACAGCAATCAGCATCCATCCCGTAAAGGTTTTGTTTCGTTAGAGTCACTGAGGAAGAAGCCATGTTCTGGGCAATTGAGGACATATCGATCGTTGTTCTGGTCACTTTTTTTACTGAAGGCCAGGCTCATGAAGCAGGGGGGAATGTAGATTCCGTCGTACCTGAGGCAGGACACAGGTTCCACCTGAACTCTTTGATGTTTGTGTCCTCATGTAGCAGATGGAGGTCTCAGAGTGTAGATGGGAAGATAAAATTAAGGCAACGAATGTTAAGTGTTTCACACAGTGTCTCGCACAGTAGTATTATTGTTATGTGTTTGTGCTCTCTCTACAAATATCTACCAAATTAATGTGTTACAGGTATTTTGAAGATCTGTAGATAAAATATCAGCCTTATAGAAATTAATAAATCCAGAATATTAACAAATATTCAAATGTGAATTCCACACCACTGTGCACATGTCTCCTGGCCTCAGTTGCCCATTCCTGCCGCATTCACCCAGACCCTTGAATCAGATGCAGCCCCACCAGAGAGCCTTAATATAAAAAAGCCCATTACTAGGGTGCATGGAGTCTGAAGCGATGCTTCATCCAAAAATTGCCATTTATTTATTTTAAATTACCTCTATATCATGAATAGAAACTTCATGGCAATAAGAGTACTCAATAGATAATGTTCCTAAATAATGCACTGATGTGACTTGGGTGAATAATCCAGGGACAGTCATGACATAGGTTCTGATAATACACTGTGTCAAACAATGTAGATGGAAGATGGTATTGCCCTGAAAAATAACTTTAGTTCATATATTGACCCAAACACAATACATGACATTGATAGCAATGATCCACGAGAAGAGCTTAAGTAAAATTGTTTCGTGAAATGAGAAAAAGCAGAACTGCAGGATATTTGTATATGAGTTCTTATATCAACGTGTAACCAAAGTATTACAAGCAGTATTGAAATCTGGGTTCCCTCCTCCCAGGTTACTGTTTCTCTAGACCCTGTAGTCCAGTTAGAGCCACTGGAGCTCTCAATTCTCACTTCATCTTTGTCTCTATGAGCCTCTCATTCCCACTCAGTGCTTGAGGTATTTGATGTATTTGACTTCTTCCTCCACTATTCTGCCTTTGGTTATTCCTGTCCTTCACCTGCTACCTCTTATGGTGCAGGCTCTCCTGGGGCTTCTAGTGGTGGAAGCTCCGGATGTGGGGCCTCTGGCGGTGGGACTTCCTGTGGTTGGGGGGCCTCCTCTGGTAGGGAAGCCTTCTCTAGTGGGGGGTCTTCCCGTGGAGCCTCCTCTGGACCCTTCTCTTCAGTATTTGTGGGTTGCTTTTGTAAGGGCTGTGTGATCTCTTTGTCCACAGTAGTCTCTGTGATCTCTGAGATCTCCTCTGAGGAGCCTCCTGTCGTCTCTAGTGACTCAATTCTAGCCCTAAGGGTAATGGAAAGTATTAAAATGAACAGTAATACTAGAAGAAATCCGGGCAGTATGAAAATTATGCTGCCAAGAGCCCTCATTTGAGTCTTACGTTTAGTAGGACTGCCACTTCCTCCTGCACTTAGATTTTCATCAGTGGATTGTCCCGGGGGACCACTGTCCACGCTACCCCCATTTCCTGCAGCTTTGCAGTCAGGGGGTGCATAGCCAGCCTCACAATGACAGTGCCTTAAATTGTTGCAGACTCCTCTCCCATTACACATTTCATTAGGTTCACAGTCGTAGTGGAGCACGGCATGATCAGTGCAGGAGTAATTCATGCAGACTTTGTGTGGGGCACAAAGAGTGCCGTTGTGCACCTCTCCATCATCGGGGATGTCAGTCATGTTATAGGCATCCGTGCTCCAGCACCAGTCATCTTTGTGAGGTACCTGGATCAGAGTATGGTGGGGTTTGATTGCTGGTATCCGTCTAATATTTGTACATATAAGTTTCCCACAAAATATATGATCATCAGAGCAATTAACATACTTTGTCCTAGACGAGGCCCACAAGCCACAGTTCCCGAACCGGTCTCCTTTGGTGTTCATGGAAATATAACAGTGTTCTGGGGCAGACCTTGCAGGGGACCCATATATATCCACACATTGATTATCAGGGTTCTTACACCGGCCGCCAAAACAATAGTGAATTCTGTCACACAATGTGCCATCTTGCTTATAGCGGTCTATGGGGCATTCTCCGGAGGTACCATCACAATATTCAGGGAGGTCACACTCTCCAAGAGCAGGACGACACATGAATCCCTTATGTCTCAACTGGCAATCAGAACAGCATAGTCCATCACTACACTGTGCGTGCTCCTTCAGCCTACATGTTTGGTCACAGCACCGGTGATCACTACAGTCAGGTCCGCAGTCACACTCCTCATTGTCCTCCAACACACCATTTCCACACTCTGCATTCCTACGCAGGCGATGTTGGGGCCGAGGCTTGTTAAATAGGCAGCCCCCTTTGTGTTCCCGGAGGAACTGGTAGAAGTAATCAGAGCTGCAGTTGCTGAAGCCACCTTCTCTGGTGATATTTTCACGCATGAGGCACAAGCGTTTATCTCTACAAGCGCAGGCCGAGTGGTCGTGCCGAATACCCAAGTTGTGCCCAAGCTCGTGGGCCATGAGCGCTGCAAACAGGAGGACGTCTTCATGATGGAAGGACTCAACGGCTGCCGCAAAGCCACTTGAACAGGCACCACTGAGAAATGCCTGTCCCACGTCTCCTTCAGGACGATGTCCGACGATCATGTGGGCAACATCGTGCTTCACACGACGGGAGAGCTTCTCCTGTCTCCAGCTGTTGAAATTCCCGAGTGTAACTTGCAAGTCCGCCGGGACTTCTATGAGGTCCCCCTCGGTCCAAATCTCCATTCCAGCCAGCACCACCTCTGTGTTTATCCCCCTGGTGAAGCTGTTGGCCAGAGCGGTGATGTCCATGACCCTCTGGACTGTCTCACTGACGTCACTGCCCCACATTTGGAACCGCTGGTTGTTGACCACGACAAACATCTCCACGTACTTGGTGTGTGACCAAAAGGAGGACGGTGCCTGTGGACTGTGAGGCTTCCTGCTCCCCTGCTGCCGGCTGGCAGGCGCCACTTGGCTGCCTTTGGAAGTGACCCCACAGGAGACTCGAGCTTGGTGTGCCATCGCGTACAACACATGTTCAGAGCGTTTCGAAGTGTCCTTGGGCTTAATGCCATAAGGTTTCCCCTCCTTAATCAGGATGCCCCTGAGGCCTGAACAGGTGTTGAGAGAAACAAAAGAACCCGGGACTCCTTCTATGTAGCCTTCATAGTGACAGTCATGTGAGATGAAAGGCATTTCTTGCCCCAGGACGCCACCGTGGTAGCTGAAGACTGGAAAGTCCTTCACAAAACAGTCTCTCTTCGCCTTCAGGTGAATCATCCATTTCTGGCCCTGCATTAAGAGCATATAGGATGCCTTTTCCACTGGGTCTTCCCTTCCCTTGACTGTCAGGCTCTTGGGGATGACTGTTTCATAAGAAGAGTAATATACAGATCCCAGGTCACAGTACATGCTTGGCAGGAAAATCACCAACAGCAGCACAATCCCCAATCTGACACACGAGGGTTCTGGCACTTGCCCCAGCCTCAAGTTCCTCTTCTGCTGAGCCCAAATCTGAAACTTTACCTTACCCTCTTTCGAGGCCCCTTGGTTTTTCCATGATGACAGTATAGAGGCAGGGTGTCTCAAAGAGGCTGCCACTGAAACAGCCATTGTGAATCAGTTGGCACTGCAGGGCTTCCGTCCTACAGCAGCAGCTCTGCCTAGCATGTTGAGCCTCAGAGACTCAAGTATCAGCCCCAGATCTGGGCTGGCTCCCTTAGGGATGGCTGCTGTCCGGCTCTTGGGTTACAGACTTAGGGACTGTATTTCTACTTGCTCTTGGCCTTTTCTAGTTCCCTTACCATATGACTTCCTTCCAACAGCAGTAGCTTTAACGTTCCTTGGGTAAGTTCCCTTTGTCCTCACAGAGAGATGCCATGTGGGCAGACTGTAATGATCCAGCCAGTACTATAACTCAGGCAAATTATCCTTATTCTCAAACCCAGGCCACACTACTCCTGATATCCGTTAATCTGTTCATTCTTTGAAATCCAACATTCTGGCAGGAGGTTGGGGGGAGGGGACAGGGATCCTTTGGGGATCTCTGAACAGGACAAATTTCTCTGTTACCCAAGCCTCCCGTCCCCATTTCTGTAGCATTCAGGATACTGTTTCGCAGCCCAAGCCTTCTTTGTCAGCCTTTGTTCATTACACATTCAGTTTAGACATTTTATATCTGCATATAAACATACTTTTTTCTGCTATGAAGTTTTCCTAATGCACATATTAAGTGACAAATGAAATGAGCTCAGTTTTACCATGGAAATATGTGAGGAGGATCAACATTCAGTTCCTCCCAACAGACCCAACACAAAAACAAACTAAGTAGGTATCTAGTTACCATTTCACCAAGAAAATAAAAACTGGAGTCTGTAAGAATTTTTTTGAAGATTTCTTCACTCTTTTCACTAAAATTGAACTGTACTGTCTGTGTAAGTCTTTGGATTTGGTTTTGTGTCAATTTCCTGGCAGTACAAAATCGAAAGGGAGAAAAAGCACTATCTATCCACATTCTTTGCATAGTTATTCTCCTGTGCATTCTAAGATGAACTAAAATAAGACCGTGCATATTTTATCTTGCATAAATAATTTTATATCAAGTCAAACGTTTACAATATAAAACCTTTGAAGTAAGGGTTATGACTACAACTAACACTCAACAATGGAGATATGCCCTATCTAGTTCAAAAGGAATGGTTCGGTACCACAGGATCTCAGATGTGAGCAGGAGAGCAGGTCACCTCAATTATATTTAATTCCTAATACAGATGATAAAATTTATCATTAGCATCTGGCATCATTAGCATCTAGCAAATATTAAGAAATTTATAGCAAATAAGGTAAGGTGATTTCTAGCTAGATTTCTTCTTTTATTTTATATAAGAGAAGAAAGCCTCTTCCAATTATATAATTTGGAAATTAATACAAATTTAAGGTATTTCCCTGTATTTTAACCAAACATGTAGGACAAATTGAGTCATTTTGTGGGATAAAAGAACCAAATCAATAATAAAAGAACACTACTACTTTTTAAATAAATAGAAATATAATTAAAGCTAAGTGTATCCAAGTTTTCAGTTTTTAAATTGAAACACATTTTCTTTAATACATACACATATACGTGTTCACAGACAAGGTCTGATTTAGATCATTTGAGTTCTTTAACCAATAATCCCTTCAATTTGTTCTTTCTCACATGAATACAACAAACTCTTCTTAAAAAGTTATTTAGAGAAAAAAATTTTTTCACTTCTTAAGTAGGCTCTATGCCCAATGTGGGGCTTGAACTCATCACACAGGATCAAGAGTGGCACACTCCACTGATGAGCCAGCTAGG
This sequence comes from Puma concolor, assembly GCF_028749965.1. Classification (NCBI taxonomy): domain Eukaryota; kingdom Metazoa; phylum Chordata; class Mammalia; order Carnivora; family Felidae; genus Puma; species Puma concolor. The sequence goes on along the minus strand of NC_141678.1, from coordinate 9,734,930 downwards.
TGCCCCTAAAAAGCGTACCTATTTCTAGCTTTAAAAAGCTAAAAAGCTATCCTCCTATGTTTCAGACAGGTATCTGACAGGTATTTTCCTATGCTTATACACTTAACCGGAAAGATACACAAATTGTTTTACATCAAGCAGATTTATAACTATGTTAAAGTCTATAGGCATTTGAGTGGTAAGTAATGGTTTTGGTTAAACAGAGGGTTAGCAAATCATGTGGGAAAACTGGAGACTCTAACCTCCTGCCTACAAGAACTGTTCTTACAATGTGAACTGCCTGCAGGTAGAGGCATTTAGAGGTAGGAAGAGACGAAGCTGATTTTGTTTCACATCCAGTTACATGTGAAATTTGCTTTATTAGGAAACCTGACTGGCACACCAAAACAGAATTTGCTACTGGCCTACAAACCCCACAAACGAAATTCCACTTTGAAGACCACAAACAGTGCTGCGTCCTTTGGGAACTACTGTTCTGTCAGGGGTCCAAAGTAAGACCCACTTTTGCATTACAACAGCTAGACTGTCCTCCAGGGTATTCACCAGCTTCCAGCATGGAGCTCTCCCATGTGGGCATATGTGGACGCAGCACTTCTTTTGGGGGCCAGATTAATTCGGCCTGGTGTGACTAAAATGTGGGCAACTGTTGCTTAGAGTAAAAGGAAGCACTATTGTAGATGTCCTTTTAGATCATGCCTAAAATCCACCACATGCTAAAGGAAAAAAAAAATCATCCAGAGCCTTTGGAAGGTACCTTAATAACAAATCAAGAAGTTAATGGTAGACTGGGCATACCAGTATTTACTCTGAAAAAAAAAGAGTAACAAAGTTAACTATGGCCTTCCTTCCTCCAGCCAATACCTCTGCCCTGAGAAAAACAACAGGTGAACATTCATTCTGTTCTTCTAGAAATAAGTGCAGCATTTTTCCTGATTGCAGTAAGCGATTTGTAAGACTGCATTTCACTAAAAAAACAATAACTTAATTCAACCCTTAATTCAACTCTCAGCTAAGTCTTCTGGTCAATAAATAAGAAAACATTTTATTTTTCTCTGCTGCCTAACTCTTCGATTTTGCCGTATTTAAAAGCACTGAATTCTCCTTACAGGGTATCCATTTACAACAGTTATTAGTCACCTAAGATTAGGGAGCCTTACCGTTAAAAGTATCTATTACCCAATATGACAAGGTAATCCTTATAAGATGCTTTGTGTTTTTATCATGTATTTCCAGTCAGTCACATACATGTGATGCATACTAACCAAATGTCATCCTGAGGACATGCTCAGCAAAGTGGACAAATCATAAGAAAAGAAGTGAGCTCTGTGAGGTCAATTTTGATCGAAGAGAATGTGACAGGACAAAAGTGAAGAACTGCACCTGCGACCATCTTCTTCTGCTCTGTGAATTGGAGTTTGCCTGTTAGCCCTTCTATTCACCAACACAGGCACCCGCCAAAAACTGCCAAACACACAAACAAATAACAGTTTGTTATGGAAGCTCGTGTGCACAACAGAAAACTAAAAAAGCATCCAGCCTTGTTTTCCATTCAAACAGTTGATCTCTGGCCGAAAACCACCCTTCCTGAAAATGAAGGGCACTGAACGAAATAGACGTAGCCTGGGGATGCCAACACGAAGCGCAGGCTGAAATATCAGAGAGTAAAAGGGCAGCTTTAGAAGAAAAAACTGGACCATTTTAGATGCTAATCCAGTAGTCTAGTTTACATGATATGTAACTTTCTCAGAAAAATTATCTGATAAAAAGGGCCAGGAAAACAGAAAAACGGAAGCAGCAGCAACAGAGCTTGGTGAGGCCTGTGGGGAAGGGAAGAGGACTGAGCAGGACCTTAGAGGAGCAGAATGAAGCTCTGGTTCTACATGAAAAGAATAAACTCGAAATCTTGTTAGATGTAAGAAACCCCCCATACCTTTGAAAAGATCTGACCCCAAAAAAAGAGAAATGTTACCACTTTTCTCTAAGGAATTAGGGACAAGAGAAATGAGGCCTCAGCTCCTTGCCTCTTCTATCATGGGAGTTGGCATCCTGTGGGTTCCAGCAGGCAGTCTGCAATATGGATCCACAAAAATCTGTTTGGCACCAGAGCTAATCTACCGATGGTGCAGAAAGCAAATACACAGGGTGAGTGAGCCCAGATTCCACAGTACTTGATTCAAATGTTTACTGAACAGACAGGTCAGTATCGTCGGCCCTTTGTCTATCACTGACAAATGGTTTTTGTATACTTTATTACAAATAAAACAATCTTGTTGACAATACCATCTATCATCTTACAAACATATGAGAAAACAGTCCTAGAGTAATAGTATATCTCTAGGAACTGAGCTTTTCTTACAAACAAATGAACTATACTATGAGTAAGTTCTGTATTTAAATCTATACAGCGTCTTTAAGTAATGTGGAAATGAAATTATGATTTATTAATTTACATAAAAATTACTTTATACATTAAAGAATAATTTTTCAAATTGTTAAAAAAAAAGTCTGAAGCCATCATTATTGGGATTCATGGGACATGGTTTGTTCTTCTATCACTTGCTTCACAATTTCTGCCAGTTTTAGTCGATCCACTTTATCTGTGAATCCACGACCTGAAATGCACAAAAAAAAAGGTCAGTCTCCAAATGTTTGGAGTGAAATTGTTAACAGGGATCCAGTAAGGTACCCAAGGGGTGTGAGACTGGGGCTCTGCAGTGTGGAATCTGCAGCACAAAGTTCATCTGAACTCTGGAAAGCAAGTGAGAGGGCTGGACGTCCATGCCTGTGCAGTTAAGCAGGACTAACCCCATCCCAGAGTACTCCACTCACTTTCTAGCCTCACTTCCCCTCAAAACAGCCCCAGCTCAGCCCCCAGACATCCTCCATGTTCCACATGTACTGACTTCTCCGCGTTCATGGAGAAAGGGAGAAGTAAGTTTCCTACCATTCCAACTGAAGCTTTGCAGAGTATCTCTTAGGAGTTTGCATTCCCGGTTATACTTCCAAGCCTCCTGCATTACTTCATTCAGCTTTTCATCTTCATTCTCTCCTATTAATAAAGATGAAGAAGAAGTTGCGTTTTCCTGTGGCATCATGGGATGTGAAGTGTCAGAGACGGAAGGACATGATGTCCAGCTTGTTGAGAAGTGGTGAGTTAAGGGGCAAACTTTCACAGACGCTGTTGTTACTACTAGTCCCTACCTTATATGGAGGCCACTTCTGGGCTCTGAACTCTTATTCTGACAGCCTCACACAACTCCTCTCGTGGCCCCAGGGTGTTAGCACTGGGGTATGGGAAACAGGCAGAGTCAGACTCTGCTGCTGAGCAAGAATACCTGGTTAACCTAAGAGACCAAACGACGAAGGGAGAGCAAGGCTGAGGGGACCACCTCTTTGTCCTAGGCTCATTTCTTACTTTGGAAGCCACGGTACACCCTGGGAGTTCTCTTAAAACCCAAGAAATCTGGATGGTTTTCTGGTCTACTACTTGAAGCCTCTCATTCATCTGCTGAGGAGAGTCCATGACACCCCAGTGAGTGTATTAAAAGAAAGCTGCCACTCAAAAGGAGACATGCATGAGTCACACTCTGCCCATGATACAAGTAGCAGCAGGGGTCACTTCTGAACTTGGGAGGTATTCTCTTTATATCCACAAGTTAATGACGGCCTTGTACTCTAAAGGCTCCAGAAACGTTCCTGACCTTCACAAGCTGATCCTGACCCTATCCCCATTTTCCGTTCATCTTCTATCCTGTGCCCTCGTTAACAAACTAAGAAAACACAAAACTGCATGCTGCACTAGACGCGGGCAATTAGACGTCAACTAGCAGTTTCACAGAAAACCAAAAGAGGGACGAAACTTACCACCTTTCTGAGTTCCCACTGCCTTCTCTTTTTAGTGGGCACAGATTTATACATATATAAAATTACATAATAATTTATATAAATTTAAATAATTTATATAATTATTTTCTTACAACACAAAGATGAAACAGACAGCCTCAAATTAAACCACTCCTTCTGTCATGTGCATGTGAGCACGTGCACACACACACACTCACACTCACACACACGGAACATTGGTAAATGGCGTGACCTTTACCAGCCTGGGGGAGAATACACTGAGCAATCACATCTCGGAGCTTTTCCAAGGCAACATTTGAATCCTCGGCTCCATTTTCACGGTCGTGGATATAAACACCGTCCTTTGGCTTGGTGCTTTAAAAGTTTGGGAGAGAGGTAATGACAAGGTGAAACCTCAAAAACCAACTCTCCACAGCTGTTTACTCTAAAGATAAGGCAGCACATTTTTCAGATAAATGATTAACTATAGAGTGTCTCCACCTCCTCATGCTATTTAACAAGCCATCCTTTCCACCCTCTTAAGAGGTAGAAAAAGGGCAGACCCCTGGCTGACCTCTCCCAATCCTGCACTCAGGCACACCAACCATGGAGAATCCACAAAATAAGCTTAGTTACCCGAGTAATTTCCTTTTTCTCAGAATGGGGTTGTTCACAGAGTGCAGGGGTTTGAGGCTGACTTTCAGATCCTGGATTCTCATGTTGGCCAACTGTTCTGCATGAGCCTGCTGGATTCCTGCAACCACCGCCTGAATGTAAACACTGTCATCAGTTTTCACACTCACTTCAGGGCACCTAAAGAGCCAATCTAAGAGAGTAGGAAGGAGAAGCTCAAAGAACTAAGAAGGTAGTTTCACTGTTATGCTGGCAGTATACAAATTTTGATAAGCCAGAGCATTCTTCCCCACGGATTGGCAAGCCCAGGGAATACCAGGCAAACCAAGGGCCATACAACAGCTAGCTCTTCTTCCCTGCGTGTGGACAGAAATGCAAGTAAGAAGTGCTAACAAGACTTATGTTCACAGTCACTGGCAAGAGCAAGTGTAAAGAGAGGCACTCGTGGCCATCAGGGGAAAGGCTGGTAAGCTGCTGCCTGAGAAGTCTCCTGTAGTGGCATTTATTCACTGCCCCCACAGTGTAGACAATCATTTCAGCCCTGATGGCTCAGAACCCCAACTACTTCATACGATAAGCATGGTAGATCATCAGAAACTGATCTATAAGCCAGTCAATTAATTTACAATGAGAAATAACTGTCAATGGAGTCTAGAACTTTTGAAGTCTGTGTCTTTGTGACCAGTGCCGGCTCCTACTATGGGCAGACCAATTAAGGAAGATAAATAATCAGCAGAAAGCTTTCTAAGAACAAGATGATCCCATGTTTATATTTTTAAACAGGCCAAACTGTGAGAGTGTGTGTGTCTCCACAAAATTAAGATCAGTAAGGATACATTAAGCCATAGATTACCTCATCTCTGAAGGGTGAGACTGAGGCCAGGGGAATGAAAAGGAATTTATGCTTTTTATTTTATATACCTCTGTACTATTTGAATTTCAACAATAAAATTTGATAGTTTTAAAAAGTAGTTCCCTGTTAAGCATGCAATTATATCAGGTAGAGTTTGAACTCATTTAAGGGAACTATAATAGCTGGCCTTGGCTAAACTCCACTGGATCCTCACATCACCCTTATCAGTGATGGCCCAATCAAAAAGACGAGAATAGCTCAAGGTTGTCAGCTCAGACTCCATCTCCTAGGCAGGGCTTAGATGGACACTATCCAACATCTATATATGTGGCCATTTTTCTGCACTTCAGAGTTAGCCAACCTACATCACGACCCCATTATTTCTTCAAAAATGGGAATATATGGTGTGTCACCTTGCAGTTCCACCTTAGAGGCCTAGGGGCCACTCTTTCTCATTGGGAAGATTCTGCATATCCTTATTTGGCTTCATTATACACTAAGTCTAAAGTAACTCCAGAAAGCAATCTTATTTCTTCAATCCCAAGATCTTGAGGAAAGCCACACTATAACCCCCATGTGCCGATTTAAATTATCTCAGGATTTTGGACTGATCAAACCAATTCTGGACTACTGGGCATATTTAAACCAGGAGGACAACGACACAAAATCAGATATGGCAAAGAACTCTGTTCTTTCCAGCCCTTTCTTTCCCATACTCCACCACAACTAAGGGAAGACTGAAAATTTTTTTCCTATTATTCCCTTACCCTTTCTCACACTTCAACCCCGTGCCTTCTAAGTGGGTAAAACTCACGTCTGCATCACTGCCTTTACCTCTCAACTACACTATAGTCCCACACAACACATCTCATTCATTTACATGTCCATCTAAACAGTATCTAAAATCTAACAGACTTGCCTTGACCTAAACCAGCTTTGTTCCTGATTTCCCTCTATTTGTCAATGGTATCACTAGATATGACACCCGTTGTCCCCTTAATATCTACTAAGTCATCAAAAACTGTAGAAATTTGTCTCAGAAAATAGAGTCTATTCATGTCTCTACTTCTCTGCTCCTAGAGTTGCCCCTCAGCTTGCAGATGACTGCAGAAGTCTTAGGTTGGCAAGTCTGCAAGTCTGGCTGACCATCCCTAAATACCTTCCCTGTGGCAAATATCTCCCCCCAAATTTACAAAGGCCCCTCAGTTATGCGCTACTAAGACTTAAGCTCCTCTGTGTACTTTCAAAGCCTGGCCCATGTCTCCCGGACTTCCCATTAATAAGCTAGGTGATTTTTCCCACTCAGGCACTTCGGTCTGTAATTGTTTGCTCCTGGTGTTCCCCACACTTGGGTACTTATGCTGTCTGCTCATATTCTTTGAGGCAGCTCATGGCTAAACCCATGAACCGGTTAAAAACTGCCATGCAGTAATTAAAATATGGGAGGGTTGCCTTCTCTTTGGGAACTCTTCCCTAGTTACACCCCTTCAAAGATGTTCTCTTTTTCTGAATTCCCACAGCATTCATAGAAAATGTAGCATGCAAAGCTCTGATGTCTGAAATGTTCCCTCCTTGTTTCAGGTAAATTGGTCTTTCCAACCAGTCTTGTTTAAACCCCTCAGGGGAAGGGAGGGTGTCTCACAGTACTATGTGCCCTTCAACCCCACAGCACAAATATGAAGGATTTGGGTTTTCCTTTAGTGTGTATTCACTGGGCCCTGATCTGGTCTTTTATGCAAAGAAGTTTTTATTTCAGATCCTGACTTTCAGGAAAGCAGGGACACCTCTCTGGTAAAGACTGAGTTCTCTGTATTGCTCCGCTTTGAGCCTTCGCTGAACTTTGTCCCAGCATTCCTTCTCAACAAAGCCTTTTTGGTAAACAAAGTAAGCATCATTCAAAACCTTATCCATCATCAGCTGAGCAGAGGGTAGCACATTATCCAAGGCCTCTGTCGAGTTGAGCCATGGGTGGTCCAACACGCCCTCGATGGTAAGTCTTTCCTCTGGTTTGACCTTTAAGAGCCTGTGGAGAAAAGGCCAACAGGGTGCTGTGCATAGTTGCTTCCAGAAGGCCAGGAAGTTCCTGGGTCTGGTTCTTACCAGCTCCAGCTTCTGACTTTCTACAAACTCCTACAAGCTTAGGCTTTCCATCTGCAGGAAGGGGTGGGGTTCTAGTCCCTAGCCACTAGTTGTGAGGGCACTGTTGTCCTTTGCTAGTCCTTTCTATACTAGACAGAGTGAGATAAAAAACACAGGAAAAGGCTTAATCCAGTGATACTTCAGACTGAGTTCTAGGTTCAATAAGCCCACATACAGCTTATAGTTCCTGAGACTTGAATCTCCACATTCATGTTTTTTAGGACAGCAGGCTCCAATTTCCAAATGGGACTCAAAGTGCTCTTTTGGCTGATAGTGGCTACAAAGAGGGTCATTTAGTAATGAAAATCCAGGTTGCTACTTGTGATAAAACTGACAGATGTAACCGTATGAACCCTTTATTCCAAAAACATTCAAAAGCTAAAAATTTAGAGTTTCTGAGAGGGGAAGGCATTTCCTTCTAAGCTGAATGTATTGCTATGTACCATCTGCATTTTGATCGTACTTCTTTACATCTTGTCTGTTCATGCTGATGCAATTCTTAGCTCACTTCAGCATGTTTCCTAGGCTTTTTACAGCCCCTCCTTCCAACTACGTATCCTCCCACTATAAATGTCAGAGTCAGGACAACACGTGCACTTGCTCTTTCAGGTTCTCTGCAACCTCTGGGTCATTCTGAACAAACAGCTTCAGATTCTAAAGAAAGGATTATTTAGAAAAGAATCCAAGGAGCGCCTGGGTGGCTTAGTCAGTTAAGCATCCGACTCTTGATTTCAGCTCAGGTCATGTATGATCTCACGGTTTGTGGGCGTGAGCCCCGCATCGGGCTCTGCATTGATAGTGCGGAGCCTGCTAGGGATTTTTTCTCTCCCCCTCACTTTGCCCCTTCCCCCGCCTCAAAAACAAACAAACATAGGGAAAAGAAAAAAAGGGAAAGGGAAAGGGAAAGGGAAAGGGAAAGGGAAAGGGAAAGGGAAAGGGAAAGGGAAAGGGAAAGGGAAAGGGAAAGGGAAAGGAAAGGAAAGGAAAGGAAAGGAAAAGAAAAGAAAAGAAAAGAAAAGAAAAGAAAAGAAAAGAAAAGAAAAGAAAAGAAAAAAGAAAAAGGAAGAAAAGAATCCCGAAGCTGAAAGAAGATAATCAGTGTCACTCTAGGGACAGGAAATATATTCTACAGAACTGACAAAGAACCACTTAGAGGATACTGATGTTTTGGTTAAGCAGCTGAGAATACAGTGTGGAAACAGCATGGGAAGACAAATGATGCTGTAAACATTGCCTCTGCCCTCCGCCCTCCTAAGAAGTTTTACTTACAGATTTTAGAAACTAGTCCCCCTTTATATACATAGATCCTTAACCAGTGGGATAAGCTCACTTTTGAAAGGGAGTAATCTCCACAGAGAAATGGCTGTGGTGTCAGGAGACAGCTCCCGGGCACTGCCCCGTTAATGCCTATCTTCATCGCATTACAGATGAAGAAACTGAAACCAAAAGAGGGAAAATTGCTCAGTGAACACAAAGCAGTAGGAATGCTGGAAGAGTGCCCAAATCCCAGGCAACTGGGCCTCCCACACAGGCGGGCAGGAAAGGCAAATACACCTCAAATTTAGGTCTGACTTCTTACCTAGTCCTTCAGCTACCAAAGGACTCTGTCAACTCTCCCTCACCCACTCACTAGGACTAAATCTTCTAAATCTATCTCAGCAGTGGGGAGTCTAGAGGCCTACACAATCAGCCGCATACCCCCAGCAGCCAAAGAATGAAAAGCCAAAGTGTCATTGTCATCTTAGCCCCTGAGTTCAGTTCCTGATGCCACGTCTTTTCCACGTGACTGGCTAACATGCAGGAAGGGCACACCACAGGGCTTACCACTTAAGGTCCTAAATTAATGTTCACAAAGACAGTAGCTACCGAGGGACCTGGGTTCACATCCCTGAGGACAAATTCTAAGAATGCAGCAGGTGGGAGCAAAGCTCCATTTTCATCAAGGTGGAAATGCAGAGCTCTCATCTCAGACCGCAGGGATGAGAATTCTATGATGTGCAAACAGGAAGGAACATGCCTGGGAAACCAATGACTTTTCCCTTGTGCTCCACCACCTTAGGCCTCCTTGGCCTCCCCACTCTGTAGCATGGGGACTCACTTCCTCACAACATCTTTGGCCATCTCCGAGATCTGGCTCCACTCTTCTTCTGGGAACTCAAAACTGCCTGTCATGATCTTTCTCCGCATATCCTTTGGGATAGTCCGGCTGTGGTGTTTGGAGTAAAAAGGAGGGTATCCACATAACATCACGTAGATAATCACCCCTAGGGACCACAGGTCACAGCTCTGAAAGGAAAAAGAAAATAGTCACTTATGAGCAGAGGTACAGCCCCAAAATAAAGTCCCCAGGACCAGCCCAGAGACAGCCCCTAAAATACACAGGCTGGTATCTCCAAAAATCACTTAATAGAGACTGGAAAAGTTTCAGGAAGTCTTAAGGGAACTAACCTTTCTCTCCAGATGTTTTATATGCCACCACTGCTACATATATACACACCAGCACACAAGGCCAGTCTAGGGTGAAATAAACAGTCAATTTTATTTTCATTGCTCAGGCCCAAGCTACTAGCTGAGCCTTGGGTACAGGTGTACGACACTTCATCTCCAGCTACAGACGTAACAGATATAAACCAGCTGGTTGGGAAACATGTGCTAGGTCAACCTGGGCAAGGTTGAGGGTACAGGAACCAAGTAGCTAGGACACAGGCAGGTTGACCCTATAATATAGCACAAGTCATTTCATCAAAACCCAAAGCAGTTTGACACAGATCAGAAAGAGACAGTAGAGGAAGAACAGGAGGTCTAAAAGCATTCCTTTGATGACTCACTGCACCCATGCGCCAGACCATACACCATTCTTGGGGAAGATCTTTGGAAAGAAAGAAAATTGCCACGAACTACTTTGTCTGTAGGTGTTAAGGTGCCTTCATGGGCAATAGTCACAACATGATCATTAATAAAACACTCCTAATTTAGTTAAATGCAGCTCTACCTGCCTCAGAACCTGGGTCCTCAGAGGCTCCAATTCAAGCCTGTCTTGAATTGCAGGACAAAAGCAGTGTCTGCCTGAGAGAGGCAGCCCAGGGAGCCTGCCACTGAGGCCACATGCTCTCGCCATACCACAGCTGCGTCCTGCTGAGAAAAGCTTGGAAACTGGGGTGTCTCAGGTACTCCCACCCATGTTTTGGCATCATACTAATGGGTATTCATAGATGGCATGACCCATGCTATAGAACATAATTAAAAAATTATAGAAGTGAAAGAAATCTTAAAAATAATTCAAATCCCTCCCTTTCCACATGAGGAAACTGATACTACTTTTTAAAATTGAGGTTGATAGGGCGCCTGGGTGGCTCAGTCGGTTAAGTGTCCAACTTCAGCTCAGGTCACAATCTCGTGGTCCGTGAGTTCGAGCCCCACGTCGGGCTCTGGGCTGATGGCTCAGAGTCTGGAGCCTGCTTCCCATTCTGTGTCTCCCTCTCTCTCTGCCCCACCCCCGTTCATGCTCTGTCTCTCTCTGTCTCAAAAATAAATAAACGTTAAAAAAAATAAAATAAAATAAAATTGAGGTTATGTTTAACTTCTAAAAATTTAATTGTATCTTATTATATATTTTTGTGAAAATATTATTTGCAAATGTAGCATTCAGTGTTCATTTAGTTGCCAATATAAAGATTATCTCTAGACGAACTTCTATACACGTTCAAAAGTAATGTTTATTATTCAAAAGCTGTTTATTATTTCAACATGCTACTCATGTACAGTGCATAGTTTTTATGAATCCCATGCTAGTTCATGAGCACCACAGGGTTTACAAAATGGAACAGGAAAAGAAGAAAAAAACAGCACCACAAAATAATATATCACACAAGAATTCACTGCATTCATGCCGAGATTTTAGCAAGTGGATCAATGTCATCTGAGTGCTTCTACCCCTCACTTCCTGCCTGCATCAAGAAGCAGGAAGCAGTTTCTGAGTCTGATGCCGTAATCAGCACAGCCCTCAAACTGTCACCCCATAAGAGCAGAGCTGCCTGTGGTTTTGAGTCTGTAAGACCAAGATGTGGAGCAGTAATTACTTGGGGACTGACGAGTGTTAATCATGAAAGCAGATGTTCAAGGTTCTGGTTACACTGTGCCAGTGACAGTGCGAAGCACAGGGTCATGAGTGGCAGAGGTCCCTGTGTGTTCTTTCATACGTATGTCTGTGTGTACATGTGTGCAGACACTATAGGAATACGTGGCACCCTCTAAGGTGTGGGACCCAAGAAGAGCTGGCCTACTGCCTTTTTACCACACCCAAGTTCTTCTCTGTCATCTACATTCAGCCATGAGTCCCCAAGCAGCATCATTTTTTTTTCTGATCTACTCAGTGACTCCAGGACCTGTTTTAAAAGGCCCTAATATTCTTGTGCTTTAGAGCAGAGATCCTGATGCCTAGACTACAGACTGAGAACTGTGATAGTACCAGGAACACATGCTGTGTGTCACAGACACTGTTCTAAGTTCAGTATTTTTGGGTAAGAAAGAATGGCCATGGAACATTCTCAGAAACGGCCTCCACCTCAAAAAAGCAAGACAACCATGTCTTTTAAATGTGGTCAGTGGACTACACAGTTACCCAAATAAATAACCTACAGGCAACCATCGCCCTTGGTTCCTGCTACAAAACCTCAATTGCTAAGAACCTTATTTCATATTTCAGCAGACAAAAACTTGAATTCCAAGTACTCTTCTGCATGTGTGGCTGCTGCCAGCTTTTTGGGCAGGAATATTATTAAGGGATAAGAATGGAATTAGCCACATTCCCAAAGAGCCACAAACACCTCACAGAAGAGGGGCTACACCTGAGGGGTGAAGGCAAGTATCTCTTCCCCTACCTTGTTGTAAGTGTAGGGTGTTGGTGAGGTAGGTATGATGCCAGATTTCTCCTTCTGATGCCTTCTCTGCGCCTCCAGTACCTGTCAGAGTCAGACCAAAGGGGACAATTTATTGAAAACCACAGCAACGACCTACAACTTGAGAAAGAATGCTGGAAGGCTGAAGAGGGTAGACACTGGCGGTCAATAATTAAAAACAACAACAACAACAACTTCTGTAAAACACAAACTGTCAAAAACCTTTTGCCCCTCTTACAACCGACAATTTATCAGTATTTGCCCAGGTCAAGGACATGAAGATCAAGTCCTTAAAAGAGACTGAACTCTTCTTCCTGCCCATCAAGGCATCTGAGATCATGTATTTTTCCTGGAGACACAGACATTCCCTTATGCCTGTATAAAAGCAGACCAGCGCTGGCCAGTGGATCAGGTTTGAGGTACTTGTTGCCATCAAGGACTATAGCAGTCATGTAGGTCTGGGTGTTAAGTGTTCCAAAGAGGTAACCATGGGGCCATCATCCTGGCCAAGCTCTCCATTGTCCCGGGCAGGGAGACCCCTGGGGGAACAATACTGGCACACCCCACAGATTACTTGAAAGTGACAGGATGATGCAACTCTGTGCTGGTCTGCTTCCCTTGCACACCCAGACCCCCATGCCCATGAAGCTGCTGATGGCAGGTGTTGATGACAGCTGCCACACCTCGGCCAGGGGCTGCAATGTCACCTGGGGCAACTTGGCCAAAGCAATCTTCGATGTCATCTCCAAGATCTATAGCTGCCTTCCCCCTGACACTCTGGAAAGAGACTGTGTTCACCAAGTCTCCCTGTCAGGAATTCACTGACCATCTTGACCACATCAGAGAGTCTCCATGCAGAGAACTCAGGCTCCAGCTATGGTCACCACACAGTGTTCTTACACAAGAGAAATAAAGCGAATTAATTAAACCTGAAAAAGAAAATACTGTTTATAATAGCACAAAAAACAGTAAGGATAAATCTAACAAAGATGGGAAAGACCTATACACTGAAAACTACACAAATGTTAAGAAAAACTAAAGGCAAAAAAAAAAAAAAAATGGAGCAATACAGCCTGCTTATGGATCAGAAGGCTCGGTATTGTTTGGGTGTCAGTGCCCCTACATTGAACCATACTTCTAAAAGAACCGTAGTCAAAATTCCAACAAACTTTTTTGTAGAATTTAATAGCTGACTCTAAGTTCATATGGAAATGTAAAGAAATTAAAATAGCTAATACAACTATGAAAAAGAACAAAGTTGGCTAACACTACCTTATTTTATATTATTATAAAATAATTATTATATTATATAATTATTATAAAGTCACAGTAATCAAGACAGTACAGTACTTGTTAAAGACAAGCAGATCACTGGAACAGAACAGATAATCCAAAATTAAACCCACACATGTACATTCAACTGATCATTGACAAAGGCTCAAAAGCAATGCAACGAAGAAAAGATAGCCTTTTCAACAAAGGGCACCAGAACTGGATACACAAATGCTAAAAAATTAATGTGGATCCATACTCATGCATTACACAAAAATTATATCAAAATGGATCACACACCTAAATGTAAAGCCTGAAACTATAAAACTTGTATGAGGAGATCTTGGGTGATCTTGGGTTAGACAAAGATTTCTTACATAGGAGACCAAAAGCTGAGTCCATGAAACATTTTTAAAAATTGATAAATTGGCTTTCACCAAAATTAAAATCTTTTGCTCTTCAAAAGACACTGTTAAGAGAATGAAAAGATAAGCCACAAACTGGAAGAAAATCTTTCCAAAGCATATATCTGATAAAGGACTTATATCCAGAATACATAAAGAATTCTCAAATTCGGCAATAAGAAAACAACACAATTTTAAAAATGGGGTGGGGCACCTCGGTGGCTCAGTTAGTTGAGCGACCAACTCTTGATTTCAGTTTAGGTCATAATCTCATGGTCTGTGGGTTTGAGCCCCACCATGTTGGGTTCTGTGCTGACAGTGTGGAGTCTGTTTGGGATTCTCACTCTTCCGCCTCTCTCTGCCCCTCCCCACTCACGCTCTCTCTCTCTCTCTCTCTCTCTCTCTCTCAAAATTAAATAAATAAATAAAAATAATTAAATTAAATTAAAATTCAAATGGGAAAAAGATTTGAACAGATGCTTCACCAAAGAAAATATACAAAAGGCAAAGAAGCACCATGAAAAGATGCTCAACATCATTTAGTCATTAGGCATATGCAAATTAAAAGCACAATGAAATACCACTGCATGCCCACTAAAAAAGACTGCCCAGGGCGCCTGATTGGCTCAGTTGATTAAGCATCTGACTCTTGATTTTGGCTCAGATCACAATTTCACAGGTTAATGGGTTCGAGGGTGGAGCCTGATTGGGATTCTCTCTCTCCCTCTCTCGTTGCCCTCTCCCCCACCTCCCTCAATAAATAAGTTAACTTAAAAATAATAATAAAAGACTGCCCATACCAAATGCTGGTAAGAGTGTGGACACCTTACACTCTCAGACACTGCTGATGTGGATGTAAAATCGTACAACCACTCCGGAACAGTCAGGTTGTAAATAATGATCTAGCTATTCCACTTCTAGGTATTTATCCAAGAGAAAAGGAAATAATTTTGTACAAAAACTTGTACACAAATGTTTATAAGAGCTTTATTTGTAATAGCCCAAAACTGAAACAACCACATATCCACCAATAGATGAATGGACAAACAAATCAAGATACACCAACATAATGGAATACTTATTAGCAGTAAAAACAACTAAACTATTTACTGATACATGTAACAACATGTAATTACACTGAGTGAAAGAAAACACCCAAAACTGAAAATACTGGATGATGTGCTACTTTACACATAAATCTGCAGAAAATGCAAATAATCTATAATGACAGAAAGCAGATCACTGGTTGCCTGGGAATGAGAGGACAAGAAGAGAGACAGGGAAAGATTACCAAGGAGTACGCTAAAACTTTTGAGGGTGATGGATATGTTCACTACCTAGATTGTGGTGATGGTTTAATGAGATTATATAAATATATATATTAAAACTTACAAATTATGTAATTTAAATATGTATAGTTTATCATATATCAATTATATTTCAATAATTTTTTTTCCCCTTAAAGAGGGCTTCTTTGGTAAAATAAACCTTGAAAAGAAGAAGTATCAGCTATGTAAAAAAAAATACAACACTCTGGCCATGATGGATTAACCAGTACAACTTTCTTTCCCACCACACACAACTTGAACATTGGACAAGATATAAGAGAAAGTGGGGCATCTGGGTGGTTCAGTCAGCTAAGCATCCAACTGTAGATTTTGGCTCAGCTCATGATCCCTGGGTCATAGGATGGAGCCCTGTGTCAAGGCATGAAGCCTGCTTGAGATTCTCTCTCTCCCTTTGTCCCTCTCCCCACTGCTCATGCTCTCTCTCTCTCTCTAAGAAAAGATAAAAAAATTAAAGGATTCCTTCTTATCTTAACAAAAAAGATATGAGAGAAAACTGTTTTCTGACACTGAATAATATACAACACAGGTCAGCAAACCCTGAGAGATAGCAAGCAAATGTGGTAATCCATATGATCTGTCAAGAAGCATTTTCTGGAATGCAGTGCAGGGAGAGATGCTAAGCAGGGTACAGAGGGCTCACAGGAGTTCAGTAGTGTGGCCAAAATTTGTGGAGCAGACTACCAACTGTGGGGAAGGTACGCAAAAACCTGCATGAGGATCCCTTTGATCTTTGGGATGGTATAGCAAGACTCTGTGAGACCAGAGAAGCAACCAGCTACTAGAACAACTACTCGGGATCTATAAGCTGAATAATTCCCAGATGTTGCAGAAGTCTAGGAGATACCTGAGGTCCAACTAGCCAAGGTAAAGAGACTTATTGATCATCAGGGGCATCAATAGAGGACCAGAAGTTTTCCTCTAGGTAGCAGGGCTGAGGTAACCCGAGAATAAGGCCTCATCTAGACTCACCCTGGAAGAATTGCAAAGCAAGTTTCAAGACAACCAAGTGGACCTGCATGTAACTTACCACTCACCAAAACAATCTTTTTATATACTTTTCTTAAAAAAAATTCTTTTTAACGTTTATTTTTGAAAGAGGCACAGAATGCGAGTGGGAGAGGAGTAGAGGGAGAGGGAGACACAGAATCTGAAGCAGGCCCCAGGCTCTGAGCTGTCAGCACAGAGCCTGACACAGGGCTCAAACTCATGAACCATGAGATCATGACCTGAGCCAAAGTCAGACGCTTAACCATCTAAGCCATCCAGGCATCCCTGTTTGTAAACATTTTTAAATGACAACAAAACCCAGACATTCACCAACATAATATAACATCCAGCACCCAATAAAAATTTCTTCAACATGCAAAGAAGCAAGAAAATGTAATCCATAACCAGGAAATGTGATCTGTAACCAAGGAAAAAAGTCAGTCATAAAAGCAGACTCAGAAATGACAAGGGTGGTGCAATCAGCAAAGATTTTATTACGTATGTTGAGGTACTTAAAGGTAAACATAAACATGAAATGAGAAAAGAAACAGATGATGTAAGTCAGAAATGTGGGGCACCTGGGTGGCTCAGTTGGTTGTACATCCAACTTTTGGTTTCGGCTCAGCTCATGATCTCACCATTCGTGGGTTTGAGCCCTGCATTGAGCTCTGCACTGGCAGTGTAGAGCCTGCTTGAGATTCTCTCGTTCTTGCTCTCTCTGCCCCTTCCCTGCTCACTCACTCTCTCTCAAAATAAATAAATAAACATTAAGTAAATCAGAAATGAAGAAATTCACAGATTAGACAATGCAGAAGAAAAGAGTAGTGAAATCCAAATCACAGTAACAGAATTTGGCCAAAGTGAAAGAGAGAGAAAAAAAGATGAAAAAAAAACAAAAAGATCACGGAGTGTCTGGCTGGCTCAGTCGATGGATGGACCATGAAACTCTTGATCTCGGGGTTGGGAATTCAAGCCCTACCTTGGGTGTAGAGATTACTTAAAAATAAAATCTTAAACAAAAAAAACAGAACCTTTAATGCTCTGTGTGTGATCTAACCTACATGTAACTGGAGTCTTTGGAAAAAGGCAGAGAGGACAAGCAGAAAAATATTTGAAGAAATGTCTGAAAATTGTCCTAAACTGATAAACACCATAAACTGACGGATCCAAGGAACTCAATAAACCCCTAGTAGGAAACAAACAAACAAACACCTACACCACAGTCAAATTTCTGAGACCTGATTAGGATCTAGGATGTAGAAAGCTGGAGTGTTACTCCCATCCTAACAGCAAGGAAAAGCTAAACTACAAAATCATCACTTTTCTTGAACCTATTAGAGATCAGAGGTCTCAAGACAATGAAATATTGTGCATTCTAAAGAAAGGCCCATGGGGCGCCTGGGTGGCTCAGTCGGTTAAGCGTCCGACTTCAGCCAGGTCACGATCGTGAGTTCGAGCCCCGCGTCAGGCTCTGGGCTGATGGCTCGGAGCCTGGAGCCTGTTTCCGATTCTGTGTCTCCCTCTCTCTCTCTGCCCCTCCCCCGTTCATGCTCTGTCTCTCTCTGTCCCAAAAATAAATAAACGTTGAAAAAAAAAAAAAAAAAGAAAAAAAAGAAAGGCCCTTCCAGTAAGAAGCAAGATGTGAAAACTGGCTCACCTATGACAAGCCAGGAGGGAGCATTATAGCATGCCATATGAGTAAAAAGAATTCAGCTAAATTTTTAGCAAATTGCTAAAGGCAAAGTGTGGGCTAGCATGAGGGCTAGAAGACCCTGTAGGAACCATAGAAACAAGGGGAGTTTGCACCACTCACAGACGCTTCTGCACAGACTTCCACCAGATACTCAACAGGACCTGCACAAGACTGAGGCTGGTTCAGAAAAAGATACCTGTTTCTGCCAACACCCTCCACCAGGCTGGCAAGCACAATCTAGTGCTAGAGGAGAAGACTGTGAATTGAGAGCCCCTCTGAGGCACACAGTGCATAGGCAAGGCCAAAGCTAATGGTGGAGAAGTAACATTAAAAATAAATAAACATGAGGCGCCTGGGTGGCGGTGGTTAAGTGTTTGACTCTGGCTCAGGTTCATGGGTTCAAGCCCCGCATCAGGCTTTGTGCTGACAGCTCGAAGCCTGGAGGCTGCTTCAGATTCTGTGTCTCCCTTACTCTCTGCCCCTCCCCGCTTGCATTCTGTCTCTCTCTCAAAAGTAAATAAACATTTTAAAAGATTAAAAAATATATACAAAACTTCAATAAATAGATCTGTATTTTTAAACTGACTGAATCATTAAACATTTTCTACAATGAAAACTCTAAAATACGTATCTACCTATCTATCTATTTATTTTTTAATTTACATCCAAGTTAGTTAGCATATTTAGTTGCATTGTTAGTGCAACAATGATTTCAGGAGTAGATTCCTTAATGCCCCTTACCCATTTAGCCCATCCCCCCTCCCATAACCCCCCCAGCAACCCTGTTTTTTTCTCTATATTTAAGAGTCTCTACGTTTTGTCCCCCTCCCTGTTTTTATATTATTTTTGCTTCCCTTTCCCTATGTTCATCTGTTTGATGATACTTGAAGTCATATGATACTTGTCTTCCTCTGACTGACCAATTTTGCTTAGCATAATACCCTCTAGTTCCATTCACATAGCTGCAAATGGCAAGATTTCATTCTTTTTGATTGCCTAGTAATACTCCATTATATATATATGTATGTGTTGTGTATATATCTTTATCCATTCATCCATCAATGGACATTTGGGCTCTTTCCACACTTTGGCTATTGTCAATATAAACATTGGGGTGCATGTGCCCCTTCAAAACAGCATACCTGCATCCCTTGGATAAATACCTAGTAGTGCAATTGCTGGGTCGTAGGGTAGTTCTGTTTTTAATTTTTTGAGGAACCTCCATACTGTTTTCCAGAGTGGCTGCACCAGCTTGCATTGCCACCAACGATGCAGAAGAGATCCTCTTTCTCTGCATCCTCGCCAACATCTGTCGTTGCCTGAATTGTTAATGTTAGCCATTCTGACAGGTGTGAGGTGGTATCTCATTGTGGTTTTGATTTGTACTTCCCTGATGATGACAGATGTTGAGCATTTTTTCACGTGTTGGTTGGCCATCTGGATGTCTTCTTTGAAGAAGTGTCTATTCATGTCTTTTGCCCATTTCTTCACTGGATTATTTATTTTTTTGGGTGTTGAGTTTGATAAGTTCTTTATATGTTTGGGATATTAATCCTTTATCTGATATGTCATTTGCAAATATCTTCTCCCATTCCGTTGGTTGTCTTTTAGTTTTACTGACTGTTTCCTTTGCCGTGCAGAAGCTTTTTATCTTGATGAGGTCCCAATAGTTCATTTTTGCTTTTGTTTCCCTTGCCTCTGGAGATGTGTTGAGTAAGAAGTTGCTGCAGCCGAGGTCAAAGAGCTTTTTGCCTGCTTTCTCTTCTAGGATTTTGATGGCTTCCTGTCTTACATTTAGGTCTTTCATCCATTTTAGGTTTATTTTTGTGTATGGTGTAAGAAAGTGGTCCAGGTTCGTTCTTCTGCATGTCGCTGTCCAGTTTTCCCAAAACCATTTGCCAAAGAGACTGTCTTTTTTTCCATTGGATATTCTTTCTTGCTTTGTCAAAGATTAGTTGGCCATACATTTGTGGGTCTATTTCTGGGTTCTCTATTCTGTTCCATTGATCTGAGTGTTTTGGGGCCAGTGCCATACTGTCCTGATGATTACAGCTTTGTAATACAACTTGACGTCCGGAATTGTGATGCCTCCAGCTTTGGTTTTCTTTCTCAGGATTGCTTTGGCTATTCAGGGTCTTTTCTGTTCCATACAAATTTTAGGATTGTTTGTTCTAGCTCTGTGAAGAATGCTGGTGTTATTTTGATAGGGATTGCATTGAATATGTAGATTGCTTTCATAGTATCAACATTTTAACAGTATTTGTTCTTCCAATTCATTGAGCGTGGAATATTTTTCCATTTTCTTGTGTGTCGTCTTCAATTTCTTTCATAAGCTTTCTATAGTTTTCAGTGTATAGATTTTTCACCTCTTTGGTTAGGTTTATTCCAAGGTATTTTATGGTTTTTGGTAAAACTGTGAATAGGATCAATTCCTTGATTTCTCCTTCTGCTGCTTCATTATTGGTGTATAGAAATGCAACCAACCTGTACATTGATTTTATATCCTGCGACTTTGATGAACTCATGAATCAGTTCTAGCAGTTTTTTTGGTGGAGTCCTTTGGGTTTTCTACTTGGAGTATCGTGTTGTCTGCAAAGAGTGAAAGTTTGACTTCCTCTTTGCCGATTTATGCCTTTTATTTCTTTCTGTTGTCTGATTGCTGAGGCTAGGACTTCCAACACTACGTTGATTTACAGTGGTGAGAGTGGACATCCCTGTCGTGCTCCTGTCCTTAGAGGAACGCTCTCAGTTTTATCCCATTGAGGATGATATTAGCAGTGGGTCTTTCATACGTGGCCTTTATGACCTTGAGGTATGATCTGTCTATCCCTACTTTTTTGAGGGTTTTTATCAAGAAACAGTGCTGTATTTTGTCAAATGCTTTTCAGCATCTATGGAGAGGATCATGTGGTGCTTGTCCTTTCTTTTATTAATATGATGTATCACATTGATTGATATGTGGATATTGCACAAATTTATTCCTGCATCCCAGGAATAAATCCCACTTGATCATGGTGAGTATAATTCTTTTAATGTATTGTTGGATCCAGTTGGCTAGTATCTTGTTGAGAATTTTTAC
This sequence comes from Puma concolor, assembly GCF_028749965.1. Classification (NCBI taxonomy): domain Eukaryota; kingdom Metazoa; phylum Chordata; class Mammalia; order Carnivora; family Felidae; genus Puma; species Puma concolor. The sequence goes on along the minus strand of NC_141678.1, from coordinate 9,713,780 downwards.
ATCCATGTTCATCAGGGAAATTGGTCTATAGTTCTCCTTTAATTGGGGTCTTTGTCTGGTTTTGGAATCAAGGTAATGCTGGCTTCACAGAATGAGTTTGGAAGTTTTCCTTCCATTTCTATTTTTTGGAACAGCTTCAAAAGAATAGGTGTTAACTCTTCTTTAAATGTTTGGTAGAATTCCCCTGGAAAGCCATCTGGCCCTGGACTCTTGTTTGTTGAGAGATTTTTGATTACTGATTCCATTTCTTTACTGGTTATGGGTCTGTTCAAATTTTCTATTTCTTCCTATTTCAGTTTTGGCATTTATATGTTTCTAGAAATTTGTCCATTTCTTTCAAATTGCCCAATTTGTTGGCATATGATCGCTCATAATATTCTTATTATCATTTGTATTTCTGCAGTGTTGGTTGTGATCTCTCCTCTTTCATTCATGATTTTGTTTATTTGGGTCCTTTCCTTTTTCTTTTTGATCAGTCTGGCTAGGGGATTATCAATTTTGTTAATTGTTTAAAACAGCTCCTGGTTTCATCGATCTGTTCTACCATTTTTCTGATTTTGATATAATTTCTTTCTACCCTAATTTTTATTATTTCCCTTCTTCTGCTGATTTTGGGCTTTATTTGCTGTTCTTTTTCCAGCTCTTTTAGGTGTAAGGTTAGGTTGTATAATTGAGACCTTTCTTCCTCCTTTAGGAAGGCCTGGATTCCTATATACCTCCCTCTTATGACTGCCTTTGCTACATCCCAGAGGTTGTGGGCTGTCGTGTTTTCATTTTCATTGGCTTCTATGTATTTTTAATTTCTTGGTTAATACATTCATTATTGAGTAGGATGTTCTTTAATCTCTAAGTATTCGTGTTCTTTCCAAATTTTTTCTTGTGGTTGATTTCGAGTTTCATAGTGCTGTGATCTGAAAATATGCAAGGTATGATCTCTATCTTTTTGTACTTATTGAGGGCTGGTTTGTGACCCAGTGTGTGATCTATTTGGAGAATGTTCCATGTGCACTCAAGAAGAATGCCTGTATTCTGCTGCTTTAGGATGAAATGTTCTGAATATATCTGTTAAGTCCATCTGGTCCAGTGTGTCATTCAGTGCCATTGTTTCCTTGTTGATTTTCTGCTTAGATGATCTGCCCATTGCTGTAAGTGGAGTGTTGAAGTCTCCTACTATTACGGTATTATTATCAATGAGTTTATGTTTGTGATTAATTGATTTATATATTTGGGTGTATAAGTATTGTATATTTGGGTGTATATATATTGGGGGTATAAGTATTTACCATTGTTAGATCTTCTTGGTGGATGTCTATCTCTTAATTATGATATAATGCCCTTCTTCATCTCTTGCTACAGTCTTTATTTTAAAATCTAGTTTGTCTGATATAAGTATGGCTACACCAGCTTTCTTTTGAGAACCATTAGAATGACAGATCATTCTCCATCCCCTTACTTTCAATCTACAGGTGTCTTTAGGTCCAAAATGAGTCTCTTATAAGCAGCATACAGATGGGTCTTGTTTTCTTATCCATTCTGATACCCTATATCTTTTGATTGGAGCATTTAGTGTACTGAAAGATACGAATTTAGCACCGTTCAGTTGCCTATTGAGTTGGTATTTCTGATGGTGCTCTCTAGTCCTTTCTAGTCTTTGTTGCTTTTGGTCTTTTCTGTTTTGTCTTTTCTCCACACAAAAGTCCCCCTTACAATTTCTTGCAGGGCTGGTTTAGTGGTCACAAACTCCTTTAGTTTTTGTCTGGGAAACACTTTATCTCTCCTTCTATTCTAAATGACAGCTTTGCTGGATAAAGAATTCTTGGCTACATATTTTTCCAAATCAGCATATTGAATATACCTGCCACTCTTTTTTGGCCTGCCAAATTTCTGTGGATAGGTCTGCTGCAAACCTGATTTGTCTTCCCTTATAGTTAAGGACTTTTTTTTTCTTTGCTGCTTTCATAATTCTTTCTTGTCTGTGTATTTTGTGAATTTGATTATGATACACCTTGGTGATGGTCAGGTTTTGTTGAATCTAATGGGAGTTCCTGTGCTTCTTGGATTTTGATGTCTGTGTCCTTCCCAGATTAGGAAAGTCTTCCACCATAATTTGCTCACATAAAACTCCTGCCCCTTTTTCTCTCTTCATCTTCTGGGACTCCTATAATTCAGATGTTATTCCTTTTTAATAAGTCACTGAGTTCTCTAAGCCTTGTATCATGCTCCTTTGCCTTTGTTTCCCTCTTTTTTTTTCTGCTTCATTAGTCTATAATCTGGTCATCTAAATCGCTGATTCGTTGCTCTACTTCATCCATCCTTGCCGTTATGGCATCCATTCAAGATTGCGTCTCAGTTATCACATTTTAATTTCTTCCTGACTAGATTTTATTTTTTTTATATCCACAGAAAAGGATTCTATGACGTTTTCAACCCCAGTTGGTATTCTTATTATCGTGGTTCTAAATTCTAGTTCAGACATCTTGCTTATATCTGTGTTGATTAAGCCCCTGGCTGTCATTTCTTCCTCTTCTTTCTTTTGGGGTGAATTCCTTCGTTTTGTCATTTTGGAGGAAGAAAAAAATTAATAAAGTAAAAGATGAAAAGTAAAAATTTTAAAACAAAACAAAAATCAAATAAAGGAAGCTAGATCCTAAGTGTGTTTTGGTCTGCTTGTTGACAGAAGCTTGATAGAACAGAGAAAAAAAAGGAAAGGATAAAAGAAAAAAAAGATAAGAAAAAATTTAAAAATTAAAAAAACTTAATGTAATAAAATAGAATAAAACGAAATAAAATGAAAGAGAAATAAAAAAACTTTTTAAATAAAAAATAAAGGAATAAAAATAAAAAATAAAATTTTCTTTCTGTATTCAAGAATGAGGAAGAAAAGGAAAAAGAAAAAAGGAAACATTTAAGCAAAAACAGAAGCAAATAAAACGAACAAATAAATGAACCAGCGAACAGAATGAAACCCGAATGAAGTTACATCCAGTTTACCCCAGAACTGAAACTATGAAGCCTTCCATAGTCCATACACTAAGCAGGTGGAATGCCTTATGCTGTTTTTCTAGGGGATATGCTTGGAGAGCGCACTTAGGCAGGACTTAGTGTAATGGCTCCATTCTCCACTAGGTGGCTGCTTAGCTTACTGGGGTGGAACAGTGTGATGCGCATGTGTGCATATGCACGCATGCACGTGGGAGAGGTGGAAATGGTTTCACCCAACAAATTTAAAAAAAAATTTTTAAATAAGAACAAAAAACTGCTGCTCTTCAAAAGACCATTAAGAAAACTGAAATGCAAGCCACAGTCTGAGAGAAATATTCATAATATATATGTGGTAGGCAGAATAATAGCTCCCCAAAGATTTCCATGTCCTAATCCCTGAAGCCTGTGAATATGTTACCCTACAGAGCAAAGGGACTTTGCAGATTTTATTAAATGAAGGATGTTGTGGGGCGCCTGGGAGGCTCAGTCAGTTAAGCATCTGACTTCAGCTCTGGTCACGATCTCATGGTCTGTGAGTTTGAGCCCCGCGTCGGCCTCTGTGCGGACAGCTCAGAGCCTGGAGCCTGCTTCAGATTCTGTGTCTCCCTCTCTCTACCCTCCCCCGTTCATGCTCTGTCTTTCTCTGTCTCAAAAATAAATAAACGTTAAAAAATATATATATTTAAATGAAGGATGTTGAGATGGGAGACTATCCTGGATTATCTGGGTGTGTCTAATGTAATCACAATTATAAATGGGAAGCAAGAGTGTCAAAATCAGAGAAACTGGAAGATGCCATACTACTGGCTTTGAAAACGGAAGAAGAGGCTACCAGCCAAAGAATGCAAGGCACCTCACAAAGCTGGAAAAGGCAAGGGAATGAATTCTCCCCTAGAGATTCCAGAAGGAACACAGTCCTGCCAATATCATGAACCATTTCAGACTTCTAACCTCCAAAACTTTGAGATAATAAATGTGTTGTTTCAAGCCACTAAGTTTGTGGCAATTTGTCATGGTAGCAATAAAAAGTAATATACATATACAACAAAGAACTTGTATCCAGAAAATAGTAAGAACTTTTTATACCTCAATTATAAAACCAACCAAAAAATGGCAAGAGATTTGTACACATACTTTACAAGAGAATGGTGTACACATATTTCACAATAGAATGTCCAACAAACACATGAAAAAGCACTCAACAGTAGCCATTAAGAAAATGCTATAATCAAATCCATAATGAAATAATACTGTGGACCTACCAGAAGACTGAGATTATAAAGCGTAACATAAGTTGGTAAGAACATGAAGCAACCGAAACTCTTTAACTGGTGAATATGTAAAATGGTACAACCATTTTGGAAAAGATGTCCCCCCAAATTTGTAAATGAATGTTCCCAGCAGCTTTCTTCATTATAGTCCAAAAAGGAAACAATCCAAAATAGCCATCAGTCAGTGAATGGATAAACAAAACATGGCTTAGTCCTATTATAGAATACTACTTAACAAGAAAAAGGAACTGATGCTATGTGCAGCAACATGGATGAATTTCAAACACACGCTAAGCAAAAGAAGTGAAATACAACAGGTACACGAGTTCCATTCATATGAATTTCTATTACCGGCAAAACTAACCCATGATGACAGAAAGCAGATCAGTGCTTTCCTGGAGCCAGGGGTTAAGCTGGGAGCAGACTGACTACAAAAGTTCACAAGAGCTTCTGAAGTGATGGAAATATTTTATATCTTGATTGTGGTAGTAATTATGCAGGAGTATCTGTGTCAAAGCTCATCAAACTACACTTAAAGTAGGAGTTTTTTTAATTGTACATCAAACCATGATTTTAAAAGAAGTTGAATTTATTTTTTAATTTAAAATTTTATTGATTTTATTTCTTAATTTAAAAAATTTTTAAATTGTTTTTAATGTTTATTTATTTTTGAGAGAGAGACAGAGCACGAGTCGGGGAAGGGCAGAGAGAGAGGGAAACACAGAATCCAAAGCAGGCTCCAGGCTCCGAGCTGTCAGCACAGAGCCCGATGTGGGGTTTGAACTCACAAACCATGAGATCATGACCTGAGCCAAAGTCAGACACTTAGCCAACTGAGCCACCCAGGCGCCCCAAGAAGTTGATTTTAAGAGAATAAAATGCCTGCACCTAATTAAGCAGACTGTAGGTTTCTGAAGCTGAGCTCTCCCTTTCCCATTTGTAATACACACCTACTTGTGCTGCAGAAGAGAAGAAATGTGAGTCTATAGACAGCATGGTGATACATCCTGTGGCAGAAACAGCAAACACTTACCTGAGGTGCTACATAATAAGGGGTGAATTGGGGTGTCATCAAGTCACCTTGGTCAATTTTGGCAAACCCAAAGTCACACAACTTCACTGGGGCATCCTAAAATAAAGCAAATGGAAGTCATTGCTCCAGAGTTCTCAGTAAACACTAAAGGAAAATCCAAGTGGAAGACATATTACCTTGAGCTCTCACTCATGGGTTTCTGACTAACACCTGAGCCTATGAATAGCATGTCCTCACATCTGAAGACAATGATTCATACTGAAGAATCTTTCTTAGTAATACAGAGGTAAAGAATTTCTGCCCACTCACAGTTGGCCTTGTTTCACGACTGGTAATTTGCAGTACTAAAATCAAGATTTTAGCCAAAAGAAAAAAAAAAATCTTAGCCAAGTGCCCCCTGACTCTATCTACTGGCCCATCATCTCTTTTCGATCCAGGGTGCGATTTCACTTTTACCATCAGCTTCAAGATAGCCAGAGCAACTTATTTGGTGGGACATGGTACACAGGGCAAGGGGTGAGACAGGAGAGGAAAAAACACCTGATCAAAATTAACAGCAAATATAACCATTACGCCTGAAGGTAATTTTTAACAGCATATAGATTACTGTCCCTTCCCAAAGTACCTCCAAATAATATCCAAAATCTTAAGTCTTACAAATGCATTATCAGTACCATCCAAAATTATCAATGCCGGGGTACAGAATTTCTCTGAGCCTCTAGCAAGGAAACAAGTGGGGAAAGTAGGCTGCCTGAAGCACTTCAGCTTAAAGCCTCCTCACCATGGATTCAGAGCACTCCAAACACATAACACACCTACACACCCATTCCTGAACTATGCTGAGCGTGGCAGCACTAAAATGCAGCAAAACAAGTCATCTCACCAAAGAGTTATCCTTGAAGAGCAGATTTTCAGGCTTGAGGTCTCTGTGAGCAATGTTTAACAGGTGACAGTGCTGTAGAGCCAAAGCTATCTGGAAAAGGACAGTGGAGCAACCACATCTTAGAAAAGACAGCTCTTTAATGCTCCTGGTTTAGAGAACTCAGGATGTTAAAAAAAAAAAAAAAAAAAAAAAAAAAGATCCTTAATTAAGTCAATTACAACTGCGGTCAGTTTTCAGTTTTAAAGCAGAAATTAAGTAAGACTTTGGGTACCAAGGAATAGAAATGAATTAAACTTAGTTTAAGTGCAACCTGTATTTTATTAAACAAAGAGGAAAATACAACAGTAACACACTTCTTTTGTCAAAGTAAACTGATGGTTAAATCCTGTATGAAATGGGAAGAATGAAATGCTTCCAATTCCACTCATCTGAGATGCAACGGGGCTGCAGAGTAAGCGCTGTGCCAGGCAGCCTTCGTAGGGTTGGGTGTTGCCCAGCAGGGCAGTGGCCACTAACACCTGGCTCAGAAGGGAACTGCACTCTCCAGGGGGCTCAACTCCAAGCTCTGCCTTCGAGAAAAATAGAAAGCAGCTAACTGGATTTTTCCACCAGATGTTCCAATTTGCTCATCCCATTTGTTGAAATGAAATGTCACCTATTTAAGTGGGTTTGAAGGGTTTTTGTTTTACAGAAGATTATCAGAGCACATCCTAAGATTTAAAATATTTGAAAAATACGAGGTGTATTTTTTAAAATTAAATAGAGAGAACAAATTCTACCTGTTTTTTAGTTCTCAGTATGGAATTGTCCTTGGCATTCCAAATATCAGTTCCTCCCTACCAGAAAGGAGGCTTCTAATAATGCGTGAGGCTCCTTCACATTGGTAGAGCTTGGATTTGAGGCTGCTGGCTGTGGTTTGCACTCACAAGCATAGGTAGTGTGCTATAAGAGGGTCAAGTCTTCCGCTAACACCGCAAGGGTCTCTGGCCCAGTAAGTAGAGTTTGATAGTAATTCTTGCTACAAGTGAAAAAAAAAAATGCTTGAGGCTCATGGAAAATTTGGAATAATTTTTTTATTAAGAACCAATTAGGCTGTGCTTCCTGCTTTTTGCCTTGCTTGCTTGGCCTGAAGATAAGCCTTGAGAGTCTAGCTTTTCACCTCTTCAAGAGGTAATTTCAGTTAGATTCCTAGTATTGTTTGTGACATAAATCATTTCTGTAGCAATAAAACATGATGTCAAAATAGACTATAATCAGGAATAACCCAGAATTAGAAAGACCTTAGAATTCTATGAAAATCTGATAAGGTGACTCAAAAGCAAAGTGTCTTGTATACAATCATCTTAGAACATATTTTTATACCATACAATCTTTCAGGTGTTATCAGTAGCAATTTATCTTCAAGTCCAACAATAGTGCTTAGACACTACATGTTTAATAGCTACAGTCTAAAAAGGAATTAAAAAATTACCTTCCTTCCAGAGCGTATTTAAATCTTATAATAGACAAGCAATTGACAACCACTTAAAAATACAGTGCTCCCCACCAAAGCATAAAAGGGGTCACATTTCTCCTGTCAAAGCATCTTTTCTGATTACATAACAAAGCAGGCAATGAGAGATCAAATAGAGCTTTTCTTCAAGCTTTCTTTTATTCCCCCCAATGAAATTGTGCTTGTTAACCAACATTGTTGGCAGTTTGATTGGTACCCGGGGTTAACTTGCCTGCTTTGTTACTTGGCTGGCTTGCTTCTCTGTAAAGTGCCGGTGCTGGCTGATTCTGTGAAATAGCTCTCCCCCTTCCATCATCTCCATTACAATTAAGAGTCGAGCCCTGTTTGAAAGCATTTGATTTTGTTAAGTTAAAAAAAAAAAAAAAAACCTGAAACATCAAGTAGCTAACCTAAAGATGCCTCATGTACCAAATGTGTAATAACTGCTTCCTAAGTCTGACCCGCCCACACCCCTCTAAGTGGACCTTGTCACTACCAACTAGACACTATGAATAAGAAATAGCTCACACCTAAAATTTTCTAAGCTAAAATGGGAGTAAAATAATTAAGTTTTGAAGACAATGATCCTTTTGAAGATACTGTACTTGTTATTACTAGATGTTAAAGGGGGGGGTGATATATTAAGTGACATGTTTTGTATCATATTTAGGGCAGCTAGATGGAAAATGTATCGAAAACAGAGTATGACTTTGTGTAGAACATGAATTTCAAGTCACTTGGCTGCTGTTGGGCCACCCTGGTAATTCACTCTCATTCTGTGTCTGTCTGTGACTGTATCTATATCCGTGTCTCTCTCTATGTCTCTCTCTCTCCACTCCTGTCCCCACTACACTAGTTTTCCATGTGACCCACAGCATACCCAGCAGGACAGCTGGACAAGGCTACACAGCTACTAAAAAAAAAAAAGCAAAAATTCTTATGGTGTCAAAAAGAAAAAAAATCAGAATTCTGGTTACCATTCTTTGATGTACATGCTTCCAGTTTCCATCCAAATGCTTTCACCAACAGAGCACAGTTGTAAGAAACAATCATTTGATTTCCCATTTGTTTTTACAAATCCATCTTCTTTGTCCACCCAGAAGACTCCTACCCATCCTCTTCAAGTCCTAGCCCCGACATAACCACTGTGTGAGACACCTTGTCTCCCTAGCCTACAGTTAGCAGCTCTCCTCTCCTTTATAAGCTCAAAGTATTTTATGGATGCCTCTCCTTGGTGCCTATCACATTGCTATGATGACAGGTTTACATCTCAGTACCCCCAGTAGAAACCATACCTTATTTAACTTTGAATTCCCTGGAAGACACCTGGAATGCCACTCAATGGGTTTGCCAAATATTTGGCAGCTAAAAGAATAATGTTGATTTCTTCCTTTAAAAGCAATGTCAGACTAAGCAATAAGGGCTTTTTGCCATATCAACTTCAAAGACAGTGCCTAGTAATATTTGGTCCTCTTTCACTAATTTGAAATAGAATGTTTTAATTCCACATTACATACTTTTTTTTTTTTTTAAAGAGAAAGTAATCACAATAATCAGGGGGCCCCAGAGAGTAGGTGGGGCATAGATAAAACAAGACTGGCAATGAGTTGGTAACTGTTGAGTTTGCATGATGGGTACCTGGGGATTCACTGAATAATTCTGTCTGCTTTTACAAATGTTTGAAATTTTCCAAACTAAAAGGAGGAAAGAGGGAGGGAAGGAGGGAGGGAGGGAGGGAGGGAGAGAGGGAGGGAAGGAAGGAAGGAAGGAGAGAAAGGGGGAGGGGGAGAGAGAGCACAAAAGAGAGGAAAACCCCACTACACCTTGGCCTACATGTGGAGAGGTGGATATGAGGAGATGACCCCTATGTAGTCTTACCTGGGGCTGGACTCATGAGGAAACTGTACACTGTTAGCAAACACTTCAATAATTTGAACTATATTTGGGTGTGTGGCACACATCATGTGCAGACGTACCTTAAAGAGAACAAAGATTCACCTCACCAACAAATTTACTTTCTGCTGCCCCATCTATTAGCAAATGAAAAATCTGGCAAATAACTCATTTTGTTTCAGAAATTATTCATACATCTCTAAGCAAAAGAGTATGTCCTCCATTGTACATATTCCTAACATGTCATCACAACATCTGGGTGATTTAAAACAAAGGTGTTTTTTGTTTTTTTTTTTTTAATTTTTTTTTTTCAAAGTTTATTTATTTTTGGGACAGAGAGAGACAGAGCATGAACGGGGGAGGGGCAGAGAGAGAGGGAGACACAGAATCGGAAACAGGCTCCAGGCTCTGAGCCATCAGCCCAGAGCCCGACGCGGGGCTCGAACTCACGGACCGCGAGATCGTGACCTGGTTGAAGTCGGACGCTTAACCGACTGCGCCACCCAGGCGCCCCTCAAAGGTGTTTTTTTTAAAACTAGAAACACATCGTCACAGCCCTCCTACAGCACTTACAAGACACTATTCACCATTCTCCACTCTTCAGGGACCTTGTCCAATAAGTATAAGCTGAGGTAAACCTGAACAGTTCAGGGCACAAGAACTACATTAACTGAAAAAGAACAAGAGGGAGTTGAAAGGAAATAAGACTCTATCAGCCTTTGGCACTGATAGATATGGGACCACTTTAAAATGATAACATGAATAGGGAAAAGGGGTAAATATGGATATAAAATTCTTTGTGCATCTCTGTATTCTCTGCCTTACTTGTAAAAAGAATAATTCTTAGGCACTTCCAATACTTAGGCAAATCAAGGCAACAAAGGGCCATACCTCATTTCTAGCTTTTGGACGATCAAAAAGAATTTTCAGTGCAAACCGTTCTTGAGTAGATTTCTTCACACAGACTCTAGATTTGGAGGAAAAAAATTCAATCAGAAATCATCTATTAACAGTGAAAACTAATTTAACAAGTTCTTTTAGAACTGTACTTTTTTTTAATGTTTACTTATTTATTTTGAGAGAAAGAGAGCACGAGCAGGGGATAGGCAGAGAGAGAGGGAGAAAGAGAATCCCAAGCAGGCTCCACGCTGCCAGCACAGAGCCCAACACAGGGCTCAATCTCACAAAACATAAGATCATGACCTGAGCCGAAATCAAGAGTCAGACACCTAACTGACTGAGCCACTTGGGTGCCCCCTTAGAATTGTACTTCTAATCAAGAATATATCCAGATGCATCCAAATAAACTTGCCCCTAGGGCTAGCAGGTGCAGAGGCAGAAAAGCCATCTCACCCACCCTGCACAAGCCTCAGCTCCCGCGCCATGTGAAAGCAACCTGAGGATGGCCAAGGAAGGAATAATGGCCTCTGCTGGCTATAGGCGACTCTCAAGAGTAGCTCCGCAACCTCAGTATCTTAAATGATTCTACATTACACACCATGTGGCTCAATTAGATTTCTAAATGGATGAGAAAAAGCCTAACATAAATACCTCCACTTGTTAAAGTTATTTCACAAATGTGGCACACTTGCTGTTTCTAATGGCCAATGTAGGTCAAATGGCCTTCCTCAGAGCAACTTTGCCATAGTTTGCATGTGGGTCTCTTACCTAACTGGACCACTAATTCCAGCTCCCAGCTTCTGAGTCCAATTGATATTGTATTCCTCTAAAATGGAGGTTTCCTATTAAAATAGAAAAGGGTGGGGGCAGAAAGTGATTCTCCAATTAAAAAGCTGAAAATTAAGCAGGGTGGACAACAGAAAACCTTATCACTCAACACCTCATCTTCTAAGAGAAACCGATAAGCAGAGCTTTGCATTCTTTTGGTTTTATAATTAGGTATTTTGTCTAAATGACTAAGTTAGGCACTGTTTTCCAGCAAAAGAGAAAGCAAACACATTAGGAGGAGAAGAAATTCTTCAGCTCATCTACAAGGTCCATTTGAGTAGATACTCAATGTTTTTTGGGGGGAGTGTGAAAGGAAGACATTCTTTCAAAATACTTCACTACTAAATATCACTTGCTAAAATGGTCAGGTACCTTTTCTGAGGTTCCAGAAAGACTGGTCTGATATATGCTTCCATGACCAGTGGCCTATGCTCTTGAACAAGTTGGTCAAATTGTTGGAATAACAGTAAATTGTTATCTATTGAATAAATTGAGACTTAAAAGTTCAAATAAGGTAGTAGTGAGTAGTAAATTGATCTAATTTTCAATGGCATCATTTTGAATATAAAGATATTGTCATATTCATTGGGTAACTATATTTTTTTATAGTTTTCACTTGTTTTATTATACTTTTAATAGTTTTCAGTGGTTCCAGACATAGCCTCTATAGTTTTTATGGAATTCCTGTCTAATCACTCTATGTTAAGCTTCTATTGCCATATGCTCAGGCAAGAAAGCCACATATTAAAGTTGTGGTAGGCTAAAATTCATTTTTTAGGGTTCCAAAGGAAGAAAGGGAAACCAAATTCAGACCTTGAGAAATTGGGCTAAAACTCATGAGACATTCAAATTGTTTTGTTGCAATGAAAATCTAACAGACTCCCAATTCCCAGTATATGGGAACAGAATATCTGTCCATGTAACACACATTCATTGAGCAGTTGATATGTGCCAGACATTAGGCTAAGTTCAGAGATGAAAATAGAGCTTCTGCCCAATTAATATGCAAGCATATAAAATAAGATTAGAATAGCCATCACCTCCACACGTCTTTGCGGCCCAGTTTTTTTTTTTTCTGCTCAGACTTTTTTTTTTTTTTTGATTACTAGTGAAGTAAAACTTTTATTTTTTTTTATTTTTTATAATATAATTTATTGTCAAACTGGTTTCCATACAACACCCAGTACTCATCCCAACAAGTGCCCTCCTCAATGCCCATCACCCACTTTCCCTTCTCCCCAGAGCCCCCACCAACCCTCTGTTCTCAGTATCCAAGAGTCTCTTATGGTTTGCCTCCCTCCCTCTCTGTAAATTTTTTTCCCCCTTCCCCTCCCTCATGGTCTTCTGTTAAGTTTCTGAAGATCTATATATGAGTGAAAACATATGGTATCTATCTTTCTCTGACTGACTTATTTCACTTAGCCTAATACCCTCCAGTTCCATTCACGTTGCTGCAAATGGCCAGATTTCATTCTTTCTCATTGCCAAGTAGTATTCCATTGTGTATATAAACCACATCTTCTTTATCCATTCGTCAGTTAATGGGACATTTAGGCTCTTCAACAAATTGTGCTGGGAAAACTGGGTATCCACATGCAAAAGAACAAAGTTGGACCCTTAACCCCATATACCAAAACTCAAAATAGATCAAAGAGCTTAATGTAAGACCTAAGAAAATAAAACTCTTAGGACACGAGTTTCATAACATCGTCTTTGGCAATGATTCCTTGGATAGGACATCAAAGGAACAGGCAACAAAAGAAAAACTAGACAAGATGACTATGAAAATTGAAAAATTTTGTGTATCAAAAAACACTATTAATAGAGTAAAAAGGCAACCCACATAATAGGAGAAAATATTTGCAGATCAAGTGTGTGATAAGGGATTACTATCCAGAATATAGAGAACACCTAAAACTCAACAAAAAAAACCAAACAACCTGATTCAAAAAATGGGCAAAGAATTTGAATAGACATTTTCCCAAAGACATAAAAACAGCCAATAAACACATGAAAAGATGCTCAGCATCACTAATCATGAAGAAAACGCAAATCAAAATTCAATCAGATACAACCTCACACCCATTAGGATAGCTACTATCAAAAAGAAAAAAAGGCAAAAAACAAAACACAAAAACAGAAAATAACAAGTATTGGCAAAGATATGGAGAAACTGGAACCCTTATGCACTACTGATGGGAATGTACAATGGTACAACTACTGTGGAAAACAGTATGGTAGCTCCTCAAAAAAATTAAAACTAGAATTCCCATATGATCCAGCAAGTCAACTTCTGGGTATATACTCAAAAGAAATGAAAACAAGATCTTCAAGAGGTATTTGTACATCTATGTTTATAACAGTACTATTCACAATAGCTAAAATATGGAAGGGACCTAAATGTCCATATACATACAATGGAATATCATTCAGCCTTAAAAAGTAAAAGAAAAGAAAGTCAGTAATATGCTACAATATGATAAACCTTGAAAATATTATGCTAAGAGAAATAAGTCAGTCACAAAAAGACAAATACTTTATGATTCCATTTTTCTGAGGTGCTCAGAGTAGTCAATATTATAGACAGAAAGTAGATGGATAGTTGGTAGAGTCTGGGGGGGAAGGAGACAGTTTCAGTTTTACAAGAGCAAAAGAATTATGGGGATGGATGGTGATGATAGCTGCACATTAGAATTGTATTTAATGCCAGTGAAGTGCACCTTAAAAATGGTTAAGATGGTAAATTTTATGTCTAATTTTATCACGATTTTTTAAATGGGGAAAAAAGTAAAAGGATGGAAAAAGATATACCATGAGTAACTACAAGAGAGCTGAAGTAGCTATACAGACAATAGACAAAATAGACTTTAAAACAAAAGATGTTGTGACAGTATGGTTTGCTAAGTGAAATAAGTTAGGCAGAGAGAGACAAATTCTCATGATTTCACTCATATGTGGAATTTAGGAAACACAACAGATAAAACACAGGGGAAGGGGAGGAAAAATAAGATAAAAACAGAGAAGGAGGCAAACCATAAGAGACTCTTAAGTACAGAGATCAAACTGAGGGTTGTTAGAGGGATGGTGGGTGGGGGATGAGATAAATGGGTAATGGGCATTAAGGAGGGCACTTGTTGGGTGTTATATGTAAGTGATGAATCACTGGGTTCTACTCCTAAAACCAATAGTACTCTGTATGTTAACCAACTTCAATTTAAATAGATAGATAGATAGATAGATAGATCAAAAGATGTTAATAAAGAAAGAGAAGCACTTTTTATAATGATGAAAAGGTCAATTCAGATAGGATGATTATAAACATATATGCAGGCACCTAACAGTAGAATCCAAAAATACATGAAGCACAAGTTGACAGAATATAAGAGGAAAATAGACAATTCAAAATAATAGTTGGAGATTCTAATACTGCCACTCTCAATAACAGAAAAGCTAGACAGAAAATCAGCAAGAAAAACTTGTAGTAGAAGATAACACTGTCAACCAATTTGACCTGACATCTACAGAACACAGCATTCTATTCTTCAGGATAAACCATATGCTAGATCATAAGTCTCCATAATTTTTTTTAAACTGAATAGATAAAGTTCTTCAACCACAATGGAATTAAGCTATAAATCAACAAGGAAATTTGGGAAATTTGAAAAATTCAAAAAAAATTTCAAAATTCAAAAAAGTTCAAAATTCACATAACACTTCTAAATAATCAATGGGTCAAAGAAGAAACAAGAAAAATTAGAAAAATTTTTTAAAAAATATTTTGATCTGAATGAAAATAAAAACAATACAGTAGTCTTCCCTTGTCTGTGGAGGATACATTCCAAGACTCCCAGGGGATACCTGAAACCACAGGACAGTACCAAATCCTAATGTTTTTCCTCTACATACCTATGATAAAATTTAATAATTTAGTTATAATGTATATAGCTTAACATTATACATTATAATTTATAAATTAGGCACAGTAAGAGACTAACAATAATTAATAATCAAATAAAACAATTATAACAATACACTGTAATAAAAGTCATGTTAACGTGCTCTCTCTCTCTCTCTCTCTTTTTCAGAAAATATCGTATTCTACCATACTCACCCTTCCTCTTGTTGTGATGATGTGAGATGATAAAGTGCCTGTATGATGAGATGAAGTAAGATGAATGACGGGAAGCGTTGTGACAAAGCATTAGGCTACTACTGACCTTCTGATGATTCAAAAGGGTTGTCTGCTTCCCGACCATGGTTGGCCACAGATAACTGAAACCATGGAAAGCAAAACCGTGGCTGTGAGGGGGCTGTATGTATGCTAAAATTTATTATGTGCAGCTAAAGTGGTGTTTAGATGGAAATTTACAGCTATAAATCTCTACATAAGAAAGATCACAAATCAATAACCTAAGCTTCTATTTTGAAAAACTAGCAGGAAAAAAATATATACTTGGGGTACCCGGATGGCTCAGTCTGTTGAACATCTGACTCGATATAGGCTCAGGTTGTGATCTCACAGTCATGGAATCAAGCCCCGTTGGGCTCTGCACTGAGTGGAGCCTGCTTGGGATTCTATTTCTTCCTTTCTCTCTCTGCCCCTCCCCCCACACACACTTTTTCACCCTCTCTCAAAATAAATAAACTTATATATATAGTCAAAACAAGCAAGCAGAAAGAAATAATAAAAATTAGAGCAGAAATCAATAAAACAGAAGACAGAAAATAGAGAAAAATCAATGAAAACCAATAGTTAATTCCTCAAGATATCAAAATTAACAAAACTTTATTTAGACTGAGAAGGAAAAAAACCCCACAAATGATTAATATTAGAAATGAAAGAGGAGGGGGTGCCTGGGTGGCTCAGTTGGTTGAGCGTTCGATCCCCACATCGGGCTCTGTGCTGACAGCTCAGAGCCTGCTTCGGATTCTGTGTCTCCCTCTCTCTCTGCCCCTCCCCTGCTCATGCTCTGTATCTCTCTCAAAAATAAACAAAAAAAATAATAAAAAAAAAAAAAGAAAAGAAATAGGAGACATCACAATCAACCTTACAGGAATCAAAGCATTATAAAGGATCACCATAAACAACTTTATGCCAGCAAATCAGACCACTAGATGAAATGGCCAAATTCCTAGAAAGACATAAATTACCAAAACTCACTCAAGAGGAGATAGAAAATCTGAATAAAACTATAACAAGAAACTGAATTAATAACAAAACAAAACAAAAAAGTCTTCCCACAAAGTAAAGGCTAGGCCCACATAGCTTCAGTGGTAAATTCTACCAAATCATTTAAAGCATGGTTTCTCAACCTCAGCATCACTGACATTATGAACCAATAGTTCTTTGTTGTGAGGTTGTCCTGTGCATTGCTAAGATGTTCAGGAGCATTCCTGGCCTCTACCTGCTAGATACTACAAGCATCCCCTACCCACACTAAACAACTAATGTCTCCAGACACTGCCAAATGCCTCACAAGAGGCAAAAACTGCCCCCTACTTAATGAAATGATATCAAGCCTCTGCACAAACTCTTCCAGAAAACAGAGGAGGATATAACTTCCCAAACTCATTCGGAAGCAAGTATTTCCCTCATACCAAAGCTAGACAAAGGCATCACAAGAAAACTATAGGCCTTTATCTCTCATGAATAAAAATGCAAAAATCCTCAGCAAAATTAGCAAAGTGAATACAGAAACATGTAAGAATAACTTTACATCAGACTAGGTGAGGTTTATACCAAGAATGCAAAATTGGTTTAATATCTGAAACTCAATTAATGTTACTCATTAACACACCATAGTAAGAATAAAGAACAAAAACTATATAATCAACTCAATAGGTGAAGAAAAAGAACTTAACAAAAATTCAACACCTAATCCTGATAAAAATTCTCAGCAAACAAGGAATAGAAGAAAACTCAATTGGACAAAGGATGTCTACAAAACCACTTACTTATCAGTAAGTCTTTAATGCTTTCCCCCTGAGATCAGGAACAAGGCAAGATGTCCACTTTTGCCACTTTCATTCAACACTGTACTTGAGGTTCTACCCACAGAATAAGGCAAGAAAACAAAATTAAGAGCATGCATCCTGTAAAGGAAGAAGTAAAACGGTATTTATTTGCTGAAGACATGATTTTTATATGTGGAAAATCCTAAAGAACCTACACACACACAAAAAAATCTAGAACTTAGCAAATGTGGTAAAGATGCAAAACACAATATCAAAATACAGAAATAAACTGCCTTTCTCTACACTAATGACAAACAATCCAAAAAATAAAATTTAACAATTCTTAACAGCATCATAAAGAATAAAATATTTAGGAATAAATTTGCTAAAAAGTATAAGATTTATACACTGAAAACTACAAATACATCACCAAGATAAATGGGAGAAGCCCTAATGAAATGGAGAGCTATACCATGTTCATGGATTAGAAGACAATATTGTTAAGATAGCAACTGTCCCCAAATTGACCTATAGATTCAGTGGAACCTCTATCAAAATCCCAGCACACGTTTTTGTAGAAATAAACAAGCTGATTCTAAAATTTATTTGGAAATACAAAGAACTTGAATAGCCAACTTAATTTTGAAAAAGAAAAATCAAATTGGCTCTCACACTACCCAATTTTGGAAATTTACTATAAAGCTTCAGTAATAAAGATGATACTGGTATGAGGACAGTCATATTGATCAATAGAACAAAACAGAGAATCCAGAAAAAAACTCACACACCATGATCAACTGATTCTCAAAAAAAGTACCAAAGTAATTCAATAGGCAAAAGACAGTGTTTTGAACAAACTGTCCTGGAACAACTGGATATCCATGTTAAAGACAAACAAACAAAACCTTAGACCCTTATGTAACACCAAAGACAAAAGTTAACTCCAAGTGGATATCAGATCTAAATAAATAACTAAAAACTATAAAACTTCTAGAAGGAAATATAGTTGAAAAAATCTTATAACCTGAACTAGACAAAGATTTCTTAGCTATGACACCATAAGCACAATCCATCAAAGAAAAGAAAAACAAAAAAGATACACTGGACTTCATCAAAGTTAAAACCATTAAAAAGTGAAAAGCCAAGACATATACTGGGAAAAAATATTTGCAGATCTATGTCTGATAAATCACTTTTATTCAGAGTTTATAAAGAACTCTTACAACTCAGTAATAAGACAAACAATTTAAAAATGGGCAAGGGGCTCTTGGGTGGTTCAGTCAGTTAAGCATCTGAATTCAGCTCAGGCCATGATCTCACAGCCCATGAGTTCAAGCCCCACATCAGGCTCTCTGCTGTCAGCACAGAGCCCACTTCAGATCCTCTGTCTCCCTCCCTCTATTCCTCCCCTGCTTGTGTGCTCTCACTCTCTCTCTCCCTCAAAAATAAACATTTAAAAAAATTAAAAATAAAATAAAAATGGGCAAAAGATTTTAATAGTTAAATAGGAAAAAAAAATACACGAATGGCAAACACGTGAAAAGATACTCAACAGCATTAGAATTAGGTTTTATTCAGAGTATATGAAGAACCCTTGCAACTCAATAATAAGACAAATAACCCAATTTAAAAATGGGCAAATGATTTGAATAGACATTTCACCAGAAAAGATACACAAATGGCAAATAAACACATGAAAAGTTGTTCAACAATATGAGTCATTAGGGAAATGCACATTAAAACCACAATCAGATACTACTACACAACCATTAGAATAGCTAAGACAGAAAGACTGACAATACCAAATATTTGTGAGGAGGGTAAAAACAAACAAACAAAAATGGCCCAAACCACTCAAATACTACCGGTGGGAATGAATATTGGTAAAGCTACTTTGGAAAAGTTTTGCAATTTCTTAAAAAGTTAAACATAAACCTACCATACGTAAAATTACCTAGTAATTCCATACCAAGGTATTTACCCAGAAGGAATTAAAACAAATGTTTACACAAAAACTTGCATGGGCAAGTTGTATTTATCATTTTGTTCATAATAGCTAAAATTCAAAAATAACCTAAATGCCCATCAACTGGGGATGAATAAACAATAAAGACTACTCAACAAGTAAAAAGAAATAAACTCAACGCATGCACTAACATGGATGAACCTTATTAAGTATTTTAAGAAGCCAAACACATAACACTACATATTATATACAATTTCATTAATTTGGAATTTCTCAAGACAAAACAAGTGACAGAAAACAGATCAATGATCATCTGGAGTGGCAAGTGGGAGTAGAGTAGGACTACAGAGAGGCAAAAAGAACTTTCTAGGGGGGGATAGAAATACTCTAAAACTGGATTGTGATGACAGTTGCACAACTCTGTAAGTTTATTAACAATTCTTCAAGTATATACTTACACTGAGTTAATTTTATGGTATGTAAATTATACTGAAATTTTAAAAAACATTTTTAAAACTAAGGAAATGAATTTTCACTAGTTCATCAAATATTAAGAACTCTTCCATATACAATAAAAGACATATATGCAAGACAGTATCTAACCCCCAAATGCTCATTCTCCAGGTTTAGTTAAGTGCCTTAGGAATAGTGAAGCCATAGGGCTATGCGAGAAGAGACAGAAATGAGAAGACAGAGGCTATGGTTGTTGCCTTGGCCATATCCTAATTATTCTGAAGAGTAAGAAGATGAGATGTTAAAGTCTAATTGGACCGCTCTTAGGTAGTCAGGCAGAAGTTTAAGAGTCCAGGACAACAGCTTTTCCAGCTGAACTCTAGAGGTCTCAGTCCTCACCAATGAGGGACATCCTCAAGAAAGCAAAATAATGAATACAGCACAATGTTACAGACCAGAAGTTTTATTTATTGTGATGCTGGCTTGCTTCCAAGGGAGTATACCCTACTCAGTACTTGAAGTCAGATCAGATATTTTCAACTCCACTTATTTGTACTGGTTGGACACAAATTAGTAGGAAGACTCATCAATGACCTATCAAGTACATGAAGAAAAGCTAAAATATTTTAAGAAAATTAACTTGGGCAATAGTGACCAAGAAATGGTAACTTTCTAAAACGACTGTTTAGTTGCTATGAGCCAACATTCATCAAGTTCTTACTAAATGTTAGTTATTATTTTAAGCACATTTAGAAATATTTGCTCATCAAATCCTCACAAACCCTATGGAGTGTTTTTATCTCATTTCTAGGAATGAGCAAACTGAGGGACAGAGAAATAAAAGGATTTACTCAAGGACAGAGCTAATGAATGGCAAGGCTGAGGTTTTATGAGACTGACGTGCTACCTACTGCGCTAAGGAGGCACCTAAGGCTGATGTTTTAATCCATTAGTCTACATAAACTATTGTAACCACTATGTAACGTTGCCTCCCATTTATATATTTACCCACTAGAAGTCCCTCTTCTGTTAGAAACTCCACAGAGGTCCTCTTCTATTCAAGGTCAAAGCCAAAGTGCTTACAATGGTCTACAAGTCCCTCTGAGCTCTAGCTTCCCATCACCTCTCTAAAACGTAATCCATGCTGGGGTGCCTGGGTGGCTCAGTCAGTTAAGCATTCAACTTCGCCTCAGGTCATGATCTCACGGTTCGGTTCGTAGGTTCAAGCCCTGCATCTGGCTCTGCGCTGACAGCTCAGAGCCTGGAGCCTGTTTCAGATTCTGTGTCTCCCTCTCTTTCTGCCCCTCCCCTCTGTCTCCATCTCAAAAATAAGTAAACATTTAAAAAAATAATAAATAAAACATAATGTATGTTGACCCAATGCATTCACCTTGCTTTTCCTGGATCACACAAGACTTGAACGTACCTCAGAGCCTTTTTATCTGCTGTTCCCACTGCCTGGAATATTCTTCCCCAAGACAGTGGAGGTTTGCTCCCTCATTGCCTTCAGAGCTCCACACAAATGTCACTTCCTCAGAGAGGCCTCTCCTGACTACTTTTCCTAATATAGTACTCCCCACCCTTTTTATACTTAATTATAACCACTTGCAGTGTGTTGTGTTTTTCTTTTTGTTTTTTTTTTTTTTTTTTACCTAACTCCACCATCTAGACTATAAACTGCATGAGAGGCAGGGACATTTAGAAGTTTGGCTTTGTACCACTTGTGCCTAAGACAGCACCTGGCACAAACCAGACAAGACTTGAATTTAAAAATCTGCCGCATATGCTCTGATTCACAACCCAGTCATAAAACTTTAGGTAACCATTCCTGACCCTGTACTAATAAAATCCAACCCCCTCCCACAAAAATGCAGTGTTTTAGAACATTTTTTGTGGTAAAATTTGATCTTCCTTAATGTGTATATTTTCATGCCTCCTTTAAAAGGTTAAGTTTCTTTGGAATGACTGATTTCTATAAACTTTACTACACCAAACAAAACAAAACAAAAACTGTTAGAAGTGTAACTTTATAAGTGTGTTCTGAAGGGGAAAATAACTCCAAGTTGCCAATGGATGCCTGTCCTTCAAGGGAAAATGAAATTCTTTTTTTTTTTTTTAAGGTTTATTTTTTAGTAATCTCTACACCCAAGGTGGGGTGTGAACTCACAACCCCAAGATCAAGAGTTGCACGCTCTTCCAACTGAGGCAGCCAGGCACCACAGAAAATGAAAATTCGTAAATGCTCTGACTTAATACTGCAATATAAGTAAATAATGCATATCAAACTTTACGCTTCAGTGTTCAACTTACACAAGACTAATTTCCAAGCTACAGCTAGATAATAACTTTCTAACTATTAGTACCTCAAAGTTTGCCTGTTTGTTTCGTGGTTTTTACAAAAACAAAGAGTAAAAAACAGATTTTTAAAAAACTTTTCATTTTATTTGGGTCATTTTAGAACACACATATTTGTTTTGTTGTTAACAGAGCAGTAAGTCACGGGACACCATTAGCTCTTCTTCCATAAATTAAATGCTGCCTAGGAGGGGAGGGAAGAGGAAAAAGAGAGGCAACAAACGCAAAAGAACAAGTATTTGCCAAAAGACGGATTTTGTAAGAAGGCGGACCACCTCCTTCTGAACCTGCAGGTTTCCAGGAGGCTGGTTTCAAACAATTCGAGAGCGATGGGTAAAGTCCAACTCTCCAAGTACTGTAGCAGATCATCCGGAAACAAATACTGGCGGCACTTGGGGGGTGATCGAAAGTGTAGTAGGGCCCCCTCCGTCCCACTCATATCAAGTATCTCCACGCCACTCACCTTCCGTTTTAGCTGAGCACAAATCACATCCCTGCTTTAACCAGAAAAGTCAGAGGGAGTCGGACATCCCTCCCTAAACATACACAAACCATTCGCCCCAGGGCTGTAAAACGCAGTCCACGGAATCCGGGAAAATCAAAACCCGACAGTCGCTGGAATCTCTCGCTTCAAGTTCTCTCCGCTTTCTGAGGCTGAGCCCAGATGAATGCCACAGGGACAGAGCGGGGAGGAAGGGGGCATCTCCCCCTTACCTTGATGGCTTTCTCCATGTCGTTCTCCTCGGACATGCTCCGTGGGGTCTCTACGGCCGGGAGCGGCGGAGGCTGCGCAAGTGCCGGGTCCCACCGCAGCCGAGGGTGCGAGGAGCTCGGCGCTAGGGCCCCTGGGCCTCGGGGAGACCGGCAGCCGCCGCCCCCAGGGACCGGAGGGGATGAGGGCCCTGGCGCCGGCTCGGCTTCGGCGGGCGGCTCTAGGCTGGCGGCGGCGGCCCCCGGGGACAAGCCTTTGTGCTGGGCCCCGCGCGGACGCCTCCCGGCTTCATCCCCAGCCGGGGAGGCAGGCTCCCGGGGCAGGGCGAGGCGGGGAGGGTCCCCGTCCGGGGCGCTGTGCAGAGGCCTCGCGGGGCCGCCGATTAGGCCCGGGCTCGCCAGGTCCTAATGAGGAACCTGCGCCTCCGTCTCCGCCGCCGGCACCTCCGCGAAGCCAAGGCCGAGCCCGCCGCCGCCGCCGCTGCCGCTCCCGCTGCCGCTGCCGCTTCAGCGCCACACATCGCCGGGACACCCGCGCCGGGCAGCCCCGCCGGCCGCCCGCCCGCCGGCGCTGTGCCCCGCCTGAGCTCCGGGCCGCCCCTCCGGCCGCCCGACTCCGTGCCCCCACGGCTCCACGCACCCCTCGCCGACGTCCGCTGGGGTTTCCGAGCGCCCCCAAACCACGCAGCTGATTCGCAGGCGTCCGCCAGGGCCTCCCCAAGCAGCGCCACACTCGGGACAGGCCCCCGGGCCCTCCGCAACGCTGGCGCCGTGCTGATGACGTAATGGGTCGGGGGCCCCGACGGGGCGGGGCCATTGGTGTACACCACCTGATTCGAGCGGCGTTCGGGTTCTCTCTCTCCGCTCCCGGTGCGGGCCAGAAGGTTCGTCCCGCCGGTAACTGCCCGCGCGGAGGAGCCGGGAGTTTGGGCTCGAGATGAGCAAGAGGAAACAGAGGTCCCCGGCAGGTCCAGAGGTAAGAGAACAGAGTTGTGTGTAATAACAGCAATAATAGTTGTATATTCGGAGGGTTAACTTTACGTAAAGCTCTTTTTCTCCATCAGTTTCTTTCTTCTTTACGAAGTAAGCATTTGACGCTGCGAGGTAAGTATGTTCTTATCCCCCGTTTGCAGATTAGGTAACTAAGTCTCAGAGAATCGAACTCACTTGCCATAGCTGAGACGTGGTCAGGTCAGAATTGGACGCCAAGTTTGTGCTCCTTCCGCTACACCAGCAACCTACCGGAGGGCCTTGTAGAAGCTTTTGGCTGATCACCGCTTGGTGGTTCTTCATTCGTTCACTTAGATAGTGAGCGGCATCTGTACCAGGCCTACTCAACACTTGGGAAGCAATAGGATCAAGAGCCCGTCCTTGCTCAGTGGCTCTCACTTTCAGGAGAGCTAAGCAGCAAATGAACAGGAGACAGCACTGAGTTTGTAGATGCTAAGAAGAAAGTGAACAGGATGCTGAGGTAAGAGAATAACTGGTTGTGGGGACTTTTCCTAGTAGATGATCAGGGAAGGTCTCCCATGAGGTAACATTGAAGCTGAGACCTCTGAGGAATGAGAAGGAGCTGTCTGTTGGAAATCTGAGGAGGAGATTTCTGGGCATATGGAACAGCAAGTGCAAAAATCTTAAGGCGGAAATAAGCTAAATAATGTTCGAGGAGTAGCAAAAAGTTCGTTGTAGCTGGAGCAGATGGAGTAAAAGGACAGAACGATAAAGGATGAGACTGGAGAGGTGGACAGGGCTGTATCATACACCTTGAGGTTCATAGTAATGACTTTGAATTTTATTTTATGTCACTGAAAGATTTTAAACTGAAGAGTGATGTGATCAAAGTTATGTTTCGAAAGATCACTCTGCTAGATAGAGAACTATGGGCAAGCAAGAGTGGAGACATGGAGAGCTATTAAGAGGTGATTGGAACAATCCAGATGAGAGATTATTTGATACTCGAACTAAGGAGGTAGCAGCAAAGATCGGGTAGATGGATTTACGGTATGTTTTGGGAGTACAGTTGCCGGTATTTCCTGAAGGATTCAACGTAGAAAGTAAGAATAAGAAATGAATCAAGAATAACTTCCAGGAGTCTGTCTTCAGCAACCGGATGGATGATGGTGCCATTCAGTGAATGAAAGGTTTGATGAGGCTGAGGGTGGGGAATCCACAGGTTTTTTTCTGTCGAGGTTAATTTGAGGGTTTTGTGCGCTATCCCAGAGGATAAGTCAAGTTGTGGTGCAGACCTGGTTGTCATCTTTATTGGCCATATGCCTACAGTACATTCCTCAGCCCCCTAAAGTAGGTGTGGCCATGTGCCTGTGCTCTCCCCAACGGAAAGTGTACAGAAGAGATGTGCCCAGTTTCCAGGCTTGGCCCAGAAAATTCGTCAACAGGTGCTCCTACTTACCCTGCCAGCTGGGCGATTCTGGTTCTGGAGAAGGCACAGCCTCAAGATGGAAGATTCCTAAGTGGAGAACATTTGCCCCCATTGACCTATATGTCCACCCAGGACTGTTGTATGAGAAACAGAAATAAACCTTTATTGTTTTGAGCTTTCATGTATTCGAGTCTTTTTGTAATAGCAACTTTGCCTGTGCTGCCTGTAATCCAATTAAGAACACTGATCCATCAGTGAACATTGGGAGGAAATTTCTAAATGAATTGATATTATGCATAACAGGAAATCAAAGATGCCTTGGTTTTATTCATTCATTGATTGAGTAGTAATTTATCGGGTGCCTCTCTGTGCCAGGCACTGTGCTACATAATAAAGATGCAGAGATGAAGAAGAGAGGTCCGTAGCCTCAAACACTGAGTCTGGCAGCTTAACTTCTCGACCATTACCTACCTATGCTTTCCCTCTCCCCTCCCAACACACACACACACACACACACACACACACACACACAGCCTAATTTGTACAAGTTCTTTTTTTTTCTTACATATTCTTCAGCCACATTCTTCTTTTTTTTTAATGTTTATTTATTTTAGAGAGACAGAGAGAGAGAGAGAGAGAGAGAGAGAGAGACAGGATCTGAAGCAAACTAGGCTCTGAGCTGTCAGCACAAAGCCCAACATGTGGCTCAAACTCACGAACCATGAGATCATGACCTGGGCCAAAGTCAGCCGGTTTAACCAACTGACCCACCTAGGTGCCCCTCTTCAACCACATGCTAAATACCACTTTATCAGGAAGACAGGATTAAGTCTTGTCCCCAGTCTAAATCAGATATTCCTATTGTCTCATAACTTACTTCCTTATACTTATCTCGTAGTTTTTATTTATATATTTATTGTTTCTTATTCTTTAGTGGTCTCTCTCCAACTAGACTGTAAATAATCTCAAGGGACAGAATCTTATTTGTATTATTGACCACATCCTCAATACTCAGCCCACTGCAGATATTTAATAAATATTTGCTGAAGGAATCAATGAATGGAGAAGGCAGAGCCCAAAGGAGAGGTTTCCTCCATTTTTTTGCTGGGGAAATGGCTGTGGTAGTAAGCCTCTAAGGTAGTCATCAGTGATGCCTACCCCTTGGTATTCATGGTCTTGTGTAATCCCCTCACCCTGCTTGAAGGATCTAATGACTTGCTTCTAATAATGGGATGTCATGTCCGAGATTACGTTACAGAAGGACTTTGGCTTCTCTCTTGGGCACTCTCTTACTCTCTTCTTCATTTGCTCTGAAGGATGCCAGCTCAAATGTGAGTTACTTTATTTGTTTCCTGGGGCTTTCATAATAAGTTCCCACAAACTGGGTGGCTTAAAACAAACACATTTATTTTCTCACAATTCTAGATGCCAAATGTCTGAAATCCGTATGTTGGGAGGACCATGCCCCCTCTAAAGGCTCTAAGGTTCAATCCTTTACCTCTTCTACCTTCTGGTGGCTCCCGGCAGTCCTTGACATTCCTTGGCCAATAGGGAATGTATTACTCCAGTATCTGCCTCTGTCTTCACATATTCTTCTCTGTGTCCTCTCCTCTTAGGAGGACACTAGTCATTGGATTTAGGGCCCACCTTAATCCAGTATAGTTTTTATCTTAATTACATCTACAAAGAGGTCAAGATTCTGAGGTTCCATGTAAACATGAATTTGGAGGGGAGGATACTAATCAGCCCACGATAGTTGCCCCGTTATAGGAGTCTACATATCAAGGAACTAATGTCTTTTGCCAACTGCCAGTGAGAACGCAAGGCCTGCCAAAGACCACATAAATGACCTTAGAATGGATCCTTCCTTATTTGAGCCTTGAGATGATTGCAGCCTTCTTGCCAGGAAGAGGCACCCAGCTAAGCTGTGTCCAAATTCCTGACCCACAGAAACTAAGATAAAAAAGGTTTTTAGGGCACTAAGTTTGGGGGTGATTTGTCATGCAGCATAGATAACTAATACGGATTTTGGTGCCTGGAAGTGGGAGGCTGCCATGACAACTAC
Source organism: Puma concolor (assembly GCF_028749965.1). NCBI lineage: Eukaryota > Metazoa > Chordata > Mammalia > Carnivora > Felidae > Puma > Puma concolor. The sequence goes on along the minus strand of NC_141678.1, from coordinate 9,686,613 downwards.
CTATAATGTGGGAGTCGCTGAGAACCAGACAGTGCACAGAGGCTGGAAAGATTTTGAGGAGTGAGTTAGAGAAAGCTTAAATTATCTTGAACAAACTGAACTTTGAGATGAACTATCTGAAATCTGAACTTTGAAGATGCTATGAATTAAGGCTGAAAAGGAAGTAAGGAACGTTTTTGGAAACTGGAGGAAAGAGGATCCTGGTTTTGAAGTAGCACAAGGTTTGGCAACACTGACATCGGCAATTGTGTGGAAGGAACTAATGTTCCCAATGAAGTTGGTGATCTCGTAAGGCAGTTTCCAAGCAGGAGGTGCTGCCTGGTTTCTTCTTGCTCCTTGTAGTACAACATGAGAAGAGAAGCAGATTATTAAACAGGAAGGAGCCAGGACTTGCTTGTTTTGAAATTTTTAGTCTCTCTAGATGGCAGCCAGTGCTAAAATTTAGCAGTGGCTGTGAAGCAAGGATCAAATCCAGAGCACTGTAAGGAAAATGTGGTCTGTCTTAGTTCAGGTTGCTGTAACAAAATACCTGCCCCCACCAAATTCAATTCCTTGCAGGCAAAATACATTCATTCCATTTCAACAGCCTCAAAAATTAAGCCTCCTACATCAGCTCCAATGTCCAAAGGATGTAAATATCTAAATCAGATGTGGATGAGACTATAGGTGTGATGCATCTTGAAACAAAATTCCTCTTTAGCTGTGGACCTGTGAAATCAAATAAGTTAGTTACGTGCTTCCAAAATACAGTGGTAGCACATGTGTAGGATAGCCGTTCCCATTCCAAAAGGGAGAAATCAGAAGGAGGAAAGGGGTGCTGGGTCGCAAGCAGGTCCAAAACCTAACAACGCAAATACCAGTAGATTTTAAGGCTGGAAAATAATCTTCTTTGGTTTGATACACTCTCCTCTGGACCCACTGGGGTTGTAGCCCTGCCACCAAACCCCAGATGAAGCCTCTCTAGCCTGCTGGAACCAAGCCATCGGCCCTGATGATTTCTGAATTACCTCTGGAATCGTCCTCTCGAAGAATAGTGCACATTCACAGCAAGTTAGCTCTTTTGCCCTCTTTGGTAGAATCTAAGAAGTCCAGAAGCCTTCCTTCGTTTCTTCCTGTCTCGGTTCCCTTCAGTTCAAGCAGGCAGTGTTTCTGCTCCTATAATCCAATAATGTCTGTCACATGATAGTCCAGCCACATCCTTCAGTGTTCTCTTCCAAACACACTTTCTAAATTTTTGCAATATGGACAGGCTGAGAATTTTCCAAATTTTTAAAAAGTTCTGGTCCGTTTGGTTTAACAATTCCTTCTTAGGTTCATCTTTTTCCTCTCACATTTTATCATATGCAGTCAGAAGGAACCAAGCTGCTCTTCAAATGCTGCTTAGAAATTTCTGCTAAATATCCAGTTTCATTGCTCACAAGTTCTGTCTTCCAAAAGCACTAGGACATAGTTTGGCCACGTTCTTTGCCACTTTGCAACAAAGACCACTTTTTTTTTTCTCCATTGTCCAACAATATGTTCCCCATTTCCTTTAATGCCCCACCAAAATGGACCTTTCCACCCACATCTCCAGCACGTACCCCCAAACTCTTCTGGCTTCTACCCATTACCCACCCACCCAGTTTCAAAGCCACTTCCATGTTTTTAGGGATTTGTTACAGCAGCAGCCTTATTTCTCAGTACCAAAATCTGCTATAACAAAATACTGTAGACTGGGCATCTTAAAAACAGACAGACATTCCTCACAGTTCTGGAGGCTAGGAAGTCCAAGATCAAGGTGCTGGCAGATTTGGTTCCTGGTGAGGCCCTCTTCCTGGCTTGCAGGTGACCACCCTCTTGATGTGTGGTAGAGAGGAACCTCTAGTCTCTTCCTTTTCTTATAAGGATACTAATCCCATCATGGCACCCCCTTTTCATGACCTCATCTAATTTGTAAAAAATTTTTAAATGTTTATTTTTAAGAGAGAGAGAGAGAGAACGAGTGGGTGAGGGGCAGAGAGACAGGGAGACACAGAATCCAAAGCAGGCACCAGGCTCTGAGCTGTCAGCACAGAGCCAGATGTGGGCTTAAACTCATGAACCATGAAATCTTGACCTGAGCCAAAGTCAGACACTTAACCAACTGAGCCACCCAGGTGCCCCCTCTTGACCTCATCTAAACCTAATAACTACCCAAAGGCCCCACCTCCAAATATCGCAGTGGGAGTTGGAGCTTCAACATATAAATTTGGTAGGGACCGTAACATGGCCTAAAGGTAAAGTAGGAGATGTGACTATATAATTTGTTAAGACCTCAGACCATTAAAGATGGTATCTCAGAAGCCTATTCAATCTTCTGGAAAAGATCCTTTATAGATATTCAGGATGCATCTCTCAGATCCTCTCAGTCAAACCTAAGGCCTCTAGGAAGCTTAAGGTCATTGTTCCGCAGCACTCACAGCAGGAGTTGAAGGTAGAGGACTTTTTTCAGGGAGATATGCGGGTGTGGCTGTGGTCTAATGGTGTGAACTACCTATAAGGTTCCCAGGAATCCCACAAAGTTCTTGAATGAGTTGTATTTGGACCCTTGGACTGAAGGAGAAACCGTACAGGATGAAAAGAGGCCTTCAGACCTCCAGAATTCTGGCAGGAAGCAGACTGAGAGAGCTGCTCAGCTACACATATGTGCTACTTCTTATGAAATAGGATGACTCAGAGTGGAGCCAAGAGCCATGGATAATTATTCTCAGGCTCTGAGAACTCATCAGGGAGTTTCCAACATTTGCCCAGCTAGATTCAGACGTACTATGTACCAGTGACTCCTTTGTGCCTCTCACTTCCCCACCCTTGAACAAGAATGTCCATTGCTGTCGTCCTAGCCTGGTCCCACCATATTATGTTGAGTGTTGGGGGGGCGGGGGAGGCAAATAATTTGTCTCCTTAATTTTCATAAGTTGACAGATCGAAAGGATCTGTGCTTGAAGAAATGTACTTCAGAAACTATACTTACGGGATTTCACCTAGACTTGATTTAGTTTTGAGATTGTGGACTTCCTGCTGATGCTGTAGTGGGATGAGGGTTTTGAAACCCTTCAAAGGGAGAGAGTACATTTTGCATGTGGGAAGGACATGAATCACTGGCTTCCAGATGACAGCTTGTAGTGGGTAGCCTCTAACACGGCGCCTCGTGATACCTTTGTGCAATAGCCCCCGCCTCTTAAAGGTGGCCTAGAACCAGTGATTGCTTTTCATTAACAGAATATAGCAAAGTGATGCAATATCCCTTCTAGGATTAGGTTACAAAGACACTGTGCCTTCTGTCTGGGACTCCCTCTCACTCTTTTGCTCATTTGCTCTGAAGGAAGTCAGCTGCCATGTTGTGTGCTACCTTATAGAGTAGTCCACATAGCAAAGAACCATGTTGGCTGATGTCTCTGGCCAACAGCCCACAGCCCACAGGCCCTGAGCCCTGCCAAGAGCCATGTGAATAAGTAACTGGGAAGTGGAACCTCCCCCAGTTGAGCCATGAGATAACTACAACCCCAGCCAGCACCTTGATTGTTGTGAGGTTGAGTCTGAGCTCCCCATTAAGGTGTAAAGATTACTTTAAAAAAATGTGGGTTGTTTTAAGCTTCTACATTTGTAGTAATCTGTTATGTAGCAATAAGTAACCGATAACAGGTGGTTAAAAAGAAGAGACATGCAGGTCAGAGGTCATGGTAGCCTGGACTGGGATGATGACAGCAGACAGCAGGGAGAAGCGAACAGATCTGAGATGTATTTTCCATGTGGAATCAGCAGGAGTCAGTGACGGATTGGATGTGGGGGATGCAGGGGCAGGCAGTGGAAAGGGTAATACCCAGGTTATCCAAGGGCACAAGCAACCCAGGGGGCAGGGGTGATTTACTAGGACTGAGCACACTGGGAGGAAAGGGGTTAAAGAGTACTTACTGGTAGGGGCTCAATGACTGAAATGTAGGGGTGGATGGATGAGAACCTGCAGTCAACCTGTCACCACATGTCATTTTCTCTGATGCACAAGTGCCCTTAATCAGCAGTTTCAGAAGAGTAACCCTGCTTGGCAAGGGTTGGTGGGGATGTGGCAAAACTGGAACGCTTGTACGTTCTCAAACATTTTATACTGGCGAGAGCATAAGATGATTTACAGCTACTGTGGAGAACAGTTCGGCGGCTCCTCCGAAAGCTAAACATAGAATTACCATCTGCTCCAGCAATTCTTTCCTAGATGTATACCCCAAAGAATCAAAAATAGGTATGCAAACAAATCTTTGTAAACGAATGTTCATAGCAACGGTATTCACAGTGGCCAAAGATGGAAACATCCGGGTGTCCGTTAACAGATGAGTGGATGAACGAAATGTGATATATATCTATATAATGAATATTATTCAGTCAGAAAAAGGAATGAAGCACTGATTCATGCTACGGTGTGGGTAAACCTTGAAGACGTGATGCCGAATGAAAGAAGCCAGAACAAAAAGTCACATTCTTTGTGATTTCATTCATATGAAATTTCCAGAACAGGCAAATCCATAGAGACAAAAAGTGGACAGTGGTTGCCAGGGGCCGGGTGGAGAAGGGAATTGAGAGTAACTGCTTCCTTGATACAGAATTCCCTTTTGGGGTAGTGAAAATGTTTTAAAATTAGATAGAGGTGGTGGTTGCACAGCATTGAGAATGTGCTAAATGCCACCAAATTGCAGTTTAAAATGATCAGTGGTCAATTTTATGTTATGTAAATTTGACCCTATTAAAAAAAAAGACAAAAACAAAAAACAATACAACCACCCCGTTACTCTCAAAAGGATCTTTCCTTTTTAAACTGAATTATTTCTTTTTTTAATTTCTTTTTTAATTTTTTTAATGTTTATTTATTTTTGAGACAGAGAGAGACAGAGCATGAATGGGGGAGGGCCAGAGGGAGAGGGAGACATAGAATCCAAAGCAGGCTCCAGGCTCTGAGCTGTCAGCACAGAGCCCGACGCGGGGCTCGAACTCACCGACTGGGAGATCAGGACCTGAGCCAAAGTCAGAAGCTCAACCGACTGAGCCACCCAGGCGCCCCTAAACTGAATTATTTCTTAACACAGAAGTCCACTTAAAGGGGCGCCTAGCTGGCTCAGTCAGAAGAGCATGCAACTCTTGATCTCAGAGTCATGAGTTCAAGCCCTACATCGGGTATAGAGATCACTTAAATTTTAAAAACTTTTTTTTAAAGGTCCTCTTATGGGGCACCTGGGTGGCTCAGTCAGCTAAATGTCCATCTTCGGCTCAGGTCATGCTCTCGTGGTCTGTGAGTTTGAGCCCTGTATCAGGCTCTGAGCTGACACCTCAGAGCTCAGATTCTCTCTCTCTCTCTCTCTCTCTCTCTCATTCTGTGCCCCTCCACCACTCATGCTCTGTCTCTATCTCAAAAATAAACATTAAAAAATTTTTTTAGTCCACTTAAAGTAGTAACAGACCCAGGCCGCTACATGAATTTCCTAAGTGCTTAGAACAAGGGTGGTGGACTTCTGAGTCTGAAAGGTTTATAGTCATCTGACTTACTGGATAGTCTGCTTGAGCAATTGCCAGGGAAGTGTGTTTGCTTTCTTTTCCCCTGGTGGCTTGGTATAGCTCTCATTCCAAGTGGAGCCTGTGAAGATTTGAGACCAAAAAGTAGTTGGAAACCATACAGCCTTTATCCCTCTCCCCTATCTTTTCCCTCTAGTGGAGTTTATTTTCCCATTTCAGAAGCACTGTGTATGTCATTAGTTTTTAAGAGTTGAACAGTTCGGGGGTTAATGCAGAAAGTGGAAATTCCCTACAAACTCACTAACAGAGGAAGCCTTTGTTAATTCTTTCCTGCTGCCCTTCTCTGAAACCAAGTTTGCATTTACCTGCCCCCAGCATGGCACCTGTAATGGCACCTGGCATTGGGTGAAACACAGCTTACCTCCTTTCCAAACTCTTCAGATACCCACACTTTATTCTGTGATAGGAACTAACACCTCTATGGTAACCTTCACCTACCTTATCTCATTTAACCTCCTAACAGCCCTTAGAGGTGGGCATGGTGATTATTATCGTTCCCATTTTACTGATGAGGAAACAGACTAAGAGAGGTTAACTAGGCTTAATCCATCTTCAGTAATTCATACATAAAATATTTCTTGAGGACCTACTGTGTGCCCAGCAGTGGGCTGGATCATCCATCCAGTGAAGTGGCAGCTCATCCTGGAACTGAGGACCAACCCGATTCTGGCCATAGCCCCACTTCCCGCCCAAGCTCCTATTGACATGGCTGAGGCAAGGGTTGCTACAGTGTGCTGCTTACTGTGCCTTCCTCAAGAGCCTCGTCACCTACTCAGGACGAGAATAAGTCAGTTGGTCTGAAGGCCTGGCAGCACCTCTTCTGGTTCCGTACTTCTAAAACCTTAAGGTGCAGATAAATCCCCTGGGGATCTTATTCAAATGCACATTCGAGTTCACTCTGGCTGAGCTGGGGCTTGAGATTCTGTATTTCTAACAAGTACCCGAGTGAGGTCGATGCTGCTGGTTTAAGACCCAACCGTTGACTAGCAGGGTTCGAATGTCCCTTTTCAATCTTGAGAGGCCATTTTCCATGTCTCCATGTCCCAGGCCCATGTTCCTGACTTTAGAATAATGCAGTCCTTCAGTGGCACCCCCGTACAATGTGTTATATGTCATTTCAGGCCATGTAACACACATTCATTGAGCACCTATTCTAGATACATTGGTCTCTACTATTGGAGGGTTCACAGTCTTAACAGAGGGAAACAGATCAAGTACAGCGTCATGTAGGCAATATATAGAGGTCTGGGCTAAGTACAAGGTCGTTAAAAGGAGGAAGCCGTGCACATGGGGCTAGGAGGAGAATAACAAGGTCCTGATGCAAATGAGCTCTGAGTACCATTCCAGAGGAGCCATGAGCTAGGGACTAGCATTGATGATACAAGACATTGTGGTGAGTAACGGGTCCGACAACATGTTTGCTGGAGCAAAGTAAAGTGAACAAGAAGCTGCAGGATTCAGCGCTCAAGAGAGTTGTGGGGTTATCCGATCCACAGGATAGCCGGCCCTCCGCTGTGATCAAGCTCTGCTCTAGTTTGGACAAGTCATGAAATCCCTCTGGGCGGTTAGAGACTGGTGGACGACTCATCATCAGAACACAAATGCTTTGCTCCCTTTTATGGAAATGACTAATGCCCAGAGGCCTACTAATCCTCGCACTCCAGGGGGGCTCTTCCTCCAGGTTACATGAAAGTTGTAGTAAACTGATGATGGGCAGGAGAAACCCACGGGGACACTGGTTTTCTGTTGCGGTGGTGTCTTTTACATGTGTAATTTTATATATATATATATATATATATATATATATATATATATATATATATATATATAAGTTTTATATATAATTATATATATATATATAAGTTTTATATATAATTATATATATATGTGTATAATTTTTTAATGTTTATTTTTGAGAGAGAGCGCACGCGCACACATGGAAGGTGCAGAGCGCCTGACATGGGGCTCGAACCCACAAACCGTGAGATCACGACCTAAGCTGACGCCTAACTCACTGAGCCACCCAGGAGCCCTGGTGTCTTCTTTTTTTAACTATGATTCTCAAAATTAAATTCTCCCTATTTTGTGTAGTGGTTATAAAAGCAATATTACCTGAATATCCATTAATAGAGGCTTATTCAATTGCATATACATATATATAAATATATATATATCTTAAGTAATAGTGTAGCTGTTGAAAAGAACAAAACGCCTGTTATATGCACTGAAATGAAAGATGCTTGTAGTAGAACAAGTAAAAAATAGTAAGATACCACACATTCCGGATAAAGGAAATTCTTCTCTTAATTAATAATTAATGAAGGATTGCATAACAGAAAGTAAAGGTTTATCATTGACACACAATTTTGTGTTCTTCACATATTTTTATATGCACTTGTAAATGTGTGTTTGTTATGAGATGATCAGGCACGGGCAGACCAGCAGGAGCTACAATTTTTTGGCAGGAAGATGACTTATCATTTACAACCACCGCTGCTCTCCAAGGAAGGTCCTTGATTTGCTGACCAAGGTGGAGGGTGGGTGAGAGGGTGCAGATTGTACCCAGATGCTTTGCTGTGTGTTAGAAAAGGATGAGGCAGCGGAGTGCAGGGAGGGAGGGAGAGAGGGGTCATGAAGAGTTAAGAACAAGAGAAAAAAAGGAAAGTCCTGGGCTAGGGAAAGGGGATGATCTCCAGGAGAGGATGCATGTTGAGGGTGGGAAAGGACTGGACTGATAGTTCGAACCCTGTGTGATGTGTCACTCCCCCTTGTGCCTCCAAAAAGCTTCAGTAAAGTTTGCTTGCAGGCATGTATTTGCTTTGGAGAAGATCTACGCAATTCTGAGTCCTGTTTCAAGACTAGCGCTGGGCAATATCAGAAGTTGCCCAGCATGGCCCAGCCACATCTGAGTTTGTTATGCAATTTTTTTTCCTACAAAAATGGAAATCTAACCCAAGAGAATGAAAACACGTCCACTCAAAAGCTTGTGCATGAATGTTCTTAGCAGCATGATTTATAATAGCCAAAAAGTAGACACAGCAGGTTAATGGATAAACAAAATGTGATCTGTCCCTATGCTGGAATAGTATTCAGCAATACAAAGGCCTGAGGTACTGAGACATGCTACACTGTGCATAAATCTTGAAAACATTACACTAAAGTGAAAGAAGTCAGACAGAAGAGGCCCCATACCATATGACTCCATTTATATGAAATGCCCAGAACAGGCAAATCTCTAGAGACAAAGTAGATTGGTGATTGCTGGGGAGGAAGAGGGTGGTGGGAAGGGATTGGGAGATGAAAGCCAAGGGGTATGGGTTTCTTTTTAGGACAATGAAAATGTCCTACAATCAGCTGTGGTGATAGATACACAATTCTCTGAACATACTAACAAATGTGAGGTATGCACTTTAAATAGGTGAATTGTATGGTATGTGTGATACACAGTGATAAAACTGTTTCAATAAGGAAGGGAGGAAAGGTGGGAGGGATGGAGGGAAGGAAGGAAGGAAGGAAGGAAGGAAGGAAGGAAGGAAGGAAGGAAGGAAGGAAGGAAGGAAGGAAGGAAGGAAATGGGAGCCAACCTTCCTTTCTTGTGATAAACCAGTGTCTGTCAAATTGAATGGACATACTGACCACTGAGGACCTTGTTAAAATACAGATTCTGATTTATTAGGTGTGGGGTGGAACCTGGGATTCTGCATTGCTTAGAAGCTGCCTGCTGAGGCAGTTGCTTCCAGCCGGTTGTAGATCTCACTGATGAGTGGGTATAGACACTTCCAGGGCACCCATCACTCAACAGCCCCTGCCTAAGTGATGGACCTAACTACAAGCGAGTGCCATGTGACCCCATCCCCCGGCCACGGCCAACTGGCTCAGGAATGGACATCTGACCCAAATTGGGCCCAGCGGAGGCTCCTGGGAATTGAGACTGGAACGTTAAGCCAGTCATGGGTTATGTTGTCCAGTCTGAGGCAGTCATTGTCTGTCTCAGACATTGTCTGTCTGAATATTAAAGTGGGGAAAGCCAGCCTGCAGAGAGAGGAGACGACTGTGGAGAGAAGCAGAAAGGAGCAGTATTCCTGTCTCACCACACTTCCTGTCCCATATCCTTCCCCAAACATCGCCCTTTTGCTTAGACTGGTGTCTCAGAATGCCACCAAGTGGTCACTGGTGTTTTTGTTTTTGTTTGTTTGTTAGTTTGTTCTTTTAGAGAGAGCATGAGTGGGGGAGAAGGGCAAAGGGGGAAAGAGGGAGAGAGAGAGAGAGAGAGAGAGAGAGAGAGAGAGAGAGAGAGAGACTGACTGACTGACTTGTAAGCAGGCTCCACACTCAGGAGGAAGTCCAAATGCGGGCTCAATCCCACGATCCAGGGATCATGACTTGAGCCGAAATCAAGAGTTGGAGATTCAACTGACTGAGCCACCCAGGCTCAGTCACTGTTTTGTTTTGTTTATTAATTTTTTTAAATTTACATCCAAGTTAGTTAGCATATACTGCAATAATGATTTCAGGAGTAGATTCCAGTGATTCATCCCCTGTGTATAACACCCAGTGCTTATCCCAGCAAGTGTCTTCCTTTAGTGCCCCTTAGCAACCCATTCCCCAACCCACAACCCCTCCAGCAATGCTCAGTTGTTTTTTTATATTTAAGAGTCTCTTATGTTTTGTCCCCCTCCCTGATTTTATATTATTTTTGCTTCCCTTCCCTTACGTTCATCTGTTTTGTATCTTAAATTCCACATGTGAGTGAAGTCATATATTTGTCTCTCTCTGACCAATTTCGCTTAGCATAATACCATCTAGTTCTATCCATGTTGTTGCAAATGGCAAGATTTCATTCCTTTTGATTGCCGAGTAATATTCCAGTGTGTGTGTGGGGGGGGGGTGTATGCCACATCTTCTTTGTCGATCCATCCATCGATGGACATTGGGGCTCTTTCCACACTTTGGCTCTTGTCGACAGTGCTGCTATAAACATTGGGAAGCATGTGTGTCTTCAAAACAACACACCTGTATCCCTTGGATAAATACCTAGTAGTGCAATTGCTGGGTCATAGGGTAGTTCTATTTTTAACTTTTTGAGGAAACTCCATATTGTTTTCCAGAATGGCTGCACCAGTTTGCATTCCCACCAGCAGTGCAAAAGAGATTCTCTTTCTCCACATCCTCACCAACATTTGTTGTTGCCTGGGTTGTTCATTTTAGCCATTCTGAAAGGTGTGGGGTGGTATCTCATTGTGGTTTTGATTTGTATTTCCCTGATGAGTGATGTGGAGCATTTTTTCATGTGTCTCTTAGCCAGCTGGATATCTTCTTTGGAAAAGTTCTATTCATGTCTTCTGTCCATTTCTTCACTGGACTATTTGTTTTTTCGGTGTTGAGTTTGGTAAGTTCTTTATAGATTTTGGATGCTAACCCTTTATCTGATATGTCGTTTGCAAATATCTTTTCCCATTCCGTCGGTTGCCTTTTAGTTTTGCTCTTTGTTTCTTTTGCTGTGCAGAAGCATTTTATCTTGCTGAGGTCCCAATAATTCATTTTGCTTTTGTTTCCCTTGCCTCTGGAGACGTGTTGAATAAGAAGTTGCTGCAGCTGAGGTCAAAGAGCTTTTTGCCTGCTTTCTCTTCTAGGATTTTGATGGCTTCCTGTCTTACATTGAGGTCTTTCATCCATTTTGAGTTTATTTTTGTGTATGGTGTAAGAAAGTGGTCCAGGTTCGTTCTTCTGCATGTCGCTGTCCAGTTTTCCCAGCACCCTTTGCTGAAGAGACTGTCTTTATTCCATTGGATATTCTTTCCTGCTTTGTCAAAGATTAGCTGGCCATACATTTATGGGTCCATTTCTGGGTTCTCTATTCTGTTTCATTGATCTATATGTCTGTTTTTGCGCCAGTACCATACTGTCTTGATGATTTTCGCTTTGTAATACATCTTAAAGTCCGGGATTGTGATGCCTCTAGCTTTGGTTTTCTTTTCCAGGATTGTTTAGCTATTCGGTTCTTTTCTGGTTCCATACAAATTTTAGGATTGTTTGTTATAGCTCTGTGAAGAATGCTGGTATTATTTTGATAGGGATTGCATTGAATATGTAGATTGCTTTGGGCAGTATTGACATTTTAACAATATTTGTTCTTCCTATCCAGGATCATGGAATCTTTTTCCTTTTTGTGGTGTCTTCTTCAATTTCTTTCATAAGCTTTCTATAGTTTTCAATGTATAAAATTTTCAACTCTTTGGTTAGATTTATTCCTAGGTATTTTATGGGTTTTGGTGCAATTATGAGTGGGATCGATTCCTTAATTTCTCTTTCTGGTGCTTCATTATTGGTGTATAGAGATGCAACTGACTTCTGTACATTGATTTTATATCCCACGACTTTGGTGAATTCATGGACCAGTTCTAGCAGTTTTTTGGTGGACTCTTTTGGGTTTTCCATATAGAGTATTTCCATATAGAGTCACCTGAAAAGAGTGTAAGTTTGACTTCCTCCTGGCAGATTTGGCTGCCTTTTATTCCTTTTTGTGTCTGATTGCTGAGGCTAGGACTTCCAGTACTGTGTTGAATAACAGTGGTGAGAGTGGAAATCCCTGTCATGTTCCTGTCCTTAGGGGGAAAGCTCTGTTTTTCCCCATTGAGGATGATATTAGCGGTGGGTCTTTCATATATAGCTTTTATGGTCTTAAGATATATCTTTCTATCCCTAATTTCTTGAGGGTTTTTATCAAGAAAGGATGCTGTATTTTGTCAAATGCTTTCTCTGCATCTATTGAGAGGATCATGTGGCCCTTGTCCTTTCTTTTATTGATGTGATGAATCACACTGTTTTGCAGATACTGAACCAGCTCTGCATCCCAGGTATAAATCCCATTTGGTCATGGTGAATAATTCTTTTAATTCTTTTGCTGGATCTGGTTGGCTATTATCTTGTTGAGGATTTTTGCATCCATGTTCATCAGGGAAATTGGTCTGTAGTTTAGTGGGGTGTTTGCCTGGTTTTGGAATCATTTTTTTTAATGTTTACTTATTTTTGAGAGAGAGAGAGAGAGAGAGAGAGAGAACACAAGCTAGGGAGGGGCAGAGAGAGATGGAGACACAGAATCCGAAGGAGGCTCTAGGATCTGAGCTGTCAGCGCAGAGCTGGATGCAGGGCTCAGACTGGGCAGCCAGATCATGACCTGTGCCGAATATGGAGACTTAACCGACTAAGCCACCCAGATGCCCCCAAGACACTATTTTTTTTTTTAATGGACATTTAAGTTTGATGTTTTCTGCTGTTACAAATAGTAATAGCATGTTTTTCACACTTGTCCAGTTATATTCTTGATACATTTTAGCAGTGGATTTCTATCAACAAGGTCGTACCAAGTTATATTCTCCTACAAGTGTGAAAGCACACACTGGTTTGTGTGTGTGTGTGTGTTTACCTAAACTTCAAATACATCACAATAAAATTTTACAGTCTGTGAATGGAAAATTCTAGCATTTGCTGAACTTGACTCAGCTGAAATCCTTCAGCCTCTCAGAGTTGGAAGGGACCCTAGCAATCAAGGCCAACCCTCTGCCTGCAGTCCTGCCCTGCATTTCCACAGCATCCCTGCTGGGGCTCCTCAGGCCTTGCTGGGACACTTCCCCTAACCCAGCCTGAACTGTCCCTTGTGCAGTCCTTCCTGCCCATTGTGAGAGGACTCCCACTGGCCTCCTTCTCTGTTTGCTGATGGCATCGTGCTCTCCTTTGGAAGCCACAGAAACATCATCTCTCTCCTAGGACAGCTTTTCAAATGTCTCACTTGGTGGCCTTTTTAAAAAACTATTTTCTGGGGTGCCTGGGTGGCTCAGTCGGTTGAGCGTCTGACCTCAGCTCAGGTCATGATCTCACGGTTTGTGGGTTCGAGCCCTGCATCGGGCTCTGTGCTGACAGCTCAGAGCCCGGAGCCTGCTTTGGATTCTGTGCCTCCCTCTCTCTCTGTCCCTCCCCCACCTCGAACTCTGTCTCTCTCTCAAGAATAAATAAACATTTAAAAAAATTAAAAAAGGAGACCTGAGGAAGATGGCGGCATAGGAGGACACTGGGCTCACCGTGCGTCCTGCTGATCACTTAGATTCCACCTACACCTGCCTAAATAACCCAGAAAACCACCAGAGGATTAGCAGAACGGAGTCGCCGGAGCCAAGCGCAGACGAGAGGCCCACGGAAGAGGGTAGGAAGGGCGACGAGGCGGTGCGCGCTCCACGGACTGGCGGGAGGGAGCCGGGGCGGAGGGGCGGCTCGCCGGCCAAGCAGAGCCCCCGAGTCTGGCTTGCAAAAAGCGGAGGGGCCTGACGGACTGTGTTCCGACAGCAAGCGCGACTTAGCGTCTGGGAGGTCATAAGTTAACAGCTCTGCTCAGAAAGCGGGAAGGCTGGAGGACAAAGGGAAGGAGAGCTGCTGAGCCCCCGGACGACAGAGCTCAGTTTGGTGGGGAACAAAGGCGCTCGCCAGCGCCATCTCCCCCGCCCATCCCCCAGCCAAAATCCCAAAGAGAACCAGTTCCTGCCAGGGAACTTGCTCGCTCCGCGCAAACACCCAACTCTGCGCTTCTGCGGAGCCAAACCTCCGGCAGCGGATCTGACTCCCTCCTGCTGCAACAGGGCCCCTCCTGAAGAGGATCACCTAAGGAGAAGCAAGCTAAGCCTGCCCCTCCTGCCCCTGTGCACCTTGCCTACCCACCCCAGCTAAGACGCCAGATCCCCAGCATCACAAGCCTGGCAGTGTGCAAGTAGCCCAGACAGGCCACCCCACCCCACAGTGAATCCCGCCCATAGGAGAGGGGAAGAGAAGGCACGCACCAGTCTGACTGTGGCCCCAGCGGTGGACTGGGGGCAGACAGCAGGTCTGACTGCGGCTCCGCCCACCAACTCCAGTTATACACCACAGCACAGGGGAAGTGCCCTGCAGGTCCTCACCACGCCAGGGACTATCCAAAATGACCAAGCGGAAGAATTCCCCTCAGAAGAATCTCCAGGAAATAACAACAGCTAATGAGCTGATCAAAAAGGATTTAAATAATATAACAGAAAGTGAATTTAGAATAATAGTCATAAAATTAATCGCTGGGCTTGAAAACAGTATAGCGGACAGCAGAGAATCTCTTGCTACAGAGATCAAGGGACTAAGGAACAGTCACGAGGAGCTGAAAAACGCTTTAAACGAAATGCATAACAAAATGGAAACCACCACGGCTCGGATTGAAGAGGCAGAGGAGAGAATAGGTGAACTAGAAGATAAAGTTATGGAAAAAGAGGAAGCTGAGAAAAAGAGGGATAAAAAAATCCAGGAATATGAGGGGAAAATTAGAGAACTAAGTGATACACTAAAAAGAAATAATATACGCATAATAGGTATCCCAGAGGAGGAAGAGAGAGGGAAAGGTGCTGAAGGGGTACTTGAAGAAATAATAGCTGAGAACTTCCCTGAAGTGGGGAAGGAAAAAGGCATTGAAATCCAAGAGGCACAGAGAACTCCCTTCAGACGTAACTTGAATCGATCTTCGGCACGACATATCATAGTGAAACTGGCAAAATACAAGGATAAAGAGAAAATTCTGAAAGCAGCAAGGGGTAAACGTGCCCTCACATATAAAGGGAGACCTATAAGACTCGTGACTGATCTCTCTTTTGAAACTTGGCAGGCCAGAAAGAATTGGCACGAGATTTTCAGTGTGCTAGACAGAAAAAATATGCAGCCGAGAATCCTTTATCCAGCAAGTCTGTCATTTAGAATAGAAGGAGAGATAAAGGTCTTCCCAAACAAACAAAAACTGAAGGAATTTGTCACCACTAAACCAGCCCTCCAAGAGATCCTAAGGGGGACCCTGTGAGACAAAGTACCAGAGACATCACTACAAGCATAAAACATACAGACATCACAATGACTCTAAACCCATACCTTTCTATAATAACACTGAATGTAAATGGATTAAATGCGCCAACCAAAAGACATAGGGTATCAGAATGGATAAAAAAACAAGACCCATCTATTTGCTGTCTACAAGAGACTCATTTTAGACCTGAGGACACCTTTAGATTGAGAGTGAGGGGATGGAGATCTATTTATCATGCTACTGGAAGCCAAAAGAAAGCTGGAGTAGCCATCCTTATATCAGACAAACTAGACTTTAAATTAAAGGCTGTAACAAGAGATGAAGAAGGACATTATATAATAGTGACAGGGTCTATCCATCAGGAAGAGCTAACAATTATAAATGTCTATGCGCCGAATACCGGAGCGCCCAAATATATAAAACAATTACTCATAAACATAAGCAACCTTATTGATAAGAATGTGGTAATTGCAGGGGACTTTAACACCCCACTTACAGAAATGGATAGATCAACTAGACACACGGTCAATAAAGAAACAAGGGCCCTGAATGAGACATTGGATCAGATGGACTTGACAGATATATTTAGAACTCTGCATCCCAAAGCAACAGAATATACTTTCTTCTCGAGTGCACATGGAACATTCTCCAAGATAGATCATATACTGGGTCACAAAACAGCCCTTCATAAGTTTACAAGAATTGAAATCATACCATGCATACTTTCAGACCACAATGCTATGAAGCTTGAAATCAAGCACAGAAAAAAGTCTGGAAAACCTCCAAAAGCATGGAGGTTAAAGAACACCCTACTAACGAATGAGTGGGTCAACCAGGCAATTAGAGAAGAAATTAAAAAATATATGGAAACAAACGAAAATGAAAATACAACAATCCAAACGCTTTGGGACGCAGCGAAGGCAGTCCTGAGAGGAAAATACATTGCAATCCAGGCCTATCTCAAGAAACAAGAAAAATCCCAAATACAAAATCTAACAGCACACCTAAAGGAAATAGAAACAGAACAGCAAAGGCAGCCTAAACCCAGCAGAAGAAGAGAAATAATAAAGATCAGAGCAGAAATAAACAATATAGAATCTAAAAAAACTGTAGAGCAGATCAACGAAACCAAGAGTTGGTTTTTTGAAAAAATAAACAAAATTGACAAACCTCTAGCCAGGCTTCTCAAAAAGAAAAGGGAGATGACCCAAATAGATAAAATCATGAATGAAAATGGAATTATTACAACCAATCCCTCAGAGATACAAACAATTATCAGGGAATACTATGAAAAATTATATGCCAACAAATTGGACAACCTGGAAGAAATGGACAAATTCCTGAACACCCACACTCTTCCAAAACTCAATCAGGAGGAAATAGAAAGCTTGAACAGACCCATCACCAGCGAAGAAATTGAATCGGTTATCAAAAATCTCCCAACAAATAAGAGTCCAGGACCAGATGGCTTCCCAGGGGAGTTCTACCAGACCTTTAAAGCAGAGATAATACCTATCCTTCTCAAGCTATTCCAAGAAATAGAAAGGGAAGGAAAACTTCCAGACTCATTCTATGAAGCCAGTATTACTTTGATTCCTAAACCAGACAGAGACCCAGTAAAAAAAGAGAACTGCAGGCCAATATCCCTGATGAATATGGATGCAAAAATTCTCAATAAGATACTAGCAAATCGAATTCAACGGCATATAAAAAGAATTATTCACCATGATCAAGTGGGATTCATTCCTGGGATGCAGGGCTGGTTCAACATTCGCAAATCAATCAACGTGATACATCACATTAACAAAAAAAAAGAGAAGAACCATATGATCCTGTCAATCGATGCAGAAAAGGCCTTTGACAAAATCCAGCACCCTTTCTTAATAAAAACTCTTGAGAAAGTCGGGATAGAAGGAACATACTTAAAGATCATAAAAGCCATTTATGAAAAGCCCACAGCTAACATCATCCTCAACGGGGAAAAACTGAGAGCTTTTTCCCTGAGATCAGGAACACGACAGGGATGCCCACTGTCACCGCTGTTGTTTAACATAGTGCTGGAAGTTCTAGCATCAGCAATCAGACAACAAAAGGAAATCAAAGGCATCAAAATTGGCAAAGATGAAGTCAAGCTTTCGCTCTTTGCAGATGACATGATATTATACATGGAAAATCCGATAGACTCCACCAAAAGTCTGCTAGAACTGATACATGAATTCAGCAAAGTTGCAGGATACAAAATCAATGTACAGAAATCAGTTGCATTCTTATACACTAACAATGAAGCAACAGAAAGACAAATAAAGAAACTGATCCCATTCACAATTGCACCAAGAAGCATAAAATACCTAGGAATAAATCTAACCAAAGATGTAAAGGATCTGTATGCTGAAAACTATAGAAAGCTTATGAAGGTAATTGAAGAAGATTTAAAGAAATGGAAAGACATTCCCTGCTCATGGATTGGAAGAATAAATATTGTCAAAATGTCAATACTACCCAAAGCTATCTACACATTCAATGCAATCCCAATCAAAATTGCACCAGCATTCTTCTCGAAACTAGAACAAGCAATCCTAAAATTCATATGGAACCACAAAAGGCCCCGAATAGCCAAAGTAATTTTGAAGAAGAAGACCAAAGCAGGAGGCATCACAATCCCAGACTTTAGCCTCTACTACAAAGCTGTCATCATCAAGACATCATGGTATTGGCAGAAAAACAGACACATAGACCAATGGAATAGAATAGAAACGCCAGAACTAGACCCACAAACGTATGGCCAACTCATCTTTGACAAAGCAGGAAAGAACATCCAATGGAAAAAAGACAGTCTCTTTAACAAATGGTGCTGGGAGAACTGGACAGCAACATGCAGAAGGTTGAAACTAGACCACTTTCTCACACCATTCACAAAAATAAACTCAAAATGGATAAAGGACCTGAATGTGAGACAGGAAACCATCAAAACCCTAGAGGAGAAAGCAGGAAAAGACCTCTCTGACCTCAGCCGTAGCAATCTCTTACTCGACACATCCCCAAAGGCAAGGGAATTAAAAGCAAAAGTGAATTACTGGGACCTTATGAAGATAAAAAGCTTCTGCACAGCAAAGGAAACAACCAACAAAACTAAAAGGCAACCAACGGAATGGGAAAAGATATTTGCCAATGACATATCGGACAAAGGTCCAGTATCCAAAATCTATAAAGAGCTCACCAAACTCCACACCCGAAAAGCAAATAACCCAGTGAAGAAATGGGCAGAAAACATGAATAGACACTTCTCTAAAGAAGACATCCGGATGGCCAACAGGCACATGAAAAGATGTTCAGCGTCGCTCCTTATCAGGGAAATACAAATCAAAACCACACTCAGGTATCACCTCACGCCAGTCAGAGTGGCCAAAATGAACAAATCAGGAGACTATAGATGCTGGAGAGGATG